>NC_135237.1:288417021-289043175 GCF_051348905.1 Ranitomeya variabilis
AGTGACACCCCCGTACACACTCCTACCTGCCGTCCCCGTACAGCTCCGCGCAGCGATCACCGTGAGAACTACCGGAAACCTTGTCCATCAGCGCAGCACTTTCCTGCCTTATCCACCCCGCCCACTCTGTCACAGTAAACCAATCACCGCGCTGCGAGCAGATGTCTACTCAGCGTGCCAAGAGTAATCCACCAATTAGAGAACGTCTGACGTATGTCCTCCTCTCCAGGAATTGCAGACGTCATGAGAGGCGATAGCTGATTGGCACGGCTCTGTATAGTAGGGCGTGCGTTGTGTGCTAGGGCACAGTGATACGTCAGGCGCCTCCTCAGGAATACAATATTTTACAGCTGTGCCAGACTGTCAGCTGGCCGGTCACCCTGCTGAGGAGGACAACTCATTAACCAGAGTGACCACCGCGCATGTGCGGCACCAAACGGGCGTGATCGCAGTAAGAGGGCGTGGCAATAGGACCCTCCTGAGATGCTGAGCTCTGTGCTCCCTCAGGTAGTCACCACCTGCAGGACGTCACGTGGACGGTGGCTCTACACCTTAACCCCCTCCTGACCTTACACATTCCTCCCCATCTGCAGACACGTATCAGGGCTTGTTATGGTGGGCTACGTGTCCCACACTGCTCCTTTCATGTCAAGGGAGCCCACACCACCACCGTCCTCAGCGCCGCATGCATGCCGGAGAGTTGTGTGTTATGTCCTGACACCCCTGTATAGCCCCGAAAAACGACTGAAGTGATCCAGAGACGGAAATTCGGACGGTGCAGTCCAATGGCGTCATTGTCGGCCCTCCTCTCCATTCCTCCCGCACTGATTGATGTGGATGACGCTTCCTGCGACATCTCCCGTCAGTGCAGAGACACAGCCGACTCGCACAGGCGCACTACTGCGGGCAGAGCCTAGAACCTAAGTGCGCATGCTCCCCACACTTAGCTGTCCCTAGGAGCCTCCCTGGTAACGTGGGCGCGTGCTGTCCACCATGAAGCCCAGTATATAGTGACAATGCTGAGCTATGAAGCCCAGCCCCAGCATGGCTGTGAGTGTGTGACACCGGCCACGGCAGCCATATTGCTACCTGTAATTGCACTGCACGTGGGAAAATGTGGGTCAGGTGATGGGCGCTGGTATATGTGCTGCCTGGGAGCGCACCAGCTAAATGGTGTTATTATAGGCAGGTGGCTCGTACTGTGTGCTGTGTCCTCAGCATTCTGCCATCACTATAGGTGATCACATGCCAGCATGCAATGTGTGGCACCCCAGGAGTTTGGGTACCACGGTAGTGCTGCCTTCCTCTTGGAGGGTAGTGCTATGCCTGGAAACGAGGGATTTCTGTGGCAGGTAAATCTTACACACAACATATTCTAACTCCAGGCCAGAAGGGGGATCGCAAAACCCTGTTTTAGGCCGGTTTCACACGTCAGTGGCTCCGGTACGTGAGGTGACAGTTTTCTCACGTACCGGAGACACTGACTCACGTAGACACATTAAAATCAATGTGTCTCTGCACATGTCAGCGTGTTTTCGCGGACCATGTGTCCGCGTGCAAAACACGGAGACATGTCAGTGTTCGTGGGAGCGCACGGATCACACAGACCCATTAAAGTCAATGTGGTTGTGGACAACCCCTCTGCAGGACAAATGGAGGATTGGTCAGAAATTACACAAGGGTACTGACTCTACCCCATCACACCAAAAACAAGGCTTACCGGGTGGTCCATGAGTATGAGCGGGTATTCAGCAAGCACCCTCTAGATTTTGGGCAGGTAAAAGGGGTTCAACATCATATCCCCATGGGAAGTCATCCACCCATTAAAGAGAGGTACTGGCCAGTACACCAGCTCACTACCAGTGTGCCAAAAGTATGTTACGAGAGATGAAGGCTGGGATAATCAGAGATAGTTGTAGCCCCTGGGCAGCTCCATTAGTCCTCGTCAGGAAAAAGAATGGCACAATGAGGATGTGTGTTGATTACGCACGAGGATGCATACCCATTACCCAGAATCGAAGCATCATTAGCTGCTTTAAAATCTGCTAACTACTTTTCCACCTTGGATCTCACCAGTGGGTAATGGTAGGTTCCCGTGGCAGAGGTGGATTAAGAAAAGACGGCCTTCACAACACCGATGGGTCTCTCTGAATTCATCTACATGCCGTTCGGACTGTGTAACGCACCAAGAACATTTCAGAGGATGATGGAGTTCTGTCTCGGGCACAAGAATTTCAAAACCGTCTTGTTGTACCTGGACGATGTCATCGTCTTCTCTAAGACATATGAAGACCACCTGAAGCACCTGGCCAAGGTGTTCGAAGCTCTGTCCAACTTTGGCCTGAAGGTAAAACAATCCAAATGCCATCTGTTAAAGCCCAAAGTGCAGTACCTGGGCCATGTGGTAAGTGCCGAAGGAGTGGCACCAGACCCTGACAAGGTCACTGTGATCAGGGACTGGCCGAAACCCAACAACATCCATGAAGTCCGGCCGTACCTCGGGTTGGTAGTCTACTACGGAAGGTTTATCAAAGACTTCACTAAGATAGCCACACCACTGCAAGACCTGTTAGTGGGCCAATCCAAGAAAACCAAGGGTAAGAATACCCCGTTTGACTGGAATGATGGGCTGGAGGGATCCTTCACTCAGTTAAAGTTGGCTCTCACAGGAGATGAGGTACTGGCCTACCCTGAATATGACCAACCGTTTGTGCTGTACATGGACGCCAGCAACATGGGACTGGGAGCAGTGTTGTCCCAGGTGCAGAAAGGCAAAGAAAGAGTAATTGCCTACGCCAGCAGGAAGCGTCGTCCCACTGAAAGGAACCCCGAAAACTACAGTTCCTTCAAGCTGGAGATCCTCGCCATAGTCTGGGCGGTAACAGAGCGCTTCAAACAGTACCTGGCCTCAGCAAGATTCACAGTTTTCACGGACAACCCACTGACACACCTGGAGGCGGCAAAACTAGTTGCCTTGGAGTCGCGATGGATGGCCCGTTTCACGATCCCTTAGCCGCTTCCACCAATGTGTCAGGGATCCACACCGTGACCGTCACCCCTACGTCACGGATCGGGGTGACTTTAGGCCAACAGACAGCTATCACGTGCAGGGGGGCTTATCTTAGTTATCCCTCCACTGCCACAATGTGATAAAAAAACACACACAAGGCTATTGACCTCTTAGTTTACAGCAGGGGCTTATTCTAGGTATCCCACTGCTCTTCAATATACCATGAACTGCAGGGATTTATGTATCCCGCTTACAGTTCCACTTAACACTTGCAGCTCTCTGGCGCCCCCTTTACCCGCAGGTCAGATTAGGTACTGCACCTAGGGTAAATAGTCGCCAGAAAGGCTGCCTGCTATGTACGGGCTATTGGGCACGCTGCAGCGACGCGATAACTACTCCCACTCAGGCAGGAACAATAATTATTAACGCTGCAGTCGCTACAACATCACCCAAAAGCCTGCACGGTATCGCTGCCACCAGCTTCGATTAAACGGGTCCGAAGCTAACCCAAAACAGTAGCGTAATTCCCTTCAGGAGACAGGGTACGTTTAGAGCATGGAGAATGAACTAGTATGAAATATTATACTCATAAAGTTTATGCAGGGTTTATATCAAAATATTTTACAAAGATGTTACAAATGAGACAATTGCAAATATGTACAAGGTAATTATGAAAATAAAAGGATTAAATGAGAAAAGGTACAACTCACATGTTCTCAGTTCATTGCATTGCAGGCAACCATACATCCCAGCTCATTGGACGTGCTCAGGGCTCTCCAGGAAAAGACAAGAAGACTCAGCTGGGGATCTGGGCAGACAGTTATAGCTGGAGCCAGTAACATCCCAGAAAGGGGTTGGATCACTTCGTTCCTCCTACCTCTTCAGTTAACTAACTTTTCCCTAACCTATATCTAATTTCTATAACTCCGCTACAAAACCGGTCATAGTCATAACAAACCCAGCATTCATCTCGGATTAACGGGGGCATTCTAATGAGATCAAATATGTCCTATCTGGGATACATATTTACAGAGAAATCCCTACTTCTTTACTAGATGGAGTTAGACGCTCATGTTTAGTGTGGCAGGTAGATCCATCGAGGGGGATTAAGAATATATATTCTCGTATTCTTAACTTAAATGGTTTGCCTAATATCTTACAAAAACCAAACAAAGAACTTTCATGGATTCTAGAAGTTTCTAGTCCAGTTATAGCTGGACGAGAGCTTACACGGCAGGAAATGCCGGTCGTAAATACCTTGGCTCTCATAAAACCCCCACACTCTCTGAGAAGGAAAGCTAAAACACAGTGAGGGGGGGTCAGCGCCCACCCTATGTGGGCTGGCAGAGAAACTAAACTTATGTATTTCATACCATATCGTGACACCTCCCCCTTTTGGAGTGCGCTAGGGAGGTAGAACCCCACGGTATGCCTCCATGCGCACCTCAGTAGGTTCACCCTGGTGGGATAGTCCATCGGCATTCCCATGCTCCCTGCCTGCTTTGTGTTCAATGGTGAAGTCAAATTGCTGAAGGGCAAGGCTCCAGCGTAGCAACCTGCCATTGGTTCCACACATGGTGCTTAGCCAGCGCAGAGGGTCGTGGTCGGTCACCACGGTGAAGGTGCGATCGTACAAGTAGGGCTGCAAGCGCTGCAGGGCCCAGACTATGGCCAGGCACTCCTTCTCAATGGTGGAGTAGGCCACTTCCCTCGGCAAAAGTTTCCGGCTCAGGTACAACACGGGGTGCTCTTGGTCCTCTGAGTCAACCTGGCTGAGCACAGCACCGAGGCCAAACTCGGTGGCGTCAGTCTGTACCAAGAACGGTCGACTGCTGTCGACTGCTTTCAACACAGGGGCGTTGCACAGTGCGGTTTTCAATGCCTGGAAGGCCCCTCACAGCCATCTGTCCAGTTGACGATTTGGGGTAGCTTCTTCCTGGTGAGGTCCGTCAAAGGTTTTGCCAGGCTACTATAGTGCTGCACAAAGCGCCTATAGTACCCTGCAGTGCCCAGGAAGGACATCACCTGTTTCTTGGTCCCAGGAGTGGGCCAGTTCACGATCGCGCCCACTTTCTCAGGCTCTGGCTTCAGGGTGCCTCCGCCTACCTGGTGCCCCAGGTAGTGGACCTCCCTCATGCCCATCTGGCACTTTCCCAGCTTGATAGTTAGCCCTGCTCGGTGAATTCGCCTGAGCACCTCCTCTAGATGCTGCAGGTGTTCCCCCCAGGAGGGACTGAAGATGGCAATGTCATCCAAGTACGCCACAGCGTACTTCTCCAGTCCCTGAAGCAGGAGGTTAACCATCCGCTGGAAAGTGGCAGGGGCATTCTTCATGCCGAAGGGCATGACCGTGGCTCGTACAGTCCAAAGGGTGTGATAAAGGCGGACTTCTCCTGTGCCTCGGTGCTCAGGGGAATCTGCCAGTATCCGCGACTCAGATCCATTATTGTCAGGTATTTTGCGCCAGCTAACTTCTCAAGCAGCTCCTTGATGCGCGGCATTGGGTGCGCGTCAGAGGCTGTAATGGCGTTGAGCCCCCTGTAGTCCACGCAGAACCGGGTGGTCCGGTCCTTTTTTGGCACGAGAACTACAGGTGAGGCCCACGCGCTCTTTGACCATCGAATCACCCCCAGCTGTAACATCTCATCGATCTGGCGCATAATCTGCTGCACCTGGTCAGAGATTCGATAGGGTGTTCGCCGTAGTGGGGCGTGATTCCCGGTGTCCACCTCGTGGACTGCTAACTCAGTCCTTCCAGGCCGGTTAGAGAGCACGACCCGGAAGGGTTCCAGTGTGGTTTGCAACTGCAACCGCTGTGGTTCATCTAGTGAGGCGCTTACCTCCACGTCCTCAATGGACCCATTGGCCTTGGCTTGGGCCAGCATGTCCAGGAGGGTGTCTTCCTCCCTGTCTTCGGGTGCGTTGCAGACCGGTAGGACGAAAGGTTCACGTTCGTGATGAGCCTTCATCATGTTGACGTGAAAGGCCTTTCGCCTACCCCGAGCGTGGTCAAGCGTGACCACGTAGGTGACCGGGTTGAGCGGTTGGTGGACGACGTATGGGCCCTCCCAGGCTGCCTGAAGCTTATCCGTTGGTACGGGGACCAGCACCCACACCTTTTGACCCACGTGGTAGGTCCGCTCCCGGGCGTTCTGGTCGTACCAGTGCTTCTGATCAGCCTGAGCCTGCGTCATGTTGTCATGCACCAACTGCGTCAAGGTCTGCATCTTGTCACGGAAGCGCATGACATACTCCACTAGGGACACTTCAGAAGGGTTCGGCTCCTCTTCCCAGGATTCTCTTACCAACCCAAGGGGTCCCCGGACTCGCCTGCCATACAGGAGCTCGAAGAGGGAGAACCCCGTCGAGGCCTGCGGAACCTCTCGGTAAGCGAACAGCAGGTGTGGGAGGTACCGCTCCCAGTCGCGCCCCTGTGTCTCAACCAGCATGCGTAGCATCTGTTTGAGGGTACCATTGAAGCGTTCACACAAGCCATTGGTCTGTGGGTGATACGCACTCGATACCAGGTGCTTCACCTGCATTTTCCATAGAGAGCCTCCATTAGGCGAGACATAAATTGGGTCCCTTGATCAGTAAGCATTTCCCTGGGAAATCCTACACGTGAAAAGATGGCCAACAGGGCACCCACCACTTTATCTGCCCTAGTTGACGACAGAGCTACTGCCTCTGGGTACCGGGTAGCGTAGTCTACCACAGTAAGAATATATCACTTTCCAGAGCTGCTGGGGACGGCCAGCGGGCCCACAATGTCCACCGCGATCCTCTGGAAAGGCTCCTCTATCACTGTCAAAGGGATCAGGGGAGCCCCACTCTTTGACAGGCGACACAGGAGCGGCAGTAGTTTGACACATCTGTCCCCATCTTAGGCCAATAGAAGTGTTGAGACAGCCGGGCCTTTGTTTTGCTGATCCCCAAGTGTCCAGCTAGCGGGATCTCATGGGCAATCCGCAACAACTCACCCCGGAATTGCTGCGGGATGACCAGCTGTCTTTCCCTCAACCACTCCTTTTGTGATTCTCCGGGTACTGTCTCCCGGTACAACCTTCCTCCTTCCCGGAACACCTTCTCCTTATCAGCCTCGGAGAATGGCGTCTCGGCGAGTTGTCTCAAACTCTCTAGGCTCGCATCTGTGTGCAGAGCGGCCTGAAACTCCTGGCTAGGGGAAGCCAGAAGTGAGGTCAGGGTCCCTTCCCCACGGGAACCCTCTTGGACCTGCTCTGGGTCCACCTCTGGTTCAGTCACAGTGATGACTGAGGAGGGTCCGGAAGGCAGACGGTTATCTGCGTTCCGGGCACTCTGACTGCGGGTGACAGCAGCTACGTAGGCTGTCTCCCCGGGGATTTCTACAGACCCATCAGCCGACGCTGCTATGGGCTCTACCTCCCCATCCACCCCCATTACCTCAGGAGCATTGCTACTTATGGGCCAGTTACCTTCCTCGGTGACACTGGTCAATTGCATGGCATCACCTTCCTCACGGTTCCCATGTATCTCCCCATTTCCGGTAGCACAGACACTTGCCCCTGCTAGGGGTTCCTCAGCCGTCTCACTCCACAGAGCGACGTGGCTGAGCACTCCTGTACGTATGGACACATCAACTTTCACAGAAAAATCATTATCAGGTTCAGCTGGCACAGGTACAACATTTTCACCATCAATCCTAGGGAAAAAATGGTTAACAGATGCATCATTACAAGATAAAGCATGGTCAGGTAACACATGCGATTTCCCATCATCATCATCGTCAGGGTTAACTTTACTATTATTAGCAGATTGGGGAGGGGTGTCAGTGACGCAGTATGCAACCAACCTCCCCAAATCAGTCCCCAACAAAACATCAGTGGGCAAATTATCAGACAGCCCCACTTCCTTCACCCCGCTCCCAGCACCCCAATCAATATAAACCCGGGCCATTGGTAAGGGACAACAGATGCCCCCAATCCCAGTGACAGTTAGGGTTTTCCCCGGAATGATTTCTTCAGGGGCAGCCAGTTTGGGTCGGATGAGGGTTCGTTCAGCCCCGGTGTCCTTGAGGCCTGTAGCAACATGACCTCCCACAGTGACGTGCTGTACGTTATCACACACCCTCCCAACCACACCACCCACCAAAAGAACTGCTGCATTAGGCCCTGGGGCCTTGGCTGGGAGGTTCTTCTGCTTGTTTGGACAGAAGGTACTGATATGACCAGGCTGCCTGCAGTGGTAACACAGGCGAGAGTCGGTGGTAGGTCTGGTGCTGTTGGCCACGGGGACAGGACCTCTGGAGTGTTGGCTGGCAGGGGTACTGGCGTTGGATGCAGGCTTACCCCCTCTCAAGCTGGTGGTGACTGGCTTCCTGTTATGATTTCCCCAATGGCAGGGAAATCAAAAATAACAAACGGACTAGCTCTCGGGTGATGGAAACTAAAGTGACCATGACCTGAACCTGACACAACACTGGAAGTAGCCGGGGAGTGTTTCCTACGATGCCCTAGACACCACGCGCCAGCCGGAGATCTAACTACCCCTATCAGAGGAATATACAGGCCTGCCTTACCTCCAGAGATGACCCCCAAAAGGAGATAGCAGGCCCCCACAAATATTGACGGTGAGTCAAGAGGAAAAGACATACGTAGGATGAACAGCAGATTTAGCACAGTGAGGTCCGCTTACTAGATAGCAGAAGTACAGGAAAGAGTTACTTCACGGTCAACTTCAAAACACTACTCAAAAACACCATCCTGAAATTACTTTAAAACTCCAGTGACAACTCATGCCACTGGAGTGGCAATTTCAGTCCACGAGAGCTTCCAGCTGCAGAGAGTCACATTGCAGATAGCTGGACAAAAAATAACATTAACTAGGAACAAAATTCAACTTAGCTGAACTGGAACTTGAGGCAGGAGAATGCAACAGAATGCTACTGATACATTGTTGGCCGGCATCGGACCAGCAGCCAAGCAGCCTTAAATAGGAAACTCCCCTAATGGGTGTCAACAGGTGATCAAGGATAGAAGAAGACAAATAAGTGGCAATACCATAAAACACCACCGGGGGAGCCCACAAACAGAATTCACAACAGCTTCCGCATTTCCGATCTACGGTTGGCCTCATAGGCATCGGCAATCTGCGCTGCTTTCGTCACGTCTTTGGGTTCTCTGTCCATCACGAACTGTCGCACCTCAGCTGGGCAAA
Organism: Ranitomeya variabilis; assembly: GCF_051348905.1. NCBI lineage: Eukaryota > Metazoa > Chordata > Amphibia > Anura > Dendrobatidae > Ranitomeya > Ranitomeya variabilis. The sequence goes on from NC_135237.1 coordinate 288,426,227, forward strand.
TATGGAAGAACTGGTCTTTGATCATCAGGTCTCGCAGCTGTGCAAAGGTGGTCACTGACAGTCCTTGGGTCCACTGGTCAAAGTGGGTCCCCAGTCCATGCACCACATCACTGTAACTGTCGTGTGGGCCACGTTGGAGGGTCCGGAACTTCTTACGGTACACCTCGGGTGTAAGCTGGTACTTGGCTATGAGGGCCTGCTTGATAGCCTCATAGTCACCATCTTGTTCTTGAGGGAGTGCAGCAAACGCCTCCAGAGCTTTGCCTCTCAGCCCTGGTTGTTGTGAATTCTGTTTGTGGGCTCCCCCGGTGGTGTTTTATGGTAGTGCCACTTATTTGCCTTCTTCTATCCTTGATCACCTGTTGACACCCATTAGGGGAGTTTCCTATTTAAGGCTGCTTGGCTGCTGGTCTGATGCCGGCCAACAATGTATCAGTAGCATTCTGTTGCATTCTCCTGCCTCAAGATCCTGTTCAGCTAAGTTGAATTTTGTTTCTAGTTTATGCTATTTTTGTCCAGCTATTTGCAATGTGACTCTCTGTAGCTGGAAGCTCTCGTGGACTGAAATTGCCACTCCAGTGGCATGAGTTGTCACTGGAGTTTTAAAGTAATTTCAGGATGGTGTTTTTGAGTAGTGTTTTGAAGTTGACCGTGAAGTGACTCTTTCCTGTACTTCTGCTATCTAGTAAGCGGACCTCACTGTGCAAAATCTGCTGTTCATCCTACGTATGTCTTTTCCTCTTGACTCACCGTCAATATCTGTAGGGGGCTGCTATCTCCTTTTGGGGTTCATCTCTGGAGGTAAGGCAGGCCTGTATATTCCTCTGATAGGGGTAGTTAGATCTCCGGCTGGCGCGTGGTGTCTAGGGCATCGTAGGAAACACTCCCCGGCTACTTCCAGTGTCGTGTCAGGTTCAGGTCACGGTCACTTTAGTTCCCATCACCCGAGAGCTAGTCCGTTGTTATTTTGATTTCCCTGCCATTGGGAAAATCATAACAGTTTGGCTGGCCCACATGTGTTAAAACTATGCACTAAAGCAGGAAAGGATATTAAAAGGTTTTTTTTTCCTTCTGTGTTTGGAAAGTGCACCTTAGTGCTTATTTGTACTCCTTGCTTAAACTGCAGTCTTCAGCCTTTTTTTTTTTTTCCTCTCCTCTTAATCTCTGAATGGCTTTGGTTACACCTGTTTGAATCATGGATCCACAGAGTTTGGTTGCAGGTCTGAATAACCTGGCTACAAAGGTCCAGAACTTACAAGATTTTGTTATACGTGCTCCAATGTCTGAACCTAAGATCCCTATGCCTGAATTTTTTACCGGAGACAGATCCCGTTTTTTGAATTTCAGAGAGAATTGTAAATTGTTTTTGTCTCTGAAATCTCACTCTGCTGGTGATCCTGCGCAACAGGTTAAAATTGTTATTTCTCTATTGCGGGGTGACCCACAAAGTTGGGCATTTGCATTGTCGCCAGGGGATCCTGCGTTATTAAATGTAGATGCGTTTTTTCTGGCTTTGGGGTTGCTTTATGAAGAACCTAATTTAGAGATTTTGGCTGAGAAAGCCTTGATAGCTCTTTCCCAAGGGCAAGATGAAGCTGAGATATACTGCCAAAAATTTCGTAAATGGTCGGTGCTTACTAAATGGAATGAGTGCGCTCTAGCAGCTAATTTCAGAGAAGGTCTCTCTGATGCCGTGAAGGATGTCATGGTGGGGTTCCCTGTGCCTACAGGTCTGAATGATGCCATGAAATTGGCTATCCAGATTGATCGGCATTTACGGGAGCGCAAATCTGTGCACCATATGGCGGTATCTTCTGAGCAAAAACCTGTGCACCATATGGCGGTATCTTCTGAGCAAAAACCTGTGCACCATATGGCGGTATCTTCTGAGCAAAAACCTGTGCATCATTTGGCGGTGACCTCTGAAAAGGCACCAGAGCATATGCAATGCGATAGTGTATTGTCTAGAGGCGAACGACAGAATTACAGGCGCAAAAATGGGTTGTGCTTCTATTGTGGAGATCCAGCTCATGTTATATCAGCATGCTCTAAACGCATAAAGAAGGTTGATAAAAAGGTTGATAAATCTTTTTCTATGGGTACCTTGCAGTCTAAATTTCTTTTGTCCGTGACATTGATTTGTACTTTATCATCTGTTACTGTGGATGCTTATGTGGATTCTGGCGCCGCTCTGAGTCTCATGGATTGGTCCTTTGCCAAGCGTTGTGGGTTTGATTTAGAGCCTCTGGAGGTTTCTATTCCCTTAAAGGGTATTGATTCTACACCTTTGGCTAGCAATAAACCACAATATTGGACACAAGTGACTATGCATCTTTCCCCAGACCATCAGGAGATTATTCGTTTCCTTGTGTTATATAATCTACATGACGTATTAGTACTTGGATTACCATGGTTACAAATTCATAATCCAGTCTTGGACTGGAGATCAATGTCTGTGCTGAGCTGGGGATGTCAGGGGATTCATGGGGATGCACCTTTGGTTCCCATTTCTTCATCTACTCCCTCTGAGATCCCAGCATTTCTGTCAGATTTTTTATGATGTCTTTCAGGAGCCTAAAACTGATTCTCTCCCCCCTCACAGAGAGTGTGACTGCGCTATTGAGTTGATTCCCGGTAGTAAATTTCCTAAGGGTCGCTTGTTTAATTTGTCTGTACCTGAACATACTGCTATGCGGGAGTATATCAGAGAATCTTTGGAAAAGGGTCATATTCGCCCCTCTTTGTCTCCCCTGGGGGCAGGGTTTTTCTTTGTGGGTAAAAAGGATGGTTCATTGAGACCTTGTATCGACTATCGACTTCTGAATAAGATTACAGTTAAATACCAGTACCCGTTACCTTTACTGACTGATCTTTTTGCTCGCATAAAGGGGGCGAAGTGGTTCACTAAGATCGATCTACGTGGTGCGTATAATTTGGTGCGGATTAAGCAGGGGGATGAGTGGAAGACCGCATTTAATACGCCTGAAGGCCATTTTGAGTATTTGGTAATGCCTTTCGGTCTCGCGAATGCCCCTTCCGTTTTTCAGTCCTTTATGCACGATATTTTCCGTGAATATCTGGATAAATTTATGATTGTGTATTTGGATGATATTTTGATTTTTTCGGAGGACTGGGAATCTCATGTTCAACAGGTCAGGAGAGTTTTTCAGGTTTTACGAGCTAATTCTCTATTTGTGAAGGGCTCAAAGTGTATTTTTGGGGTTCAGAGAATTTCCTTTTTGGGATATATTTTTTCCCCTTCATCTATGGAGATGGACCCTGTTAAGGTTCAGGCTATTTGTGATTGGATACAACCTACTTCTCTAAAGAGTCTTCAGAAATTCTTGGGATTTGCTAATTTCTATCGCCGATTCATAGCGGGTTTTTCTGCCATTGCTAAACCTTTGACTGATTTGACCAAGAAGGGTGCTGATGTTGCTAATTGGTCCTCTGCGGCTGTGGAGGCCTTTCGGGAGCTTAAGCGCCGCTTTTCTTCTGCTCCTGTGTTGCGCCAGCCTGATGTTTCGCTCCCGTTCCAGGTTGAAGTAGATGCTTCCGAGATCGGAGCAGGTGCAGTTTTGTCGCAGAAAGGTCCTGACTGCTCAGTGATGAGACCATGTGCGTTTTTCTCTCGAAAGTTTTCGCCCGCTGAGCGAAATTATGATGTTGGAAATCGGGAGCTCTTGGCCATGAAGTGGGCATTTGAGGAGTGGCGTCATTGGCTTGAGGGTGCTAGACACCAGGTGGTGGTCTTGACTGACCACAAAAATCTAATTTATCTTGAGTCAGCCAGGCGTCTGAATCCTAGACAGGCGCGCTGGTCGTTGTTTTTCTCTCGATTTAACTTTGTGGTTTCATATCTGCCTGGGTCTAAGAATGTGAGGGCGGATGCCCTCTCTAGGAGTTTTGAGCCTGACTCGCCTGGTGATTCCGAACCTACTGGCATCCTGAAGGATGGGGTGATATTGTCAGCTGTCTCCCCAGACCTGCGGCGCTCTTTGCAGGAGTTTCAGGTGGATAGGCCTGATCGCTGTCCGCCTGGTAGACTGTTTGTCCCTGATGACTGGACCAGTAGAGTTATTTCGGAGGTTCACTCTTCCGCGTTGGCAGGTCATCCTGGAATTTTTGGCACCAGGGATCTGGTGTCTAGGTCCTTCTGGTGGCCTTCCTTGTCTCGAGATGTACGTATTTTTGTGCAGTCTTGTGATGTTTGTGCTCGGGCTAAGCCCTGCTGTTCCCGGGCCAGCGGGTTGTTGTTGCCCTTGCCTATTCCTAAGAGGCCTTGGACGCACATCTCTATGGACTTTATTTCTGACCTTCCTGTTTCTCGTAGGATGTCCGTCATCTGGATGGTGTGTGACCGTTTTTCCAAGATGGTTCACTTGGTACCTTTGCCCAAATTGCCCTCCTCCTCTGAGCTGGTCCCTCTATTTTTTCAGAATGTTGTGCGTTTGCATGGTATTCCTGAGAATATAGTGTCTGACAGGGGTACTCAGTTTGTGTCTAGATTTTGGCGGGCGTTCTGTGCCAGGATGGGCATCGACTTGTCTTTTTCGTCTGCATTCCATCCTCAGACTAATGGCCAGACTGAGCGTACTAATCAGACCTTGGAGACTTACTTGAGGTGTTTTGTGTCCGCTGATCAGGACGATTGGCTTGATTTTTTGCCATTGGCAGAGTTTGCCCTTAACAATCGGGCCAGTTCTGCCACTTTGGTTTCTCCATTTTTTTGTAATTCAGGGTTTCACCCTCGCTTTTCGTCCGGTCAGTTGGAGTCTTCGGATTGTCCTGGAGTAGATGCTGTGGTTGATAGAATGCATCAGATTTGGGGACAGGTTGTGGACAATCTGAAGTTGTCCCAGGAGAAGACTCAACAGTTCACTAATCGTCATCGGCGTGTCGGTCCTCGTCTTTGTGTTGGGGACCTGGTTTGGTTGTCTTCTCGATTTGTTCCTATGAAGGTCTCGTCTCCTAAGTTTAAGCCTCGGTTTATCGGCCCTTATAGGATTCTGGAGGTTCTCAATCCTGTGTCCTTTCGTTTGGACCTCCCAGCATCTTTTACTATTCATAATGTTTTTCATCGGTCATTGTTGCGGAGGTATGAGGTGCCGGTTGTTCCGTCTGCTGATCCTCCTGCTCCTGTGCTGGTTGAGGGTGAGTTGGAGTATGTGGTGGAAAAGATCTTGGACTCCCGTGTTTCCAGACGGAAACTTCAGTATCTGGTTAAGTGGAAAGGCTATGGTCAGGAGGATAATTCTTGGGTGACAGCATCTGATGTTCATGCTCCTGATTTGGTTCGTGCATTTCATAGTGCTCATCCAGATCGCCCTGGTGGTTCTGGTGAGGGTTCGGTGCCCCCTCCTTAAGGGGGGGGTACTGTTGTGAATTCTGTTTGTGGGCTCCCCCGGTGGTGTTTTATGGTAGTGCCACTTATTTGCCTTCTTCTATCCTTGATCACCTGTTGACACCCATTAGGGGAGTTTCCTATTTAAGGCTGCTTGGCTGCTGGTCTGATGCCGGCCAACAATGTATCAGTAGCATTCTGTTGCATTCTCCTGCCTCAAGATCCTGTTCAGCTAAGTTGAATTTTGTTTCTAGTTTATGCTATTTTTGTCCAGCTATTTGCAATGTGACTCTCTGTAGCTGGAAGCTCTCGTGGACTGAAATTGCCACTCCAGTGGCATGAGTTGTCACTGGAGTTTTAAAGTAATTTCAGGATGGTGTTTTTGAGTAGTGTTTTGAAGTTGACCGTGAAGTGACTCTTTCCTGTACTTCTGCTATCTAGTAAGCGGACCTCACTGTGCTAAATCTGCTGTTCATCCTACGTATGTCTTTTCCTCTTGACTCACCGTCAATATCTGTAGGGGGCTGCTATCTCCTTTTGGGGTTCATCTCTGGAGGTAAGGCAGGCCTGTATATTCCTCTGATAGGGGTAGTTAGATCTCCGGCTGGCGCGTGGTGTCTAGGGCATCGTAGGAAACACTCCCCGGCTACTTCCAGTGTCGTGTCAGGTTCAGGTCACGGTCACTTTAGTTCCCATCACCCGAGAGCTAGTCCGTTGTTATTTTGATTTCCCTGCCATTGGGAAAATCATAACACCTGGTGTCAGGTATCGTGCCCATTCTAGTGAAGGCAGCTGGTACTGTCTGCAGGCTTTCTCAAATGCCCGCAGAAAAGTGTCCAAGTCCCCATCCTTTTCCATAACAGGAAAGTGGTCGGGCCGGGGCTTCGGTATCTGAGTGCTGCTGGGCTGACGGCTCTGGGCGGTGGAAGGCATCCCCCCCTGCCGGAGCATCTCCAGTTCATGTTCTCCCTGGGCTTGGCACTCGGCTCGCTGGGCCTCTCGCTCGGCTCTCTCTGCCTCTCGCTGGGCCTCTCGCTCGGCTCTCTCTGCCTCTCGCTGGGCCTCTCGCTCGGCTCGCTCCTGGTATTGCTGGATCAGCTGCAGACGTCTCTCTAGGTCATCTGCGGAGCATTGTTGCAGAGCCAGCTGCAGGCTGAGGTCTGCGCTCCCCTGGTTGCCAGTAGGGCCCGTATTCAGTGGTTGGACCTCTGCTGCAGCACCATGTTCGCTGGTGCTGGCTTCTGCAGCCTCTGGGCTCTGTGGCCTGGCTTGGTCTGCTTCAAATTGCATCAGTTCAGCGACCATTTGAGCCTTGTTCTTACCCTGGGGGTTCAGGCCATGGTACGTGCATATCCCAGCAAGGGTGTCCTTCTTCTGCTGGGTGTACCAGGCTTCTCCTTTCGCAGCCATGGTTGCCAAATAAAAGATAGGATAGAAAAATGAAGAGAAAGGGAGGGGATAATTACCAGTACACAATTGTCTCACAACTAATAAACACTGAGTTCGTTCTCCAAACTTATTTGCGCAGAGTCCCCGCAAGAACTTTCTGCAAGTTTTTAGTGAGAGGAATGATTGCTCAAACCAAATCACTAATGCTGTAATATCCCACCGCCTTGCCACCAATTGTCACGATCCCTTAGCCGCTTCCACCAATGTGTCAGGGATCCACACCGTGACCGTCACCCCTACGTCACGGATCGGGTTGACTTTAGGCCAACAGACAGCTATCACATGTGCAGGGGGCTTATCTTAGTTATCCCTCCACTGCCACAATGTGATAAAAAACACACACAAGGCTATTGACCTCTTAGTTTACAGCAGGGGCTTATTCTAGGTATCCCACTGCTCTTCAATATACCATGAACTGCAGGGATTTATGTATCCCGCTTACAGTTCCACTTAACACTTGCAGCTCTCTGGCGCCCCCTTTACCCGCAGGTCAGATTAGGTACTGCACCTAGGGTAAATAGTCGCCAGAAAGGCTGCCTGCTATGTACGGGCTATTGGGCACGCTGCAGCGACGCGATAACTACTCCCACTCAGGCAGGAACAATGCTTAATAAAGCCGCAGTCGCAACAACATCAACCAAAAGCCTGCACGGTATCGCTGCCACCAGCTTCGATTAAACGGGTCCGAAGCTAACCCAAAACAGTAGCGTAATTCCCTTCAGGAGACAGGGTACGTTTAGAGCATGGAGAATGAACTAGTATGAAATATTATACTCATAAAGTTTATGCAGGGTTTATATCAAAATATTTTACAAAGATGTTACAAATGAGACAATTGCAAATATGTACAAGGTAATTATGAAAATAAAAGGATTAAATGAGAAAAGGTACAACTCACATGTTCTCAGTTCATTGCATTGCAGACAACCATACGCCCCAGGTCATTGGACGTGCTCAGGGCTCTCCAGGAAAAGACAAGAAGACTCAGCTGGGGATCTGGGCAGACAGTTATAGCTGGAGCCTGTAACATCCCAGAAAGGGGTTGGATCACCTCGTTCCTCCTACCTCTTCAGTTAACTAACTTTTCCCTAACCTATATCTAATTTCTATAACTCCGCTACAAAACCTGTCATAGTCATAACAAACCCAGCATTCATCTCGGATTAACGGGGGCATTCTAATGAGAACAAATATGTCCTATCTGGGATACATATTTACAGAGAAATCCCTACTTCTTTACTAGATGGAGTTAGACGCTCCATGTTTATTTGTTGTTTATTAGATGTTTAGTGTGGCGGATAGATCCATCGAGGGGGATTAAGAATATATATTCTCGTATTCTTAACTTAAATGGTTTGCCTAATATCTTACAAAAACCAAACAAAGAACTTTCATGGATTCTAGAAGTTTCTAGTCCAGTTATAGCTGGACGAGAGCTTACACGGCAGGAAATGCCGGTCGTAAATACCTTGGCTCTCATAAAACCCCCACACTCTCTGAGAAGGAAAGCTAAAACACAGTGAAGAGGGGTCAGCGCCCACCCTATGTGTGCTGGCAGAGAAACTAAACTTATGTATTTCATACCATATCGTGACAGCCCGGTTGTCCAACTGTGAATTCATCATCCAGTACCGTGCAGGGCACAAAAATGCCAATGTCGATGCGCTGTCCTGGATGCCTAACTTACCAGAGGTGGAAGAAGAAACGGAAACACTCGAAGAGATAGAGTTACCAGCTTTCCATCGCCCCGGAGAGACTCCGTATTCCCATTATGTGAGGAACAAGCGCAGTGACAAGCAAGAAGCTTCGTTGAACCCATTGCCCCACCATGGATGGGCAGATACACAGGACAGTGACCCCGTGGTCGGTCTGGTCAAAGAGCTGCTGACGCAAGCAGATTCACACCCTGGTCCAGATGATCCACGAGAGTCTCAACAGCTGTGGAAGGAGAAGGGCAAATTGTTTATCTACGATGGTAAGCTGTGTCGGAGGAATATTGATCCATGCACCCATGAGTTGGTCTGGCAGATAGTGGTCCTGAGACAAGATGCGCCAATTGTTCTGGAAGCGTACCACGATGGAGCAGGACACTTCGGATGGAAGAAGTTAGAGATCCTACTCCGTGGAAAGTTCTACTGGATTGGCATGAGAAAAGCCATTGAAAAGTGGTGCCGAGAGTGTGGCCCATGCAATCTGCGCAAAAAGGACCTTGACAGCCAGAGGGCTCCCCTACAGCCCATAGTCATCAAACAGCAACTTGAACTGGTGGCCTTACACCATGTGAAGCTAACTCCAAGCTGGTCAGGCTATGGTCTATGCTCTCACCATTGTGGACCATTACTCCAAATTCCTGGTAGTAGTACCTGTCAAGGACCAGACAGCGAAAACGGCAGCCAAGGCCTTCCAACAACACTTTTGTCAACCACACGGATACCCTGAAAAGGAACTTACCGATCAAGGCACAGCCTTTGAAGCAGAAGTGTTTCAAGAGTTCTGCAACCTGTACACATGCAAGAAGATAAGGACAACCCCGTATCACCCACAAACCAACGGCATGTGTGAAAAAGATGAATCGAATAGTTATTGACTTATTAAAGATCTTGCCTTTGCACAAAAGAAACTTATGGCCAGAGAAGTTGCCAGACTTGGTAGATCTGTACAGTCACATCCCAGTGAATTCCACCAACTGCACTCCAGCATACCTGATGAGAGGAAGATCTAGCAAATTACCTGTTGATCTAGACGTGGGATGTTGTGAACTCTGTTTTCAGGCTCCCTCTTGTGGTCACTGGTGGTATGGTGTGACTTTTGCTTTGGGCTCCCCCTTGTAGCTTTGTTTGTTATCCTGCTGGTCTCTGGCTATCAGCTGGTTCGTTATCCTCTGGGAGGTTCCTATATAGCTCTGTTTTGCTTTCACTTGTTGCCGGCTGTCGATGTAATCAGTGCTACTCAGATTCCTTCTGACTACCTTGTTTCCAGTCCATCCAGGACAAGCTAAGTTTTGTTTGCTCATTTTTTGATCAGCAGTGTTTATCATGTTTTCTTGTCCAGCTTGCTAAAATGTGATTCCCTCGCTTGCTGGATGCTCTAGTGGACTGAGTTTCTCCCCACACACCATTAGTTGGTGCGTGGGTTCTTGTAATCTCAGGATGGATATTTTGTAAGGGTTTTTTATTGATCGCATAGACCCCTGCTCTATTTTCTGCTTTCTAGTACTAGTGGGCCTCTTTTGCTGAATCTGATTTCATCCCTACGTATGTGCCTTCTTCTTACTTCACCGTTAATATTTGTTGGGGGCTTCTATATCTTTGGGGATTATTTCTCTGGAGGCAAGCGAGGTCTTTCTTTCTCTTTAGGGGTAGCTAGTTCCTCAGGCTGGCTCGAGACGTCTAGGAATTTTTTAGGCACGTTCACCGGCTACCTCTAGTTGTGTTTGATAGGTTCAGGTTTGCGATCAGTCCAGTTACCATCTCCCTAGAGCTTGTCCTTAGTTTATTCACTTGCTGGTCTATTCATGATCCTCAGCCACTAAGGATCATAACAGTACAGCCAGCCCATAAAGTGTTAATTGCATGGCAGAAGCAGGAGAAAAGAAGCCTTGAGAAATTTTTTTTTTTTTTTTTTGTTGTTGCCGTGTGTCTAGCTGCTGTGGCTAGCTTCTCTCCTCCTCTTAATCTTGGTGTGGCTCTGAGTTCAGCTGCTGACATGGATGTCCAGAGCTTGGCTTCCAGTCTGGATCATCTTGCTGCTAGGGTTCAAAGTATTCAGGATTTTGTTGTTCACAGTCCTATGTCAGAGCCTAGAATACCTATTCCGGAGTTGTTTTCTGGAGATAGATCTAGGTTCCTGAATTTTAGGAACAATTGTAAGTTGTTTCTTTCTTTGAAACCTCGTTCCTCTGGTGATGCCGTTCAGCAAGTTAAGATTATCATTTCCTTTTTGCGCGGTGACCCTCAAGATTGGGCCTTCGCATTGTCTCCAGGGGATCCTGCATTGCTTAGTGTAGATGCGTTTTTTCTAGCCCTTGGATTGCTCTATGAGGAACCTAATCTTGAGAACCAGGCTGAAAAAACGTTATTGGCCCTCTCGCAGGGGCAAGATGAAGCAGAGGTGTACTGCCAGAAATTTCGGAAATGGTCGGTGCTTACTCAGTGGAATGAGTGTGCCCTGGCTGCAAATTTCAGAGAAGGTCTTTCTGAAGCCATTAAGAATGTCATGGTGGGGTTCCCTACGCCTGCAGGTCTGAATGAGTCAATGACTCTGGCCATTCAGATTGATCGGCGTTTGCGGGAGCGCAAACCTGTGCACCATTTGGCGGTGTCTTCTGAACAGACACCTGAATCTATGCAATGTGACAGAATTCTGACCAGAAGTGAACGGCAAAATTATAGACGGCAAAATGGGTTGTGCTTTTACTGTGGTGACTCAGCTCATGTTATCTCAGCATGCTCAAAGCGCAAAAAAAGGTTGATAAATCTGTCACCATTGGTACTTTACAGCCTAAGTTCATTTTGTCTGTTACCCTGATTTGTTCCCAGTCATCTTACCCGGTTAATGCTTTTGTAGATTCAGGTGCCGCCCTGAGTCTGATGGATTGGTCGTTTGCCAGGCGCTGTGGTTTTGATTTGGAGCCTTTAAAATTCCCTATTCCACTAAGGGGAATTGATTCTACACCATTGGCTACGAATAGACCTCAGTACTGGACACAAGTGACCATGTGCATGACTCCTGTTCATCAGGAGGTGATTCGCTTTCTTGTACTGCATAATTTGCATGATGTTGTCGTGTTGGGCCTGCCATGGTTGCAGACTCATAATCCAGTCCTGGATTGGAAAGCTATGTCGGTGTCAAGTTGGGGTTGTCAGGGAATTCATGGTGACGCTCCTGTGGTGTCAATTGCTTCGTCCACTCCTTCTGAAGTCCCTACGTTTTTGTCAGACTACCAGGATGTATTTGAGGAGCCCAAACTCAATTCTCTACCTCCTCATAGGGACTGTGATTGTGCTATAAATTTGATTCCTGGTAGTAAGTTTCCTAAGGGACGACTTTTCAATTTATCTGTGCCGGAGCATGCTGCCATGCGGAGTTATATAAAGGAGTCTTTAGAGAAGGGACATATTCACCCGTCCTCATCCCCTCTTGGTGCAGGATTCTTTTTGTGGCTAAAAAGGATGGTTCCCTGAGACCCTGTATTGATTATCGCCTTTTGAATAAAATCACGGTCAAATTTCAGTATCCTTTGCCATTGTTAACTGATTTGTTTGCTCGCATTAGGGGGTCTAGTTGGTTCACCAAGATAGATCTTCGTGGTGCGTATAACCTTGTGCGTATAAAACAGGGTGATGAATGGAAAACTGCATTTAATACGCCTGAAGGCCATTTTGAGTACTTGGTGATGCCTTTTGGACTTTCTAATGCTCCTTCAGTCTTTCAGTCCTTTATGCATGACATCTTCCGTGAATATCTGGATAAGTTTATGATTGTGTATCTGGATGATATTCTGTTTTTTTCGGATGATTGGGAGTATCATGTTAAGCAGGTCAGGATGGTCTTTCAGGTCCTGCGTGACAATGCTTTATTTGTGAAGGGCTCAAAATGTCTTTTTGGAGTCCAGAAGATTTCTTTTTTGGGTTTCATTTTTTCTCCTTCTACTATTGAGATGGACCCAGTCAAGGTTCAGGCTATTCATGACTGGACGCAGCCTACATCTGTTAAGAGTCTTCAGAAGTTCTTGGGTTTTGCTAATTTTTACAGTCACTTCATAGCTAATTTTTCTGGTGTTGTTAAGCCTTTGACGGATTTGACCAAGAAGGGTTCTGATGTGACTAATTGGTCTTCTGCGGCTGTGGAGGCCTTTCGGGAGCTGAAGCGTCGGTTTTCTTCGGCTCCGGTCTTGTGTCAGCCAGATGTCTCACTTCCCTTCCAGGTGGAGGTTGATGCTTCCGAGATTGGAGCGGAGGCTGTTTTGTCGCAGAGAAGCCCCGATGGCTCTGTGATGAAGCCATGTGCTTTCTTTTCAAGAAAGTTTTCGCCTGCCGAGCGGAATTATGATGTCGGTAATCGGGAGCTGTTGGCTATGAAGTGGGCATTTGAGGAGTGGCGACATTGGCTCGAGGGAGCTAAACATCGTGTGGTGGTCTTGACTGATCACAAGAATTTGATTTATCTCGAGTCGGCCAAGCGGCTGAATCCCAGACAGGCTCGTTGGTCGTTGTTTTTCTCTCGTTTTGATTTCATGGTCTCGTACCTGCCGGGTTCGAAGAATGTGAAGGCTGATGCTCTTTCTAGGAGTTTTGTGCCTGACTCTCCTGGAGATTCAGAGCCGGCTGGTATCCTTAGCGAAGGGGTGATTTTGTCTGCCATCTCCCCAGATTTGCGACGTGTGCTGCAAGAGTTTCAGGTGGATAGACCTGACCGCTGTCCACCGGAGAGACTGTTTGTCCCGGATAGATGGACCAACAGAGTCATCTCCGAGGTTCATTCTTCGGTGTTGGTGGGCCATCCTGGAATATTTGGTACCAGAGACTTGGTGGCCAGGTCTTTTTGGTGGCCTTCCTTGTCGCGGGATGTGCGTTCCTTTGTGCAGTCTTGTGGAATTTGTGCTCGGGCGAAGCCTTGCTGTTCTCGTGCCAGTGGTTTGCTGTTGCCTTTGCCTGTCCCGAAGAGGCCTTGGACACACATTTCCATGGATTTTATTTCAGATCTCCCTGTCTCTCAGAGAATGTCTGTCATCTGGGTGGTGTGTGATCGTTTTTCTAAGATGGTCCATTTGGTGCCCTTGCCTAAGTTGCCTTCCTCCTCCGAGTTGGTTCCACTGTTTTTTCAAAATGTGGTTCGTTTGCACGGGATTCCTGAGAACATTGTTTCTGACAGAGGATCCCAGTTTGTGTCTAGATTTTTGCTAAGTTGGGCATTGAATTGTCTTTTTCGTCGGCCTTCCATCCTCAGACGCATGGCCAAACCGAGCGAACTAATCAGACCTTGGAGACTTATTTAAGATGTTTTGTTTCTGCTGACCAGGACGACTGGGTTACTTTTTTGCCGTTGGCCAAGTTTGCCCTTAATAATCGGGCTAGTTCTGCTACTTTGGTTTCTCCTTTTTTTTGCAATTCAGGGTTTCATCCTCGTTTTTCCTCGGGTCAGGTGGAGCCTTCTGACTGTCCTGGAGTGGATGTTGTGGTGGATAGGTTGCATCAGATTTGGAATCATGTCGTGGACAATTTGAAGTTGTCACAAGAGAAGGCTCAGCTCATTGCCAACCGCCGTCGCTGTGTGGGTCCCCGACTTCGCGTTGGGGACTTGGTGTGGTTGTCTTCTCGCATCGTTCCTATGAAGGTCTCCTCTCCTAAGTTCAAGCCTCGGTTTATCGGTCCTTATAAGATTCTGGAAGTCCTTGGCCCTGTGTCATTCCATCTGGACCTCCCGGCATCATTTGCTATTCATAATGTGTTCCATCGCTCGTTGTTGCGGAGGTATGTGGTACCTGTGGTTCCTCCGGTTGAGCCTCCTGCCCCGGTACTGGTTGAGGGAGAATTGGAATACGTGGTGGAGAAGATCTTGGATTCTCGTGTTTCTAGACGGAGGCTCCAGTATTTGGTCAAGTGGAAGGGCTATGGTCAGGAGGATAATTCTTGGGTTGTCGCCTCTGATGTTCATGCGGCCGATTTGGTTCGTGCCTTCCATGTGGCTCGTCCTGATCGCCCTGGGGGTTTTCATGAGGGTTTGGTGACCCCTCCTTAAGGGGGGGGTACTGTTGTGAACTCTGTTTTCAGGCTCCCTCTTGTGGTCACTGGTGGTATGGTGTGACTTTTGCTTTGGGCTCCCCCTGGTGGCTTTGTTTGTTATCCTGCTGGTCTCTGGCTATCAGCTGGTTCGTTATCCTCTGGGAGGTTCCTATATAGCTCTGTTTTACTTTCACTTGTTGCCGGCTGTCGATGTAATCAGTGCTACTCAGATTCCTTCTGGCTACCTTGTTTCCAGTCCATCCAGGACAAGCTAAGTTTTGTTTGCTCATTTTTTGATCAGCAGTGTTTATCATGTTTTCTTGTCCAGCTTGCTAAAATGTGATTCCCTCGCATGCTGGATGCTCTAGTGGACTGAGTTTCTCCCCACACACCATTAGTTGGTGCGTGGGTTCTTGTAATCTCAGGATGGATATTTTGTAAGGGTTTTTTATTGATCGCATAGACCCCTGCTCTATTTTCTGCTTTCTAGTACTAGTGGGCCTCTTTTGCTGAATCTGATTTCATCCCTACGTATGTGCCTTCTTTTTACTTCACCGTTAATATTTGTTGGGGGCTTCTATATCTTTGGGGATTATTTCTCTGGAGGCAAGCGAGGTCTTTCTTTCTCTTTAGGGGTAGCTAGTTCCTCAGGCTGGCTCGAGACGTCTAGGAATTTTTTAGGCACGTTCACCGGCTACCTCTAGTTGTGTTTGATAGGTTCAGATTTGCAATCAGTCCAGTTACCATCTCCCTAGAGCTTGTCCTTAGTTTATTCACTTGCTGGTCTATTCGTGATCCTCAGCCACTAAGGATCATAACAGTGGGAGTCCTAACAGATTGGGATAATGAGCGACAACAGAAATACCGCCAAGTACAAGAGTGTGTAGAAAAAAGCTTGTCCCATGCAAGACAAAAACAAGAGAGAAACTACAATCAACGTGCCCCTGCAATTCGCTTGTCACCAGGTGAACAAGTGCTAAAGCGTAAAAGGAGAATACACAAACTCAATGACCAGTGGGAAGCAGAACCATATACCATCTTACCATCAAACTTTGACAATACTAAAGTCTGTCTATTAAGCAAAGATGGGGGAGAAACTTCAACTGCTGTATCCAGAGATCACCTTAAAGTATGCCCTGATAAACTGAGAGACAAGGAAAAAGACCCCAGTACTTCTCAACCTACAGAAGAAGAAGAAAAGAAAATCCATACTGTTCTTGGAGATTTTCCCCAGTCTTGGACTCAATTACATCAGGCCATAGTGATACCTGTCCTGACTTTTCCCATTTGGAAATACCAGAAGAAGTGACTCAGAACCATCCTGAAACAGAAGAGACTTTACACCAGCGGGCTCAAGAAGCAAACGTCACCCCAGCAGTGGAACCAGAGAATCCACCCACTATCGGTGAATCTGTCAGACCCATGGTGAATCTAAGAAGTCACAGACAGTTGCCTAGCTTACCAATAAGATGCAGGCCTACAAGTAGTACAGGCACTAGTGGGTACACAACAGCAACAGCAAACATGTTAGAACAGGAACTGCGTAGATATACCCTTAGTACCAAAGGTCAAATCCCAGCCCGTTACAGGGACTAAAACAATGTCAATAATTGCTGTTACCTGTTTGAAATGTTTGCATATACTTATTGCAGGTTTTAAATGAACAATGGGGTAATGGACAGTGGATTACCCAAAAACTATTTTTGTACATAGTTGGCACCCTCAAGGTGCACCCTGGTTCTACCCACTTTGCCGGCGTGGGTAGGGCCTTGCTTGCTCATTCACAGACCTGAAGCAGAAAACCGTCTGGTGCGGCCGAACCCCAAGTCTGGTTATGCCTTGTAGCCCTCCCAAAGCCTTCGTTGAGGGATTATGACGGGTCTCTCTCATCGGTACTGTTATATTTATGAACAAGGACACTCTGGTATAAGGCCAGTTGTACTCTTATAAAATGTTTATTTGCAGCGTTCAAGCCAAAAGTGCCTCCTGTAAGGGATGAATAAGTTTAAACCTGTTGAATGTATTTCAAAATGTTTATGTTCCTTTTCCCAGTACAGGAGTACTGGATTTAATGGAGGGGGAATGTGGCACCCCAGGAGTTTGGGTACAACAGTAGTGCTGCCTTCCTCTCTGGGAGGGTAGTGCTATGCCTGGAAATGAGGGATTTCTTTGGCAGGCAAATCTTACACACAACATATTCTAACTCCAGGCCAGAAGGGGGGAGTTCAAAACCCTGTTTTAGGGGAATTTCCCTGATATCCATCCTGGTCTGGAGGAGTTAGTTGAGTTTGGAGCAGACAGGAAAGGAGCAGAGGAGAGATTGAGGGCTCAAGGAGGCGATGATTAGGCTCCTAAGAGCCAGAGCGCAGAAACCGGGCACCGGGAGCCCGAGGTTGTGGATAGCTGTAAGGTCCACAGCAGAGTCAGAGGGTATACTGCCCATACCATACCTGAGGCACAGCAGCAGATAGAGCCTGGAGTCTGTGTCAGAGACCCCCACGAGTACAGCTCAAGCTGCCTGCCGTGCAGGTTCTGTCCCAGGACAGAAGAGAGAAAGGACTACTTTGCCAGAAAACCACAGGTAGCAAGGTACGAGAAACCCAGTGCATAGTAGAAGGCTCCCAACCTGACCTGCTTGTTTCTGGGCTGCCTGGACTCCTTCTGGACCTGTTGCTGGTACCCTGGACTGAGGCCTGCTACCACCAGTAAACCAGGTACAGACTGCAACTGAGTCCTCTGTTATTTACCGGCAACACATCATCCCTGCCATATACCTTGGGAGCTCTGGGGACTCCGCTTCACCTGTGGGAAGCGTCACCATCCAGCCGCCATACCAGAGAACCCCTTTAAGCGGCGTCGGTTCCTACTAACCGAGAACCACAGATGGTGGCACGAAAATAGACTTTCACAATACCTCTTAAAAGACCGTTCCCCTTTAAATGAGTCCCAGGGCCACGGACCGGGTCGCAGCTACTGTGACATCCCCTTTAAGAGCGACCAAACCCGGTACCGAGTATCCCCATTGCCCTGGTGGGCGACTCACATTGCTCTTACAATTGTGTAAGGGCTTTGGCTTTACAAATGTGCTAGACAGCAGAGACAAAAACCACTCTCTCCTGCTTCCTGTAATCTAGATCATGATCTATTCTCCTATAGATGGAGTGTTCCTGAAAACATGCAGTGAGAAGCAAGTCAGGAGGGAGACACCTAGCGGTTGGTACTTTGGAGTGATTTGGGAGGAGGTAAGGCTGGATAATTTATAAATAATGTGATTGTCTTATCACTTTATCTGTTGAATTATATAAAACAGTTGGACACCAAGTCCACTGACTGTTTTAAGGTGTAAAGTATTTGTGTTTTGAACAGGGGCGTAATGATCGTGGTCACAAAGAATGCGGGAAAAAGGCCCGCTGACCCAAGCCTCAGTTGGATATGCGTCCAAAGATTTATAACATTATTTATGGCATTATAGCAGAAAGGGACCCAGGATGATGGACATTATTACAGGAAGGGACCCAGGATGATGGACATTATTACAGGAAGGGGCCCAGGATGATGGACATTATTACAGGAAGGGACCCAGGATGATGGACATTATTACAGGAAGGGACCCAGGATGATGGACATTATTACAGGAAGGGGACCAGGATGATGGACATTATTGCAGGAAGGGACCCAGGATGATGGGCATTATAGCAGGAAGGGGCCCAGGATAATGGACATTATTACAGGAAGGAGCCCAGGATGATGGACATTATTGCAGAAAGGGGCCCAGGATGATGGACATTATTGCAGGAAGGGACCCAGGATGATGGGCATTATAGCAGGAAGGGACCCAGGATGATGGACATTATTACAGGAAGGGGCCCAGGATGATGGACATTGCTACAGGAAGGGACCCAGAATGATGGACATTATTACAGGGAGGGAGGAGATTATTACAAAAAGGGGCCAGAACGGGAGACATTATTACAGGCAAGTGCCACGATGGGGACACTTACACCTGTGATTATAGAATCTACAACACTTCTAGACCTATTCCCCTTTAATAAAGCAAGCACGCGAAACACGCAGGGAAGGCTGTTACAGTCTGGACCTACTATAGGGTAAGCAGGCACTTTATCTTATGGCTTTACATTATGTTAGTAGATAGGTATATCCTACAACCATCCACAGCATTTGCCAGTTTATGCCATTTTGTGTGCACACTCCCTGTGATTTTTCCTTACCTTGCTTCTCCAAGTCCTATTCTGACCCATAGCATATCCCTTGCCTACCTATATGTCTCCTCACTTTCCCTTATTATAAGTACATGTATTGTGTCAAGTTTGATTTTACATGTGAATGTTTAATAAAATGTATTTATTTATTCGTTTTTTTGCTACTCTTTTCTATTTAGTTTTGAAACACGACAAATGCCCTTACATCTGACCAACATGGAGGTGGGGCCAGGTCCAAATTTTGCGTCAGGGCTCCAAAGTGACTTTTTGTTTTGTAACTAGTCCACGTGTAAGGCCGGGGTCACACTTGCGAGTGTGATGCGAGAAACTCACACGAGTCTCTCGCATCAATACCCGGCGTGCCTGCCACATTCAGCTGCATGTATTTCTATGCAGCCACACACTCCGATCCCGAATTCTGGCTGCAGTGCCGGGTATTGATGCGAGAGACGTGAGTTTCTTGCCTCACACTCGCAAGTGTGACCACCGGCCTAAAGGAGAAAACACTAAGAAGCTTTTTAGAAACAACCTGCATTACAAAATTGTCTATAGTATGCGTGGCAGACCTTTTTAGCTGTGTTGCACCATTGTGCTACAGGAAGGTCCAGCTATAGAGCTACATGTTACACCTCCACTGCAGAAACTTTTTAGTTCCTGAACCAGCAAGTACCAAGCATCCAGAGCCACAAAATAACCATCTGCTTACCCTGTGTATGCAATCAGCTATAGTGCGATAAAGTCAGCACTATTAAAGTACCCTCAGGGTTATCAATGACATATAGCTTAGAGGATATCCCAATAATAAAACTTAACTTTTAATATTTAGATTAAAACCTGGACAATCAACCACAATTACAAACAACCAAAAAAGTGCTCATGTGAACCAGTGTTCAAAAGATAAAAATTGTTTGGATTTCACCAATAATGACGGACGCGTAGTCACAGTAGTATTCCTCTCAGTCTCCTTGGCTGAGAGTCAACGGTCAAAATGTAAGGGTGGGATTGTAGGTGGAGATATTCCTTTCCTTCCCTGTTATGCCCCGTTTAGACTCCTGTCCTAACAAGGACAGGCCCCAAGTGATCCCTAACTATGGACACCACCAACAAATGGACGTATTCAATATTCTCCCAATGCGTTTCATATCCAATAACGGAGACTCATCAGGGGAGTTAAACAGAGATAGGTGCCAGGAAGGCACTAAAATTAGTCCTGCAAAAGTCCATGCTTATTATGGGTCCCGCAATGGCTGGGTACCCATGGGTCAAAATCAGCCGTTTGTGTCTGCGGTCTCAGGTGAATCCTCAGCATCACCTTGGAGGCGTCCCCTTATATATCATGCCCCGGATTGTGGTCCGCCCCTTAGCGTGAAGTATCACGTATAATTGAATATGTCCCCCGCCTATCCCCATCGCCGATATCAGTCGGGGGAGGGAATTAATATGAAAACGCACTATTATCGAGAATGACCGCGCAGTCTTAGATGCGTCACTACTCAGATAGGCTCATACGAGAAGCCACAAAAAAGACAACGTATGGTGACGCTAGAACTAAAGATTGTTATATTGATTAAGGAGTATTGTGGTAGCTTACACACCCCATAATTGGAGATCTTGTTATTACATATTCGCACTCCTGCATAACAGTTCTGTATAGCAGTCTGTGTAGCGTCACATAACTTCCCTAATGCCATTGATAGTTCAATGACGGCGAAGGGACAAGGGACCACAAGTATACCCGCACGTTTACCACATACAGAAGGGAAGGGGGGAAGACCTATAGCAGATTAATTATATTCACAGAAGACAAAAAGTATTTGTTAGCATAAAAGTTGAGTCCATAAGAGATAGCAGTCCCACAAATGTATACTGGTTTTAAACCCCCAAAGGGGGTACCAGAATCCGTCATAATAAGGGGGGTTGCTACATACAAAAGTGTATGCTCAGAATGCTGGACCCTGGGACTCTGTACCCACAATTGCAGTGATGTTGACTGTGGAAGTACAAATGAACCAGCTGTGGGCTGCAGTGAACCAGATGCAACCACAGGGCATGTAATAGAGTGGTGCCTATTGAATCACAAATAGAAAGGCAGTGGGAACAGTTGTATCACCAACATTGCTACATCACAGGGGAATGATGGTTTGGTTTTTGTTTGCTACCTATTATGTGTTTGTGTACCAAGGAAATTGGATTGGGGAAGGGACTGATGTGATGGATGACTTTTTGTACAAAGCTGTGTGATATACTGGTGGTATCGAGTAGAAAAACGTGGTAACTCCAGCTCCGATAAAAACGGCACAAATCTTTATTCATCCAAAATTATTAAAAAAGGAGGATAATCCTTACATATGACGGACAATGGTGTACAAAGCAGAGGATAACGGCAACGCGTTTCGATCAGTAGATCTTACTCATGCCTAATAGGTTATCCTAGATTATCCTCCTTTTTTAATAATTTTGGATGAATAAAGATTTGTGCCGTTTTTATCGGAGCTGGAGTTACCACGTTTTTCTACTCGCTGCTGCTTGGCGTCCAGGTCAGGACGAATCTCCGTGCCCTGGCTACAACGGTCTGGTTGGTGAGCTGGCTGCGGCTTTTTTGGCTGCTTTCTTTCTTTGTTATACTGGTGGTATATATGCAATAAGATAGAAATACTAGCCATGACCTCGGGTCCAGAAGCAGGCAAACCATAAATCAAAGAAAATATTCCAGAAAACTCCTATCCCTAAAGGCAAGCAGCAAATGGGCAAAGAGGCTGCTGAGGATACTAGGAAGCTTGGCACCTTGGTAGGGAAGATGTCCAGCAACAAATCCGGAGAGGTATGTGTTAAAAACAACTTTATTTAAAAAAATTATGACATTTTTTTTTTTCAAAACATTTTTGTATGATATAAGTAAAAATTGCATATCCCTGGGAATGCACCAGACTGACACTTTTCAAACTACTTGTTTTTAGTCATAGTATTGTATGATATGGTATGGTAGGAAGCTTGACACACAGAAATGGCAGAATACAATAAAACTGCAGCCTGGATCTCTTCAGCTGCCTGACAACCCAGGAGTAGAGCACGTGTAGGATACTGTACAGTCATATCACGGGTTTCCCACAAATCACAGGGCGACCAGTTGCTTTAAAACATAATTTTAACAATTTTTAAAAGTATGAAAAGTAAGAGCACAAATTCAGTCCGGAACAAATTGTCATATAGTGACAAGGGTCTGTGGGCACTTACTCGACAGAACTAGGGGCACCCTAGGCTAGCCCTGTCCACCAGATTAACCCGGGGTTTCGTACATTGCTATGATCCTACCTTAGCCCATATTTTTTCCTTCCCCCACCCAAGAAAGTGTGAAGCCAAAGTGTATTGGAAAACACTAAAAGACAGACAGTGGTTAACAGACAGGAATAAAAGAAAACTACAATGATACAAATACACTCCCAAAACAACAGAGTGGGAAATGGGAGGAATAGGAGGCACAAACCAAATGGGAGAGGATAAGGATAAACTTGCAAACCAACTCCACACAGCAATCTCCAGAAAATCTCTCCAAGCACCTACTCCAAAACACTGAACTTCTCCTTCAACTCCAAAATAGGAAGAAGAACCACTATCACTGGCAACTTCCAAGTGCAAGTGGCCAGCATATATACTAGAGGGGAGTGGTCTACACCGAACAGCTGAGGTAAATCAGGATGGAGAGCTCCAGTAGATCAACTGAACTGAGTAACCCTTGCAATGACAGAACAAGGAAAACCTGCACTATTTAATAGAATGGTGAAACCGTTCTTATCAGTGCAGGAGTGTGCGTAACCAGACTCCACCATCTTGTGGCCCCGCAATGTCGCAGTATCCCAGTGACACAAATACTATGAAAATATTGGAAAAATGATAACCACCCCTCTGGATACATGTAAGGAACTCTAACATATCCTTATGAATTTCTGCTATTATTTGTGGATTTATCAGAAACAAAAACAAAAAAATAAAATGTGGTCATTTATAACCTATTTAGTTAAATCTGTCTAGTTTAATTAGTTCAAGACCGGGCCATTAACTCCTCACTCATTCCTGACCAGACACATTTGTTGTTTTTTTCATGCATGTAGTATAAAAAGCTGTAATTTGAGGCAATTTTTTTATTTATTTTTTCCTATTATTTATTTATTTTTTATTTCTCATATTGGATTGCACGTAAGGTCATTCAGAGATAGGGAAGGCAGAGATAGTAATAAACCATTCCTGCCTTCTCTGTGAGTCTATGAGGAGTGCAGCTGTGTCTGACATCTGGCCCCTTACTTGCCCAGCTGCAAAATCACATTAATTTGCTCTACTTTTCAGTTGTATTTTAAAACATGAAGACGGACCACCGATGCGTTTAAAGTCTCTGGGTGGTCTGGAAGCCGTTAATCAGTCTACGTGCCATCATGTCATTATTACTCCCATGTGTACGTACCTCATACAGTAAATGTGCAGAGGTTGCCATACATTTGGCCCCATGACATGCACTACTGCATTGTAATAATACTCGTGATAATATCTCAGAAAATACTAAACAGATAGCTATGAGGTATTTATGTATTTCAGTCCATGGGTGAATGAGTAATTATGTGTAAAAATCACATCATTAATAACAGAAAAACCACATACCTCCCGCAGATAGCCTCTTCTAATGGCTGTCCCAACTGAAATGCATCACACACCATCCCGTCAGCGGGTTTACTTTTTCTTCTTCCGCAGCAGGAGAAAACTCCAGTCCTTTTTAGCCTTTTTCCCGTGCGTTTATGGCAGAACAAGTGAATGCAGATGGAGCATAAGCAGCCCATGATTCCTTATACCTTACAAAGTTTATTTGGGATCCACATTGTTTTACATTGGACCATTCAAGCTCTTGGTTCAGTCTGTAAAAATACATTTACTATCACAATCTAGTCAATAGTTATACACAACTCCCAAATGAAATATTACAGCACAGTATATTGCAGCATCTGTAGGAAATAGAAAGAATGTGACCATAGGCTGCAATAACCATTTGTAGGGAAAAGGGGGATATAAGCCAGCTCACCAGTAACCACCGCAGGTGCTCGGAACTCCGTGTAGATAAAAGTGGAAGCCATGAGAAAAGTAGCCATGGCTCTGACAAAGATTGTTCTGATCGAAACGTGTTGCCTCTGTTCGTGTTCTGGCAATTGTCTGGGGAGCGCATGCACACCATGTGTATTTTAATATGTTTGAATAAAGAAAAATTCATTTTAAGGAGCTGGAACGTCTACTTTTCTAATAACCATTTGTCAATGTCTGACCAAGATTGGAGTATAGGGGATCCCAAGACCCATATGTGATGGTCCTGTATGGCTGCTGTCTCAATAGAATATATACTTACGCTTGTGTGCGTCCACACTGAAGTCAACTCTGAGTGCTCTGGATTTTGCACAGAATTCGCAAATAAGGGTAACGGGACACCTGTTCTCTGGTTCCCACACCTTTACGCACTTGTGACATATACATACCTGGGCCCACCCTTATTTTTCATATTGGGGCACATGGACATATATTTTGATGGCCACCAGGCCATTGGTGTTGAAAAGATTCTTTTGTCAGGGCCACCTCTAATAGTTGCTTTTACTGCTCCCGATCTATAACCTATGTCAAAATAATACAATTCGGGTGAATCCAAAAGTTTACATACACTATATAAAAAGACACATATGCATGTTTTTATCAATATTTGATATGAAATCAAAATGAAACTTCCCATTTTAGGTCAATTAGGAGTTCCATAATTATTAATATTTGCCAAATGCCATAATAATGAGAGAGAGAATGTTTTAAGGCATTTTTATTACTTACTGCAAAGTCAAAAATTTACATACATTAAGATTACTTATGCCTTTAAACAGGTCTGGACTGCCCATGTGATGATGTCATGTGTTTAGAAGATTCTGATAGTTTTTTGGCAACATCTGAGTTAGTTAGATACACACCTGTCGATGTATTTTAATGCACACCTGAAACGCACTGCTTCTTTTTGTAACCTCATGGGAAAGTCGAAAGAAATCAGCCAAGATATCAGGAAGAGAATTGTGAACTTGCACAAGTCTGGCTCATCCTTGGGTGCAAATTCAAGATTCCTTAAGGTGCATCGTTCATCTGTACAAACAATTATACGCAAGTACAAACAAGATGGGTATGTCCAGCCATCATACCACTCAGGAAGGAGACAGGTTCTGTGTCCCAGAGATGAACGTGCTTTGGCCCACATCTGCATATCAACCCAAGGACAAAAGCAAAAGACCTTGTGAAGATGATGGCAGAAGCTGGTAAGATTGTGTCAATATCCACAGTGAAACAAGTACTTTATCATCATGGGCTGAAAGGCCACTCGGCCAGGAAGAAGACAATACTCTAAAAGAAACATAAAAAAGCCAGATTTATGTTTGCAAATGTACACAGGAACAAAGACCTTAATTTTTGGAGACGTCCTGTGGTCTGATGAAACTAAAATTTAACTTTTTGGGCATAATGACCATCGTTACGATTGGAGGAAAAAGGAAGAAGCTTGGAAGCCTAAGAACACCATCCCAACCATGAGACACTGGGGTGGCAGCATTATGTTGTAGGGTTGTTTTGCTGCAGGAGGTGCACTTCACAAAATAGATGACATTATGAGAAAATTTATGTGGCAATGCTGAAGCAACATCTCAAGACATCAGACACAAAGTTAAAGCTTGGGCTGAAGTGGGTCTTCCAAATGGACAATGACCAGAAGCATACTGCCAAAATGGTAACAAAGTGGCTTAAGGATAACAAAGTCAATGTTGTGGAGCGGCCATCTCAAAGATTGATCTCAATCTTATTGAAAATGTATGTGCAAAGCTGAAAAAGCAGGTGCAAGCAAGGCGACCTAGAAACCTGGATCAGTTACACCAGTTTTATCAGGAGGAATGGGCCCAAATTCCGAACAACTATTGTGAGAAACTGTTGGAAGGATATACCAATCGTTTGACCCAAGTCTTTCAGTTTAAGGGCAAAGGTACCAAATACTTATGAAATGTACGTAAACTTTTGCTTTTGCAGTAAGTAATAAAAATGCCTTAAAACATTCTCTCTCTCTCATTATTCTGGCATTTGGCAAATATTAACAATTATGGTAATCCTAATAGACCTAAAACTGGAAAGATCTATTCCGATTTCATGTCAGATAATGAGAAAAACTTGCATATCTGTCTTTTTATATAGTGTATGTAAATGTCTGGTTTCAACTGTATATGTTGACCTTGAGCGGTTGCACATGTATAACTTTCAGCAAACATACAGTGGGGAAAAAAAGTATTTAGTCAGCCACCAATGGTGTAAGTTCTCCCACTTAAAAAGATGAGAGAGGCCTGTAATTGACATCATAGGTAGACTGCAACTAGGAGAGTCATAATTGAGAAAACAAATCCAGAAAATCACTTTGTTTTATTTGGCAAAGCATTACTGCAAAACCAAATTGCACACCATTCAATAATAAACAGTCATATGTGAAAAGATAACACGCTGATTTTATTGAACACTTCAAAAACACCACAAACCATTAAAACATAATTAAAAAATACACACACCATCCAATATACACAGGTGATGAAGATCATAGCCCAGTATGGTATAAAAACCCAAATATACTCTAATGACTCATGAGGACATGTGCAAAGCCCCTAACTTGGACAACATAGTACATAATTCATGTGTGCACATGGAACAACCCTGTGCGAAGCATAGCAGACAGTTGCCCAAAGAAATATATAGAGCTTAAACCAGACAAAAGGGTTTAAGTGTCACCTATACATAAACGTATTTAACTAGGTCTCATAGGTATATACAGAGGAAACCCCCCATAGAGATACAACCTGGTAATGGAGCGATGCCCACGCGTATCGCCTGGCGAGCAGGCTTCGTCAGGGAAGATGCCAGCAGAATTGTTCAACAGCTATAAATATTGTGAGCCTCATAGCTCTGTGCTTATACACACCGGTCTCTTATGACTATTAGGCTCAAAATATTTATAGCTGTTGAACAGTTCTGCTGGCATCTTCCCTGACGAAGCCTGCTCGCCAGGCGATATGTGTGGGCATCACTCCATTACCAGGTTGTATCTCTATGGGGGGTTTCCTCTGTATATACCTATGAGACCTAGTTAAATACGTTTATGTATAGGTGACCCTTAAACCCTTTTGTCTGGTTTAAGCTCTATATATTTCTTAGGGCAACTGTCTGCTATGCTTCGCACAGGGTTGTTCCATGTGCACACATGAATTATGTACTATGTTGTCCAAGTTAGGGGCTTTGTACATCTCCTCATGAGCCATTAGGGTATATTTGGGTTTTTATACCATACTGGGCTATGGTCTTCATCACCTGTGTATATTGGATGGTGTGTGTATTTTCTTTATTTTTTAATTATGTTTTAATGGTTTGTGGTGTTTTTGAAGTGTTCAATAAAATCAGCGTGTTATCTTTTTACATATGACTGTTTATTATTGAATGGTGTGCAATTTTGTTTTGCAGTAATGCTTTTCTCTCTTGCTTAGCAAACTATGTCTATTACTGACATTGCACCCTTGACATATTCTGATTATTATATGGCGGTGCGCCCAATCTTCTGACTATTTGATACATTTGTTTTATTTGGCAAGATTTATTTTTCAAATTATGGTGGAAAATAAGTATTTGGTCACCTAAAAACATGTAAGATTTCTGGCTCTCACAGACCTGTAATTTCTTCTTTAAGAGGCTCCTCTGTCCTAATCTCATTACCTGTAGTAATGCCACCTGTTTGAACTTGTTATCGGTGTAAAAGACACCTGTCCACAACCTCAAACAGTCACACTTCAAATTCCACTATGGTGAAGACCAAAGAGCTGTCGAAGGACACCAGAAACAAAATTGTAGCCCTGCACCAGGCTGGGAAGACTGAATCTGCAATAGGCAAGCAGCTTGGTGTGATGAAATAAACTGTGGGAGCAATAATAAGAAAATGGAAGACATACAAGACCACTGATAATCTCCCTCGATCTGGGGCTCCACACAAGATCTCACCCCGTGGGGTCAAAATGACCACAAGAACGGTGAGCAAAAATCCCAGAACCACACGGGGGGACCTAGTGAATGACCTGCATAGAGCTGGGACCACCGTAACAAAAGGCTACCATCAGTAACACACTACGCCACCAGCGACTCAGATCCTGCAGTGCCAGATGTGTCTCCCTGCTTAAGCCAGTACATGTCCGGGCCCATCTTGCTAGAGAGCATTTGGATTATCCAGAAGAGTATTGGGAGAACGTCATATGGTCTAATGAAACCATAGTAGAACTGTTTGGTATAAACAAAACTTGTCGTGTTTGGAAGAGACAGAATGCTGAGTTGCATCCAAAGAACACCATACCTACTGTAAAGTATGAGGGTGGCAGCATCATGCTTTGGGGCTGTTTCTCTGCAAAGGGACCAGGATGACTGATATGTTTACATGAAAGAATGAATGGGGCTATATATGGTGAGATTTTGGGGGCAAACATCCTATCAGCAAGGGCATTGAAGATGAAACGTGGATGGGTCTTTCAGCATGATAATGATCCCAAGCACACCGCCAGGGCAATGAAGGATTGGCTTTGTAAGAAGGATATGAAGGCCCTGAAGTGGCCTAGCCAGTCTCCAGATTTCAACCCCATAGAAAACCTTTGGAGGGAGTTGAAAGTCTGTGTTGCCCAGTGACAGGCCGAAAACATCACTGCTCTAGAGGAGATCTGCATGGAGGAATGGGCCAACATACCACCAACAATGTGTGCCAACCTTGTGAAGACTTACAGAAAACGATTGACCTCTGTCATTGCCAGCAAAGGATATATAACAAACTGCTGAGATGAACTTTTGTTAATGACTAAATACTCATTTTCCAGCATAATTTGAAAAATAAATCTTGCCAAATCAGACAAGGTCATTTTCTGGATTTGTTTTCTCAATTTTGACTCTCATAGTTCTGGTCTACCTATGATGTCAATTACAGGCCTCGCTCATCTTTTTAAGTGGGAGAACTTGCACAATTGGTGGCTAAGTACTTTTTTTCCCCACTGTATGGTTGTCACAGCATGTTAGGTGTTGTAGCTTTGTAATAATATAGAGACTAAGGGTACTGTCACACAGTGCAATTTTGATCGCTACGACGGTACGATTCGTGAGGTTCTAGCGATATCGTTACGATATCGCAGTGTCTGACACGCAGCAGCGATCAGGGACCCTGCTGAGAATCGTACGTCGTAGCAGATCGTTTGGAACTTTCTTTCGTCGCTTGATCACCCGCTGACATCGCTGGATCGTTGTGTGTGACAGCGATCCAGCGATGTGTTCGCTTGTAACCAGGGTAAACATCGGGTAACTACGCGCAGGGCCGCGCTTAGTAACCCGATGTTTACCCTGGTTACCAGCGTAAACGTAAAAAAACCAAACAGTACATACTCACATTCCGGTGTCTGTCCTCCGGCGTCTCAGCTTCTCTGCACTGTGAGCGCCTGCCGGCCGGAAAGCGAGCACAGCGGTGACGCGGTGACGTCACCGCTGTGCTTTCCGGCTATGGTGCTTACACAGTGGAGAGAAGCAGAAAGCCGGGGGACAGACACCGGAATGTAAGTATGTACTGTTTGGTTTTTTTACGTTTACGCTGGTAACCAGGGTAAACATCGGGTTACTAAGCGCGGCCCTGCGCTTAGTAACCCGATGTTTACCCTGGTTACCCGGGGACTTCGGCATCGCTCCAGCGCCGTGATTGCAACGTGTGACCGCAGTCTACGACGCTGGAGCGATAATCATACGACGCTGCGACGTCACGGATCGTGCCGTCGTAGCGATCAAAATTGCACTGTGTGACAGTACCCTAAGTTTGGAGAGCGTTCCCATACATTTATCCAGTATATATTTCGCACTGCAAAAATATAGAAATAAGGAGTGATGGCGTAACAAGACAGACAGCGTGTAATAAAATGAAGTTGCTACTTCCTTCTGCTTATTGTTGAGAGACGATCACAGACAGTTGCATTCCCTTTGACATGAAAGCCAAGCAGTACGGTAAGCATTTGTCAGTAATGTGATATGGTGCTATACTATCTACTAATGTATTTTATTTCACAGTGTGTACACATCGTTGCTTGTCTTTCCGTTCCACAGGGTGGAATGTTTCAGCTTAGCCTAGCACCAGAAGCGCTCTGTAAAGGGCGGAAGTATAACATGTTCTTTCCATGGCTTTCTCCTAAATCCTATGTGATCCTGTACCTAAATTTAGTGTTGTTCTATTTGTTAGTATAACTTTTAGAATCACTGCAGGAACCACATGCTTGCAAAAGTGCAAAAAAACCTCCAACTTTTAAAGAATCTACTTAAAGGGGTTATCCCAACCAGACCATGCCTCTACAACACGAAGCTGCTTGGCATACCTTTTATTGCTTGTGGTAGGCAATGCCTGCCATATAGCTGTGTGTGGCCACTCATCTCATCAGTTTTGGTCTACAGTAGAAGCCATTCGTAATAGTAGCTCTCCACTTTGGCTAATAGACATTCATATGATGAAATTAAGCTTCTGAAAAAAGGTTAAAATCTATTAGCGAAACACGGGTTCATTTACAGCAGTGACTCCCAAACTCCAGTCCTCACGGCCCCAGACACATCAGTATTTTCTTCTAATTGCAGCCAAGTGCCAGGCCTCTTACAGAGCTAGTGTACCCAAAATTCAGTGGTTGAGTATCTCTGGCTATTCAAAGAAATCCCTGTCATTATGAAGCTTTCTCAATTCTCCAAGTATCATCATATAAAGCAAAGCGATCTCAGCTGATTGACTTTAAGATTTGTGTAGGAAAAATCAGAATAACTTGTTGCCTATAAATTCAAAATCCCGTCTCTTTCTGGAATTAGGAGTCCAGTGGGCAGTGTCATTCAATGATTGACAGCTTTTTCTGTATGAAGCGAGGTAATGGTGTGCACTCAGGTCAAGAGCAGGGATGTGCTGGTAAAACAGACCATGTGGTCCAAATAGTCATGTACCAAAAAATTACCGCACACTCGGAACCGGTATGATGCAAAAGTATTTCACAAGTTTATTGTGTTCACAAACCAGGTTGCCACAAAGAAAAAATGTGCAGATAGAAACCCAAAGTTTCGACCCTCCCGGGTCTTATTCATGGGGTTACTTGGTGCACGATTAAACACATATACGAGTGGCAGGCGTGGGGCAGGAGGATAAATCCCTTGACATATAAACTGTCGCTTAACAGGGAACAAGATGGGGACATATAGATTCTCAACGGAACGTGATTGTCCAATACGGAGGCCGTCATGTTTGTGGTGGGCCTGTACAATCCTGGATGTCCTGTGTGGGCAGCGCTCCCGTGTCCTGGCAAGTGTGGCACGCAAGAAAGGGGATGTCCTGTATAAGCGGCTCTCCCGCACCCTGCTGTTGTGGCATGCCACTCATATGTGTTCAATCGTGCACCAAGTAACCCCATGAATAAGACCCGGGAGGGTCAAAACGTTGGGTTTCTATCTCGATCCACTCGAAATAACAGTGTCAGTTATAAATGACTACAATGATGACCAGAGGCGCTACAATGCACTAAGCTGCAATGAAGTATCTATAATTTATCAAAATGCAATGAGTGAACCCCCATTTAATAGGGACATCAGAGTTCACCTCAAAAGTGAAAACCAAACTATTCAAATCCGTTTTCTTCACAGAAAGTGTGATGCAATGACATATCCTCTTCTATTCCCATATGGGGACAGTGGATGTACAATAACTTTGACAACTCCAATTGCCCTAAGTGTGCAACATCAAGGAATTGGTGACATTCATCTACCAACCATACCAGTGGATCAAGATCGACAAGAAAAAATCACCCTGTTGCAGCACTATGCATAGAGACTTGCCATTCGTGACCAGTTCAATCCTCTTTTAAATGCTGGGAAGTTGACGCAACAATTTATCGTTGACAGTTAAGTCAAAATTGAATCCGACAGGATCGAATATATAAAACAAAATCAAAAGGCATTACGCATTGACAGTTATGCCGGCGTTATGGATCACATCCATAATGCTGCGTTACACCAAGGACTAAAAGCTGGGACACCAGTAATTTTACCATCCACTTTCATTGGATGCCCAATAGCTATGCAGCAACATTACCAAGACGCCATGACAATTGTCCGAAAATTCAGAAAGCCAGATCTTTTTGTTACAATGACTTGTAACCCAAAGTGGGAAGAAATTACTGAAAACTTAGAACCATGGCAAAGGCCAGAGTTCAGACCACATTTGGTTGCATGAGTATTTAAAATCAAACTCCAAGCCTTGCTTAACGAGATTTTGAAAAAACACATTTTTGACCGTGTAGTTGCCTATGTGCATGTAATAGAATTTCAAAAGCGTGGACTACCACACGCTCACATGCTATTAATCCTCGGAGAGGAAGCTAAACCGAGGGACAAAGAAATAATTGACAAATTGGTCTCAGCTGAAATCCCAAATGACAGGAAATCCAAAACTGCATGAGGCAGTGATGAAGCACATGATTCATGGCCCATGTGGCGAAGATCAACCTGGTGCTATATGCATGACAGATGGTCAATGCGCCAAAAAATTCCCAAAGGAATTTAATACAGAGACAAACTCCAAGAGAGAACCTCCGGTCGCAAATTAGGTGGAACAAAAGTTTTGCCTGGAGGCACAGACTCTAAAGGTACCGTCACACTAAGCGACGCTGCAGCGATAGCGACAGCAATGCCGATCGCTGCAGCGTCGCTGTGTGGTCGCTGGAGAGCTGTCACACAGACCGCTCTCCAGCGACCAGCGATGCCGAGGTCCCCGGGTAACCAGGGTAAACATCGGGTTGCTAAGCGCAGGGCCGCGCTTAGTAACCCGATGTTTACCCTGGTTACCAGCGTAAAAGTTAAAAAAACAAACAGTACATGCTCACCTGCGCGTCCCCCAGCCTCTGCATCCTGACGCTGACTGAGCTCCGGCCCTAACAGCAGAGCGGTGACGTCACCGCTGTTGCTTTCACTTTCAGTTTAGGGCCGGCGCTTTAGTGTCAGGAAGCAGAGGCTGGGGGACGCGCTGGTGAGTATGTGCTGTTTGTTTTTTTAACTTTTACACTGGTAACCAGGGTAAACATCGGGTTACTAAGCGCGGCCCTGCGCTTAGTAACCCGATGTTTACCCTGGTTACCAGTGTAAAATATCGCTGGTATCGTCGCTTTTGCTGTCAAACACGGCGATACACGGCGACCTAGCGACCAAATAATGTGCAGACCTTCTAGCAGCGACCAGCAATTTCACAGCGGGATCCAGATCGCTGCTGCGTGTCAAATACAGCGATATCGCCATCCAGGTCGCTGCAACGTCACGGATTGCTGGCGATATCGCCTAGTGTGACGGTACCTTAAGGAGACCGGGGCCACAGTTCTCAGGCTCTCTGAGGGAACAATTAGTCGAGGCTCCTCCTCCTCCACTGATGACACTACAGAGTGGGAGAGGGCATTGGCATGGATGTTCTTCTCCCCAGTTAGATAATGGAGGGTGAAGTGGAAGTGGGAGAAGAACAAGGACCATCTAACCTGGCGAGAGTTTAGCCGCTGGGTTGTCTGTAAATAAACCAAATTTTTGTGGTCGGTGTACACTTGGAAGGGAAAACAAGCCCCCTCCAAAAGGTGTCTCCACTCTGAAAAGGCTAACTTCATAGCTAGCAACTCCCTGTCCCCGATGGAATAATTCCTCTCCGCTGGTATGAAGGTCTTAGAGAAAAAGAAGCAAGGATGCTTCCGACCTTGAGCATCCTTTTGGAATAGGACTGACGGATGAGGCATCCACCTCCATTATAAAAGGTTTATCTACATCAGTGCGATGTAGAATGGGAGCGCTAGCAAAGTGGGACTTGATAGAGAGGAAGGCCTTGGAGACCTCCTTCGACCACAATTTGGGATTTGCTCCCTTCTTGGTGAGGGCTACCAAGGGAGCTGCCAAAGTTGAGAAGTGGGGAATGAACTGGCGATAATAGTTAATGAACCCCATAAAGCGCTGCACTGCTTTCAGAGAATGGGGTTCCTGCCAGTCCATCACAGTCTGTAGCTTGGCAGGATCCATAGCCAATCCCTGGGCAGAGATGATATAGCCCAGGAAAGGCAAGGACTCCTCAAACACACACTTCTCCAACTTGGCATAGAGGGAGTCTGCCCGTAGGAGTTCGAAGACTTTGCAAACATCTCCCCTGTGGGAGTCTATATCTGGAGAGTAGATGAGAATATCATCCAGATAGACTACAACCGAGGTGGTGAGCACATCCCGGAAGATGTTGTTCACAAAGTCTTGGAAAACGGCAGGAACATTACAGAGCCCGAAGGGCATCACCAGGTATTCATAGTGCCCGTCCCTGGTGTTAAATGCCATCTTCCATTCGTCCCACTCACGGATGCGAATCAGGTTGTAAGCACCCCACAGATCAAGCTTAGTAAATACCCTCGCTCCCGGCAACCTATCGAAGAGCTAAGATATTAGAGGCAGAGGGTATTTGTTCTTAACGGTGATGGCTTTAAGACCCCTGTAATCTATGCATGGATGTAGTTCTCCGTTCATCTTCTGCATGAAGAAGAACCCCGCCCCTGCAGGTGACATTGACTTCCTAATTAATCCTCTTGCTAGATTCTCCTGGATGTATTGGGTCATTGCCTCCATCTCCAGGAGAGATAGGGGATAGACTCGACCCTGGGGAGGCTCTGCACCAGGCAAGAGGTCAATAGGACAGTCATAGGGGCGGTGGGGAGGAAGGGTTTCCGCAGCACTCTTGGAGAACACGTCTGCATAGGGTCAGTAGTGCTTGGAGAGAGAGGAAAGATCTGCCGGTATTTCAGTGTAGCAACCTGAATGCACTTCCTCAGACATCTACCCTCACAAGATTCACTCCATCCCAGAATTCTCCCTGAGGACCACTCTATATTAGGAAAGTGGTAGCATAGCTATGGTATCCCTAACAGGACCTCATCAATTCCCTTGGGAATGACTAGCAGGGAGATAATCTCCTGATGAGATGGAGAAATTGATAAAGTAAATGGGATGGTCTGGTGTGTTATCTGTGAGGGCAGTGTTGACCCATTTACCACTCGTACGGTCACAGGTTTGGCGAGCATCACCAGGGGTATTGCGTGCCGTTGGGGAAGGCAGATGACATAAAATTGCCCTCTGCCCCGGAATCCACGCAAAGCTCTACCATAAGAGTGGATGGGCCTATGGTAATTGTCCCCTTGAAGGACAGTTTGGAGGAAAACGTTGCCGTGTCTAGTGTACCTCCTCCTACAACCACTAGACGCTGATGTTTTCGACACCGCTGGGAACATCTGGAGGCAAGATGTCCTGACTGCCGGCAAACATGACAGACCTTGAGTGCACGAGCGGTCCGGGACTTAGATCCTGCTCGTGACACCCCCATGGCCTCATGTGGCTCAGACGCCTGGACCAGAGATTCCAGAGGTTTGGCGAAGGTGGGAGCCAGCCGAAAACTCTGGCTACACTGGGCTCGCTCCAACCTTCACTCGTTAAAATGAAGGTCAATGTTTGTGGAGACCGCTATTAGCTCCTCCAGTGTGGCAGGAATCTCCCTGGTGACCAAAGCGTCCTTTACATGGTCAGCCAGCCCCCTCCAAAATACAGGGATGAGGGCTTTAACCGGCCACTCAAGCTCATGCTAAAGTCCGGAAGTGGACACCAAAATGACTGAATATGGATGAGCCCTGTGTCAATGCCAGCTGTTTCAGAGTGCTCAGGAACTGCGGAGCACTCTGCACCACATGATCGTCGCGCTCCCACAGTGGCGTAGCCCAATCCAATGCCCTGTCCGACAAGAGAGATATAATAAATCCTACTTTAGCCCACTCTGAGGGGAAACGTGCAGCCAGGAGCTCATGGTGAATCGCACACTGGCTCACGAATCCCCTACATGACTTGCTATCGCCAGAGTATTTATCTGGCAGCGGGAAGTGGGATAAGGTCGGAACAGGGGAGGCAGTGGACAAACTTGCTGCAGCCACACTAACAGCCTGAACAGCTACTGCGGTAACATCCACACCTGAGGTTGTGCGCTCGAGAGCTGCCTTCCTGCCCTCCAGCTGCTGGATGTACCACTGCAGTCGCTGTTCATCCGCCATTACTAGCCAGACCCTGGGGCTAGTATAATTTTAGAGCTAGTGGAATGCACCAAATAATATAATGGGAGATAAGAGGTATGTTCGCAGCCCAGGGTCCACCGTGCAGAGATCGAACCTGCTGCTGAGTAATGGCAGATGGACGCTTGCTCACACGTGGGTTTAGACCTCACCCAGTGTGAATGGAAGCGAACTCTGTTGCTTCACAAAGTCGCCAAATATACGCTGCGCCCTGTTAGAAGTCACAGGGTGCAGCTGAAAACGCTAGTGGGATCCCTATGAAACACCCCCACTAAATTGCTGATTGGACTCGCTCTGACCCTCGGTGGCTTTTGAGCCCACGGATGAGGACGCCCTGAGTCAGATGCTGAGTCCAAATGGGAATTCCCACCCTACACTGACTGGTTGTCAGGACAAGACTAACTAAAACATTTACCACACTGAGTGCGTACAGCGCCGCTCTGGTGGACGCCACTAACCACCCTAACTAGGGTCTGGAAAGCGCACTGATTGCGCACGGTGCCGCACTGGTGGTCGCTGCTAATAAACACTGTAGCTTGTGCCTAGTAAAAAAGGGGAGAAGCCAGCGCTGCTTATGGTCAGAACGCAAAACATAAAGTGCACATGCACATATTGATTTCTAACTGTATTTAAAAAATGAGACATTTAGCAAACATTTGATCAATTCTTTGAGACGCCCCGCCATGTCACGGCATTCTCATAATGGGGCAGTCCTACTCCACGTTTTTTATATTCGCTGTGCTATTACGGCCTCCTAAATGTATTAAAAGCAAGACCACATTAAATGCAAGCTGTACCTGAAGCATTTCTGAATCACTCCCATGGCACCAGAAAGGGCAGGCATGGATAAAGGTTGACCAGGTTTAGACATAGACATTTCAGGTACAACCTCCATACTGCCTTAGGCCGGTTTCACACGTCCAGATAATTCCGGTATTGAAGAAATCGGTACCGGAGTTATCCGTGTCCGTGTGCTCACGTGGCACGTCCGTGTGCTCACGTGGCACATCAGTGTGGCACACGTGCGGCAGCCGTGTGCCACCCGTGTGCCGCCTGAGGACCACACGGACCGTGCAGGAGAGACAGCGCTACACTAAGCGCTGTCCCCCCTGCGTGTGGTGCTGAAGGCGGCATTCATCTTTTCTCCCCTGCAGGAGAGAAGAGATGAAAGATCAAGTTTTTGTTCTTTTTTGTTAAAAATAAAGTTTGCAGGTGACCTCCCGCCTACCATCCCCAGTGCACCGCCCGTCCCCTTGCAGAGAAATACCCATAAGCAGCGCTGGCTTCTCTCCTTTTTTACTTAGATATTGGTTTGTGGCTGACCACCAGTGTTGCCGTGCGCACTGGGCTATGTACGCCATTCTTTCTGTGTTTTTTTGTGATTGACCTAGGCTGATGTACTCACTTACAGCAGCCCTGCCCTGCTCTAGGCTTCGTTTGATTGTGCACCTGTGTCCAAGCCTGTCTCACCTTTCATCTGTGGTGCTGGTTAGGCAGTGTGGAGGTTGTACCTGAAATGGACAACTGAATTATGCTGTAATAAAGCAGGAGGCTGAGCAATTGAAAGCTATGCTTAATGAAGCTCAGAAATCAGCTTTCAATGCAATTATGGAAGCAGTCAATGCTGCATCACAGCCAGACGACACTAGCTCACACTCTTTTTTTCTCGACGGCCCAGGAGGCAGTGGGAAGACATTTTTGTACAACTGCTTGCACAAGACACTACAAGACACTACCAGCAGAAAATGAGTCTATTTGCTCAGTAGCCTCCATTGGATTGGCGGCTACATTACTACAAAACGGTAGCACCTACCATTCCAAGTTTGGCCTTGGAATTGCAACAAATGGGACCACAGTGTCAAAAATTAAGTCAACCTCACTTCAAGCAAAGGAGCTTAGGGAGTCATCTGTCGTTATTTGAGACGAAGTTACAACGACTTCCTGTTTTAACATGAACGCTGTGGATAATTTGTTCCAAGACATATGTGGAAAAAAAAGACCGTTTGGTGGAAAAATTTTCATAAACGGTGGTGACTTTTGTCAAACCCTACCAATAGTGGAAGGTGGAAAAAGAGCCCAAATTGTACAGTCCACCAGTAAATACTCAATATCCTGGAATCAGTTTTCACGGTTCCAGTTACAACAGAATATGAGAACATCTCAGGACGAAGTTGAGTACAACTCATTTTTACTGAAACTTGGCAATAGAGAGTTGTCAAATGTAAATGGTCTACCAGAAGACACAATTGAAATCCCAAATTATTTTATTGAAGAAGGTGATTTAATTACAGCTATTTTTGGCAACTCAATTGAGATTACCGATGCAACGGTAGAACCAATTGCCAATAAAGCAATTCTTACGCCATTGAATGATGACGTTCACGCCTTGAACGACAAAATTCTTAGTCAAGCTCAATGTGAACACTAAACATATTGCTCCATCGACACAATTATGGAAGAGGAGGGTGTGATGTCTCTTCAAGAACTAAAGCTGAAACCAGGAGCTGTAATTATGCTCCTGCATAATCTTAACAGAAAGCCTGGCATTTGTAATGGCACAAGGCTTTAGGTGAAAAGCTTAAAAGCAAATGTTATTCATGCCATTGCTTTAAATGGAAAAGCAAAGTGTCAGACAGTTCTTATTCCAAGAATTGACCTGATTTCCAAAGATAAAATCTTGCCAGTCCAGATGCGACAGCGTCAGTTTCCTGTCATGTTTGCTTTTGCAATGACCATCAATAAATCTCAGGGATAGTCCTTGGATATTGTAGGAATTTATTTGCCTCTCCCAGTGTTTTCTCACAGGCAGTTATATGTGGCTTTCTCCAGGGGAAGGAAAAGCCAACAAATAAGGGTCAAAATATTTGAGACACAGAAGCAAGGTACACTTATTCCTAACGTTGACAAATGGTTTACTGTCAACTTTGTGTACAAAGAAGTCTTTTATTAAAGGGAACCTGTCAGCCCCAAAATCGAAGGTGAGCTAAGCCCACCAGCATCAGGGGCTTATCTACAGCATTCTGGAATGCTGTAGATAAGCCCCCGATGTATCCTAAAAGATGAGAAAAAGAGGTTAGATTATACTCACCCAGGGGCGGTCCCGGTACGATGGGCGTTGCGGTCCGGTCCGGGGGCCTCCCATCTTCTTACGATGACGTCCTCTTCTTGACTTCACACTGCGGCTCCGGCGCAAACGTACTTTGTCTGCCCCGTTGAGGGCAGAGCAAAGTACTGCAGTGCACAGGCGCCAGGAAAGATCAGTACACCTGCGCCGGAGCTGCAGCGTCAAGAAGAGGACGTCATCTGATGAAGATAGGAGGCGCCGGACCGGGACACCCATCGGACCGGACCGGGACACCCATCGGACCGGACTGGGACCGACTCTGGGTGAGTATAATCTAACCTCTTTTTCTCATCTTTTAGGATACATCAGGGGCTTATCTACAGCATTCCAGAATGCTGTAGATAAGCCCCTGATGCTGGTGGGCTTAGCTCACCTTCGATTTTGGGGGTGACCGGTTCCTTTTAAGCTTTTTAACAATTGTAAAAGCCAAAAAATGTTGTACACAAAAGCGGGACTAACTCCTAGCCGCGGTCTACGGACCAAACATTGGGCATGGGCAGGGCCTTGGGGGCAGATCCCAAGTGCGCTCAACAATGTGAAATAGCTTACGCTCAGGAACATGGAGGAATAGCGCTATCGGATAGCTCTACCCATTCATTTCCTTTAGGAATAGGGCTATGGGATAGCTTTACCCGTTCACTTTCTTCATGGATAGCGCTATTGGATAGCTCTACCCGAACATTATTAACTACAGAGCTTTTTCATACACAAGGTAGGAGTGGCAGGAGAGGTACACCAGGTATTTATGCTTGCTATTAGTCTGCACATACACCAGTCTGGTGCGTGGGCCACCCCATTGCGAGGTCAGTCTGCTGCGTGGTTACACTCCATTTCATGGTTCGTAATCCCAGCACGTGTCTGAAGGGCGCGCAATCACTCGTAATTCCTCTAAAGGGCACACTAATCAGAATACTCACATACTGACCAAAACTACAATACATACCGACAATCTTAAGTGTATTGCCACTGCCCCCAAACAGTATAGGGCTGTCATCTTTTTATTTACCCCTTCACGACCTGTGACGCCACGTAGGCGTCATGAAAGTCGGTGCCAATCCGACCTGTGACGCCTATGTGGCGTCATGGAAGGATCGCGTCCCTGCAGATCGGGTGAAAGGGTTAACTCCAATTTCACCCGATCTGCAGGGACAGGGGGAGTGGTACTTCAGCCCGGGGGGGTGGCTTCACCCCCTCGTGGCTACGATCGCTCTGATTGGCTGTTGAAAGTGCAACAGCCAATCAGAGCAATTCGTAATATTTCACCTATAAAAAGTGGTGAAATATTACAATCCAGCAATGGCTGATGCTGCAATATCATCGGCCATGGCTGGAAACCCTGTTGTGCCCCCCTCCACAGCCACCGATCGCCTCCCCAGTCCTCCGTTCTGTCCCGTAGTCCCCTCTGTCCGCCTGTCCGCTCACCCGTCCTCCTGCCCGCTCCCCCGTGCTCCGATCCACCCCTCCGTGCTCCAATCCACCCCCTCGTGCTCCGATCCCCCCCTCATACTTACCGAGCCTCCCGGAGTCCGTCTGTCTTCTCCATGGGCGCCGCCATCTTCCAAAATGGCGGGCGCATGCGCAGTGCGCCCGCCGAATCTGCCGGCCGGCTGATTCGTTCCAGGTACATTTTGATCACTGTGATAAAACTTATCACAGTGATCAAAATAAAAAAAATAGTAAATGAACCCCCCCTTTATCACCCCCATATGTAGGGACAATAATAAAATAAAGAAAATATTTTTTTTTCCTGCACTAGGGTTAGGGTTAGGGCTAGGGTTAGGGGTAGGGTTAGGGCTAGGGCTAGGGTTAAGGCTAGGGTTAGGGCTAGGATTAGGGTTAGGGTTAGAACTAGGGTTAGGGTTAGAATTAGGCTATGTGCACACGGTGCAGATTTGGCTGTGGATTCGTAGCAGTTTTCCATCAGGTTTACAGTACCATTTAAACCTATGGAAAACCAAATCCGCTGTGCCCATGATGCGGAAAATACCGTGCGGAAACGTTGTGTTGTATTTTCCGCAGCATGTCAATTCTTTGTGCGGATTCCGCAGCGTTTTACACCTGTTCTTCAATAGGAATCCGCAGCTGAAATCCGCACAAAAACACTGGAAATCCATGGTAAATCTGCAGGTAAAACGCAGTGCCTTTTACCTGCGGATCTTTCAAAAATAGTGCAGAAAAATCTCACACGAATCCGCAACGTGGGCACATAGCCTTAGGGTTAGGGTTGGAATTAGAGTTAGGGTTGGAATTAGGACTAGGATTGGAAATAGGGTTAAGATTAGGCCTGTGCTTAAGGTTATGGTTAGGGTTAGGGGTGTGTTGGGATTAGGGTTGTGGTTAGGGTTAGGGTTGGGATTAGGGTTAGGATTAGGGTTAGGTTTGGGATTAGGGTTATGGGTGTGTTGGGGTTAGGGTTGTGGTTAGGGGTGTGTTGGGGTTAGGGTTGTGATTAGGGTAATGGCTAGAGTTGGGATTAGGGTTAGGGGTGTGTTGGGGTGAGTGTTGGAGTTAGAATTGAGGGGTTTCCACTTTTTAGGCACATCAGGGGTCTCCAAACGCAACATGGCGCCACCATTGATTCCAGCCAATCTTGCGTTCAAAAAGTCAAATGTGCTCCCTCCCTTCCAAGCCCCGACGTGCACCCAATCAGTGGTTTACCCCCACATATGGGGTAACAGCATACTCAGGACAAACTGGGAAACAATTATTGGGGTCCAATTTCTCCTGTTACCCTTGCAAAAATAAAAAATTGCTTGCTAAAACATAATTTTAGAGGAATGAAAAATTATTTTTTATTTTCACGGCTCTGCGTCATAAACTTCTGTGAAGCACTTGGGGGTTCAAAGTGCTCACCACACATCTAGATAAGTTCCTTGGGGGATCTAGTTTCCAAAATGAG
Source organism: Ranitomeya variabilis (assembly GCF_051348905.1). Taxonomy (NCBI): domain Eukaryota; kingdom Metazoa; phylum Chordata; class Amphibia; order Anura; family Dendrobatidae; genus Ranitomeya; species Ranitomeya variabilis. The sequence goes on from NC_135237.1 coordinate 288,468,218, forward strand.
GTCACTTGTGGGGGTGTTTCTACTGTTTAGGCACATCAGGGGCTCTGCAAATGCAACGTGACGCCCGCAGACCATTACATCAAAGTCTGCATTTCAAAAGTCACTACTTCCCTTCCGAGCCTCGACGTGTGCCCAAGCAGTGGTTTACCCCCACATATGGGGTATTAGTGTACTCAGGACAAACTGGACAACAACTTTTGGGGTCCAATTTCTCCTGTTACTCTTGTGAAAAAAAAAATTGCGGGCTAAAAAATAATTTTTGAGGAAAGAAAAATGATTTTTTATTTTCACAGCTCTGCGTTATAAACTTCTGTGAAGCACTTGGGGGTTTAAAGTGGTCACCGCACATCTAGATTAGTTCCCTGGGGGGTCTAGTTTCCAAAATGGTGTCACATGTGGGGGAGCTCCAATGTTTAGGCACACAGGGGCTCTCCAAACGCGACATGGTGTCCGCTAACGATTGGAGCTAATTTTTCATTCAAAAAGTCAAATGGCGCTCCTTCCCTTCTGAGCCCTGCCGTGTGCCCAAACAGTGATTTACCCCCACATGTGAGGTATCAGTGTACTCAGGAGAAATTGCCCAATAAATTTTAGGATCCATTTTATCCTGTTGCCCATGTGGAAATGAACAAATTGAGGCTAAAAGAAATTTTTTGTGAAAAAAAAGTACTTTTTCACTTTTTGTGAAGCACCTGGGGGTTCAAAGTGTTCACTATGCATCTAGATAAGCTCCTTGGAGGGTCTAGTTTCCAAAATGGGGTCAGTTGTGGGGAAGCTTCAATGTTTAGGCACACAGGGGCTCTCCAAACGTGACATGGTGTCCGCTAAAGATTGGAGCCAATTTTTCATTGAAAAAGTCAAATGGCTTTCCTTCCCTTCTGAGCCCTGTCGTGCGCCCAAACAGTGGTCCCCCCCACATATAGGATATTGGCGTACTCAGGACAAATTGTTCAATAACTTTTGGGGTCCAGTTTCTCTTTTTACCCTTGGGAAAATAAAAAAATTGTTGCTAAAAGATCATTTTTGTGACTAAAAAGTTAAATGTTCATTTTTTCCTTCCATGTTGCTTCTGCTGCTGTGAAACATCTGAAGGGTTAATAAACTTCTTGAATGTGGTTTTGAGTACCTTGAGGGGTGCAGTTTTTAGAATGGTGTCATTTTTGGGTATTTTCAGCCATATAGACCCCTCAAACTGACTTCAAATGTGAGGTGGTCCCTAAAAAAAATGATTTTGTAAATTTCGTTGTAAAAATGAGAAATTGCTGGTCAAATTTTAACCCTTATAACTTCCTAGCAAAAAAAAATTTTGTTTCCAAAATTGTGCTGATGTAAAGTAGACATGTGGGTAATGTTATTTATTAACTATTTTGTGTCACATAACTCTCTTGTTTAACAGAATAAAAATTTAAAATTTGAAAATTGCAAAATTTTTGCCAAATTTGCATTTTTTTCACAAATAAACACAAACATTATTGACCTAAATATACCACTATCATGAAGCCCAATATGTCATGAAAAAACAATCTCAGAACCGCTAGGATCCGTTGAAGCGTTCCTGAGTTATTACCTCATAAAGGGACACTGGTCAGAATTGCAAAAAACGGCCAGGTCACTAAGGTCAAAATAGGCTGGGTCATGAAGGGGTTAAGCTAATCTCCTTTTATATGCCAGTTCCCGGGACTGTACTTGGAAAATTGGGGCCATTGGCAACTGTGCTGCCTATTCAACATAGCAGGTTCCCTTTAAGTCTTACTGTGATTCTCCCCTATGCCAGGGCATTAGTGACAATAATTTTCCAATTTTCTTTAGTTTTGACTCAGCTTGATGCAACTGATTAACTTTACTGATTTTATTCTGTATATTGCCTGTCCTGACCAGGTGCCTGCTTATGGCTGTTTTTGGCATTTTTGACTTTACCTCTTCTATTTTCAAAAGCCATAACTTTTCTATTTTTTCGTCCATATAGCCATATGAGGGCTTGTTTTTTGCGGGATGATTTGAACTTTTGAAATACACCATTCATTTTATCATGTGATGTACTGGAAAAAAGGAAAAAAATTCCAAGTTCGGTGAAATTGTGAAAAAAGTGCACGGTTTTGCTTTTTTTTTAACATTCACTATTTGGTAACTTATCTGGGAATATGATTCTGAATCTTAGTAAACATGTATATTTTGTTTTTCTCTATCTAAGTGTCGAAAAAAATTAGTAATTTTTGAAAAAAAGAAATTTCCCTTGTTCCGGCATATTGAGTCTCATATTGCTTCCAATTTTTGGTCGATGGAGCTGGTTGAATGTTAATTTTTGCACTCTAAGCAAAAGTTTTTATTGGGGAAGATACAATGTTTTAATCGCTTCTGGTGTTTACATTTTTTTATGATTTACGCCATTTACAGATCAGACTTTTTTTTTTACGAACATAGCAATACCAAATATATGTATTTTTTAGTTTCTTTTTAATGGGGGTAACAGGACAGTGATTTGAACTTTTATATTTTTTTAGTTTTTCATATTTTTAAAAACATTTTTTAACATTCTATAGTTTTTATTTGTCCCACAAATGGGACATAAGTAAGTAGATGTAGTCGGGACAGTAAATACCGCCTGTGCCTTGACCGTGCGCGTGCCATCGCCACCGGGTGTCAGCAAATTCTGACAGCTGACACCTGGCACTCAGTGCCAGGAGTGGTATCGCACCGCTCCTGTACTTTAACATTCTAAATGCTGCAGTCAAACTCAATCACAGCATTTTTGAAGCAGGAAGAGGGAAGACAGCCCCTCTGCCCTTGGATCGGAAACCCTCCGACATCATCGCGGGGTCCCGATCGTTGCCATAGTGACCTGATGTCATCATGACGAGATCCGAGTCACCAGAGCTAGAAAAGTTGCTTGATCATGCTCAGAGCATGATCAGCAACTTTGTCAGTGCAGCGCTGACATTTTGCATAGCATAGTTATGGTCCTGCACCTCTTTGCTATACAGGCGATCAGGAAACCAAAAAGAAGAAAGGCCGAGGAGCGGTTTATAATGTAAATTAAAGTAATTTGTCCAGTTGGTCTGAAACGCACGCCAGGGTTCCGGCGCCACACGTCTTATCCAGGACCTTATCCATCTTATCCTCTTTGGTATGTACTCTCTCGCTATGACTATCAGCCTATAATCATGTGTCATGCTACACATTGCATTTGAACAAGCTATGTAGATAGGTATCTTTACCCATTACCACTTTATCTGTAATATTATGAGTCCAAAACTATGAGTGGATATATATATAGGTATACATAGACTACATACAATTAATACCGAATTTGGGACTTGTTTTACTTATCTCAACCTATCCTATATCCCTATATGTATATGCTCCCCCCTTCAGACTCCTTTCTGACACTCAGCACTTTAAAGGGAACCTGTCACCCCCAAAATCGATGGTGAGGTAAGCTCACCGTCATCAGGGGCTTATCTACAGCATTCTGTAATGCTGTAGATAAGCCCCCAATGTTACCTGAAAGAGGAGAAAAAGACATTAGATTATACTCACCCAGGGGCGGTCCCGGTACGATGGGAGTTGCAGGACCGATCCGGGGCCTCCCATCTTTATTCCATGACGTCCTCTTCTGGTCTTCATGCCGTGGCTCTGGCACAGGCGTACTTTGTCTGCCCTGTTGAGGGCAGAGTGAAGTACTACAGTGCGAAGGTGCCGGAAAGGTCAAAGAGGCCCGGCGCCTGCGCACTGCAGTACTTTGCTCTGCCCTCAATAGGGCAGACAAAGTACGCCTGCGCCAGAGCCGCAGCATGAAGACCAGAAGAGAACATCATGGAATGAAGATAGGAGGCGCTGGAGCGGACCTGAGACGCCCATCGGACCGGACCACAGCGGGAACTCCCTTGGGTGAGTATAATATAACCTCTTTTTCTCCTCTTTCAGGTAACATCAGGGGATTATCTACAGCATTACAGAATGCTGTAGATAAGCCCCTGATGATGATGAGCTTACCTCACCATCGATTTTGGGGGTGACAGGTTCCCTTTAAAGATAGAAATACCATCTACATTTTTCCATGGTTATTCATAGCACTGCTACACCTTTTCTAACTTAAAACTCTATGTTCTGGATATGATTGTTACCACCTTTTTTATAGTCATCTTATGCTATTTGTTATACAATTTTATTTGATGTGTGTGCCTCTGTGCCGCCACTTGCCATTATAATTTGTGCAATAAAGGCTATTCTTTTATACCTATTATCCTTTGTCCTTTTACTTTAATTTACATTCCAAACTGCTCCTCTGCTTTTCTTCTTTTTGGTTTCCTTATCCTATCTGAGTGGTTTACACTCATGCCCATACTGACACTACTGACAAACTTCTAATGGTTATGTATCTCTAGGTGTCAGCTTTTTGTTCCTTGTACATTTATGTTCCTATACGGGCAATCAGCCTGCAGAAAATGAGAGTCCCATAGTGGGACAAAGTAAAAAAGTTAAAAAAAAAGTTTAAAAAAATTGTAAAAACAAAAATCTAAATATATTATCCACGAATAAATATTTTAAAATTTTTTTGGAAAAAAATATAAACAATAAAAGTACACATATTTGGTATTTCCGAGTCCGGAATGACCTGACCTATAAACTGCCCCATAAGTTAACCCTTTTAGTGAACACTGTAAAAAAAAAAAAAAAAAAGCAAGGCAAATAACAACGCTTTATCATCATACCACCGAACAAAAAGTGGAATAAACCAATCAAAAAGACAAATATAAATAAACATGGTACCATTAAAAACGTCATCTTGTCCTTCACAAAACAAGCTGCCATACAGCTTCATCAGCGGAAAAATAAAAAGTTATAACTCTCAGAATAAAACGATGCAAAAATAATATTTTTTTCTATAAAAGTTTTTATTTTGTAAAAGCGCCAAACCATAAAAAAACTATGTAAATGGGGTATCACTGTAATCGTACTAACCCAAAGAATAAAGCTGCCTTATAAAATTTACCACAGGCGGAACAGCATAAAAAAAAATCCTGAATTGCTGATTTTTGTTCATTCTGCATATCAAATATCGGAATAGAAAGCGATCAAAAAAGGTCATGTGTCTGAAAATAGTACCAATAAAAACGCCAACTCACCCTGCAAAAAACAAGCCCTCACATGACTCTGTCGGCCGAAATATGGAAAAATTATAGCTCCACAAATATGGTAGAGGAAAGGTGATTCCGGCAGCTAAACAGGAGCAGTCAGAGTGTGGAATGCCCTACCACAAGAGGTCATAATGGCAGACACTAATACAGCTTTTAAAAAAGAGCTGGACGATTTCCTTGATACACATAACATTGCGGGTTATAGTTAAATTAGTGACAAAATGTACAATTGGTGGAGAAAGGTTGAACTTGATGAACCTAGGTCTTTTTTCAGCCTACATAATTATGTAACTTTGTGATGCAAAAACTAGTTTTTTCAACAACATTTTTTTTGTGTGTGACAGCAACCAAACATAAAATACGATACAAATCTGGTATCACAGTAATCGAACCAACCCAAAGAATAAAGTCGCCATATCACTTGTGCCACACGAGGAACGTTGTTAAAAAATTAAAAACAAACTTCACATGCTGTTGATTTGTTCATTCTGCCTGCCAAGGATCACAGTAAGGCTCTACTCACATCCTACGCTCTGTGCTGAGCACTTACACAGGGTTTTCTATGTAAATCTCTGAAATACTTGATTCAGACAGAATCCACAGCAGAAGAATCCCTATAATGAGGCAGATGGAGGCATTGTGGACACCATAGGACCAGTGAACTAGCGGTGTCCATCTTTTTAGGATTGCATAAAAGTGCCATCTACCGATATTTTGTGCAATTTTGAAAAGGATACAGCTGAACAAAGGCCAGACGGAGTCCAAAGTAACTCTGCTGCCTCATTATACTGTAGTGAGTGACTCCTTTAGGGGTTTCACCTGAATCATGTCACTCAGAGATTTAGATGGAAACCCTGATGTAAGTGCTCAGCGTTGAGTGCCAGATAATTGTGATCCCAAACGTTATGTAAAATGTTCCTAACAAAAGCTTCAATTCAATCCACAAAAACCAAGTCCTCACTCAAGTCCATCATCTGTTAATGCAAATATAGGGGCTTCCATCTTACTGGTAGCACAAAGGCTCTGGAAAAGAAACGTGGCTCCTCGCCTCTCAAAAGAAATTCTGCAAATTCTGTGCTCAAAAATCCAAATGCTCCCCTACCTTCTGAGCTCCACAGTGTGCCTAAACCACATATAGTGTCCACATGTTTGGCATTTATGAAGCGATGAGAACCCCCCTAACTTACATGTGTATGTTTCCAGAAACATGAGCTGTGCATCACTAACTGGTCACTAGCACGGGAGTCCGGGGGTGTGGCCCCATTGGACCACTGACCAGACTACCCTGGAAGGGGCGTAACTAAGTAGCTTCCTAGGTGTTCGCTGGAGCCTCTGATGGTGAGGTCAGACTTGTGCAGCAGGTAGCTACCAGATACCACTCCAGGGTGGAGTCTGGCTGTGGCTTCTGATCCCACCGGGGGGACAGGACACAGGCAGGCAGGCATGGCTGTTACACTGGCAGGCGGACAGGTATGGCAGAGACACTGGCAGACAGATGGGCATGACTGAGACACTGGCAGGCAGGCGGGCACGGCTGGCACTCTGGCAGACAGAGGGGCACTGGTATACAGGCAGGTGTATGGAAACAGGTAAGAACCTGTTCAGACTGGAGGGTGTATGGGAACAGGTAGGGACCTGTTTGGATTGGTGAATATAAGGAAACAGGTAGGGACCTGTTCGGCAAGTTGCTGAACGGAGATAGAGCAAGACCGCAACAGCGGATGCAAAGCAGAACCACAGGAGGCAGAGCCAAGAGCAGAGAAGGAGGAGGCGGAGCTAAGAAAAGAGAAGGAGAAGACAGAGCTAAGAGCAGAGAAGGAGAGGGCAGAGCTAAGAGCGGAGAAGAAGGAGGCGGAGCCAAGAGCAGAGAAGGAGGCGGAGCCAAGAGCTGAACCACTGGAGGTGGAGCCAAGAGCAGAACCACTGGAGGCAGAGCCAAGAGTGGAGCCACTGGAGGCGGAGCCAAGAACAGAACCACTGGAGGCAAATCCAAGAGCCAGAAGGCACAAAGCCACAGGTTGTGTTGAGCAGAGCAGAGAAGCACAGAGCCACAGGTTGTGGCGAGCAGAGAAGAGAAGCACAGAGCCACGGGTTGTGGCGAGCAGAGAAGCACAGAGCCACAGGTTGTGGCGAGTAGAGCAGAGGTGCAGAACCACTGATTGTGGCAAGCAGAGCAGAGAGGGACCGCAGAGGTACACACAGCAGAGTGGGAATGGAAAACAAACAAAGGAGGAACAGGAATGGACATAGACCAGAGTACTGACAGGAACGGACACGGATTCACAAATGGAACATGGATAAAAGGCCTGAATATTGCAGCAGGAAACAGAACACGACCTGGCAGCTCAGTAGCAAGTACTAACTGAGGGAAATAGTTTGCTCAGGCATCTTCTAATGGGTGAGGATGCCTTAAGTATCAGAGGCCTCTAGGCAATTGGCCAGGGACACCTCAAGGAGGTGCACACAGTCTCAATAAGTATCTGGAATTGCCAGCGCCGCCCCCCTATGCACACAGCCAGGAAGTGTACACAGAGCAAGCAGCCATGAGGCACAACGGGTGGTTATTATCATCTTTTCTGGTATATTGCTTGCCCATTTTTTACGCATGTATAGAATAGGATTTATTATTTTTGGCATTTCTTGTCTTCCAAAGGGGTCTTTACATGCATGATTATGTGCAAATACTAACATACCATCAAATTGGTTGCTACAATACATAGGAATTGGTTACATTTGGCTTTGACCCTCTTTGTGTTGATGACTTTATCATGATGTACTCTGGCGTCCCCTAGACTTCACTTTGCTTTTTTATTATTGTTGTGTATTGTCTTTATGGCATAATTAATAAAAATGTATTTTCATTATAATGATTGGGATCTCTTTCTTGTCCTATACATAGTTAATATGGGACATGTTGTTTCATTTTGATGAAGTGCCCTCGGTACAATTGGACGTATGTTGATTTAGTAACTACAATGGCAGTATGCAATTTTCACTTGGCAACATTCATTGCTGCTTGTTTCTGGAAAACACCCATGGAGTTAAAATCGTCACTACACCTGTACATAAATTCCCAAAGGGATATCATTTCCAAAATGGGGTCACTTGATGGAGGGATTCTGCTCTTCTAGCACTTAGGGGCTCTGTATATGGAGTCCGCAAACTGTTCTAGCAAAATCTGCGCTCCAGGAGGCAAATAGCGCACTATCCTTTCTGAGTCTCGCCATGTGGCTAAACAGTACTGTACTGCCACATATGGGGTATTGCCACGTTCAGTAGAAATTGTGGAACAACGTGCGTTTCGGTCCGTCCTTCGTCAGGGAGCACACACTCCTGTCAGCATGTGCGCGGTGCTGTATGCTGTATGACGCCGACGCCCTGTGGCGTCGGGATATGCGCATCACATCCGACCGGGACATCACATCTGGGGGATGCCACTACACTCTATTGGCGGCCGCATGTAGTTTGTGAGTATATAATGCATGGGACAGGAGGAAGTGTGTGCCCCCTGACAAAGGACGGACCGAAACGCGCGGGTGCACACTCTCCTGGTCCCCTACCTCTTGCTGTAAACTCTGCACTTTATAGTGAGTATTGATATATAAATTTATGTGGGGTGGTGTCTCAAATAGGGACAGGACCCAGCGATAAGTCATAAGTTATGAGCGTGTGACATAATTGGTGCAGGGCAGTAAAAAAATGGGAAAAGACACCGTTTATTATTATAATAGACAATATGTTATGGTAATTTGATGTTGGTGGGGATACACAGGGGGGGTGTCGTGCCTCAAGGTATAAATATTTCTTCTTAGTTGTATTTACACACACCTGTCAATCTTTTTTAATGGTTTCTAATAAAGATTATTTATAAAGATTCATTGGACTAGTACATCGTTTGTTCCCTAGTGGAATGTGGTTGTTGATATATTGATGTGTGCGCTATGACAAAGTATCCACAGGGGGGCCTATGATTTATACTAAATTTAGATTAAAGTTCAGAATCCCCCATAATATGTGGTTGTGTTGGTGGCTCGTGACATACCAGCATTGTGTACACTGTCCTAATAGCCTGTTGCTCTGTGCCATAAAAGCCTCGTGGTCTGTGCCATAAAAGCCTGTTGCTCTGTGACCTTCGTCCACCTCCTGACAATAGATCCCCTTAAAGTAATTTCCCTATCCACATTTGTTTGCAGGGCAATTGTCCTGCTCTAACCCATATTTTGCTTCCTTTTGCAGCACCCTACCCCTTACTACCACTATTTTTCAGCACAAAATTTCAGACACCCATTGCCTTCTGGGATTAAATTTGAATTAGTGTCTGTGGGGAGATTGTGCCCCATGCTCTGTGAGTGAAATCGTTAATAATCTTATGTGGGAGTATTGTTCTCCATACTCTAAAGGCCCCGTCTCACTAAGCGATTTACCAACGATCACGACCAGCGATACGACCTGGCCGTGATCGTTGGTAAGTCGCTGTGTGGTCGCTGGGGAGCTGTCACACAGACAGCTCTCTCCAGCGACCAACGATCAGGGGAACGACTTCGGCATCGTTGAAACTGTCTTCAACGATGCCGAAGTCCCCCTGCAGCACCCGGGTAACCAGGGTAAACATCGGGTTACTAAGCGCAGGGCCGCGCTTAGTAACCCGATGTTTACCCTGGTTACCAAAAAAAACAAACAGTACATACTCGCCTTTCGGTGTCTAGGTCCCTTGCCGTCTGCTTCCTGCTCTGACTGAGCCGCCGTACAGTGAGAGCAGAGCGCAGCGGTGACGTCACTGCTGTGCTCTCACTTCTCACTGTACGGCCGGCAGTCAGTGAGTGCAGGAACCAGACGCCAAGGGACCTGACGGACATCAGATGGTGAGTATGTATTGTTTGTTTTTTTTTACATTTACGCTGGTAACCAGGGTAAACATCGGGTTACTAAGCGCGGCCCTGCGCTTAGTAACCCGATGTTTACCCTGGTTACCAGTGAAGACATCGCTGGATCGGTGTCACACACACCGATTCAGCAATGTCAGCGGGGCCTCAACGACCAAAAAAAGGTCCAGGCCATTCCGACACGACCAGCGATCTCGCAGCAGGGGCCTGATCGCTGGTACGTGTCACACATAGCGAGATCGCTATGGAGGTCGCTGTTGCGTCACAAAACTTGTGACTCAGCAGCGATCTCGCTAGCGATCTCGCTATGTGAGACGGGGCCTTAAGGCTGAAAGTTTTAAAAATCTTCTGTGGGGGTTACTGTTCCCCATGCTCCTGAGGCTGACATTTTTAAACTTTTTCTATGGGGGCATTGTGCACCATGCTCTGAGGCTGAAATGTTTAAACTTCTTCTCTGGAGGTATTGTGCGCCATGCTCTGTGGGTTAAATTTTAAGCGCCCCCCAAAAAAGGTTGCATAATCATCTAATCCAGACTGATGCTAAAGGTCCGGTAAGGGTTTCATACTCACTTAAGTGCGGCAGGAGGAAAACAGGAGGCGTGCTTCTTTTAAAAGTCCGTGTGGGTTTATTTGCTTCATAAACCCAGCAGTAACAGCAAACAGTAAACGGCCTTCAGAGCAGGCAAAGCAACACAAAACTGTCCTTAGCCAGGTTCTCTACTCCCTCAGGCCTGTGGGCACACAGGCTGGGGCAATGTCCGGCACGCAGGCTCGGTCTGGAGCCACAGGAGGCCTTCTACCTCCCAAGACACAGACCATGTGCCAAACAACAGCCTCCATTATGTAGGCTGTAACCACTTCCATAGTTGAGGTATGTGGGTAGCCAGACCCGCCCATCTCTAATAGCTACCTGTAACCCGGACCTAGGTGCACTAAACAACATCTTAGTGCTCACATGCACAAAAACAATACTAAAACACATACCTCCCATTGATTACACAGCCATTAGCCTCCTTACAGTCCTAATTTTGGCGTGGTTGCCTGCTTTGAACAGTATGTTTTTCAAGGAAAACTCTTTGGTATTCAGGATCTACTATGTTTTCCTCAGATGCATTTGCAGTGTACAGTACTGTAGTGTAAATGTATTAACATTTGGGGTATCATGCCCCATGCTCTGTGGCTGAAATTTAGTGTAATTTTGTGTGGGGATATTGTTCCCCATGTTCTGAGACTGAAATTTGTAAACTTCTTCTGTGGGGGTACTGTTCACCATGCTCTGTGGCTGAAATTTGTAATAGTCTTATGTGGGGGTGTTGTGCCGTGTGTTCTGTGGGTGAAATTTGAATTAGCTGCAGTGGGCGTACTGTGCCCCATGGTCTGGGGGTGAAGTTTGTAATCTGCTTCTGTGGGGATACTCTCCCCCATGCTCTGTGTGTGACATTTTTAACTAGACTGGTGGTAGCAAGCTTCAGACTCTGCTGGGGCACTGTTAAAATTTTTATGTTATTCATTTACTTCCTATTTCACAATGATTGCTATGGTGAAATAACCCATGTAAGTAATTTTCCTATACACATTTGTTTGCAGGGAAATTGTCCTGCTCTTACCCCCATTTTGCTTAGTTTTCAACCCTCTAGCCCTTACTGTGACCATTTTATAGCCATTTTACAGCTCTGAAGTTCAAGTCCCCTTTGACTTATATGGGGTTCGAAGTTCAGGGTCAAGTTTATAACTTTTAAAAAGTCTGCCTGAACCAGCCAAACACGGACATCCACAGGTTCCCTCAATTCTAATTAGGAGATGTCTTATTAAATACATTGAAGTTACAGGGCACTGGTGGAAGTCTTCATCAATGTTTGTATTTTTTTAAGGCCCCAATAAGGGTAAGACGTCTACAAAAGCTATTCTTCATATGGTCAGAATCAAACTCGGAATATTAAGGCTCATTCTACTAGGGCCCTCATAGCGTCCTGGGCAGAAATGGCCAATGCGTCAGTAGTAGTGTTGAGCATTCCGATGCTGCAAGTATCGGGTATCGGCCGATACTTGCTGTATCGGAATTCCGATACCGGGATTCCGATACTCTTGTGGTATCGGGTATCGGGTATCGGAACAACATTAATGTTAAAATGTGTAAAATAGAGAATTAAAATAAAAAATATCGCTATACTCACCTGTCCGACGCAGCCTGGACCTCAGCGCAGGAACCGGCAGCGTTGTTTGTTTAAAATTCCCGCTTTTACATGGTTACGCGAAGTCCCGGCTTGTGATTGGTCAGGGCGGCCATGTTGCCGGGCCGCGGACCAATCACAGCAAGCCGTGACGAAAATACGTCACGGCTTGCTGTGATTGGTCCGCGTCCCGGCAACATGGCCGCCATTAACCAATCACAAGCCGTGACGTCACGGGAGGCTGGAAACGCGCTCATTTTAAAAAGGGCGCGTGTCCAGCCTCCCGTGACGTCACGGCTTGTGATTGGTTGCGTCGCGGTCAACCAATCACAAGCCGGGAGGCTGGACACGCGCCCATTTCAAAATGAGCGCGTCCAGCCTCCCGGCTTGTGATTGGTTGATCGCGGCGCAACCAATCACAAGCCGTGACGTCACGGGAGGCTGGACACGCGCCCATTTCAAAATGAGCGCGTCCAGCCTCCCGGCTTGTGATTGGTTGATCGCGGCGCAACCAATCACAAGCCGTGACGTCACGGGAGGCTGGACACGCGCCCATTTTAAAATGAGCGCGTGTCCAGCCTCCCGTGACGTCACGGCTTGTGATTGGTCAGGGCGGCCATATTGCCGGGACGCGGACCAATCACAGCAAGCCGTGACGTAATTTCGTCACGGCTTGCTGTGATTGGTCCGCGTCCCGGCAACATGGCCGACCTGACCAATCACAAGCCGGGAATTCACGTAACCAAGTAATAGCGCGAATTTTAAACAAACAACGCTGCCGGTTCCCTCGCTGAAGTCCCGGCTGCGTCGGACAGGTGAGTATAGCCATATTTTTTATTTTAATTCTTTCTTTTACACATTTATATGGTTCCCAGGGCCTGAAGGAGAGTTTCCTCTCCTTCAGACCCTGGGAACCATCAGGAATACCGTCCGATACTTGAGTCCCATTGACTTGTATTGGTATCGGGTATCGGTATCGGATTGGATTCCGATACTGTGACGGTATCGGCCGATACTTTCCGATACCGATACTTTCCGATATCGGAAAGTATCGCTCAACACTAGTCAGTAGATCAAATATGTAGGGTGGCAATGTGGTCTTCAGATTCTACTTTCTTTATGCACTACTGATTGGATTTGGGATACTTTGACCTTTGCTTTGGGAGGAAAGTCCTTTCTGCAGTGGTCCTTCCCTATGGATTTTTTTCTAATTTAATCTCTCTGTGCTGCTTTCAGGAAGTAAGGAAAAGATGATAATTACTTACCGGTAATTTAATTTTCCCATACCATGACAGCTCCATTCTTACTCCCTCCCTGGGTATGTAAATTGAAAAAAAATCTATTCTTAGATGTAAGATTATACATTATCATGTCTTAACTATGCGGCTACATTTTATGCTCTTTTTTTGTAGGAATCCGGTTACTAAGAACGGATCCTCTCTCTCTGCTTTGGCAGCATTGTTTGGAAAAATCAAATTACCGTTAAGTATTTATCACATTTTTATATGTGCAATGTAATTCTATTGGAAAATAATGGCGTACAGTATATCATTATGTAGAACTCATATATGTAAAATGCAAGTGGCATTTCTTTAATAAGGCTTTACATATATATTACATAGTAGACATTTAGTGCAGTAGAATAGTAACGTTACCACTGGAAATGGAACCAATAATTAATCACTTAGCAAACATCACTGGATAAGCAATAGTGATATATTAATTAGAACCAATTTCTCTATGATGTGAAGTACTAAAGAAGCGAGTTTCAATGTCCAGCATCCAGTCTGCCTAACAATGACATTAGGGATAGGATTAGACTGGGAATCATTGTTATAGTAGTTCGGTAACTTGTTGAATAGCATGTACACTGACGAGCGCAAGGGTGCCAATGTTTTGAACTTTTAAGTTTCAGGCTCCTTTTTCATCATCCACTACTGATTGGAACCTGAGACTGTCATCATTTTATAAACAATCTTGACTATCTCATACAGAAATTTGACTTGCAATTATTTAGCATATTATTAGTTACGCAGATTCTTGTTATGTCACTGTCTTGTTACTGTTCCGCTCATGATGGTGGAAACATTTTTTTCTTTCTGAAGACTACAAAATACAACCTGTACTCACAATCCCTAATAGCTCAGTGTATTATTTGATTACTTCCCAAGCAAAAGGTCACTGGTTCGAATCAAGGAGCAGCCAAGAAGAAGATTTCCAAAGAAAAGATGAACAACATCATCCAGCTCATCGATAGTGATTTCTCTGCCATGACAGTTGGATAAATACAAAATAAAGTCCATCCATCAATTCAAGATCCAAGAGGTGGATGTCCAGGTAAAATATCGGAGTCAACAAATCGGCTCATCACAAGGTCTACCAATTCTAGAGCGACACACACAACAGTGGGGGTGGCTCATATGCTTCCTAATAGTGAGATCACAGATGCCCATGCAAACACCGTGCAATGCACATTACACAAGACTGGAATGGTGGCTCGAAAAAAGATGACTGCAATATCATCATTAGAAACCACAGCCAAAGGCGATGGTTACTTGACCAGGATCGATGGTGGTCTTAATGCTGAGCTATATGTGAGTATCCTACTGCACAAGTTACTTCGTACACTTGAGTATGGGTATGAAATGGATGACATAGCATTCTAGCAGGACAACAACCTGAAGCATGCGTCGAGATTGGCGAAGAAATGGTTCCAAAACAATGAAGTAGAGGTGCTGGATACGCCTCACAGTCCCTGGACCTCAACCCAATTGAACACTTGTAGGTAGAGTTGAAGATAAAGCTTTATATATGCCCAAGTGACTCGAACAGTATCCACCAACTTTGGGAACATGTAGAAGAGACCTGGGATCATATCTCGGTTGAGACATGCATGAATCTGATCGAGAGCTGCCCAGAAGGATTCAGGCAGTGTTGAAAGCCAAAGGTGGATTTACAAAATAATAAAAATGTTAATTTAGATTTTTAGAAGCAAAACAGTAACAATGTAGTGACATGGCAAGAATATGCATAATTAATCATATGCTAAGTAGTTGCAAGTCAAATTTATGTATGAGATAGCCAAAAGGTTGTCTATAAAATGATGGTAGTCTCACGTTCAAACCAGAAATGGATAATGAGATATGGAGCTTGAAAGTCAAAAGTTCAAAATATTGTTACTCTTTTTCTTGTCAGTGTTTTTGAAATGGCATATTACATGAGAAGCCACTGAGAATTTAATCAAGTTGGATTCTGTTGGAGATCACTCATATATGTGAGACACAGTGGCTGTCAGGGCATGCTGAGAGTTTTAGTTTTCACTCAGTAGGAGAGCAGCAGGTTGGAGAACACTATTTTACATTAGGATACCTTCATGCAGAACAAAACTTCAAGGCATTCAATTATTCTTATAAAGACCTGGTTACTTTGACTATACAGATTACTGTGTATCTATCTATCTATCTATCTATCTATCTATCTATCTATCTGGTTACCTCTTATAGTATCTATTTAGTTGTCTTACAAAAAATCATGAAATAAACAGGATTTACCTTCACAAAGATGATCTTTGCTTCCCTGGTTTCCTAAATTCTTTGGGATGGTCCGCGCGCACCCAGTGTGATTGTATTAAGCTATTTCAGACAATGTGTCTAACATTTGGCAACAAATGCCAGCTCGTCCCTGACAATGAGCAATCCTTTTTAGTGACTGCTTGGAAAAGAAAATCCATGTCCTATTTATATACATATTAGACAGTGAACTAAAAATATAGATTTAAAGGGTTGCAAGCAAAGAAGTGGCATAAAAGATTGGTGGGCCTAGTGCTAAATGTGTAGCAGGACGTCTATATAGAATAGAACTGCATTTAGGCATCAGGTACGATGGGACTTTGAACTGAGAAGTCATGGCACTTTTTGGTATTCTATGTCACACAGCAAACAAAAAAAAATATTTATATGAGAGCAGAAATAAAAAAAGCCACTGATCAGTAAAAGAAGAGGTTTACCATGCAGTAACATCCAAGGATAGGCCAACAATGTTGTATCCTGTTGTAAACTTTTTTGTATATTCAATAAAAATGACCTTGTAAGGATTCTCAGTGTTTAATTCTTATGTTCTAGGTTTTGTGTATCATTGTTTACCCGGCCATTTTGAAGTGCAATCCAATACATGATACAGGAGCATTGTTCTTCAGGACATATTTTTGCTAATTTTAAACGACTTCATGACCGGAGGTATTTTCAGTTTTGCGTTTTCATTTTTTGCTACCCTTTTTCCCAGAGCCATAACTTTTTTATTTTTCCATCAATATGACCATGTGAGGGCTTGTTTTTTGTGGGATGAGTAGTTGTACTTTTGAACAACATAATTGGTTTTAACATATATTATACTGGAAAATGGGAAGAAAAATCCAAGTGCTGTGAAATTGCAAAAAAAGTGGAATCCAACAGTTGTTTTTTGGTTTTCTTTTTTACTAAGTTCACTAAATGCTAAAACTGACTTGCCATTATGATTCTACAGGTCATTACAACTTCATAGACACCAAACATATCTAGGTTCTTTTTTTTAGCTAAGTGGTGAAAAAAAATTCCAAACTTTGTTAAAAAAAAAAAAAAAAACTGCCCCATTTTCTGATACCTGTAGCGTCTCCATTTTTTGTGATCTCGGGTTGGGTGAAGGCCTACTTTTTGCGCGCCATGCTGCTGTTTTTAATTATACCATTTTGGTGCAGATACAATCTTTTGATCACTCGTTATTGCATTTTCATGCAATGTTGCGGTGGCCAAAAAAGCGTAATTCTGGTGTTTTGACTTTTTTCTTGCTATGCCATTTAGTGATCAGGTTAATCCTTTTTTTATTGATAGATTGGGTGATTCTGAATGCAGTGATACCAAATACGTGTGTCTTTGATTTTTTTTTCATTGTTTTATTTTGAATTGGGTGAAAGGGGGTGATTTGAATTTTTATATATTTTTTATTTTTTTATATTTTTAAAAACATTTTTTTTTTTACTTTTGGCATGTTTCAATAGTCTCCATGGGAGATTAGAAACTGCCATAACCCGATCGGATCTGCTACATACAGGCGATGATCAGATCACCTGTATGTAGCAGAATACTTTACTTGCTATGAGTGCCGACCACCAGGTGGTGCTCATAGCAATCCGGCAGCAACAAACATAGAGGTCTCCAGGAGACCTGTGGTTGTTATTCCAATCCATCGGTGACCCGCGATCACATGACGGGGTCACCTATGGACAGATTTCAAGCGCGATTGCCGAAAGTGCATGTTAAATGCCACTGTCAGCGGCATTTAACGGGTTAATAGTCTGGGTGGATCGCAATTCCACATGTGGCTATTCCAGGCACATGTCAGTTGTTCAAAACAGCTGACATGTGCCAGGAAAGATGTGGGCTCATCGTCGGTGCCCACATCAAAGGGAGGGAGTGCAACATGGGCATAATACTAATCCCAACGTCATTAAGGGGTTAAAAACCTGAGGCAGAAAAATGTTCAAAAGACTGAACACATGAACAGCAAAGTGGTTTTGCAATATAAATGCAGTCTATGCTATGGACTACATTATGGCCGTCCTAGTGCTAGGAGCAAATCTGCTGAGGAGCTTTTTCTCCAGCAGCAGTAGCTACGTCTTCCAACCAGTGTACTGTAAAATGCTGCTGCCTGTGGCCACTGCACCTCTGCTGCCCTGTGGACTAGAAGTCCATGCTGCTGTGATGATTATCTCCAGTAGCCGCTTCCATTAATCCAAGTCCTGGTCAGCTACAGGTGTCAGCTACCTCCAAGTCCTGGAGGTACAGGTGCTTCTCACAAAATTAGAAAATCATCAAAAAGTTATTTTATTTCAGTTCTTCAATACAAAATGTGAAACCCATATATTATAAAGAGTCATTACAAACAGAGTGATCTATTTCAAGTGTTTATTTCTGCTAATGTTGATGATTATGGCTTACAGCCAATGAAAACCCAAAAGTGATTATCTCAGTAAATTAGAATAATTAACAAAAAACTCCTGCAAAGGCCTCCTAAGCATTTAAAAAGGCCCCTTAGGCCTCTTTCACACGTCCATTTATTTCCAGCAGCGGAAAAAAACGATACCGGAGATATCCATGTCCGTGTGTTGTGAATGTCACACTTGCAGCACATGTGTGGCAACCGTGTGCCGCCTGTGTGCTGCGTCAGTGCCACACAGATGGCAGGTAAGAAGTGCTACAGTAAGCGCTGTTCCTCAGAGCCTGGTGCTGAAGACGGCTCTCATCATTCTTACCTGCTCTGCCGGCGATCGGCGAGAGCAGAGGAGAATGATGAGAGTTATATTCAAGTCAGAACAATGATAGCAGGTGAGGGCTTTTGTGACTATTACTCCCATCATCCTACACCTGCTGCCGCTAATAACAGTGACATCAGGAGCGGATGATAGGGGTATGGCAGCATGGTAGCTCAGTGGTTAGCACAGCAGTCTTGCAGCGCTGGAGTCCTGGGTTCAAATCCCACCAAGGACAACATCTGCAAGGAGTTTGTATGTTCTCCCCGTGTTTGCGTGGGTTTCCTCCCACACTCCAAACACATACTGATAGGGAATTTTGATTGTGAGCCCCATCGGGGACAGCAATGGTAAAGTGCTGCAAAATATATGTTAGTGCTAAATAAAAACAAAGATTATTATTATTATTCCTCACCCACCGAATGTGCTATAACTAAATAAATGAATGAAAAAAGAGGGTTCTCCCGTATTTTTCATAACCAGCCAGGCTGCAATCCTCAGCTGTCAGCTTCAGCAAGGTTGGTTATCTAAAGGGGTCCCCACACTGTTTCTTTTAATTATTTAAAAAATTCCCGGCTGTTGAGGAGAGCCATCTTCACCACCCAGCGCAAGGGAACAGCGCTTACTGTAACGCTTCTTCTGGGCATCAATGCATGTCACACGGGTGTCATCCATGTGTGTTCTCCGTGTGCATGTGTGCGGGATGTTTTGCAGCCTGTGCTGATGGTAAAAAAACAGACATGTCTACATGTGGGGCACATGGACACACGGTCCGTGAAAACACATTGACATCTGCGCAGACCCACTCATTTGAATGGGCCTACGTGTGTACGTGTCTCCAGTACATATGGAACGGAAAGAAAGTGTGAAAGAGGCCTTAGTCTGTTTCAGTAGGCTCCAAAATTATGGGGAAGACCGCTGACTTGACAGAAGTCCAGAAGGCAGTCATTAACCCACTCCACAAGGAGGGTAAGCCACAAAGGTCATTGCTAAAGAAGCTGGCTGATCAAAGAGTGCTGTATCCAAGCATATTAATGGAAAGTTGAGTGGCTGGAAAAAGTGTGGTAGGAAAAGATGCACAAGCCACCGGGATAACTGCATCCTTGAAAGGAGTGTTAAGAAAAGGCCATTCAAAAATTTGGGGGAGATTGACAAGCAGTGGACTGCTGCTGGAGTCATTGCTTCAAGAGCCACCACACACAGATGTATTCAGGACATGGGCTACAAATGTCGCATTCCTTGTGTCAAGCCACCCATGACCAAGCTTCTTACCTGGGCCAAGGAGAAAAATAACTGGACTGTTGCTCAGTTGTCCAAGGTTTTGTTTTTAGATGAAAGTACATTTTGCATTTCATTTGGAAATCAAGGTCTCAGTGTCCGGAGGAAGAGTGGAAAGGCACCCAATCCAAGCTGCTTGAGGTCTAATGTGAAGTTTCCACAATTAGTGATGGTTTGGAGAGCCATGTCATCTGCTGGTGTAGGTCCACTGTGTTTTATCAAGACCAAAGTTAGTGCAGCTGTTTACCAGGAAAGTTTAGAGCACTTCATGCTTCCCTCTGCCGACAAGCTTTTTGGAGATGGAAATTTCATTCTCCAGCAGGACTTGGAACCTGTTCACACTGCCAAAAGTACCAATACCTGGTTTATAAACAACAGTATCACTGTGCTTGATTGGCCAGCAAATTTGTCTGACCTTAACTCCATAGAGAATCTATGGGGTATTGTCAAGAGTAGAGGTGGGCGATTCATTTTCCTGAGGGGCCACATGAGAGACGGTGATTGTTGTCAAGGGCTGAACCAATAGGCTGAAATTAATTCTGCTCAAAATTGATATCAATATATTATAGGTATATTATTGATAATTATATTATTATTAATTGTAGCCATTAATATTTAGCAGAATTACATATGCTGACATCCTCCTATATATCATTTGAACCCAAGTACAGCCCCTTCTGTATATCGTATCAGCCCCCACAGCCCGTTATATACTGTAAGAGCCCCACACAGCCTCCCTATATGCAGCATGAGCACCACAAAGGCTCCTTATATACAGCATGAGCCCCACACAGCCTTCCTATATAGAGCATGAGCCCCACACAGCCTCCCCATATACTGCATGAGCCCCAAACAGCCTCCCCATGAACTGCCTGAGCACCACACAACCACCCCATTGTTAAAGAAGTTAATTTCTATTTTCTGAATAAAATAGCAGAAAATAATATTATGCAAGAATGGCCTGTGTTCCAGTTATCATTTGTCTACAAGCAAACAATTGCCCGGACATTCCACATGGCTGAGCTCATCTCTTCCCAGAATTTGTCAAGGATATGTTGCTGTTTTTCTCTTATTTTATGATATTTGTCTGTAACCAGCAAAAAATCCTGAATGTTCAGCCAAACTATCTTGAGAACTTTAACTTTTGAACCAGATCACGCTGAAATGTGGAAAGTACCCCCCACATTTTCTCATGTAATCTATCAAGTGTCCCAGGATGTAAATTAGAAATCCCTTCTCTAACAACTTGGAGGCCCCAGCGAGATATAATATTCCCCTCTCAGACTGAACAATTGACTGCCTCCCTCCTGAGCAGAAAACAGATCCCGGGTAAGCGAGTAGATTTACTACTCACACAGTTTTCTCTCCAAGAAAGGAGGCTTTCTAGAGTCAGTCTTTGGGGATTTCTAATGGGAATACCCTCAGGTAAAAGAAAGTATCTGTTATTTGTTGTCTCTTGTTTGTCTGTTGTTTTTTTTAGTGCTGGTAACAATTGTTTTTGTTTCATTATGAAGTGCGATGATTTTCCATCATTTGTTTTGTCTGTATCTGTAATAAGGGTTCCTGTCTGTTTGTAACGATGTCAATGTTTGTTAATACTGCAAATATTGTAATTGAAGTGTCTTGATCCTGCTCTGCTATGCTCTGCTATACTTGTCCTATGTTTGTTCTGTGTTTCTTTCCTTTTTTATTACTTTTGTTCTGCTTTTGGTTAGCTAATTATATTAGTTCAGTTTATTGGTTCCTTGTCAGTTGTTAATTGGTAAGTAGTACTGATAGCGCTGTGCTGAACTGTTCTGATTATACTAGGGTCCTGATATATTGCTGAATCTGTGTTGTGGAGTATGAGCAGCACTGGTGATATATGGAGACTAAATGATGTATGCTCAATGAATAAATAGTCTTCTCATTAAAAGCAGTGAGTAAGATAAAACTCTTCTTCCTAGGCATGAGTAATATAGATCCCGCATTATGTTCTTTGATTCTGGAACTTTTAGAGTTCATTTTGACTCATAACTATTTTACCTTTAAAGACAGGTTTTACCTACAGTGCCGCGGCACTGCGATGGGCGTGGCGTGTGTGCCATCCTACGCTAATCTCTTCCTTGTGTCCTGGGAATGGGTGATGTTCGGGGATGGCGTGGGCGCCACCTCCCAGGCGCAGTGCTGGTACAGATACACCGACGATGTATTCATTATTTGGCAGGGTCCCGAGCCTGGCTTTCTTGACTTCATCAGTAGACTAAACCAGAATGATCGGAATATCAAATTGACATATAAAATAGCTACAAATGTAACTGACTTTTTGGACATAAAAATTATGTCATGTGCGGATGGTACCATTCATACTGATGTTTTCCGAAAGGAAACATCAGTTAATTCATTACTCTATGCTACATCCACACATACATCATCGACCATTCGTGCTGTACCTACCGTTCAATTTCTGAGAATGAAAAGGATTTGTTCCACGGATGCTGTCTTTGAGAACCAGGCCTGGGAACTCAAACAACGGTCCCAGGATCGAGGGTATAGCATGAGGACTATTAGAAAAGGTTACTCTCGGTCTGGGGAACCCCTCGCCATCAGCTCCTCACCAAAACTAACCCCATTGAGTGTGGAGAACCACCGCTTGGGTGTATCTTAATATATAATAACCAATGGGAGAAGATAAGGCAAATTATGGATAAGCATTGGTCTGGATTACAAACTGATAGAACCCTTAAACAGATTATGCCTGACATACCACTTCTTACTGCAAGGAGGGGTCGTAACCTTAAAGACCAGCTGGTCAAGAGCCACTATGTTGCAAGACTACCAAATCTTTTTGGGGCAGGTCTTCAAAGATGGGTGTGTTACCCTTGTGGGTCGTGTGTAGCATGCAATAACATCATGCGAGCTACCACTTTTACATCTGTAGATGGAAGTAGGACTACCGGATCACATGTTACATGTCGTGCAGCACCAGCCATGTGGTCTATTATGCTGTATGTACATGCAAATTAATTTATATTGGTCTCACCTCCCGGGAGCTCCGTATCAGAGTTAGGGAACACATTAGGGACATTAGGGCAGCTAGGGACGTTGCTGATATTTTGGAATTAAAGACTATCCCGCAACATTTCAAGCTGTGCCACAATTGTGATCCTGGGCACTCAGTATCCGTGGTATTGACAAGGTACACATGGGCATCAGGGGCGGCGATCTTAAGAAAGTATTGGCTCAGATGGAGTGTCGCTGAATAGTCTCTCTGGGTACCAAGTCGCCTCATAGGTTAAATGAGAAGCTCTCTTTTGTACCCTTTCTATGATAGCTGCTAGGCACCCTCTCTGTAGTACTTACCTTTCTCTGGTTCCTTCATTTCTTGTCAATTTAGCGTGCTGTGTTTTTTCTTTTTTCTCCTTTCTTTTTCCGTTGTCTCTCTTGTTTTTAAATTGGTTGCTGTTTATTCATTTTAATTATCTGTTATCCTCAGTATATATGTATTGGACTTTTGCTGATGTATCTTCGTTTGGAGGGACTCTCTGGTCAATCTAACACAATTTACTTTGGACTGCATTTGGGCGTTTCCACAGCCACCAATACAAGTGCGGAATTACGGATCAATACTGTGAAGAACTTCTTCCAAATTATAATTTTTTAATTCATTATTGTATCTGTATAGATTTTGTCTGATAATTTTGGACTCTGTCCCGCTCTGTTTGTCACGGTGTAAGGTCATTGAATGCTATTTTTGCCCTGGCTCTAGGCTGGACACTTACAATGTATTTGCCCATCTTGCAACCAGTAAGCAAGATGGCGGCCGCGGTGCATGCATGCGTGGTGGACTTTGACTGCGCACATGCCCCTGATGGCATCCGATTAGTGCGGAGGGGATCACTGACGTCACGGGAGAGTTTTTCTCCTTATCCTCCTCGACACTGGGATTGCCGGACGTGACGCTGATGCGACCTGGGGTCCACCTCTCATGCGCTCCATGGAGCGGCGCTGATTACGATCAGCTGTAAGAGCCCAATAAGAGAGCCCTCCCGACTCAGCAACCCACACAAGCCTCCCGAAGAAGCTAATATTGCGAAACGTGCACGGTGTCACTGACTCAGCGGGCATCATACCCACATGGGTAAGCACTATATGTAGCATTTTTTGAGCACTTTGCACTTTATTTCAGTGGCAACACATGGATTTACTCGGCAATTTGACATTTCATCTTTAACCGGGTTAACGCTGGGGTCCTGCGATTGTTTGTGGGACTGTTCTTTGTTTGATATGCTACACAGGCTTTCACATTGTGGTTATGCATTTTACGAATTAAGGTTTTTTTGCTACTAAGTGCTAATACTGATTTATATGATACCACTGTGTCTGTTTATTGTGTCATCACTAACTATCCATCATTCTACTGATTTTTTTTATAGCTTTTTGTATTATTTAATAAAGTTCTATACACTTTTTCACTATTATGTGTACTTTGAAATATATTTTTGGGGTGTTATACTACGGTGGTCTCTATAGGTTTAATTTAAAACTCTCCAGTTTGTTGCTACTCGAAAAAACTTACAGGAAGGTCCCGGGTGGGAGTTTGTAGTGAAGTGGGAAAGATCACGTGAAGACAATCTATGTGAACATAAATGCTCATTTTTGTATGCAAGCCCGAACTCAGAAAGGAAATGAATAATATATATAGGATATAGTGAACCAAGTAACAGATTCCACAAATAGATCTGATTTATGTTCTTGTCCATTGGCATTAGAGCATTTTGAAGATGTGGGGAGCGAGAAAGTTCAGAAGTACTGTGTGTATGGATGTGATTGAAATATCAAATGCTTATCATGTGTGTACCACATGCTGTGTGAAAAGTGTCTATGTTCAGTTCACTAGTATAGGTGCAGAGAGTACCCTCATGGATTGTTCAAAAGTTGGGTAGATATATTAGACTCTAGATGGTATATGCCAAGGTGGCAAGATAATATCATGCACGAATATTATCTTATTGAACCCGGAGTGGATTCAGGAATAGGCCTTGCATATTCAGAGTCTAGTGAGGACTCAGATCCAGATGTATGAGGAGTATATAGCTCTTATGGTTGGAACTGCGTTGTTCATAGTGATCTACTTTTTCAGGAGAGTGTGCATCAGCATTAGGACAAAACAGAGAGTTGCAGTTCAGCTTATTGCTTTGGAAGCAGGATTGCTGGCTATTATAATAGACCAGTGGGATCCAGCTTATACATAACAGGGCTGAAGATAGGGGTGGCTACCTTTGACAGCTGTTATGGGTGATAGATTAACCAGGTCAGGACAGATTACGGATCCACGATATAAGATAAAGGACCTGGTGGGAAATAAAGCAGATAAGGATACCGCTAATTCTAGAAAAGGCAGGAATGCCAAGGAATGGATGTTTGGATGATGAGAGATGGAAGCATTTATGTAAGAAGCATGCCGCATGGATTGATAAATATGACTATGGGGTGCAAGTTGCAGCATGAATCAGAGCCTCTGAACGACATTGTTCTTTTTTAAATACTGAGAATGAGGAATGTGATGAAGTTAGAATGTGAGAATGTGTGAGAGGCAATCTGCAGCATCTACACACACAGGCAGCTGCCCCCCCTCACAAAGTCAGTGTCTCCGCAGCTCCCTCTGCCCCTGTAACAGGGTGTGTGTGTGAGTGTGTGAGTGTGAGATCGCCTCCCCTTCCAGCAGCAGCCCAGCAAAGAGTGAGGCTGCAAGTGAAAAGGAAGTGTCTTCAGCACCTTCTGTGTCTGCAACCTCAACATCTGTACAATACCCTGCTTGTCTGACTCTTATAGCCTTATCTCCACCCCATCACTGTCATCCCCGAAGGGACTTTCAGCACTTGGACTCTGCTATGTGCGGACCCCGGTGATAAACCAACAGCCAGGGTTCCCATGGGTGTCGGTCATGGGGGGAGGGCTGATCCCCATAATTCACAGAACAGGATTGAAAGAAGATCTAAGAACAGAAGTGATGAGGGTACGGCCAGGATGTATATACAATCCTTTCCCATGTTTAGGGAGAGAGAGGAACAGATTAACAGTAGGAAAGCAAAGAGGCAGCAAAAGCCAACTCCTGTTATGGTGAATATACCACCGGATGTATTTAATAATGCTGTGAAAACTGCGGTGCAAGTGGCAGGTATATATCACAGGGTAACAGGGGGAGAGAAGAAAAGGAAAGATGGGATAGTTGACCAAGAGAAGTGTAAACAAAAATAGCGGTCCCCCACAGGATGTCTATCACTGTCACACAATTAAAACTCCCTAATGGGAAACAATTAAAATGCCTGATTGATACGGGGGCGAGTCATACTGTTATAAGAAAAAGGATATGTCACAACAATTCATGACAGGGAAACCAGTCTAGGGTTGAGGAGCAGATGGAGCAGTCCATCCCTTGCATGAAACAGAACCCAAGAATGTGTGAATAGCACGTACCACAGACTTGTGTGCCCAATTGCTAGTCTCTGATAAATGTCCTCTAAGCTTGATAGGTGCTGATATCCTGAGTGAAATTAATGCAATTATTAATTAAGTTTGGAAGAAAAATATTACTCTTACAGGTCCATTGTCTGAAGCCACCCTCTCCACTATGATGTCACTAATTCAGCTAGATGTCGAAAAACTGCAAATTGACAAAGATGAGGACATTCAGCAAATGCACAAGCAAATAGCTGCAGTATGGGTAAAGGATAAGAGAGATGTTGGTTTGTTAAGGATAACACAAGTATCCATCAAATTGAAGCCAGGTACTGTACCCGTGTGTATTAGACAATATCACCTGAGCAGAGAGGAAACAGGTATGTCTAATTGAAACAGATTCCTTGCTAATCTTTTTGCACCACAAAGGATGTAAGGTTTCAAGAGATAAACAGCAAAATTTTAAAAAAAGGAAAATGGTAGGAAAATGTTATTTTCTTACGTCACTGCATTTCACCTCAGCTGAAACACATAACACCAGAAAGGGGGGGGAAAAAAAGCCATAAGCCAAGCAATTGTGCCCATGTCCATCAATACACTGAGAACATTTCTAGGGCAGATTGGCTACTGTAGAGAATGGATTCCCTCCACATCACAGATCATGTAGCCTCTCTTTGATTTGTTGTCAATGTGAAACAAGGATCAGCCATACCAACTGACCACAGAAGAAAAAGAGGGGTTCAAGGACCTGAAGGAAGCTAATCTTTCAGCCCCAACACTAGGAATCTCAAATGATGACCTCCCTTTCCGTTCCTACCATCATGGTTCATGGGGACATGCTAAGGGTGTGCTGTTTTTAACACAGCTACTTGCCAATGTGCAAGACACACCAATCTAAAATGCAGATCTAGAACTTTATGTAGATGGGTTACAGTTTTACAAAGATGAAGTACCTCATACAGGTTGTGCAATAGTTGATCAACATGAGGTGATAAAAAGTGAAGCTTTACCTTCTAGGATGTCTGCTTGGGAAGCTGAATTGAAAGCACTCACTGAGGCATGTATAATGGCAGCGCATTTACCAATATTGCCACGCATTCAGCATTTTCCATGATTACAGTCCCATATGGAAGAGCAGAAAGTGTATTGGTTCTTCTGGTAAACCCGTTTAAAAATGCAGACTTGGTGGCTCAACTTCAAGTTGCTATGGTCAAGGTGCAAGCTCACACTAAAGAGCGCACTAGAGAAGCTGAAGGTAATAACTGAGCTGACGTTGCAGCAAAAGCTGCTGCTTTGCTTCCTCTCCCCGCAGAAATGTACACTGTGCAGGTGTCCGATGGGAAGGATGGACCTACGACTACTCCAGAACCTGCAAGATCAGGCCTCTGCATCGGAAAAAGAAGAATGTTAAAAGGACTCAGGTGCTAAAGAAGAGGATGGACTGAGGAAAGCGGACAGTAAGTACTGCCTGCCTCGGACACTATTCTTCATTATGTGTGCCCTTTCTCATGGACTGACGCATCAGTCTAAAGGTACCGTCACACTCAGCAACTTTGCAACGAGAACGACAACGATCCGTGACGTTGCAGCGTCCTGGATAGCGATCTCGTTGTGTTTGACACGCAGCAGCGATCTGGATCCCGCTGTGATATCACTGGTCGGAGCTAGAAGTCCAGAACTTTATTTTGTCATCGGCGTGAATCGTCATGTTTGACATCAAAAGCAACGATGTCAGCAATGTTTTACATGGAACTAACAACGAGCGAGAACGATAAGTGAGTCGCCGTTACGTCACTGGATCGCTCCTGCATCGTTCTGGAGCTGCTGTGTTTGATGTCTCTACAGCGACCTAAACAGCGACGCTCCAGCGATCGCCTCGTTGTCTATATCGCTGCAGCGTCGCTGAGTGTGACGGTACCTTAAGGACGCAATGGTAAGTCAGGTAAAAGCTGATTGGGTGACCCCAGTATTCCATTGTGCTCCTGCTAGATTCGTATAGGGATGCGTAATCTGTGTATGCCTAAATGTGAAAAAGTGCGCTGCCTGACCATTGTACCTGCTCCAGCTACCTCAAATTAATTTCATACAGCTTCTAGAGATAGACATCAATGAATATGTGTTGGTATGCATCGACTAGGTGATGTTTTTGATGGTATAACTGATTATTTATTTGATGCTCTAAACGTTGAATCAGCCTACATGAAACAGCTTATAGTTATTATTAATCAGCATTCCATGGTACATCATTATCTCACAGCCTCTCAAGGAAATTTCTGTCAGGTGGTAGGACCTGCCTGTTGCCGCTATATTGATCCTTCCAGTCTAATGAGAGTTACTCATGATATAGAACAACTTGAAATGATAAAGGGAAGGGGTGCGAAAAGCTAATGGACTTGATAATTTACCCCTCCCTGAATGGCTCTTATGGTTTCATCCCTTGATCCTGTTCAAAGGAATAGGTGGATGGATATAGGGTGTAATTCATTTCCTAATTCAAGCAATTTTAGTGATACTGATCATTGCAGTGATGATAAAGTTATTTATTATTCTTTTAAAAAAAAATTCTCAGTTCTAATTGTAAATGTTTTTCCAGGTAAACATAAAGCTAGATAAAGCAAACTCAAGTGATGACTACCTTGATAACTGCACTCCAACCTGAATGCATATTCTGCAACAAGCAAACTTCATATAATAGATTAAAGCAGAGCCACATGTACGTCCAAAACTGGACAGAAACAACTCCCACATAATATATCAACATACGGAAAAAAGGAGTCCAAATGCTGTCACTTATATTTTTGATAAAAGGTAAATATTTTATTGTGCTAGCAAGTTTTTTAGGTTATAAACCTGATGAAACAATAGATAAAATCATAGTATGACAAAGGTACGGGTAACAAACTACCCCACACAATACCAACAATTGTACAGCTGAAGGTTGCAGGTTCACTATTCAATTAGAAACAACAATGGTGGTATATTACCATAGTAACACTCTCAGTCTTTGAAAGGCTTATTTCAGAGTACATATAAATAAACAGTCACTGACTGCACCTTACCCATGTATGCCGTGGTATATATGTGGAGTATGGCAGCCCCTACACGTGTTTCGCGTAGGCTTCTTCCGGGGGCCGTACTGTGTGTGTCCACTACTTTAGATTTTATAGGTCCTTGGCACCTGAGGCTAATAATGGAACCCCATAGACGGCGCATGCGCACGTGACGTCAGCGCCGGAACTAGCGTCACAGCGGGCACTCCAGGACCGGCGAGAGGTCAGGGAGCCATAACCATGGCAACCCCGACTCAAACACACAGCCCTATGGACGCCGGCTACGACGCACCGCTACACCGACGTCACGGTCATGCGCACAGGGTCCAGTGCTTGTAAGAACTAGACGGGAGCAGCTAATGAACTACATCAGTGTAAGTGAATATTAAAGTGACAATGTGCAAACGATATCTCATATTGTACGATCTCATATATCCCTGCCACTGCAAGCAATATATGATAAAGTTAATAAAGTGCATACAGATATATTAAAAACAACAAAAAATTATAAAGACAATACTGCCAAAGAAAAAAGTGCAAATAGTGCCCCATATTGTGCAATCTTATATATCCTTCCCACTAACAAGCAGTATAGGATACAGTTCTATAAAGTGCAAATATGCATATTTAAAACAGCAATAGAAAAACAAAATTACTATTCTCCCTAAAGAAATCACAGTACATTAATATATAACAATGTATAAACAAATTATTATAATGCCTAATAGGAGAGTCCATAGGCTTCAATGCAGAACACCACAGTGTAGAAAGTGGACGAAGTAGCTCCCGTTCTCGTAGACCCATCAGGTGCTCAAGTCTCCACAATTCAATAGACACGTCCCGTAAAAATGAACTAAAATACAAATAATTAATATAAAAACATAATTAGAATAAAGATAAAAAAACGGACACACAAACACAAATTGAATGGGACCTAAATCAAGATATAGTACTAGTATTATAGAAAAGGGGCAAAGCTAATCTGCTCATTTAGTCCATATGGGACCAGTGTATTGAGGACCGAAATCCATCTGCATTCATGCTGGAAAAGGATGCGTTTGATGTTGCCTCCTCTGATACCCGTATGGACCTTATCTATGCCGCATATTCTTAGGTCATTAGGGTTACAATTATGTTTTTCCCTAAAATGCCTAGGGATAGTTTTTAAATTTTCCACTTCTTTTTCCTCCCTTGCGGCTATGATCTCCCTCACATGTTCACGGGTCCTTATGCGCAACTCCCTGGTTGTCAGGCCTATGTAAATGAGTTCACATGTACATTTTGCGTAATAAATTACGAATGTGCTCTTACACGAGATGTATTCCCTAATTTTAAATTCTTGTGCCCCATCAGAGGAAACAAATGATGTAGCTCTTTGGTGATTTTTACATGCTAAACACTCATTGCACGGAAAAAACCCAACCCTAGATGTTTTATTTCCAAAAATCCCGGGAGATTTTGCCACGTAGTGGCTGTTCACCAGTATATCGCGAAGATTTTTACTACGTCTAGCCGTCATTAGTGGTCTTACCGGAAGGTGCTGATTTAGGGTAGGGTCCGTTGTCAGGATCCCCCAATGTTTTGATAGGATAGATCTAATATCCTCCCAATTTGAGTTAAAGGTGGAAATAAATCTCGTCACTCCTTGTTGATCCATTTTTCCACTCCTATCTCTGGACGCATGATGTCCACTATCCTGTGATAGCAATGAGGTCCTGTCAGTGTGTTTAGCTCTTTTATAACCTTTTTTGATACAGCGTCTGCTGTATCCACGCTCCCTAAATCTCTCCCCAAGGTCCAACGCTTGGCGCTCAAAACCCTCATCAGAAGTGCATATTCTCATCATGCGTAAAAATTGTCCTACAGGTACAGCCCTGATGGTAGATCCAGTATGTGCCGAAGATGCATGCAATAGGGCGTTTACAGATGTCTCCTTGCGATATACATCCATACCAAGACCACCATCAGGCTGCACCTGTATCCTAAGATCCAAAAAGGAGATTTCAGTATGATGACATGTATATGTGAGTCTGATGTTGTAGTTGTTGCGGTTCAACCTGGAAACAAATAAATCCAAATCAGATACCGATCCTTCCCAAATAAAAAAGATATCGTCTATGAAGCGGTACCAACCTAGGATTTGGGGGGCGGCATGTGCGTCATCAGAAAAAATTTCTCTTTCCCATAATCCCAAAAACAAATTAGCATACGAGGGCGCACATGCCGCCCCCATCACGGTACCACGCTTCTGCAGAAAAAATCGGTCTTTAAATGTAAAAAAGTTGTGTTCCAGGATGAACCGCAACAAGTCCAACACCAGCTGTCTGACGTCTGGATCAAGATTACTAGATTCTAAGTAGAAGCTTGCAGCCCTCATGCCATCCTCGTGATCAATGCACGTGTACAGTGTTTCCACATCTGCCGTCACGAGGAGCATGTTGGGCTCAATATGCATCCCATCCAGACGTCTCAGGACGTCCGTAGTGTCCCTGACATAAGAGGGCAACGTCTCCACCTGTGACCTAAGGTAATGATCAATATATTTACAGAGTGGTTCGTTAAGCCCTCCTATGCCAGAGACAATAGGACGCCCTGGAGGATTCTGAGCGTCTTTATGGACCTTGGGGAGAAGATAAAATGTGGGTATACGTGGAAATTCAACGGTCAAACCATCACGAAGTTTTTTTGTAATGACCCCTCTCTCAAACGCCATTTCCAAGATATTGTCCACCCGCATCCGGAAAATCTCAACTGGATTTTCTTTTAACATAGTATAGGTCTCTCTGTCCCTCAGCTGTCTAAACACCTCTTTTTCGTATTTCTCAACCGGCCAAACCACCACATTTCCCCCCTTGTCCGCCGGTTTAATCACTACATCATTTCTCTCCTGCAATTGTTTGAGGGCCTGTATTTGGTTGAAGGTAAGATTATTGTTTTTCCTACATCTCCCCAGCTTTTTCAGGTCCTCTGTTACTAATTTAGTAAATATTTCCACCTGTGGCACCAATGACAAGGGAGGAAATGTGGTGGACTTAGGAGTAATCGGCGGTGGAGAAATACCTGTCAAATCCTGAAGCGACTCTGCCTCCAGTTCCTCCAGAATATTCAAAGTTTCTTGTTCATTAGTTGGAGGTGATTCCAAATCAGACCCACGTTTAGCATGTAGCCGTTTTAATACCAGTTTCCTTGAAAATAACAAGCAAACTTCAGTAGATTTGGCTGATTGTATTGAGGAAGACCAATGGTCTGATAAAAGACAAAGAACCCACAGAGAACTTGCAAAGACTCATTGACAATATGGACTCTATGAATTATAATAACAAATAAAAACTATATTCTATTTTCTAACACATATTTTAATATATTAATATAAATGTCTATATTATATAATGGCATAAAAATATATCCATATCATCCCCTCATAATAATCCCTTGATAGAAATAGGGTTAGAATGAACAGAAGGTCTGACCCACAAGTATAATCTGAATGGATGCACAGCAAGACTGATATCCCATGACATACATACACATGTATTTTGTGAAGTAGGGTTATCTTGCAAACCTGGGTAACTGGAAGGGATTAGCCAGAGGTAGACCAGATGACAAAAAGAGGGGAATTGTTAAAGAAGTGGTTAATTTCCATTTTCTGAATAAAATAGCAGAAAATAATATTATGCAAGAATGGCCTGTGTTCCAGATATCATCTGTCTACAAGCAAACAATTGCCCAGACATTCCACATGACCGAGCTCATCTCTTCCCAAAATTTGTCAAGGACATGTTGCTGTTTTTCTCTTATTTTACGATATTTGTCTGTAACTATGCAAAAATCCTGAATGTTCAGCCAAACTCTCTTGAGAACTTTAACTTTTGAACCAGATCACACTGACATGCGGAAAGTACCACCACATTTTCTCATGTAATCTATCTAGTGTCCCAGGATGTGTTTGACAACCCATTGTATAACTCATATTTCTGCCAGATTATTGTGTAATGCCTCATTTACCGTTGATCTTGTACTATAAAAGAACACCCTAACCCCCCCAATAAACAGACACTATTTGGACAGACAACGAGCAGTGTGTATCTCTGATTATTGCTTCATCGCTTAGGTACCTAAGACAGAACACCTGAGTAGGTTAGAAATCCTTTCTCTAACACCATATACAGCATGAGCCCCACACAGCCTCCCGATATACTGCACAAGCCCCACACAGCCTCCCAATGTGCAGCACGAGACCCCATAGACTCCCCTTGTGCAGCACAAAGCCCCCATAGCCTCCCTTTGTGCAGCACAACACCCCCATAGCCTCCCCTGTTATGATCCGGTGACCCTGGAGCCGCATGAGACTATCTCTGGAGTAGGTGGTACCTGTACTGACCGCAATCCTAATACTGACACTGCAACTAGAAGTAGCCGTGGGATGTACCTAACCAGGCCTAGACACCTCGACACAGCCGGAGGACTAAATACCCCTAAAGATGGAAATGGGAAATCCTATCTTGCCTCAGAGCAGAGCCCCAAAGGATAGGCAGCCCCCCACAAATATTGACTGTGAGTTTAAGAGGAAATACGTACACAGGCAGAAAAAATAGAGTTTAGCAAAAGAGGCCCTTCTAGCTAGATAGAAAGGATAGGACAGAGTTCTAAGCGGTCAGTATTAAAACACTATAAAATTCCACCGCAGAAAATACTATATACTACATCTAACTAAAGACATAGGATGTATATCTGCATCTCCAGAGAAACCAGCATGACAGAAAAATCCAAACAAGTCAAGCTGGACAAAAACACAATAGATTGCACTGCACATAAAAGCACACTGCATGCGTGCTACAGAGAACCAAAACAAGGCACTTAGCTGAAATGATAGCAGGGCAGTGGAGCCAGACAGAGATGCAATCCCTCCAAGATACAATGGACAACAGGCAGGGATTGATGGATCCTACAAACCTAAATACCTAATAGAGCTGCAATAAGCAGAAACACCTGCCCTGGCCTATAATCCAGAGACCACTGCACTACCACTAACAACCACCGGAGGGAGCCCAAGAGCAGAATTCACAACAGTACCCCCCCTTGAAGAGGGGTCACCGAACCCTCACCAGAGCCCCCAGGCCGATCAGGACGAGCCAGATGAAAGGCCCGAACCAAATCAGCAGCATGGACATCAGAGGCAAAAACCCAAGAATTATCCTCCTGGCCGTAACCTTTCCATTTGACAAGGTACTGAAGCTTCCGTCTCGAAAAACGAGAATCCAAAATCTTCTCAACCGCATACTCCAACTCCCCATCAACCAACACGGGAGGCGGAGGATCAACAGAGGGAAGAACGGGCACCACATATTTCCGCAATAAAGATCTATGGAAAACATTATGGATAGCAAAAGATGCCGGAAGGGCCAAACGAAAAGACACCGGATTGATAATCTCAGAAATCCTATAAGGACCAATAAACCGAGGCTTAAACTTAGGGGAAGAAACCTTCATAGGAACATGACGAGAAGACAACCAGACCAAATCCCCAACCCGAAGCCGGGAACCAACACACCGACGATGATTAGCAAAACGTTGCGCCTCCTCCTGAGACAACACCAAATTGTCCACCACATGAGCCCAAATTTGCTGCAACCTGTCCACCACAGAATCCACACCAGGACAATCAGAAGGCTCAACCTCCTGCCCTGAAGAAAAACGAGGATGAAAACCAAAATTACAAAAAAAAGGCGAAACCAAGGTGGCCGAACTAGCCCGATTATTAAGGGCAAACTCGGCCAATGGCAAGAAAGCCACCCAATCATCCTGATCAGCAGACACGAAGCATCTCAAATAAGTTTCCAAAGTCTGGTTGGTTCGCTCGGTTTGGCCATTTGTCTGAGGATGACATGCGGAAGAAAAAGACAAATCAATACCCAGCCTAGCACAAAAGGCTCGCCAAAACCTAGAAACAAACTGGGAACCTCTGTCGGACACAATATTCTCCGGAATACCATGCAAACGAACCACATGCTGAAAAAACAATGGAACCAAATCAGAAGAGGAAGGCAACTTAGGCAAAGGCACCAAATGAACCATCTTAGAAAACCGGTCACAAACCACCCAGATAACTGACATCCTCTGGGAAACCGGAAGGTCTGAAATAAAATCCATAGAAATATGCGTCCAAGGCCTCTCAGGGACCGGCAAAGGCAAAAGCAACCCAATAGCGCGGGAACAACAAGGCTTAGCCCGCGCACAAGTCCCACAGGACTGCACAAAAGAACGCACATCCCGCGACAAAGAAGGCCACCAAAAAGACCTACCAACCAAATCTCTGGTACCAAAAATACCAGGATGACCAGCCAACACGGAACAATGAACCTCCGAAATCACTCTACTAGTCCATTTATCAGGAACGAACAGTTTCCCCACTGGACAGCGGTCAGGTTTGTCAGCCTGAAATTCCTGAAGGACCCGTCGTAGATCAGGGGAGATGGCAGAAAAAAACACCCCTTCCTTTAGAATGCCGACCGGTTCAAGGACCTCCGGAGAATCAGGCAAAAAGCTCCTAGAGAGGGCATCAGCTTTAATATTCTTAGAACCCGGAAGATACGAGACCACAAAATCAAAACGGGAGAAAAACAAAGACCATCGAGCCTGTCTAGGATTCAGCCGCTTGGCAGACTCGAGGTAAATCAGATTTTTATGATCGGTCAAAACCACAATGCGATGCTTGGCTCCCTCAAGCCAATGTCGCCATTCCTCGAACGCCCTCTTCATAGCCAACAATTCCCGATTGCGGACATCATAATTACGTTCAGCAGGCGAAAACTTTCGGGAAAAGAAGGCACATGGTTTCATCAAGGAACCATCAGAATTCCTCTGAGACAAAAGGGCCCCTGCCCCAATCTCAGAAGCGTCAACCTCAACCTGAAATGGAAGAGAAACATCTGGCTGACGCAACAACGGAGCAGAAGTAAATCAGTGTTTAAGCTCCTGAAAGGCAGAGACAGCCGCAGAGGACCAATTCGTCACATCAGCGCCCTTTTTCGTCAAATCGGTCAGGGGTTTAACCACACTGGAGAAGTTAGCAATGAAACGGCGATAAAAATTAGCGAAGCCCAAAAATTTCTGAAGACTCTTCATGGACGTGGGCTGAATCCAATCATGAATGGCCTGAACCTTAACCGGATCCATCTCTATAGATGAGGGAGAAAAAATAAAGCCCAAAAAAGAAACCTTCTGCACTCCAAAAAGACACTTAGACCCCTTCACAAACAAAGCATTGTCACGAAGGATCTGAAAAACCATCCTGACCTGTTTCACATGAGACTCCCAATCATCGGAAAAAATCAAAATGTCATCCAAATATACAATCATAAATTTATCAAGATAATTCCGGAAGATATCATGCATGAAGGACTGAAAAACAGATGGAGCATTAGAGAGCCCGAAGGGCATCACAAGGTATTCAAAATGGCCCTCGGGCGTATTAAACGCAGTTTTCCATTCGTCACCCTGCTTAATACGAATAAGATTATATGCCCCTCGAAGGTCAATCTTAGTAAACCAACTAGCCTCCTTAATCCTAGCAAACAAATCAGAAAGCAAAGGCAAAGTGTATTGAAATTTGACAGTGATCTTATTCAAAAGGCGATAATCAATACAAGGTCTCAAGGAGCCATCCTTCTTGGCAACAAAAAAAAAAATCCCGCTCCCAATGGTGAAGACGATGGCCGAATATGCCCTTTCTCCAAAGACTCCTTAATATAACTCCGCATAGCGGTATGTTCAGGCACCGACAGGTTGAAAAGTCGGCCCTTAGGAAACTTACAACCTGGAATGAAGTCAATAGCACAATCACAGTCCCTATGCGGTGGAA
The DNA here is from genome assembly GCF_051348905.1 of Ranitomeya variabilis. Taxonomy (NCBI): domain Eukaryota; kingdom Metazoa; phylum Chordata; class Amphibia; order Anura; family Dendrobatidae; genus Ranitomeya; species Ranitomeya variabilis. Next base: position 288,505,323 of record NC_135237.1, read on the forward strand.
GGGAACTGGACTTGGGCTCATTGAACACATCCTGAAAATCAGACAACTCTGGAACTTCAGAAGGGGGGGAAGAGGAGATTGACATCAAAGGAACGTCACCATGAACTCCCTGACAACCCCAACTACTCACAGACATAGATTTCCAATCCAACACCGGATTATGTACCTGCAACCATGGAAAACCCAGCACAATAGCATCATGCAAATTATGCAACACCAAAAAGGGACAATCCTCCCGATGGGCTGGCGCCATGCACATGGTCACCTGTGTCCAAAACTGGGGTTTATTTTTAGCCAAAGGTGTAGCATCAATGCCCCTTAAAGGAATAGGGTTCTCCAAAGACTGCAAGGGGAAACCACAACGTCTAGCGAATTCAAAGTCCATTAAATTCAAAGCGGCATCAGAATCTACAAACGCCATGACAGAAAATGACGACAATGAGCAGATCAATGTCACAGATAACAGAAATTTAGGTTGTACGGTACCAATGGTAACTGAACTAGCGATTCTCTTAATACGCTTAGGGCAGACCGAAATGACATGAGAAGCATTGCCACAGTAAAAACACAACCCATTCTGACGTCTGAATCCCCGTCGTTCAGCTCCAGACAGAATCCTATCGCACTGCATAGGCTCAGGTATCTGCTCTGAGGACAACGCCACAGCGCGCACAACTCTGCGCTCACGCAGGCGCCGATCAATCTGAATGGCCAGAGACATACAATCGCTCAGACCAATAGGCGTGGGAAACCCCACCATAACATCTTTAACAGATTCAGAAAGACCCTTTCTGAAAATTGCCGCCAAAGCATCCTCATTCCATTTAGTCAGCACAGACCATTTTCTAAATTTCTGACAATACAATTCTGCCGCTTGTTGACCCTGAAACAGGGTCAACAAGGTCTTCTCAGCATGATCCACAGAATTTGGTTCATCATATAATAACCCTAGAGCCTGAAAGAAGGCAGAAACATTAAGCAAGGCAGGATTCCCAGATTCCAGGGAAAATGCCCAATCCTGAGGATCACCACGCAGCAGGGAGATGACTATTTTAACCTGCTGAATGGGATCACCAGAAGAACGAGGTTTCAGAGCAAAAAACAGTTTACAGTTATTTTTAAAACTCAAAAATTTAGACCTGTCCCCAAAAAATAACTCAGGAGTAGGAATCTTAGGCTCTAAAACCGGAGTCTGAACAATATAATCGGAAATACCCTGTACCCTAGCAGCTAGTTGGTCTACACGAGAAGCTAATCCCTGAACATCCATGCTAGCACACAGCTCCTCAGTCACCCAGAGGAAAAGAGGGAAGGAAAGACAAAACAGACTGCAGAAAAAAAAATGACTCAGAAATTTTCTTCCCTTCTTCTGAGATGCATTTAACTCATTGGTGGCCAGTTGTACTGATATGATCCGGTGACCCTGGAGCCGCATGAGACTATCTCTGGAGAAGGTGATACCTGTACTGACCGCAATCCTAATACTGACACCGCAACTAGAAGTAGCTGTGGGATGTACCTAACCAGGCCTAGACACCTCGACACAGCCGGAGGACTAAATACCCCTAAAGATGGAAATGGGAAATCCTATCTTGCCTCAGAGCAGAGCCCCAAAGGATAGGCAGCCCCCCACAAATATTGACTGTGAGTTTAAGAGGAAATACGTACACAGGCAGAAAAAACAGAGTTTAGCAAAAGAGGCCCTTCTAGCTAGATAGAAAGGATAGGACAGAGTTCTAAGCGGTCAGTATTAAAACACTATAAAATTCCACCGCAGAAAATACTATATACTACATCTAACTAAAGACATAGGATGTATATCTGCATCTCCAGAGAAACCAGCATGACAGAAAAATCCAAACAAGTCAAGCTGGACAAAAACACAATAGATTGCACTGCACATAAAAGCACACTGCATGCGTGCTACAGAGAACCAAAACAAGGCACTTATCTTAGCTGAAATGACAGCAGGGCAGTGGAGCCAGACAGAGATGCAATCCCTCCAAGATACAATGGACAAATGGCAGGGATTGATGGATCCTACAAACCTAAATACCTAATAGAGCTGCAATAAGCAGAAACACCTGCCCTGGCCTATAATCCAGAGACCACTGCACTACCACTAACAACCACCGGAGGGAGCCCAAGAGCAGAATTCACAACACTCCCCTTGTGCAGCACCACAACCCCATAGCCTCCCTTTGTGCAGCACGATGTCCCCATAGCCTCCCCTTTTTGCAGCACAATGCCCCCATAGCCTCCCCATGTGCAGCACAATGCCCCCATAGCCTCCCCATGTGCAGCACACGCCCCCATAGCCTCCCCATGTGTAGCATGACACCTCCATTGCCTCCCCTTATGCAACATAAGACCCCCATAGCCTCCTCTTTTGCAGAACAATTGCCCCCATATCCTCCCCATGTGCACCATGTCACCACCATAGCCTCAGCATGTGCAGCATAACACCCTCATAGCCTCCCCTTCTGCAGCACGACACCCCCATAGCTTCCCCATGCCCACCCGAACAGCCCATACACATGAAAAAAAAATGAACATCACATACTAACCTCGGTCCTGTTCCCCGGCTCTCTGCTTCTGTCTCGGTGTCTCCGGTGCGCTGACTCTCCACAGCACACAACTGATGTGATGAAATGATGTAATCTGGTTAGCTGTTTCACACATTGATTGGTGGAGGAAGTGGCGGGAGGCCCCTCCTCCACCAAAGAATTCAGCGCAGATGGAGACCGCAAGCGAGCAGGCACGTTGCGGCCCGTGGACCTCTGTTTCCCAGCCCCTTGGCTGTCTCGGTCCGCGGGCAGGACTGAGACAGCCAAAGAACTGGATGTGGCCCGCGGGTCACATTTTGCCAGTGTCTGGTCAAGATGAGAGACACCAGACCCAACGATGCATATGAGCTGAAGGCTGCTATCACAGCAACCTGGGCTTCCATAACACCTCAGCAGTGCCACAGGCTGATCGCCTCCATGTCATGCCACATTGATGCAGTAAATGCAGCGGGATATGTTCCAAATGAGAAATAGATATATAAAGCAATTGGACTAAAACTTAACTTTTAATAAATATATAAAAAACGAGACAGACTGACGTGATGCCTTCACCAAGTGATATACAAACATAGGGAAAAATTTAAAAAGAGGGACTGGCGTTCACTCTTATAGACACAAAAGGGTACGTAGGGAAAAATCAACACATATGTGCTTGTCCGTTACAACAAATGGACCCAGCATACAATATTGGTTCTTTCTCATAGGAAAGTACGTCAAAGTTGAAACACGAAATAGTAGGACAAGCAAGGGTATATATGTAAATTGGTAATGTGCACTGTATCTGCCAGAGAATGCAGCAAGGCAATATACACCTAATTATCCTATTTGCATACCCAAATGTCAAAATACCCCAAAGAAATGCATAATATGTCCTTTAATTATTCAAACCAACTACGTATCAAAACCAATAAAGTAAGTGTGTATATTCAGCAGCATGAAGGCCTAAGAAAACACAGTCATGACGAGACTCATCAAATCCTTATACACATATTCTGGGAAATTAAATGCCCATTCCATATAACGGGGCTTCCACGTGTATTTCAATAATATGCTGCTCCAGTAATTTGAGACATGTGTATTCTATCATACTACTCAAGCTATAACGCCTGATATCACAAGTAGAATGGTATGATCTCACCCAATTGTTTCTTATGTGAGAGGGATTTTCGGCCTTTTTGGTATCGGATAGCGTCCCCCAACGCATTTCGTCCTTCCCAGGACTCATCAGGGGAGTAACAGGAATACCTGTGGGGCTGCGTTACCTGACGCCCGCTTGTGTCTCCCTTATATGCAGGACAGCCTGACCACGATATGCCGCTCACCGTTCTTGGCGTGCGCCACACTTCCGGTCCTTGTGACCTCAGTTCCGGTTTGCCCAATGATCGGTTTGCGCATGCGCAGGATTGGAGCGCATGAAGCCCGTGCGGTGAAATGCAAACATTTTTTGTAAATGGGCATTATCCTTGAAGGTCCTCCGGAACATTTCTATATTGGGAGGACATAACTCATATCGGCGCACTTCTCCAGAAACTGTGGTCCAGGAGGAGTATTGCCTGAAAGGTTGTTCACTATGTATAAAATTCCAAGTTTGAAGCAACCAAACATAACTGAAACAATCTAATTTATAATTACACAGTATTGTTCCGTTTATCCCTGGGTCATGGTACGGATTTTACTCCGGTATCAAACAATACCAACATAATTAATGGGTTAAAAAGAAAAAGAAACCAGAGAGGGAGGATAAAAAACATCAAATGAAAGCTAATATGAAAGCCCATCACATGGAAAAACGAAGACCGAGTGCATGTAGCTCAAATAATTTTATGGTGTAGCAGTCATCAATTCATGATAGGAGACACCACAGACCCTCAGAAGCCTACATACCCTGTAAGACCACCTAGACTGCTAGGCCCCTACCTACGTGGAGGTTGGCACCCTTAAAGAACCTGCGCAAATGGCGCCCCCACTCAACGAAGGCTGTCCCTAACTAGCCATCCCTATATGTCCCTACATTAGAGAGATAGCGAATCCCACAAAACTGTCCTTTCTGGACATTTGCATTGAAAAAACTCCTAATGGGGCAATATCTACCAGAACGCACAGGAAGAGTACATCAACAAATTCCCTCTTGAGATGGGAAAGCAACCATCCTGTCCCTCTCAAGAGAGGTATTCCGAAAGGACAGTACCTCCGTATGCGTAGAAATTGTTCACAAATTGAGACCTTCCAAGAACAAGCTAACGATTTGCAAATGAGGTTCTTGGAAAGGGGATATCCACAAGGAATCTTGAACAGAGCTTATAAAGAATCATTGGCAAAAGATAGGAGAGACCTGCTTGTCCCAAAATTAGAGATGAAGCTGACACTAAAGTCCGCTTCATTACCAAGTACTCTAATGGAGCCAATGATATCAGAACCATTCTCCAGCGGCATTGGTCGGTATTAGCTATGGACAATGATATCAAAGAGTTTCTCCCAGAATTACCCCAGATTACATACAAGAGGGGGAAATCCCTGGGTGATCGACTGGTTCATAGTCATTTCCAATCAAACCCAGGAACTAATTTTTTGACTAACCAGACCTTAGGCTGCTTCAGATGTGGGAAGTGTAAGGCTTGTGACTCTATCCTTCCTAGCAAGTCCTTCTGCGGTAATGTGAACGGCATCACAAACTCCATTCGACATTTTATAAACTGCCGCACCAAGGGGGTGATCTACAAGGCCACCTGTGAGTGCGGGATGGAGTACGTGGGAAAAACCAAAACGGAATTCCGCAGAAGGATATGCAAACATGTCCACGACATTTTGAATAAAAGGGACATCCCTGTGGCTAATCACATGAATGTATACCACAGTGGAGACCATAAAAAAATCAAATTTGTCGGGATCGACAAAATTATACCATCACCTAGGGAGGGTTGATTGGGACAAAAAAATTCTGCAAAAAGAATGTAGATGGATTTTCAATCTGAAAACTATACAACCACATGGCTTGAATGAGCAATTATCATATGGTTGTTTCCTGTAATGTGTCTAGGAGTATCCATATATATATCTTAGCTCAACAATCTGTTAACCCCCCCCCCCCCTCCGCTTCTCTGGAATTATAGGGTGTAATAGGGACAGGTGTTGTGAATTCTGTTGTGGGTTCTGCTCTTGGGCTCCCTCCGGTGGTTGTAAGTGGTAGTGCTGCTGTTTGTCCTTCACAACAGTCATCAGCTGCTTCCACTTTGGACGGGGCTATTTAGTCTGGCTCCTTCCTTTAGTGAGTGCCAGTTGTCCATTGTTTTCTAGGGATCCACATCTCTGCTTGGTTTCTCCTTCTGGATTGTCCAAATCATCAAAGATAAGTCCTGGCTCTGTTTTTGCAGTCCACATGCGGTGGACTTAATAGTTCTGTGAATTGCTATGTTTTTTCTTGTCCACCTTTGTCTGTGTTAAGATTTACTCAGCCAAGTTGGAAGCTCTGGAGTCACAGAGTTACCCTCCATGCCTTTAGTTAGGTGTGGAGATTTTTGTATTCTCTGTGGTGGATTTTGTAGTATTTTTTATACTAACCGCACAGTACTCTTTCCTGTCTTTTCTTTCTAGGCAGCGTAGCCTCCGTTGCTAAATTCTGTTTTCAGTCTGCGTTTGTAATTTCCCTCTCCTCTCACAGTCAATATTTGTGGGGGGCTGCCTTTCCTTTGGGAATTTTCTCTGAGGTAACATAGTATTCCTGTTTTTTTCTTTAGGTGTAATTAGTCCTCCGGCCGTGACGAGGTGTCTAGGGAGTGACAGGAACATCCCACGGCTACTTCTAGTTTATGTGTTAATTTCAGGGTCTGCGGTCAGTATAGAGGCCACCTACTCCAGAGCTCGTCCATGCTGCTCCTAGGCCACCAGTTCATAACAGTACAACTGGCCAACAATGAGTTAACCGCATCTCAAAAGAAGGGAAAGAAAGTGCTGAGCCATTTTTTTTCTGTACTTTTTTCCCTCTTCACTTCTGGGTGGCTCAGGAGTTAGGCGTTGACATGGATGTTCAGGGACTTGCTTCTCAGGTGGATCAACTTGCTGCTAGAGTACAGGGTATTTCTGATTATATCGTGCAGACTCCTGTTTTAGAGCCTAGAATTCCTACCCCCGATCTGTTCTTCGGGGACAGGTCCAAATTTTTGAGCTTTAAAAATAACTGTAAACTGTTTTTTGCTCTTAAGCCCCGTTCCTCTGATGATCTCATCCAGCAGGTAAAAATTGTCATTTCTCTGTTGCGTGGTGACCCGCAGGATTGGGCATTTTCCCTGGAATCTGGGAATCCGGCCTTGCTTAATGTGGACACCTTTTTTCAGGCGCTTGGGTTATTGTATGATGAACCTAACTCTGTAGAGCATGCTGAGAAAACACTTTTGGCCCTGTGTCAGGGTCAAGAAGCAGCAGAGTCATATTGCCAGAAATTCAGAAAATGGTCTGTGCTTACTAAGTGGAATGAGGATGCTTTGGCGGCAATTTTCAGAAAGGGTCTTTCTGAATCTGTTAAAGATGTTATGGTGGGGTTCCCCACGCCTGCAGGTCTGAGGGATTCTATGTCTCTGGCCATTCAAATTGATCGGCGCTTGCGTGAGCGCAGAGTTGTGCACACTATGGCGTTGTCTTCCGAGCGGAGTCCTGAGCCTATGCAGTGTGATAGGATTGTGTCTAGAGCGGAACGCCAAGGATTCAGATGTCAGAATAGGTTGTGCTTTTACTGCGGCGATTCTGCTCATGTTATTTCTGATTGCCCTAAGCGTGCCAAGAGAATCGCTAATTCCGTTACTATCAGTACTGTACAACCTAAATTTCTGTTATCTGTGACCCTGATCTGCTCATTATCGTCATTCTCTGTCATGGCATTTGTGGATTCAGGCACCGCTTTAAATTTAATGGACTTAGAATTTTCCAGACGTTGTGGTTTTTCCTTACAGCCTTTGCGGAGTCCTATCCCTTTGAGGGGGATTGATGCTACACCATTGGCTAAAAATAAACCTCAGTTTTGGACACAGTTAACCATGTGCATGGCGCCAGCCCATCAGGAAGATTGTCGTGTCCTGGTGTTACATAATTTGCATGATGCTGTTGTGCTGGGGTTTCCATGGTTACAGGTACATAATCCAGTGTTGGATTGGAAATCTATGTCTGTGACTAGTTGGGGTTGTCAGGGGGTTCACGATGACGTTCCTCTGATGTCAATTTCCTCCTCCCCCTCTTCTGAAATTCCTGAGTTTCTGTCAGATTTCCAGGATGTTTTCGATGAGCCCAAGTCCAGTTCCCTTCCACCGCATAGGGACTGTGATTGTGCTATTGATTTGATTCCAGGCTGTAAGTTTCCTAAGGGCCGACTTTTCAACCTGTCTGTGCCTGAACATGCCGTCATGCGGAACTATGTAGGGGAGTCTTTGGAGAAGGGGCATATTCGGCCATCTTCTTCTCCATTAGGAGCAGGGTTTTTTTTTGTTGCCAAGAAGGATGGCTCCTTGAGACCCTGTATTGATTATCGCCTCTTGAATAAGATCACGGTCAAATTCCAACACCCTTTGCCTTTGCTTTCTGATTTGTTTGCCAGAATTAAGGGGGCTAGTTGGTTTACTAAGATTGACCTTCGAGGGGCATATAATCTGGTTCGTATTAAGCAGGGTGACGAATGGAAAACTGCGTTTAATACGCCCGAGGGCCATTTTGAGTATCTTGTGATGCTATTCAGACTCTCTAATGCCCCATCTGTGTTTCAGTCCTTCATGCATGATATTTTTCGGAATTATCTTGATAAATTCATAATTGTATATTTGGATGATATTTTGATTTTTTCAGATGATTGGGAGTCTCATGTGATACAAGTTAGTATGGTATTTCAGGTCTTTCGTGACAATGCCTTGTTTGTGAAGGGGTCTAAGTGCCTCTTTGGAGTACAGAAGGTTTCTTTTGTGGGCTTAATTTTTTCACCATCATCTATAGAAATGGATCCGGCTAAGGTTCAGGCCATTCATGATTGGATCCAGCCCACATCCGTGAAGAGCCTTCAGAAATTTTTGGGCTTTGCTAATTTTTATCGCCGTTTCATTGCCAACTTCTCCAGTGTGGTTAAACCCCTGACCGATTTGACGAGGAAGGGCGCTGATGTAGCTAATTGGTCCTCTGAGGCCGTTTCTGCCTTTCAGGAGCTTAAGCGCTGATTTACTTCTGCCCCTGTGTTGCGTCAGACGGATGTTTCTCTTCCTTTTCAGGTTGAGGTTGACGCTTCTGAGATTAGGGCAGGGGCCGTTTTGTCTCAGAGGAATTCTGATGGTTCCTTGATGAAACCGTGTGCCTTCTTTTCTCGAAAGTTTTCGCCTGCGGAATGCAATTATGATGTCGGCAATCGTGAGTTGTTGGCTATGAAGTGGGCATTTGAGGAGTGGCGACATTGGCTTGAGGGGGCCAAGCACTGTATTGTGGTCTTGACCGATCATAAGAATCTGATTTACCTCGAGTCTGCCAAACGGCTGAATCCTAGACAGGCCCGATGGTCCCTGTTTTTCTCCCGTTTTGATTTTGTTGTCTCGTATCTTCCAGGTTCTAAGAATGTTAAGGCTGATGCCCTCTCTAGGAGTTTCTTGCCTGATTCCCCTGGGATTCTTGAGCCGGTTGGTATTCTTAAGAAGGGGGTGATTCTTTTTCCCATCTCCCCTGATTTGCGACGGGCTCTTCAGGAGTTTCAGGCTGATAAACCTGATCGCTGTCCAGCGGGGAAACTGTTTGTTCCTGACAGATGGACTAGTAAAGTGATTTCTGAGGTTCACTGTTCTGTGTTGGCTGGCCATCCTGGGATTTTTGGTACCAGAGATTTGGTTAGCAGGTCCTTTTGGTGGCCTTCTTTGTCACGGGATGTGCGTTCTTTTGTGCAGTCCTGTGGGACTTGTGCGCGGGCCAAACCTTTCTGCTCCCGCGCCAGTGGGTTGCTTTTGCCTTTGCCGGTCCCTGAGAGGCCTTGGACGCATATTTCTATGGATTTTATTTCGGATCTTCCTGTTTCCCAGGGGATGTCTGTTATCTGGGTGGTCTGTGAACGGTTTTCTAAGATGGTTCATTTGGTACCTTTGCCTAAGTTGCCTTCCTCTTCTGAGTTGGTTCCGTTGTTTTTTCAGCATGTGGTTCGTTTGCATGGCATTCCGGAGAATATTGTGTCCGATAGAGGTTCCCAGTTTGTTTCTAGGTTTTGGCGGTCCTTTTGTGCTAAGCTGGGCATCGATTTGACTTTTTCTTCCGCATTTCATCCTCAGACAAACGGCCAAACCGAGCGAACTAACCAGACTTTGGAAACTTATTTGAGATGCTTTGTGTCTGCCGATCAGGATGATTAAGTGGCTTTCTTGCCATTGGCCGAGTTTGCCCTTAATAATCGGGCTAGTTCTGCTACCTTGGTGTCACCATTCTTTTGTAATTCTGGGTTTCATCCTCGTTTTTCTTCAGGGCAGGTTGAGTCTTCTGATTGTCCTGGGGTGGACTCTGTGGTTGACAGGTTGCAGCAGATTTGGGCTCATGTTGTGGACAATTTGGTGTTGTCTCAGGAGGAGGCTCAGCGTTTTGCCAACCGTCGTCGGCGTGTGGGTTCCCAGCTTCGGGTTGGGGATTTGGTCTGGTTGTCTTCTCGTCATGTTCCTATGAAGGTTTCTTCCCCGAAGTTCAAGCCTCGGTTTATTGGTCCTTATAGGATTTCTGAGATTATCAATCCAGTGTCTTTTCGTTTGGCCCTTCCAGCCTCTTTTTCCATCCATAATGTTTTTCATAGATCTTTGTTGCGGAAATATGTGGTGCCCGTGGTTCCCTCTGTTGATCCTCCTGCCCCGGTGTTGATTGATGGGGAGTTGGAGTATGTTGTGGAGAAGATCTTGGATTCTCGTTTTTCTAGACGGAGGCTTCAGTATCTTGTCAAGTGGAAGGGTTATGGCCAGGAGGATAATTCTTGGGTTGTTGCCTCCGATGTTCATGCTGACGATTTGGTTCGTGCCTTCCATTTGGCTCGTCCGGATCGGCCTGGGGGCTCTGGTGAGGGTTCGGTGACCCCTCCTCAAGGGGGGGGTACTGTTGTGAATTCTGTTGTGGGTTCTGCTCTTGGGCTCCCTCCGGTGGTTGTAAGTGGTAGTGCTGCTGTTTGTCCTTCACAACAGTCATCAGCTGCTTCCACTTTGGACGGGGCTATTTAGTCTGGCTCCTTCCTTTAGTGAGTGCCAGTTGTCCATTGTTTTCTAGGGATCCACATCTCTGCTTGGTTTCTCCTTCTGGATTGTCCAAATCATCAAAGATAAGTCCTGGCTCTGTTTTTGCAGTCCACATGCAGTGGACTTAATAGTTCTGTGAATTGCTATGTTTTTTCTTGTCCAGCTTTGTCTGTGTTAAGATTTACTCAGCCAAGTTGGAAGCTCTGGAGTCACAGAGTTACCCTCCATGCCTTTAGTTAGGTGTGGAGATTTTTGTATTCTCTGTGGTGGATTTTGTAGTATTTTTTATACTGACCGCACAGTACTCTTTCCTGTCTTTTCTTTCTAGGTAGCGTGGCCTCCTTTGCTAAATTCTGTTTTCAGTCTGAGTTTGTAATTTCCCTCTCCTCTCACAGTCAATATTTGTGGGGGGCTGCCTTTCCTTTGGGAATTTTCTCTGAGGCAGATAGTATTCCTGTTTCTTTCTTTAGGTGTAATTAGTCCTCCGGCCGTGACGAGGTGTCTAGGGAGTGACAGGAACATCCCACGGCTACTTCTAGTTTATGTGTTAAGTTCAGGGTCTGCGGTCAGTATAGAGGCCACCTACTCCAGAGTTCGTCCATGCTGCTCCTAGGCCACCAGTTCATAACAGACAGGATATGGACAGCCGTCGAGGAGTGGGGGCGCCACAATGCGCAGGGTCCTTAGGGTGCCAACCCCTGTGATAGGTAGGATACCAGCAATATAGCATTACAGCTTAGTTATTAATAGATATTTTCTATTAAGCTATAATAAATTTTCTGTACCCCCTTATGAATACCTTAACAACTGGTACTCACTTCAAACCAGTTCGGGGTTGCCCTCTTTCCTACACCTATTCCCTACACCCATCATCTTTGTATACATACCCCCTCTATCTCTCTAATGTAGGGACATATAGGGATGGCTAGTTAGGGACAGCCTTCGTTGAGTGGGGGCGCCATTTGCACAGGTTCTTTAAGGGTGCCAACCTCCACGTAGGTAGGGGCCTAGCAGTCTAGGTGGCCTTACAGGGTATGTAGGCTTCTGAGGGTCTGTGGTGTCCCCTATCATGAATTGATGACTGCTGCACTATAAAATTATTTGAGCTACATGCACTCGGTCTTCGTTTTGCCATGTGATGGGCTTTCATATTAGCTTTCATTTGATGTTTTTTATCCTCCCTCTCTGGTTTCTTTTTCTTTTTAACCCATTAATTATGTTGGTATTGTTTGATACCGGAGTAAAATCCGTACCATGACCCAGGGATAAACGGAACAATACTGTGTAATTATAAATTAGATTGTTTCCGTTATGTTTGGTTGCTTCAAACTTGGAATTTTATACGTAGTGAACAACCTTTCAGGCAATACTCCTCCTGGACCACAGTTTCTGGAGAAGTGCGCCGATATGAGTTATGTCCTCCCAATATAGAAATGTTCCGGAGGACCTTCAAGGATAATGCCCATTTATAAAAAATGTTTGCGTTCCACCGCACGGGCTTCATGCGCTCCAATCCTGCGCATGCGCAAACCGATCATTGGGCAAACCGGAACTGAGGTCACAAGGACCGGAAGTGTGGCGCACGCTGAGAACGGTGAGCGGCATATCGCGGTCCGGCTGTCCTGCATATAAGGGATACACAAGCGGGCGTCAGGTAACGCAGCCCCACAGGTATTCCTGTTACTCCCCGATGAGTCCTGGGTAGGACGAAACGCGTTGGGGGACGCTATCCGATACCAAAAAGGCCGTAAATCCCTCTCACATAAGAAACAATTGGGTGAGATCATACCATGCTACTTGTGATATCAGGCGTTATAGCTTGAGTAGTATGATAGAATACACATGTCTCAAATGACTGGAGCAGCATATTATTGAAATACACGTGGAAGCCCCGTTATATGGAATGGGCATTTAATTTCCCAGAATATGTGTATAAGGATTTGATGAGTCTCATCATGACTGTGTTTTCTTAGGCCTTCATGCTGCTGAATATACACACTTACTTTATTGGTTTTGATACGTAGTTGGTTTGAATAATTGAAGGACATATTATGCATTTCTTTGGGGTATTTTGACATTTGGGTATGCAAATAGGATAATTAGGTGTGCAGCGCCCCAGAGCAGAATACCCGGTTGGGTAAGAAAAAGTTATTTATAGTACGTTATTTAAAGTATTTGACCATGTTTGTAACGTTCAAGTGTCCTCACCTCCCATAAAGGGAAGCTCTGTTCAAATTTGCTTGTTGTTATTGCATTTCAAAATTGTATGTGTTTTTGCTGATATGTATTGTTGTTTTCTTCCCAGTCCAGGAGTACTGGATTTAACCGGGGGGGAGTGCAGCGCCCCAGAGTCCTGGTCGTTGCAGTACTGATGCTCCGCCACTAAGGGGGGCTATGGTACGTCTGATGGCACTGAAGGAGTTCACCTGACCAGGTATCACAGACACCAATACACTTCACAGTCTGGCCTCCAGGGGGAGCTAAGGGTGCTATGTATTAGGCCACTCCTCACAATCTGGTAAAACTGGGGGTTGGATAGGAAGTTAGGGAGAAGCTGACTGGGAATCGAACAGGCAACATCCTGTGGCAGAGGGTGTTGCGGGGAGAGACTCAGGGGGATCCTTGTCAGGGGTGGGATCCTGACAGAGACCTAGCGAACAGAGAGAACGTTACGGGACCGTGCCTGCACTTGATCGCGGCGGTGCCCTAAGAAAGGACAAGAAGCGAGGTTTATTGTGCTGAGTGAGAAACGAGATCAACGCAACAAGGAGAAACACCAGTAGGAGTCGTGCTGTAAGACGAGGCAACATCCTACTGAGGCACGCAGCCGGTGGCCGGAACGCCGAGGAAGTATAGAGCTCCAGGCCTAACTTCAAGCCTACGGCAGGACAGTCAGTTATAGGCGGGCTGTCTCACCCAAATCACCTAAGAAGACATAGGGGGCAACAACAGGAGAGGGGCGACACTAGGGTCCCGGAAGAGCTCCGAGCCTACCCGTCATACGGGTGCGTCCTAGCCATATTATCTGGGGGACGAAGAAGAACATCATAATCGAGTTGTGAGGGAACTTCAGAAACAGACACAACAGTTGTGGGGACTATCCCGTAAGCACAGCAGGGGAGGACCACAACACACAAGCGCTAGAAGGTAGGCACCGATTTCCACCTGCAAAGGGAACTCTGGAGGTGCCATCGGACTGGCCGGACTTGCGCAGCCTGGTTAACCGTATTCCGGACTGAGGATCCTGAAGCCTTCAGTAAAGAGGTAAAGAGACTGCAACCTGGTGTCCTTGTTATTTACTGCGGCCCGCACCACTACAGCATCACCACCCACACCTTTCATTGGGCGCCCCTCAGCAGGGTCACGGACCGGGTCTAGCCACCGTGCCAACCCCAGAGCAGAGACTCAGAGGCCCGGTACCGGGTACCCCTCGGCCCTGCGGCAGTGGGGGCGCTGCAGGTGTATATTGCCTTGCTGCATTCTCTGGCAGATACAGTGCACATTACCAATTTACATATATACCCTTGCTTGTCCTACTATTTCGTGTTTCAACTTTGACGTACTTTCCTATGAGAAAGAACCAATATTGTATGCTGGGTCCATTTGTTGTAACAGACCAGCATATATGTGTTGATTTTTCCCCACGTACCCTTTTGTGTCTATAAGAGTGAACGCCAGTTTTTTAATTTTTCCCTATGTTTGTATATCACTTGGTGAAGGCATCACGTCAGTCTGTCTCATTTTTTATATATTTATTAAAAGTTAAGTTTTAGTCCAATTGCTTTATATATACACATTGATGCAGTAATTGATGCAAAAGGTGCCCGGACCAAGTATTGAGTGCATTTACTTGAACATACATTTCAGTAGGCTAACATTTCGGATGTTAAAACCAATTTTCAAGCTGGTGATATAAAGTATTCTAATTTACTGAGATAATGACTTTTGGATTTTCAGAGGCTGTAAGCCATAATCATCAACATTAACAGAAATAAACACTTGAAATAGATCACTCTGTTTCTAATGACTCTATATAATATATGAATTTCACTTTTTGTATTGAAAAACTGAAATAAATTAACTTTTTGATGATATTCTAATTTTGTGAGAAGCACCTGTATATATAGATATATACAGTGGTAGGTTGACTCACTCGGCTTCTTAAAGAGGTAGACACTGAAACCGTTTCTATTTAAAGTCCACCTGATTTATTGCAGTCCTCAGAAACCATTTCACCTGAAAACATACAGCCTTTATCCGGCAGAAGCTAAAACATAAAGTAACAAGTCCATACAATAGTGTTGGATAGCCCACCTGGCTTAGATTCCAGCTTCTATGTCCTTTAGCAAACCTCGCAGCGACCTCATGGGACTAAGTATCTCAGACTATTTCAATGACCACTCAGGCCAGTGTATAGTCTTTAGCATCCACGTGAATACAGCGGACGCCCACCTTCTTCCCAGGGATAATTGGAGAGGGAGTGTGACCTTCACGAGGGTCACCACCTCCATGAGTCTAGTAGTCCAGACATTTGCAGACCATTCACTTTTACAGGAGAAACTTGTTGTACCTCATCGGATGGACAGTCCACACTGCAAGCGGGATATGCGTTGAATGAACATACTATAGTCCATTTGCTCGGTGGTCAAGGGACAATTGGCAACTATGTGACCTGGGCGTGACATCTCTAGCAAATCACATATCCTGAAGAGGCCCTGGGCCTGACCTCTTCTGCCTATTTGGACTTTGGATGCACCTTCCCCCTTTTAACCTCCACCCCCCCAGTATGGAGTGGATTGCCTCTCCAAGGAACTGTCTACTGCCTGATACCTTACGACTAGTCTGGGTCGAAAGGTATCACATCTCCTTAGGCAACCCTAATCTGTATCTGGCTCGGAAGGGAGTGAAAGACCTGGTCCATGACAACTCGCTCTACCATCTGCACTGGTGGAGAGGACTCTGGCTGTAACCACTTTTGGATGAGGTGCAGCAGATTAAACATTTTGGCGTGAGAAGTTTTGTCATGTTGATATGCCGAGCAGTGGACCCGTTGTGTCCTGAAAGACATGTTCAGTAATGGCAGATTCTTTCAGTTGTCATATTGCAAAACAATTCTCATTCACAACCATTGCCTTTAGGGGGAAATATTTATCTAAGGTTATGTTCCCACAATGGGTTTTTAGTGAGTTTTGAGTGCATATTTTTGAAAAAACAAGTAACCTATCTTACTTAATGGGTGCAGGAAAGATATATATTGATACCGTGTTAGCCAGTGGATAGAAAAATATTTAGAATTGAGAGTCCTCACTGGTTGATACCTTTTAATGGCTAACTGAAAAGATGGTAACAAATTGCAAGATTTCGAGATTACTCAGGTACCTTCATCAGGCATAGACTAATTTAAATTCCGAAGAATCACATATTTATGAACAACACAGCACAGAAATAATGCCATAGATAAGAGAGGTGATGTGGAGCAGAACTACCATTACGTGAGTAACAAATAGTTATGTCCATAAATATTGGAACGTTCATAGATAAGGAGGGTGAATGTTTTATTGTCCTCTGCTTGGGGTCTGGTTCTATGTTATGATGCCCCCACATGGTCTGAGGAGCAAATTCCTTAATTGATGTAAAAAGACATAAATCAATGCGACACATTCATTCCTGCACTGAGTGTGTCAAAGGCCATCATCAGCTTAAATATGTGATTCTTCAGAATTTCTATTAGTCTATGCCTGATGAAGGGACCAAAGTAGTTTTCAGTTAGCCATTAAAAGGTATCAACCACTGAGGACTCTCAATTTTAAATATTTTAATGGGTGCAGAAATTCTGCAACATGAAAAACTCACCAAAAAGCTCATTGTGGAAACATACTGTAGCCTAAAAAAGTGTCTAAAAATGCCTGCCTATGGCTCTATAGTACAAAGTACACATCGACAAATGCAGCATTTTACTGTCCCAGCAAAGTGAATGAGAATTCCTAAATCTCATGCATTTGTTGCATATTTTTATTCCTATTTGAGGCAGTTTCATATCTGTCAATTTCTTTAGTGTTTTTGCATCATTTTTCACCCATTCTAACAAAAGTAAAAAAGTGCATAAAAAATGCACGTAATTTGTGCAGCGTTTTTCCAGCCAAGAGACACTTTTTTATGCTGCAATGTCTGCAGCAAATATTGTGGGCACATATCCTAAAGGCAGCCACTTTGGGGAACATGGGTACAGCTATAGGGCATGCAAAGGTCGCAATCATCACCGTCCTGGTGTCTTCGCAGGGACTGAGACTTTGCGTCCTATATATGCATGCAAAGCAACTTGTCAAAAATGTATTTTTCATTATTTTTAATGACTGTGGTGAAATATTTTAAACATAAACAAACAAATGCAAAAGCTTGAGAACTGGATCAGTCTGTGACTTGTTGAAGACCATGCAGAATAGGTTTAAGTTAACATCTGGCTTAAAAAATCTATTCCTTATTTTTTTTTTCAACTAAAAGGATGACATTCGCAGGCATATATAATACTAGATGGTGGCCCGATTCTAACGCATCGGGTATTCTAGAATATGTATGCGTAGTGTATAGCACAGCCCACGTAGTATATTGCACAGCCACGCAGTACATTGCGCAGCCCACGCAGTACATTGCGCAGCCCACGTAGTACATTGCGCAGCCCACGTAGTATATTGTGCAGCCCACGTAGTATATTGCACAGCCTACGTAGTATATTGCGCAGCCCATGTTGTATATTGTGCAGCCCACGCAGTACATTGCTCAGCCCATGCAGTACATTGCGCAGCCAACGCAGTACATTGCGCAGCCAACGTAGTACATTGCGCAGCCCACGCAGTACATTGCGCAGCCCACGCAGTACATTGTGCAGCCCACGTAGTAGATTGCGCAGCCCACATTGTATATTGCGCAGCCCACGTAGTACATTGCGCAGCCCACGTAGTACATTGCGCAGCCCACGTTGTACATTGCGCAGCCCACGTAGTACATTGCGCAGCCCACGTAGTATATTACGCAGCCCACGTAGTACATTGAGCAGCCCACGTAGTATATTGCGCAGCCCACATAGTATATTGCACAGCCCACGTAGTATATTGCACAGCCCACGTTGTATATTGCGCAGCCTACGTAGTACATTGCGCAGCCCACGCAGTACATTGCGCAGCCCACGCAGTACATTGCGCAGCCCACACAGTAGATTGCGCAGCCCACATTGTATATTGCGCAGCCCACGTAGTACATTGCACAGCCCACAAAGTACATTGCGCAGCCCACATTGTACATTGCGCAGCCCACGTAGTACATTGCACAGCCCACGTAGTATATTGTGCAGCCCACGTAGTACATTGCGCAGCCCACGTAGTATATTGCGCAGCCCACGTAGTATATTGCACAGCCCACGTAGTATGTTGCGCAGCCCACGTTGTATATTGCGCAGCCTACGTAGTATATAGCCCAGCCCACATAGTATATTGCCCAGCCACGTAGTATATAGCACAGCCTACGTAGTATATTGCGCAGCCCATGTTGTATATTGTGCAGCCCACGCAGTACATTGCTCAGCCCATGCAGTACATTGCGCAGCCAACGCAGTACATTGCGCAGCCAACGTAGTACATTGCGCAGCCCACGCAGTACATTGCGCAGCCCACGCAGTACATTGTGCAGCCCACGTAGTAGATTGCGCAGCCCACATTGTATATTGCGCAGCCCACGTAGTACATTGCGCAGCCCACGTAGTACATTGCGCAGCCCACGTTGTACATTGCGCAGCCCACGTAGTACATTGCGCAGCCCACGTAGTATATTACGCAGCCCACGTAGTACATTGAGCAGCCCACGTAGTATATTGCGCAGCCCACATAGTATATTGCACAGCCCACGTAGTATATTGCACAGCCCACGTTGTATATTGCGCAGCCTACGTAGTACATTGCGCAGCCCACGCAGTACATTGCGCAGCCCACGCAGTACAATGCGCAGCCCACATAGTAGATTGCGCAGCCCACATTGTATATTGCGCAGCCCACGTAGTACCCTTAGACAATTATAGTGTAGACATGTATATAATAGAGCTGGAAAATAGGAAGTAAATCTCATCTTGTTCAAAACTTTTAGAACATGTAGAGTAAGTTAAGGTATAACCTTTATTTGTTACAGGGACACAAATAGTAACAGGAGCGGAAAGTACTGAGGGGATTAAAATAAAACACACAGAGATGTTGGACAATAATTAGAGATGCTTCAGCGCAAGCTTTCCCTTGCAATTCTCCAAATGTATTTCACCTTAGGTCTTTGACTCATCCTGTTATTCCACATCACCATCTGATATGCAGATGTTGTAAAATTGGAGGTCACTGATATCAGAGAACTAGAACCTGCATTATTACATAGCAACAGCGTATAGCATCCCTATATATAATATCTAGCACAAATTCCCTGTCCCCACTTTAATTTTTGTTCATTTTAGTACTTTGTGCCATCAGTGCTCATTATTCTTTTATCCTTGTAACATATAAAGCTTCTATTTTACTTCTTATATGAACCATTTTTATAGAAGGGATCTGTTGGAACTGGTTTTTTAACGTTTGTGATACTATAGTGACATCTAGTGGAACATTTGGGCTATAACAGATTGTTTCAAAATAGACATGACAACATGTTTTGTCTAAGACCCCACAAGTCAAACATTCATTGAAAAGCACAATTATTTTTTTTAATACAAAATCCTAAAATGTAACATTCAATTAACTATTATTAAAGGCTGCAGGCTCTAGGTCTTTAGATACTGGATATCCCATTATTCAATGTAACAATAATAATAATAATTTCATTTATATAGCGCCAACATATTCCGCAGTGCTTTACAATTATAGAGGGGACTTGTACAGACAATAGACATTACAGCATAACAATAAACACAGATCAAAACAGATACCAGTAGGAATGAGGGCCCTGCTCGCAAGCTGACAATCTATGAGGAAAAGGGGAGACACGAGAGGTGGATGGTGACAATTGCTTTAGTTATTTGGACCAGCCATAGTGTAAGGCTCGGGTGTTCATGTAAAGCTGCATGAACCAGTTAACTGCCTAAGTATGTAGCAGTACAGACACAGAGTGCTATTAACTGCATAAAGTGTATGAGAACATGATGCGAGGAACCTGATTATGTTTTTTTTTTATTAGGTCACACAGGGATAGTTAGGTTAATGCGTTGAGGCGGTAGGCCAGTCTGAACAAATGCGTTTTTAGGGCACGCTTAAAACTGTGGGGATTGGGGATTAATCTTATTAAGCTGGGTAGTGCATTCCAAAGAATCGGCGCAGCACGTGAAAAGTCTTGGAGACGGGAGTGGGAGGTTCTGATAATTGAGGATGCTAACCTGAGGTCATTAGCAGAGCGGAGGGCACGGGTAGGGTGGTAGACTGAGACCAGAGAGGAGATGTAGGGTGGTGCTGAGCCATGGAGCGCTTTGTGGATGAGGGTAGTAGTTTTGTACTGGATTCTAGAGTGGATGGGTAGCCAATGTAATGACTGGCATAAGGTAGAGGCATCGGTGTAATGGTTGGTGAGGAATATGATCCTGGCAGCAGCATTCAGGACAGATTGGAGCGGGGAGAGTTTGGAAAGAGGGAGGCCGATTAGTAGAGAGTTACAATAGTCCAGACGAGAATGAATAAGAGAAACAGTAAGAGTTTTTGCAGAGTCGAAAGTAAGAAAAGGGAGAATTCTAGAAATGTTTTCGAGATACAGATAAGAAGAGCGAGCCAGTGATCGGATGTGGGGGATGGCAGCGGGCATGTTGCTGGGGAGTAATGGTGGAACCATACACGGAGATGGCAATGTCAGGTAAAGGTAGGTTAGTAGAGGGAGAGAACACGAGGAGTTCAGTTTTTGGGTTCATTTTCAGATAGAGGGAGGACATGATGTTAGAGACAGCGTTAAGACAATCACTGGTGTTTTCTAAAAAGGCAGGCGTGATATCAGGAGAAGAAGTGTATAATTGGGTGTCATCAGCATAGAGATGGTACTAGAAACCAAATCTACTGATTGTTTGTCCAATAGGGGCAGTATACAAAGAGAAGGGGAGGGGCCTAAGATTCTTGAGGAACCCCAACAGTAATGGGAAGGTGAGAGGAGGAGGAACCAGCAAAAGATGCAGTGAAAGAGCGGTCAGAGAGATAGGAGGAGAACCAGTAGAGAACGGTGTCCTTGAGGCCGATGGAGCAGAGCAAAGTGAGGAGGAGCAATACAGACCTATATTATTTCAACTACATTCCCCATACAACAGCCACTATGCACCCTGTGCTCTTATGCCAGTTACAATGACTCCATGAAATCGATCAGAATTTTTTTTTACTCATAGAAAAGACCTGTTCCCTGTTTGAATTTAGTATTTATACATATTATTAATATTAAAATATTGAATTTTCAGCTGAGCAATATTGCTATACTTTTTTGCCGGTCTTAGATAAAAATGGGACTGTTCAGAGTATAAATAGATCATTGTTCTGTTCATCTGTTATACTAGTCAAGGCTGGCTGCATGTAACGTGGGGAAGTCATTATGGAATATACTGAATATCTCTTTATGATGGAAATAAAGGGAATTTTGCTGCTCCTTTACATTGGAATACCATCAATGGGTTGTATTGTTCCAGCATTAAATGTGTATATTCCTACGTGCAGGGCCGGCGTTTGGCTCAGGCAGACCAGGCAGATGCCTGGGGCCCCCACCTACAAGGGGGCCCCCTGCATCTGCAGCCCCTGTATGAAGTGCCCAGAGGGTTTTCAGCAGTGAATAATGCTGTGCATTGCTCTGTAGTCCCAGAACGTGTCTCCCAAACCCCTCTTGAGACCCCCTCAGTGCAATGATTTACTCATGTGGTCATGGAGCTCTGTGCTGATCACTGTAGGATCAGGTTTCACAGTCACATACAGCAGGGATCAGCATGGGCTCTGACCAGTCACGGAATTGCTGCTTGTAATCTGACAGGGCGACCTGCTGTGACTACTGTCAGGGCATTTATTATATAGAAATAAATGAATTTACACGTGAAATAATAAGGGTAAACCATACACATATATAGTACAGGTGTGCATAGGAATCAGCGTTTTTGGTGCTTTTTTTTTGCAGCCAAAACATGCTCTCTTGGCAGTAAAAACACTGCTTTCAAAGTACCCATTTTTTAGGGTATGTGCAGAGGATCCGGGAATGGCAGCCCTTTGGATGCAGTGGACATGTGCTGCGTCCAAAGTGCCGCCATCTTTTGAACACAGGTGATTCCGCGTGTGTTCATTGAACCATGTGGAATCACCGTGTCCTATACATTGCCTGGGTGAGATTTCTCTTGTGGAGACTCACGTCTACGCCATATAAATTGACATGCTGGGGTCTGGAGAGACGCGCCCCATGTCCGTCTCCGCAGGTGAGGTGCGGGTGTCAGTGCACGAATAGTAGAGATGGAATTTCTTGAAATCCCATCCACTATACTGTAACATGCGGCCGCTGCGGGTTGGACGCTGCACAAGTACACAGCAGCCGACCTGCAGCATTTACTGATTGTGGGCACACACCCTTAGAGCTTTTGCTGTTTGTTTTTTACAGTATGCATTTTGTCTACAGTACATGTTTAATAAAGTTAGTGTTATTCACAAAAAACACAGCGAAAAACAACGTTGCAGCATTTGCAGATTTAAAAAAGGCTGCAGTTGTGAAATTCAGTCAGGGGAAAATAAAAGGGTGTGCAGGAGATTTCTGAAAATCTCAGTTTTTGCTTGTGCTGTAAAATGCTGTAAACTTCTTATTTGCAGAAGAAAAAGCTGCAAAAATTCTGCATATGAACATGGTGAAAAGCTGCTTTTCAAAGTGCCAGCAAAACATAGGAGATTTCCGAAATCTCCTGCATGCGCTTGTTTGTTTTCTGACTGGATTTCAGAACTGTAGCGCTTTTTAAATCTGTAGCGTGTCACTTCTTTCAGTGTGTTTTCACCCATAGAAAGCAATGAAAGAATAAAAAAGCTGAAGATATTGCAACGGCATTTTTAACTGCAATTTTTTAGGTGGTTTTGGTGAATTAAACTATTAGGTCTCTGTTATGACCCCAGTGGACAGGGTCTCAGAGGAACGTGTAAGTCTGCAAGATACAAAAATCCAGCTCATAGGGCTGTGGTAACTGGGTTGACCAAATAGCTACTCCTAACGCCAACACTAGAAGTAGCCGGGGATCATGCCTACGGTGATCGCTAGATGACTCGCGCCAGCCGGAGAATCTAACTACCCCTAGGAGAAGAAAACAAAGACCTCTCTTGCCTCCAGAGAAAGGGACCCCAAAGCAAGATACAAGCCCCCCACAAATAATAACGGTGAGGTAAGAGGAAATGACAAACACAGAAATGAACCAGTTTCAGCAAAGAGAGGCCAGCTTACTAATAGCAGAATATCGCAAGATAAATTATCTGGTCAACAAAAACCCTATAAAAATCCACGCTGGAGATTCAAGAACCCCCGAACCGTCTAACGGTCCGGGGGGAGAACACCAGCCCCCTAGAGCTTCCAGCAAAGGTCAGGATACAGATAGGAACAAGCTGGACAAAAATACCAAACAAAACAAAAGCAAAAAGCAAAGAAGCAGACTTAGCTTGAAAAACAGGAACCAGGATCAGAGGACAAGAGCACAACAGATTAGCTCTGATTTCAACGATGCCAGGCATTGAACTGAAGGTCCAGGGAGCTTATATAGCAACGCCCCTGAACTAACGGCCCAGGTGAGGATATAGGAAAAGACAGACGCTCCAGAGTAAAAACACTAATGACCACTAGAGGGAGCAAAAAGCAAAATCACAACAGTACCCCCCCCTTAGTGAGGGGTCACCGAACCCTCACCACGACCACCAGGGCGATCAGGATGAGCGGCATGAAAGGCACGAACTAAATCGGCCGCATGAACATCAGAGGCGACCACCCAGGAATTATCTTCCTGACCATAGCCCTTCCACTTGACCAGGTACTGAAGCCTCCGCCTGGAGAGACGAGAATCCAAGATCTTCTCCACCACGTACTCCAACTCGCCCTCAACCAACACCGGAGCAGGAGGCTCAGCAGAAGGAACCACAGGCACAACGTACCGCCGCAACAAGGACCTATGAAACACGTTGTGGATAGCAAACGACACAGGTAGATCCAGGCGAAAGGATACAGGATTAAGAATTTCCAATATCTTGTAAGGACCAATAAAACGAGGTTTAAATTTGGGAGAGGAAACCTTCATAGGAACAAAGCGGGAAGAAAGCCACACCAAATCCCCAACACGTAGTCGGGGACCCACACCGCGGCGGCGGTTGGCAAAGCGCTGAGCCCTCTCCTGTGACAACTTCAAGTTGTCCACCACAAGATTCCAGATCCGCTGCAACCTATCCACCACAGAATCCACCCCAGGGCAGTCAGAAGGTTCCACATGACCCGAAGAAAAACGAGGGTGGAAACCAGAGTTGCAGAAAAACAGCGAAACCAAGGTGGCGGAACTAGCCCGATTATTAAGGGCAAACTCAGCTAACGGCAAGAAGGTCACCCAATCGTCCTGATCAGCAGAGACAAAACACCTCAAATAAGCCTCCAAAGTCTGATTAGTTTGCTCCGTCTGTCCATTAGTCTGAGGATGGAAAGCAGACGAAAACGACAAGTCAATGCCCATCCTACTACAAAAGGATCGCCAGAATCTGGAAACGAACTGGGATCCTCTGTCTGACACAATATTCTCAGGGATGCCATGCAAACGAACCACGTTCTGGAAAAACACAGGAACCAGATCGGAAGAGGAAGGCAGCTTAGGCAAAGGAACCAAATGGACCATCTTGGAGAAGCGATCACATATCACCCAGATAACAGACATGCCCTGAGACACCGGAAGATCAGAAATGAAATCCATGGAGATATGTGTCCAAGGTCTCTTAGGGACAGGCAAGGGCAAGAGCAACCCGCTGGCACGAGAACAGCAAGGCTTAGCTCGAGCACAAGTCCCACAGGACTGTACAAATGACCGCACATCCCTAGACAAGGAAGGCCACCAAAAGGATCTGGCCACCAGATCTCTGGTGCCAAAAATTCCTGGGTGACCTGCCAACACCGAGGAATGAACCTCGGAAATGACTCTGCTGGTCCACTTATCAGGCACAAACAGTCTGTCAGGTGGACAAGAATCAGGCCTATCAGCCTGAAATCTCTGCAACACACGTCGCAGATCAGGAGAAATAGCTGACAAGATAATACCATCCTTAAGAATACCAACAGGTTCAGCGACTCCAGGAGCATCAGGCACAAAGCTCCTGGAAAGAGCATCGGCCTTCACATTCTTTGAACCTGGTAAATACGAGACAACAAAGTCAAAACGGGAGAAAAACAATGACCAGCGGGCCTGTCTAGCATTCAGGCGTTTAGCAGACTCGAGATACATCAGATTTTTGTGATCAGTCAAGACCACCACACGATGCTTAGCACCCTCGAGCCAATGACGCCACTCCTCAAATGCCCATTTCATGGCCAACAACTCCCGATTGCCCACATCATAATTTCGCTCCGCAGGCGAAAACTTCCTAGAGAAAAAGGCGCAAGGTCTCATAACAGAGCAACCAGGGCCTCTCTGCGACAAAACGGCCCCTGCTCCAATCTCTGAAGCATCCACCTCAACTTGAAAGGGAAGCGAGACATCAGGCTGGCACAAAACAGGCGCCGAAGTAAACCGACGTTTCAACTCCTGGAAAGCCTCCACGGCAGCAGGAGCCCAATTAACCACATCGGAGCCCTTCTTGGTCATATCCGTCAAAGGTTTCACAATGCTAGAAAAGTTAGCGATAAAACGACGGTAGAAGTTAGCGAAACCCAAGAACTTCTGAAGACTCTTAACTGACGAGGGCTGAGTCCAATCAAGAATAGCTCGGACCTTGACTGGGTCCATCTCCACAGCAGAAGGGGAAAAAATGAACCCCAAAAAGGGAACCTTCTGTACACCAAAAAGACACTTTGAGCCCTTGACAAACAAAGAATTTTCACGCAAAATTTTAAAGACCATCCTGACCTGCTCCACATGCGAGTCCCAATTATCAGAAAAAACCAGAATATCATCCAGATAAACGATCAGAAATTTATCCAGATAGTTCCGGAAAATGTCATGCATAAAGGACTGAAAAACTGAAGGGGCATTAGAGAGCCCAAAAGGCATCACCATGTACTCAAAATGACCTTCGGGCGTATTGAATGCGGTTTTCCATTCATCCCCTTGCTTAATGCGCACAAGGTTGTACGCACCACGAAGGTCTATCTTGGTAGACAACAGCGGCAAAGGATACTGAAATTTGACAGTGATCTTATTTAAAAGCCGATAGTCAATACGAGGCCTCAAAGATCCGTCCTTTTTAGCCACAAAAAAGAATCCCGCACCAAGAGGGGAAGAAGACGGACGGATGTGTCCTTTCTCCAGAGACTCCTTGATATATGAACGCATAGCGGTATGTTCAGGTATCGACAGATTAAACAGTCTTCCCTTAGGAAATTTACTGCCTGGAATCAAATCTATTGCACAGTCACATTCCCTATGAGGAGGCAATGCACTGGACCTGGACTCGCTAAAGACATCCTGATAATCAGACAAGTACTCCGGAACTTCCGAAGGCGTAGAAGAAGCAATAGACACAGGCAGGGAATCCTCATGAATACCACGACAGCCCCAACTAGACACTGACATAGCCTTCCAGTCAAGGACTGGATTATGGGTCTGTAACCATGGCAGCCCCAAAACAACCAAATCATGCATTTTATGTAGAACGAGAAAACGTATCACCTCGCGGTGTTCAGGAGTCATGCACATGGTAACCTGTGTCCAATACTGCGGCTTATTTTCTGCCAATGGCGTAGCATCAATACCCCTAAGAGGGATAGGATTTTCTAATGGTTCAAGAATAAAACCACAGCGCTTAGCAAATGAGAGATCCATAAGACTCAGGGCAGCACCTGAATCTACAAACGCCATGACAGGATAAGATGACAGTGAGCAAATCAAAGTTACAGACAGAATAAACTTAGGATGCAAATTACCAACGGTGACAGGACTAACAACCTTAGATATACGTTTAGAGCATGCTGAGATAACATGTGTAGAATCACCACAGTAGTAGCACAAGCCATTCCGGCGTCTATGAATTTTCTTCTCATTTCTAGTCAGGATTCTATCACATTGCATCAAATCAGGTGTCCGTTCAGACAACACCATGAGGGAATTTGCGGTTTTTCTATCACATTGCATCACATCAGGTGTCCGTTCAGACAACAACATGAGGGAATTTGCGGTTTTGCGCTCCCGCAACCGCCGGTCAATTTGAATAGCCAGGGACATGGTATCATTCAGACCTGTGGGAATGGGAAAACCCACCATAACATTCTTAATGGCCTCAGAAAGGCCATTTCTAAAATTAGCGGCCAGTGCACACTCGTTCCAAAGTGTCAGCACGGACCATTTCCGAAATTTTTGGCAATACACCTCAGCCTCGTCCTGGCCCTGAGACATAGCCAGCAAGGCTTTCTCTGCCTGAATCTCAAGATTGGGTTCCTCATAAAGTAAACCGAGCGCCAGAAAAAAAGCATCAATATCAGCCAATGCCGGATCTCCTGGCGCCAACGAAAAAGCCCAATCCTGAGGGTCACCCCGTAAGAATGAAATAACAATTTTTACTTGTTGAGCAGAGTCTCCAGATGAACAAGGTTTCAGGGACAAAAATAATTTACAATTATTCCTGAAATTCCTAAACTTAAATCGGTCTCCTGAAAACAGTTCAGGAATCGGAATCTTGGGTTCAGACCTAGGATTTCTGGTAACATAATCTTGTATACCCTGCACACGAGCGGCAAGCTGGTCCACACTTGTAATCAAGGTCTGGACATTCATGTCTGCAGCAAGCTTAAGCCACTCTGAGGTAAAGGGGAAAAGAAAAAAAAAAAAATGAGAGAGGGAAAAAAAAAACTCAAAATTTTCTTTCTTATAATCCCACTTCTGCAATGCATTAAACATTTAATACTGGCCTGGCATACTGTTATGACCCCAGTGGACAGGGTCTCAGAGGAACGTGTAAGTCTGCAAGATACAAAAATCCAGCTCATAGGGCTGTGGTAACTGGGTTGACCAAATAGCTACTCCTAACGCCAACACTAGAAGTAGCCGGGGATCATGCCTACGGTGATCGCTAGATGACTCGCGCCAGCCGGAGAATCTAACTACCCCTAGGAGAAGAAAACAAAGACCTCTCTTGCCTCCAGAGAAAGGGACCCCAAAGCAAGATACAAGCCCCCCACAAATAATAATGGTGAGGTAAGAGGAAATGACAAACACAGAAATGAACCAGGTTCAGCAAAGAGAGGCCAGCTTACTAATAGCAGAATATAGCAAGATAAATTATCTGGTCAACAAAAACCCTATAAAAATCCACGCTGGTGATTCAAGAACCCCCGAACCGTCTAACGGTCCGGGGGGAGAACACCAGCCCCCTAGAGCTTCCAGCAAAGGTCAGGATACAGATAGCAACAAGCTGGACAAAAATACCAAACAAAACAAAAGCAAAAAGCAAAGAAGCAGACTTAGCTTGAAAAACAGGAACCAGGATCAGAGGACAAGAGCACAACAGATTAGCTCTGATTTCAACGATGCCAGGCATTGAACTGAAGGTCCAGGGAGCTTATATAGCAACGCCCCTGAACTAACGGCCCAGGTGAGGATATAGGAAAAGACAGACGCTCCAGAGTAAAAACACTAATGACCACTAGAGGGAGCAAAAAGCAAAATCACAACAGGTCTCGTTCACATGTTCAGTATTTCACATCAGTATTTGTAATGCAGAAACAGCAGTGGAACAATGAGGCTATGTGCACACGTTGCGGAATCTGACGTGGATTTTTCCACGCAGATTCCTAAAAATCTGCAGGTAAAACACAGGGCGGATTTACGGCGGAATTACCGCGTTTTTTTGCGCGGTTTTCAACAGCGTTTTTACACCTGCAGATTCCTATTATGGAGCAGGTGTAAAATGCTGCGGAATCTGCACAAAGAATTAACATGCTTCGGAATAAACAACGCAGCGTTTCTGCGTGGTATTTTCCGCAGCATGTGTACGGCGGATTTTGTCTTCCATACGTTTACATGGTGCTGTACAACACATGGAAAACTGCTGTAGATCCACAGCAAAATCCGCAACGTGTTCACATAGCCTGAGAAACACATCACCACTTCTGTATTTATCACCCTCCTGGTTTTGGCTTACACATACTGAGGTAAAATACTGACCAAATACTGATCGTATGAATGTGGTCTTAAACATACCAAAGGAATAGGTTTTATAAAACTTGGAACAAAAAAATGGATAGGGATGATCTGGAAAAATAGCATATAATTCTAGGTTGTGTATCCTGGCAAATCATAAGAGGGACAATGACTGGAAATTTGTGTGCTCAGATAACTTTGACCAAGGTTTCAGACCTTAACCCCTTTCTGACCTCGGACGGGATAGTACGTCCGAGGTCAGATACCGCACTTTGATGCAGGGCTCCGGCGGTGAGCCCGCATCAAAGCCGGGACATGTCAGCCGTTTTGTACAGCTGACATGTGCCCGCAATAGCAGCGGGTGAAATCGCGATTCACCCGCCGCTATTAACTAGTTAAATGCCGTAGTCAAACGCAGACAGCGGCATTTAACCGGCGCTTCCTGCCGGGCGGCCGGAAATTAGCGCATCGCCGACCCACGTCACATGATCGGGGGTCAGCGATGCTTCTGAATAGTAACCAAAGAGGTCCTTGAGACCTCTATGGTTACTGATTCCTGGTAGCTGTGAGCGCCACCCTGTGGTCGGCGCTCATAGCACACCTGCATTTCTGCTGCATAGCAGCGGTCTAATGATCGCGTTGTGCCAGTTTCTAGCGTCCTATGGAGGCTATTGAAGCATGGCAAAAGTAAAAAAAAATAAGTAAAAAAAATATATAAAAATAAAAAAAATATAAAAGTTTAAATCACCCCCCTTTCGCCCCATTCAAAATAAATCAATAAAAAAAATCAAACCTACACATATGTGGTATTGCCGCGTTCAGAATCTCCCGATCTATTAATAAAAAAAGCATTAATCTGATCGCTAAACAGCGTAGCGAGAAAAAAATTTGAAACGCCAGAATTACGTTTTTGGGTCGCCATGACATTGCATTAAAATGCAATAACGGGCGATCAAAAGAACGTATCTGCACCAAAATGGTATAATTAAAAACGCCAGCTTGGCATGCAAAAAATAAGCCCTCAACCAACCCAGATCATAAAAAATGGAGACGGTCCGGGTATCGGAGCATGGCGCAATTTTTTTTTTTTTTAGCAAAGTTTGGATTTTTTTTCACCACTTACATAAAAAAGAACCTAGTCATGTTAGGTGTCTATGAACTTGTAATGACCTGGAGAATCATAATGGCAGGTCAGTTTTATCATTTAGTGAACCTAGCAAAAAAGCCAAACAAAACAAAAAACAAGTGTGGGACTGCACTTTTTTTGCAATTTCACCGCACTTGGAATTTTTTTCCCATTTTCTAGTACACGACATGCTAAAACCAATTATGTCGTTCAAAATTACAACTTGTTTGACAAAAAATAAGCTCTCACATGGCCATATTGATGGAAAAATAAAAAAGTTATGGCTCTGGGAAGGAGGGGAGCAAAAAACGAACACGGAAAAACGGAAAATCCCAAGGTCATGAAGGGGTTAATAAGGCTTTTAGGGTTATGGATTGTTCACTATCATTGTTAGGAAATGCCAGATGATGCAAATTTCCAAACTTTATATTAACCCAGCCTACTCTAACCTTGTGCCAAAAACAGCAGCCGTGGTTTCTTATAAGCAGCTGCCTAGCACTCTGAAAATGAAAGTGATGGAGACCCACAAAGCATGAAAAAGCTTTAAGAAGATATCAAAGTGTTTTCAAGTTGCGCTTTCCTCAGTTCTAAATCTAATTAAGAAATGACAGTTAACATAAACAGTGGTGGTCAAGATAAGGTCTGGAAGACCAAGTAAAATTTCAATGAGAGAAGCTCGTAGAATTGCTTAGAGGGGCAAAATCAGAACCCCTGCTTCACAGCAAAAGACCTTCAGAAAGATTTAGCAGACTCTGGAATTGTGGTACATTGTTCTACTGTTTAGTACAAATATGGTTTTAAAGCAAAAGTAATCAGAAGAAAACCTCTCCTGTGTCTGCAGCGCCCCAGAGTCCTGGTCGTTGCAGTACTGATGCTCCGCCGCTAAGGGGGGCTATGGTACGTCTGATGGCACTGAAGGAGTTCATCTGACCAGGTATCACAGACACCAATACACTTCACAGTCTGGCCTCCAGGGGGAGCTAAGGGTTCTATGTATTAGGCCACTCCTCACAATCTGGTAAAACTGGGGGTTAGGCAGGAAGTTAGTTCAGAAAGCTTACTGGGTTGGAACCAGGCAACACCTTGTGGCAGAGGGTGTTGTAGGGGGAAGATTCAGAGGGGTCCCTGTCAGGGGTGGGATCCTGACAGAGGCCTAGCAACCAGAGAGAACATTACGGGACCGCGCCTGCACGATATAGCGGCGGTACCCCAAGAAAGGACAAGAAGCGAGGTATATTGTGCTGAGTGAGAAACGAGATCAACGCAACAAGGAGAATACCAGTAGGAGTCGTGCTGTAAGACGAGGCAACATCCTACTGAGGCGCATAACCGGTGGCCGGAACGCCGAGGAAGTATAGAGCTCCAGGCCAAACTTCAAACCTACGGCAGGACAGTCAGTTAGAGGCGGGCTGTCTCACCCAATTGACCTAGGAAGACACAGGGGGGTAACAACAGGAGTGGGGCGACGCTAGAGTCCCGGAAGAGCTCCGAGCCTCCCCGTCATACGGGTGCGTCCTAACCATAAGATCTGGGGGACGTGGAAGAACATCAGAATCGAGTTGTGAGGGAACACGAGAAACAGACACAACAGTTGTGAGGACTATCCCGTGGTGCTTAGCAGGGAAGGACTACAACACACAAGCGCTAGAAGGTAGGCACAGATTTCCACCTGCAAAGGGAGCTCTGGATGTGCCATCGGACCGGCCAGGCTTGCGCAGCCCGGTTAACCGTATTCCGGATTGAGGATCCTGAAGCCTTCAGTAAAGAGGTAAAGAGACTGCAACCTGGTGTCCTCGTTATTTACTGCAACCTGCACCGCACCACCACAACATCATCACCATCACGCACACCTATCATTGTACGCCCCTCAGCAGCGTCACGAACCGGGTCTAGCCACCGTGACAACCCCAGAACAGAGACTCAGAGGCCCGGTACCGGGTACCCCTCGGCGCTGCGACAGTGGGGGCGCTACATGTCCTCATCATAAAATTCAGCATCAGAAGTATGAAAACAACATCTAAACAATCCTGATGAATTTTGGAAGCAAGTCCTGTGGACTGATGAGGTTAAAATAGAACTCTGGCCACGAAGACCAAAGGTATGTGTGGAGAAAAAAAGGCACATAATTTCATGGCAAGAACATCTCACCAATCATTAAGCATGAGGGTGGAAAAATAATGCATTGTGGTTGTGTTGCAGCCAATGGCACATGGAAAATTTCACGGGTAGAGGGAAGAATGGATTCAATGAAATTCCAATAAATTGTTGATGCAAACATAACACCATCTGCAAAAAAAGCTTAAGATAAAAAGATAATAGCTTCTAAAAATGGATAATGATCTTAAAAACATGGCAATTTCCACAATAAACTACCCCAAAAGGCTCAAGCTGAAGTATATACAATGGCCCTCAAAGTGCCCTGACCTGAAGATCATTGAAAATCTGTGGGTAGACCTCAAAATAGCAGTGCATGCAAGACGATCCAGGAATCTCACAGAACTGGAAGTAAAATGGGAAAAATATAGGCACATATTATATTTATGGGATCAAATAACTAAAAACTGGCATGTTCATATGTATTCACCCCTTTTGGCTTTCTTTTTATTGCGAAGCAAACAACAAATATTACAACATAACTTAAAACTTCATTGTGCATAACTATTAACTCCCCTAAATTCAGGACTTTGTAAATGCTCCTTTTGTGGCAATTACAGCTGCAAGTCACTTTGGATAAGTCTCTTTGGGCTTTCCACATTTTGACACTGAGATTTTTGCAAATTCCTCAAGGCAAAACTGCCCAACTCCTTCAAGTTAGATTCCTTGATAGGGCGTTGATCCAGGGAATTAGTCTGATTGCCGTATGTGGAGTCGGGAAGGATTTTTTTTCCCCAATGTGGAGCTTACTCTTTGCCACATGTTTTTTTTTGCCTTTCTCTGGATCAACATGTTAGGGCATGTTAGGTTAGGCTATGGGTTGAACTAGATGGTCTTAAAGTCTTCCTTCAACCTTAATAACTATGTAACTATGTAAGTTAGATGGTTTCATCTGGTGAACAGCAATCTTCATGTCTGTCCACAGATACTCAAATGGATTAAGGTCTAAGTCACTCCAAAATGTTTATACATTCTCCCTTGAACCACTCGAGTGTTGCTTTAGCAGCATGCTTTTAGGTCATTGTCTTGTTGGAAAGCGAACCTTAGTTCCAGTGTGAAATCACTGACAGACTTTTTCTCAAGAATATGCCTGTGTTTTGCATGATCCATCTATCTTCCCCTTGACCATTTTCCCTGTATCTGCTGCTGAAAAACATCCCCTCAGCATGATGCTGCAACCACCATGGTTCACTGTGGGGATGGTGTTCTTGGGTGATGAGCTGTATTTTGGCGCCAGACATACCGGTTACTTTCTGCGATGACGCACCTTTTAATCTTATTTATCCAGATGTCTATTTTCAGTAAGCCATAAGGCATAGACTGTTATCTATATGTTGACTTTTGAATGTATTTGTTTGTTCTTTGGTTGGTCAAGAAAACACAGACTTTTGTTTGTATAAGCATGTAATATTGACTTTTCAGTTGATGTTTGTGGAACATATTGTGCTGTTATCCTGGATGACAGAGATACGGGGTAATTGAACAATGATGTTTGCTAATATGTTGATTACACATTGTCCAGGCCAGCTAGTTTGTTGACTTGCAAACATTGAAGGATAAACTATAAATAATGAAACAATATGAATTAATCTCATCACATCTTCCTCTTATCCTTTGGATGCCGGCTTGAAGGACAAGAGTTGTGAGCTATATAAAGGGGGTATGCCTCTGTAACAATACATCCAAGATCCAGAAATCCAAAGAACCAGAGACTCTTTACAAAATCACAGCCTGTGTTGTCTGAGTAATATTATGCCAATGGTAGAAGGAGAGCGGGTGTTCAGAGGGATAAGCCCTGGTCCATGCGGTTTTGGCTAGCGGACTAGAGCACTTGCTGACCCCGTGTCTCCAGATGTTAGTGACAGTGGTGGGATACTACTCAGCCCGGCGGATTCGGGGGAGCTGTAGGGTACTAGTGTTCATAGACACCATCCAAGGGCTTCACAATCAGGGAGGCATACAGAGACCCAGAAGACAATAGGTGAGACATACACAGTAGGTTTTGGATGCCACTATGTCCAAGCCCACCACATCTGCCTTGAGAAGAGGACCAGAGTGAATATATAATTGCAACAAGAAACGCCAACTACAGGAGCTGTGCCAGCTTCAACGGAATGAATACCAGGCCACAGACACTTGGTAGGATTTCATCCAGGAATCCCGGGATGTGGAGAATGCTATGTGTGGTCACATTGGATACAAGTCGGTTCTCTTCAATTACATGTGGAGCTTATTCACACAGAAGACATGGAACATGCTCTGAGGAAACTGGATAACACAAAGCTTTGCTCTCATGAAGGTGAGACCTCTTACATTTGTGACTGTGTTAAAGACATGCTGATGGACTGTCACAGATAAGTGGAGAAGGATGATTGGAATCCTATAACGTCTGACTAATTGAGATGGGAAAACAATGTGATGAGACATCATCTAATCTTAATTAGCCAGACATCTATTTTCAGTAAGCTAGAAGGTATAGACTTATCTATATGTTGGTGCAACGCCCCAGAGTCCTGGTCATTGCAGTACTGACGCTCCGCCACTAAGGGGAGTGATGGTACATCTGATGGCACTTAATGAGTTCACCTGACCAGGTATCACAGTCATACATTACACTTCACACTCTGGCCACCAGGGGGAGCAAAGGGTTCTATGTATTAGGCCACTCCTCACAATCTGGTAAAACTGGGGGCTGGATAGGAAGTTAGTCAGAAGCTGACTGGGTTGGATCCAGGCAACATCCTGTGGCAGAGGGTGTTGCAGGGGAAGATTCAGGGGGGTCTCTGTCAGGGGTGGGATCCTGACAGTGACCTAGCGAACAGAACAGAACGTTACGGAGCCGCGCCTGCATCCGTTGCGGCGGCATCCTAAGAAAGGAAACGAAGAGAAGTTTATTGTGGAGAAGTGAGAAACGAGATCGCAGCAAAAAGGAGATAAAGCCAGTAGGAGTCGTGCCGTAAGATCGAGGCAACATCCTACTGAGGCGCGTAGCCGGTGGCTGGAACACCGAGGAAGTATTAGGCTCCAAGCATTACTTCAAACAGCGGCAGGACAGTTAATTTTAGGTTGGCTGTCTCACCTAAATCACCTAAGTAGACATAGGGGGCAATTGTGGGAGAGGGGCGACGCTAGGGTCCCGGAAGAACTCCAGGCCTACCCGTCATACGGGTGCTTCCTATCCATATCATCTGGGGGACGGAGGAAGAACATCAGAACAGATACGAGTTGTGAGAGAAGAACATCAGAAACAGACACAACAGTTGTGAGGACTATCCCGTGGTGCTCAGCAGGGAGGTACTACAACACACAGGCGCTAGAAGGTAGGCACTGATTTCCACCTGTAAATGGAACTCTGGATGTGCCTTTGGACCGGCCGGTCTCAGCCAGCCCTGTTAGCAGTACTCTGGATTGCGGATCCTGAAGCCTTCAGTAAAGAGGTAAAGAGACTGCAACCCTGTGTCCTCGTTATTCATCGCGAACTGCACCACGCACCATCATCATCCCACCTTTCATTGGACGCCCCTTAGCAGGGTCACGGACCAGGTCTAGCCACCGTGACAACCCCAGAACTGAGACAGAGAGGCCCAGTACCGAGTACCCCGCGGCCCTGTGTCTGGGGGCGCTCCATTGACTTTTGAATTGATGTGTTTTTTCTTTGGTTTGTGAAGAAAACACAGACTTTTGTTTGTGTAAGCACGTAATATTGACTTTTTATTTGAAGTTTGTTGTAACTAGAGATGAGTGAATATTTCAATTTTCGTTTCTAGTCACGATTCGCCAATTTGTTAGTTGAATATTTGCTGAACACTGTCGAATGCCATTCATGTCAATGGGAGGCAAAAACAAACGCATGCACAACACCTTCAAATGGCCCCAAAAGCTGCTAAAACACATCAAATTAGAAGGAGACACTGGGAAATTTACCTCAATTCACCCACAGTACAAATTGTAGCATGGCATGGCAGCGATCAGCCATGCATGAGGTATCGGGGTCTGGGACAGCATTTACAGCTATCAATTGAATGTCAAAGTAAGACGAGGTGGGTGAGGGATTGGTGTAGGCCTGCTGTGCCGGGAACCCTGATACCTCATGCAATAGCTCAACTACTTTCATGCTCAGCCACACTCCGGTGGCACAAATATCAGTTTCATAGACTACTATTATCAGAAAAATCTAAGGATAGTAGTAACACGGATAATTGACTCCAATGAAGTGGAGGCCTGATATCTCGGAGGTCTACTGCTACAGGCAACACGCACGAAGGAGACCCAACCAGGAGTCTACACATTTACAAAAATTAGTGGCAGACACCAACAAAGTGCCATCAATTTCACCACAGTAGAAATAGTGTAATAGGGACCAACAGGTCTTCTACTACACCCAACCCAGCAGATGGACACCCAACCAGGAGTGTTCACAGTTCCAAAAATTATTGCAGACACCACCAACGTGGCATAAATTTCACCACAGTAAAAAGAGTATAATAGGGACTGACAGGTCTTCCACTATACCCAACCCAGCAGATGGACACCCAACCAGGAGTGTTCACATTTCAAAAATGTTTTGTCAGATACCACCAAAGTGGCATCAATTTCACATTAGAAATAGTATAATAAGGGCCAACAGGTCTTCCACTACACATAACTCAGCAGATGGACACCCAACCCGGAGTGTTCACATTTCTAAAAAATTATTGGCAGACACCACCATAGTGGCATCGATTTCACCACAGTAGAAATAGTATAATAGGGACCGACAGTTCTTCCACTACACCCAACCCAGCAGATGGACACGCAAAAATTATTGGCATAAACCACCAAAAGATCATCAATTTTACGAGAGTAGAAATAGTATAATAGGGTTCGACATCTCTTCCACTACAGCCAACCCATCACATGGACACCCAGCCAGGAGTGTTTACATTTCCAAAAATTAAGGCCTGACACCACTGAAGTGGCATCAATTTCACAAGAGTAGAAATAGTATCATAGGGACCGACACGTCTTCCACTACAGCCTGCCCAGCATATGTAGACCCAATCAGGAGTCTTCAGATGTCAAAAATGAGGGCCTGACACCACTGAAGTGGCATAAATGTCACTAGAGTAGAAATAGTATAATAGGGACCGAGACATCTTCCACTACAGCCAACCCAGCAGATGTAGACCAACCATGACTGTTCACATTTCCACAAATTTGTGTTAACATCTGCAGCAGCAGCAACAGCAGCAGCAACAGCAGGCACAGAAGCCACACTAAAAATATCACAGAGTGCAGTTATGCAAGATTTATGCAGCACACTAAGAATGCAACATTGCATAGTCTGTATAGTCCACGATTGGGGTACAAAAGTTAATTGAGATCCATGACTTGTTCATGTTGATGAAAGTTAGGCAGCCTACACTTTCAGGAGACAGCTGGCTGCTCTTATCCGTCAGGATTCCACCAGCAGAGCTGACAGAATGATGGCTGCCGGGAATGATAAAGCCTCCAAGGCACAAGGCGTGTTAGGCGAGCTCAGCCACTCATCCATTTTGGAAGACCAAAATGTGAAAGAGTCCCAACCCTCCCTGATGGTATTGATATTCATTTCTAGATACTCCTGCACCATCCTCTCAATTCCATTATGAGTAAGACTTGGACTCTCTTGTGCTGGTGCACGAGCTGATCTAAAAAAAAGTAAAAGGACTCACAGAAACTGCTTCTTCCACTTCCACTACTGCAACTGCTGCTGCTAATGTTTTGGCGTTGACAAATTGACATGTCGGAGATTGGAAGTCTAGAGCTGCGATGCGCACTGTGTGCCTCACTGCTGTCTTGGGTAAAACCTCTCTTAAGGTTGTGTAAAAGCAAGTTTCGATACTCCAGCAAAATTGTGTCTTATAACGTTGATCTAACAGAGTGGCAGCCCAGTAGTCAGCACTATTTTGAATCATAACTATTTGGGGATCATGTTGCAGATAGTACAGCAAGAAGGCACTCATATGTCATCTCTTCCATGAGGTCCAAGCCCATACTGGGTGGCTGGGTAACATTGATGCTTGTTTTCTCCATCCCCGCCAACCACAAACAACAGACAGGGGGGTGATTATCCCTTTCATCTCCTGACAGTTGCTCGTCCATCAACTCTTTCTCCATTTGTTCCTCGGCTCTTGCACCTTCACTAACAGTTTGTCTGTTATCACGAGCCCCCCTCGATCGCAGTAATCCACCCTTCCTTGGCACCCACCTGTGTGATAACAGTCTTGAACTTTGAGACAATGTTATCCCTATCGCATCCTGCTCTGCTTCAGCAATGCCTGCAATTATGGGTAGGTAGGAAGCTGTTGCAATTAAAATCACATGTTGAAGGGCAGAGTGCTCAGTCGGTAAGCTAACATGCAAGTAACAAAAGACTGACGGGCACATCTAAACTATTGTTTTAGGCTGATGTTTGAATTCCTGGGTGAATATTGATACCTCTGTCAGCAATGCCTGCATTTATGGGTTCACACTAGGATGTGCCAGTCAGTATTTTGTTATTTATAAACAGAAGGTATGTCTTCTTCCATTACAGAGGACGGCAGCCTCTCAGCATGACTGGAGTGGGTAAATAACCTGAGGTTCTGCGGTCAAAGACCTGCATCACAAAATTTGTCATGGTAACAGAGGAGGAGGAAGAAGCAGCAGATGGGATTGATGGGGCAGCTGATGGTTGTGGAGGTCTGCTGGTCTGCATTTTAGTGCAGTGGGATTCCCAGAGTAATGTATGTTGATTGTGCATGTGAAGGTTCATACATGTAGTAG
Organism: Ranitomeya variabilis; assembly: GCF_051348905.1. Classification (NCBI taxonomy): domain Eukaryota; kingdom Metazoa; phylum Chordata; class Amphibia; order Anura; family Dendrobatidae; genus Ranitomeya; species Ranitomeya variabilis. The sequence continues at coordinate 288,544,485 of NC_135237.1, forward strand.
TTAAATTATTGCACTTTTTCACTCTACTCAGTTTTTTTTTGCAAAGTTGGCAGATTATGTGAGTAGGCTCATCATTTGCGGTGTCAAAAAAGGCCATGGCTAGGCAACCCTTGCCAACCCTGTGAGCTGCAGATGTGCGAACATTGCTGGCCATTGCTACAGATGTGTCTGAGGATGCATTGCTCGTCATGGCTGCATCACTTTGTGTCTATGATGTACAGTGCACCTTAACCTCCTCGGCTTCCTCCTCAGATTACCTACTCAGCTGAGTGCCTCTGTGTTCACGCCAACTGGGATCTAACATCTCATCTTCATCATCCTCTGTGTTATCACATTCCTTGCCCTTAGTGTCACCCTCCTCCTCTTCATGCCCTAACAGCACAGTACGGTCAATGTGAGCCTCAGATATCTGACTCTCATCAGGATCACCTCCCCTCCTGGGGGTTAACATCTGGTGATTAGGTCAGATGCTGCTTGAACCCTACTTCGCCCCAGATTCAAGCTAAAAATTTTTTGGGTATCTGAGCAGATATATTCCTCTTGACTCTGTGAATCTTTTGCCTACACTTCTGTTGCCCATGGCATAGAATGTGCAAACAGCTCTTCAGACTCACCTATCTGTTATTTCATACATTCAGTATGGGGAAAACAACGGTAATTTGGGTGCCACCTCTGTGGATTGTACTGGGTGTGATGATGAGGTGGAGGAAGAGGAGGAGAGGACACTTAAAGCTGCACTTGCCATCCACTCAATCACATGCTCTTTCTGTGCCTCATCAACAAGGCGTACCACTGTGCGTCTGACAAAGAAAGGTAATGGAGTATCTGGTCCAGTAACAGAAGTTTTCAGTTGTCTTTGTATAGGACGTGATGTTGTTGGTTCGCTAGTGCTTTCATAAACATTACCACCTACCCCACATACACCTTGAACACTAAGCCCAATCCCCCTTCCACCACGACCTCACTTTTTCCCAATCATGTTGCTCAGATAGTGTGGTAGGAGCACAGTATTAGCAGCAAAAAATTAGATTTTAAACTCAGCACCAGCTCAGCAAACAGCTGAATTTCAGCGACAGTAAATGACAAGGTGAAATATGGTGTGCAGAATTGTGTTAGTAACAGATGAAAGAATTGCTAGAGTGTGGATGAGGTCTGTACGACAAATCAGATATGCTCTAAGCAATTTTTTTATTAGATCTCCCATACTGTATGACGTTAGTAACAGAAAAAGTTTTGGGGGCCTGTAGATGAGCCCGCTATAAAATATACTAGGTGCTACAAACAATTTGAAAGTGAGATGTCCCCTACTGTATGATGTTAGTAGCAGAAAATCTTTTGGGGGACCTGTGGATGAGCCCTCTATAACATAGACTAGATGCTACAAACAATTTGAAAGTGAAATGTCCCCTACTATATGATGTTAGCAACAAAATAATTTTGGGGGGACCTGTGGATGAGGCCTCTATAACATAGACTAAATGCTACAATTTCAAAGTGAGATGTCCCCTACTGTACAATGTTAGTAACTGAACATTTTTTTCTTTACTGTGGTGCGCCTGTATAACCTAGATGATATGCGCCAAGCAATTTCAAAATCATATTTACCCTGCTGTGTCACATTTGTAAAACCCTCAAAATGTTTTTTTTTGTACAATAGCTCTGCACACACAAGAATTTCTCCACCACAAAATAACAATGTGGGATATTGATGGCTGTATCACGTTTAGCAACAGAAAAAAAATATTTTTTATGTGCATGAGGTCTGCAGACAGCTTAATTTCAACATAAAAAATTTCAACATGGGATACAGGGGGCTGTATCACATTTGCAAACAGAAAAAAAGAGTTTTTTTTAAAAATGCGTGAGGTCTGTAGACACCTTCATATCACCGCCACAAAATGATGTGGGATACGGAGGACTGTATCACGTTTTGCAACAGAAAAAAAATTTTTTTTTAAAATGTGCATGAGCTATACACACTGTGGAATTTCACCGCCACTAAATAACAAGGTGAGATATGGCATGGTGAATCACAGTAGCAATTGCCCCTAAAAAATATTTCTTCGTGCACCACAGCTCAAATCACAGAACAATGTCACCACAGCACTAAATGACAATGTGTGATATGGCATGCTGTTTCATATTTAGCTAGTGAAAAATAAGATTTAGAATGGTATACTCGTGCATGGAGCACATTAAAAACAGTGCATAACTTTATGACATGTACCCTGCTATGTTTGTCTGTGGACCTCGGTAATGGCAAAAAAAATAAAAATTAAGCTGGAAGGTCGATTTCACAGCCACACAGGACAGTACCTAGCTAAACTATCTGAGTAAGAAACAACCACCTAGCTAACTACCTAAAATCTAGCTCCTAACAGTGCCAGCATCAGGAGCAGCCTCTCTGCGCTGTTACACTGTCAAAATGGTGCTAAAACAAGATGTCCGCTTTTTATATTGAGAGGGACACGTGATTTCAGCAGCTAATGACACAAGCCGTTGTTACATAGTTACATAGTTACATAGTTATTAAGGTTGAAGGAAGACTTTAAGTCCATCTAGTTCAACCCATAGCCTAGCATGCCCTAACATGTTGATCCAGGGGAAGGCAAAAAAAACCCATGTGGTAAGAGTAAGCTCCATCATGGGGAAAAAAATTCCTTCCCGACCCCACATACGGCAATCAGACTAGTTCCCTGGATCAACGCCTTATCAAGGAATCTAATATATATACCCTGTAATATACTTTTCCAGAAAGGTATCCAGTCCCCTCTTAAATTGAAGCAATGAGTCACTCATTACAACATCATACGGCAGAGAGTTCCATAGTCTCACTGCTCTTACAGTAAAGAATCCGCGTCTGTTATTATGCTTAAACCTTTTTTCCTCCAGACGTAGAGGATGCCCCCTTGTCCCTGTCACCGGTCTATGATTAAAAAGATCAGCAGAAAGGTCTTTGTACTGTCCCCTCATATATTTATACATTAACATAAGATCACCCCTTAGTCTTCGTTTTTCCAAACTAAATAGCCCCAAGTGTAATAACCTATCTTGGTATGGCAGACCCCCCAGTCCTCTAATAACCTTGGTTGCTCTTCTCTGCACCCGCTCCAGTTCAGCTATGTCTTTCTTATAAACCGGAGACCAGAACTGTGCACAGTATTCTAAGTGTGGTCGCACTAGTGACTTGTATAGAGGTAAAATTATGTTCTCCTCTTGAGCATCTATGCCTCTTTTAATGCATCCCATTATTTTATTTGCCTTTGTAGCAGCTGCCTGACACTGGCCACTGAATATGAGTTTGTCATCCACCCATACACCCAGGTCTTTTTCATTGACGGTTTTGCCCAGAGTTTTAGAATTAAGCACATAGTTATACATCTTATTACTTCTACCCAAGTGCATGACCTTACATTTATCCCCATTAAAGCTCATTTGCCATTTATCAGCCCAGGATATGTGTGTCAGGATATTGTGGATGTTTCTTGCGCCCTGATTGGCTAGCAGCAATGTGTACTCATAAAGTAAGAAAAAAATTAATGTTTACAAGCATATCACGCCTCTGATCTCTACAAAGCCCCTCTTCTCATGAAACACATGCCCCACGCTCATGATACTCCACCATTATTGTAGCAAAAGTGCTAAAAATACTTTAGTGGCAACCCAAATATTTTCCTTCACTTTTTACCAAATGTTACAGTTTTTTCCAATTTTTTAAAATTTTGCTCGTGTTTCCGATCATAAATCTGAATGTGCCATATTCCTGTCGAATTTATGTTTGGCGATTGTTTTTCAAATAAATTTGCTCATCTCTAGTTGTAACATATTGTGCTGTTATCTTGGATGACAGAGACGCAGGATAATTTCACAATGATGTTTGCTGGTATGTTGGTTACACACTGTCCAGGCCAGCTAGTTTGTTGACTTGCAAACATTGAAGGATAAACTATAAATAATCAAACAATATGAGTTAATCTCATCATATCTTCCTCTTGACCTCTGGATGGTGGCTTGAAGGTTAACAGTTGTGCGCTATATACAGGGATATGCCTCTAACAATACATCCAAAAGATCCAGAGATCCAAAGAACCAGAGACTCTTTACAAAATCACAGCCAGAAACGCTCTACAGGATAGCTGCCAGATCATGGCTCAATCACTAGGGACACAGATTTTACATTCTACAGGATGCCATCTTAGGGGACCATGGCCCCAGCTGAAAGAATATAGATCTGCTCCACTGACCATCAATGAGGGATCAGTGACCTGTCAGGAGCCATACTGGTGAATACCTAATCAGAGCACCACATGAAGACCCTACACCACAGGCCCACCCCGGCGCACGAGCATATCATTAACTCAAAACTGAAAATACCGATTAAACAACAGCCACAAGATGGATTTCATCAAACCGAACTGACACTGTCTGTAAGTTATTCAGCACAAATCTGCTGACAGGTTCTCTTTAATGGTGTTGCAGCCTCTGTCGCCTTTCAGAAAAGGTTTGTATATGCTGACAGACCATGTGACACCTAGATTGCACACAGGACTTCCTTTCACTAATCATGTGACTTAAGAAGGTAAGCAAAACTTTTTAGGGGCTTAATTGCAAAAGGGGTAAATACATATGCACATGCCAATTTTTAGTTATTTGATCACATAAATGTAATTTATCCCTATATTTTTCTCATTTAACTTCACCAACATAGACTATTTAGTGCTGATGCATCACACACGAATTGGATTACAAAAATATTTAAAAGTAAGTTGTAATTTAACAAAAAAAGTAAAAAGCCAAGGGGGGTGAATGCATTTGCAAGCCATTGTATACAGTAAACAGTATATGGTCTATTAACATCATCAAGCATTACTATTATTGCTTAGAATTTTCAACTTTAAGGCAGAATATTAAACACCTAAATATCTTGCCAACCTAATCTTACATAAATAAAACTTTCTAAGGTTTTATCAAGACAGGTGTCAGATAAAGGTTCATCTCAGAATTCTCTTGACAGTGCAATGGTCTAGTATGATTTTTTTTTTCTCTACATTTGAAAATAAAATGTCAATCTAAATCTTCCAGAACTGTAGTATGCAGAGCTAGATTTACACTACTTGACAAGCAAGAATCCATACGTGGAAATGTCAAGGTAATTACCAGAGAGCTGCAAATAGGAATAGCCATTTTTATCTAGAATTGCCAAGGAATGCAACCTCCCTAGAAGAAACTATTAATGTGCAATTACCAGAAAATATTGTGAAAAATGCATTGCAGAGTGAAGAAAGTGGCTTTTAAAAATTGTAAATGGATTGTTTCCATAAAGGTCAGAAATTGAAATGGCTTCTAGAAGAAAATCTACTTTTAAATAACATAGTTAACCCACAGAGAGCACAGCATGCTTTACTATTCAAATAATTCTGCCTTTGTGGATTGACCTGCATCTTCTGCATTTTATACAATTTCGCTTTTCTGCCATTCCTTTTTATTAACAGAATATAATGTAGAGAAGATGTATACATTCTGTTAAATAAATATAAACATATTTTTGTTAGAGATAAACTAATATTTGAGATAACAGAGCTTATAAATTGCTATCAATCATGGTCATATAACAATATATTATCTTTTGGGACAGAAGATTTTGAGTTATCTTGAAAATTTCAAAGGATGCACAAATTTTGCACTTTAAAGGATTTAACCAGGACAAACTTATTGATGACCAGTCCATTGAATAGATAATCAATGTGAGATACGTGGGGGTCCAACAAATAGCACCTTCACTGATTAGCTGTTATCTGCCTCAGCAGCAGACGGATGTAAGCAATGTATGGAGCAGGGCACGTTCACATGCATGCAAATATTACCTGACTAATGTTCCCAAACTCTGATGCACTTTATATATGTTTGATTGAAAAGATAGCTGCATTTAACTGCATCTACACTAAACTATATGCAAAATCCAATGGACAAGAAATTATGGACCCCCATTCACTGGATAGGTGAGGAACCCGGTGTTTGCCATGAAAGCATATCCTTCAAATGGTAAATGCACAAGTAGAGGTCACAGCATGGCTGAAAGGAATACCTACATACTAGTATATCAAAAAGAGTTTTCTTAATTGATTGTGTGAGGCAGTGAGGGGGATCATATGTGAGGGCTGGTATGTGTCCCCTAGGATGTGTAGAGAGACATATTAAACCCTCTGAAGCGCATTGTGATTACAGCAAAACATCTGAGATTACAAGGCGAAGCAAAAGTGTGGATTTGGTCAAAGTAGTTGACCAAGTCAGACTTTAGGAAAACCCGACATGGGCATTTATATTTGGAGGGATATCCAGGTTTGGTAGTGGGGCTAATCCCACCCTCCACTCTGGGTTATGGGAGTGGCTCTACATCCACAATTCCCATTTAAACTCTCAGTTTTGTTTTGGGTGTGTCAGTCTTGTTTTGCAAGCTGCAAGAGTAGAAGGCTCTGTGCAACCCAGGCCTGTGTCAAGGTAACACAGAGTCAGGGATTTCAAAGCGACTGTCGCACCCACAATTTCCCACGGCAACATTTGAACACGGACTCTTTGGAGGACACGGCTGCGAACCGGATATCGTTTACCTTTTTATGTGCGTTTTCTGGAATAAAAACATTTTATGTTGAACTTTCTGTTGTCCCTGCCTGTCGCATGGTGTGAACCCTGCTGCACTACAATTATTAATGGCTGTGTAAATAGCAGTTTTACTTGGAAACTTGTGTTAATTAACTAATTAATGAATTGATTTTCAGCTTGAAAACCATGTTGATTTGTCTTAAAATGAACCTGCCAGCAGGACTGTACTCAGTAAACTACAGACACTGTCAGCTTGGCGCCATTATACTGATTAAAATGATACCTTGGTTGATGAAATCAGTCTTGTGGTTGTTGTTTAATTTTTATTTGTAGTTTTCAGTTAATGAGATTTTCGTGCTTCAGAGTGGGACTGTGGGCTGGTCTGTGGGTGTCCTGTGGGCGGCCCGAGGATGATTCTTTATGTGGTTCTCTGCTTACATATTCATTTTTATGGAATTATGACAGGTCACTGATCCTTCAGTGACCTACCCCCTATTTTGCATACTGCATATTATATTGTGGGGTTTCAAAAATTACCTTCTTCAAAATGGCTGTGGTGGCAGCCCCTGCACTGTAGCATGATTCATGCCAAATATACATATACAGTTGTGCTCAAAAGTTTACAAAAATGTAAGCAGTTCTCCTTTGATGGCTTGTGACTATCCATCATCCTCTTGATTGCATTCCAGCGGTTTTCAATGGGGTTCAGGTCAGAAAATTGGGCTGCCACATGACATGGTTTTGATGTGGTGGTTTCTTAATTATTGCCATAGCTGTATATATCTATTATCTATCATATTATCTATCTATTCATCTATTATCTATCTATCTATCTTGATGAGTCTGGTTTCCAAACTGGGGTCACTTGTGGGGGATTTCCAATGTTTAGGCACATTAGGGGCTCTCCAAGTGCAACATTGCATCTGCTCTCGATTCCAGCCAATTTTATGTTAAAAAAGTCCAACGGTAGTCCTTCCATTCTGAGCTCTGCCATACACCCAAATATTTGGGTATCAGTGTTCTCAGGACAAATTGCACAGCTTCATTTTAGGTGCATTTTTTTCTGTTACTCTTGTGAGCAGAAAAAAACATTTTGTGGGAAAAATTTGATTATTTATTTTCATGACTCAAGGTTATAACCTTCTATGAAGAACCTGGGGGTTCAAGGTGCTCACCACATATCTAGGTAAATTCCATGAGGGGTGTATTTTCCAAAATGGGGTCACTTGTGGGGCTTTTACTCTGTTTAAACACATCAGGGGCCAGTGTCGGACTGGGGTGTCAGGGGCCCACCAGTAACATTGACTTTGAGGGACCAATTTCCACCTGCATACAAATATTACACTACCCTCTTTCACAAATTTACCTATATCTCTATATAATAATAAACTGAGTAGTTTGGTTAATGATCGGATGCTGCTATTTTTCTGTATAGAGTGAATCAAGTGAATTATGCCTAGTACGGCCAAGATCTGCTCAGGGGCCCCCCGGGGATTCTCCTCTTCCCCATGGGCCAGTCCGATCCTGTCAGGGGCTCTCCAAGCACAACATGGCAACTGCTCTTGATTCCAGTCAATTTTGCTTGAAAAACCCAAACTTTGGTCCTTCCCTTTTGAGCTCTGCCATGCGTCCAAACAGTTGTTTTCCGCCACATATAGGGTGAATTTTCTACTGTTACTGTTGTGAAAATAAGCAATTTGGGGCTAAAAAACATTTTTGAAGGAAAAATGTGATTTTTTATTTTCATGACTCAACTTTATAACCTTCTATGAAGCACCTGGGGTTCATGGTGCTCTCCACATATTGTGGCAGTTTCCACTGTTTAAGCAATCGGGGCTGTCCAAATGCGACATGACACCATCAGGCCATCCCATCAAAATCCGCGTTCCAAAACATCACTTTCTAAGCACTGCCATGCATCCAACCAGTAGTTTATCACCACGTATTGGGTATCTGCGTACTCAGGAGAAATTGCACAACATAATCTGAGGTCCATTTTCTCCTGTCACCTTGTGAACATAAAAAAATTTGGGACAAAAAGAAAATTTTATGGGAGAAATGTGATTTTTTAAATTTTCATGGTTCTATGTTATAAATAGTGATGAACGAATATACTGGGTACTCGAGATTTCCCGAGCATGCTCGGGTGTCCTCTGGGTATTTGTAAGTACTCGGAGATTTAGTTTTCAGTGCTGCAGCTGAATGATTTACATCTGTTAGCCAACATAAGTACATGTGGGGATTCCCTAGCAACCAGGCAACCCCCACATGTACTTATACTGGCTAACAGATGTAAATCATTCAGTCGCGGCGCTGAAAACTAATTCTCCGAGTACTTACAAATACTCGGAGGACACCCGAGCGTGCTCGGGAAATCTCGAGTACCGAATATATTCGCTCATCACTAGTTATAAACTTCTGTGAAGCACTTGGGGTTCAAAGTGCTCAGCACTAGTGATGAGCGAGTGTACTCGTTGCTCTGGTTTTCCCGAGCACGCTCGGGTGACCTCCGAGTATTTGTTATTGCTCGGAGATATAGTTTTCATCGCATGATTTACGACTTCCAGATATGCTGAATACATGTGAGGAATGCATGTTTGTTAGGGAAATCCCACTTATATTGAGCTTATCTGGAATCCTTAAATCATGCAACTGAGGGGATGAAAACTATATCTCCGAGCAATAACAAATACTCGGAGGTCACCCAAGCGTGCTCGGGAAAACCCGATCAACGAGTATACTCGCTCATCACTACTCAGCACACATGTAGATAAGTTCCCTGAGGGATCTAGTTTCCAAAATGGTGTCACATGTGGGGGTTTCTTCTGTTTAGGCACATCAGGGGCTCTCCAAACATCCGTAGACAATTCTACAGTATTAAAGTCTGCATTCCAAATCTTCACTCCTTCCTTTTTGAGCCTGCTGTGCTTCCAAACAGTAGTTTTCCCCCACTTATGAAGAATCCGTGTACTTAGGAAAAATTGCAAAACAAAATTTGGGATACATTTCCCCTGTTACCCTTGTGAATATAAAAAATTTGGGGCTAAAACATAATTTTTGTGTGAAAAATTTGATTTTATATTTTCATGGCTCAACGTTGTAAACTTCTGTGAAGAACCTGGGGGTTCAAGGTACTCACCACACATCTAGATAAATTGCTTTAGGGGTCTACTTTCCTAACTGGGGTCACTTGTGGGGGGTTTGGGCATATCAGGGGCTCTCCAAACGCAACATGGCATCCGCTCTTGATTCCAGCCAATTCTGTGTTCAAAAAGTCAAACACTGTTCATTCCAGCAGGCCAGCAGGTTCCTGGGTAGAGTGCTTAAGTCACACGCATGCTCCCGGTCTCTTAAAGAGACAGCGCACATTTTTCAAAAAGTACTTTTGACCAATGGTGTGTTAGTAATTACTATTTCTAGCCCCTCCACCATAGGCAGGGTGTCGCAGCAACAAGTATCCTCTGTTGCTAGCATCTGGTTTCTGTTAGTGTGTGCTTTAGCTCCTGAAGTGTTTTGCCAGTCATATCCCGTCATTCAGCCATCCGTACCTCTAGACAATGCCTGTACCACCAGTGTCAACTCCTACCCGTATACCCAGAACCTACCAGTCAGCTCCATGACATCTGCTAACCCTGCTTGTCCATTTGTCCTGCTGGGACAGCTGTCACGTGTCCGGGGTCTAACTGGAGGTAGCACCTGTGTCCTCCAGGCATTCCATTCTGACCCCGCTCGAGGTGACTTACTGCGGATGTCTGGGTCTCACGTAGTTATGCCCCTATCGGAGCCCCCCAGACCGTGGTCCCAAAGTTCCATAGATTTATCAATAAAAAATGAATGTGAACTTCACCACCTGTGCCTCCGCTTCTGTTCGTTACACTGGTCATGAAGATGAAAACAGGCTGGGGCTTGAAGGGGTTAATTTTACCACATTGTGTACTTGAAAATAGGAAAAAAATTCCAAGTGTTGTGAAATTGTGAGAAAAACACAGTTCTGACATTGTTTTTTTTTTGATGGTGTACATTGTGTGGTAAAAATGACCTCGCAATACAATACTCCTCAATGGTACTATTGTGACAATGCCAAATGTCCAGTTTTTTTATCATTTTAGTGGTGAAAACAACCCCAGAAGTTTGAAAAATATATTTGGGGATTATGTCGCCATTTTTTAAGTCCTGTAACATTTTAATTATTCAGTTGATTAAGATGATTGACAGATTACGTTTTGCATTGTGAGACAACGTTTTTATTGTTACCATTCTGGGATAGAAATTACATTTTGATTGCTTGTTTCAGCATTTTCTGTGGCATAGCAAGGACCAAAAAAAATGTACTTTTGACCTTCTTCAATTTTTCTGTTTTATTTGTTATCATAGTTCTGTTCATATATTGTGGTCCTGGAGCAAAGGGATTTCTGTTGTCTTATTCTCCCTTTACAATTTTAACTTACCTTATCTACTTTTTACCTTAATAAAATGTTTTATTTCATTCTTATGTGCCTGTTTTGCTTTACAATTATAAACAGTACATTTTGGTAATGCTGTTGGAGTTTACTGTAAGCCATTACCGGTTTGTAACTGTAATTTTGCTCACATATGAACATTTTGAGAAAATTACCGTATTTTCCGGCGTATAAGACGACTGGGCGTATAAGACGACCCCCCAACTTTACCAGTTAAAAAATAAAATCTTCTTAAAAGTCGGGGGTCTTCTTATACACCCTATGTCGTCTTATAGGGCCGGTGAATATGTGCCTTTTGGGGGGGGGGGAGTGATCCTGATGAGGACGAGGGGGCGTCTCACAGGAAAGTGAGTATCCCCCATTACCTTATCATAGCGCTGCAGCGTGGGGTCTCTGTGCTGGGAGCGGCGGCTGCTGTGCTGTGCTGTGCTGTGCTGTGGCGGCTCCTCTTCTGCAGTGTGGGGCCTCTGGTGCTGTGGGGCGGTGGCGGCGGCGTATCTTCATACAGTCGGGGCTCCTCCGGCATCTCAAAGACTGGAAGCCCCGCCGGCAACTCCATGGGTACAATGCGGTCAGGTGGCCTCCGGGAAAATGGCCGCTGCTCAGATTCAGATCTCGTCCCGAGATCTCGGGAGACGAGATCTGAATCTGAGCAGTGGCCATTTTCCCGGAGGCAGCTCAATAGGTGCGATGCGGTGGCCCGGCCGCTGGGGGCTGCGCATGCTCAGATTCAGATCTCAACGAGATCTGAATCTAAGCAGCGGCCATTTTCCCGGAGGCCAGCGCATTGTACCGATGGAGTTGCCGGCGGGGCTTCCAGGCTGAGATGCCGGAGGAGCCCCGACTGCATGAAGATACGCCGCCGCCGCCACCGCCCCACAGCACCAGAGGCCCCACACTGCAGAAGAGGAGCCGCCACAGCACAGCACAGCAGCCGCCGCCGCTCCCAGCACAGAGACCCCACGCTGCAGCGCTATGATAAGGTAATGGGGGATACTCACTTTTCTGTGAGACGCCCCCTCGTCGTCATCAGGATCACTCCCCCCCCACCCACCATATACACCCGGCGTACAAGGCGATTCCCGGCGTACAAGACGACCCCCGACTTTTAAGAAGATTTTCAGGGGTTAAAAAGTCGTCTTGTACGCCGGAAAATACGGTAGCTAAAGTCAATTGTCAATCCAACATATTGTGCCACAAATTAGAACATTATTGATCAAATCACTAAATAACCAAATGTTTGATCCAAAAAAATAAAAAAAATACACATTTTCTAACATAGTTCTAATAATCATAGAACCCACTATGAGTTGAAGGAGAACCTGGAGGACCAGTTGCTGAGGCGGACCACTCAAAAGTCTGTTGCCCTTGATGGTGGCCTGAAGTGTAGCAAGATATTGACGGCTGAGCAATAGAGGGGTAGTTGCCTTGATGATATATGGAATGACTGTGTAATGTGATGCAAGTAGGCCTTTCCTTGGTCTCTAAACACATATATTGCTTACTGTCATATCAAGACCTGACGGGACCTGGCTAGGTATAGTGGGGTATATGAGTAACTGGGTAATATTGTGCCCAGTCATGTGCCAGATATCAGTTGCTGAAAAATATTCAGTTGGGTTATTGGGTGATGTTCTAGAATCTATTAATGTCAAAATGCATAAATGCATGGTTGCTCTGCAAATTTCTGGAACATGGCAAAGAGAGCCATTCTCAGCTAGATATCGCCCGATATATTGTATAACCTGATAATGTAGCAGGGATACAGCAGAAATGGTGTCATTTCTGCCCTGACCTCTCTTAGGACCACTTGCTGAGGTTGGAGCTGTGGTCTAAGCAGTGGTTTACATCTGAGATGAGGTCTGGCTAGTGGTTGTCACCAGTTCTGTGGTCTCATCGGTGGTTACAACGGGAGCTTTGATGGTATCTCTGATTATAAATAGTAAAGAAAAAGAGCGCAAAATATAGTGCACACAAGGCAATAATAAGTAGAAAGAGGCTTTGTTACAACAACAATGCCAAGACAGACAAAAAAAGCAATTAAAAACAATTTAAATCATGATGGAGCGACATGCAAGACAATGAAAGGCAAGTAAAATAGGAAATATGCAAAATTACAAAAATCTTCAAAAATTATTATAAAGGCAGTCAGTATTGTGAATACATGATAGATCCGGTATAAAAGAGGCAATGAAAGGATTTCAAGGGAGAATGATGTCAAAAGTCCATGACTGGAAGGAAAAAAAAAATTGGGTGTCTAACAGGCTATGTGATATAATAATGAAATGTTCAAATAAACTGTCGTAAGCCAACTGATCAAACTCCCTGAGAATCAAATCATATATAAATACCCACCTGACAATTGTCATATATACAAACTAAACATGCATGAATCAATGTATGAAGTCATAGATCACCAGAGTGGAGACAGTCCATCAGAGGCTCAAACACACATGCAAGCACTCAGAATGTGTTTGTAACAAAATACTAAGGCAGAAATAAGCCAAATAAGGATCACAAGTGTGAACAAGCCCCCATGGTGAGCTGACAGTCACCAAGTTTCTCAACAAAGACTGCACAAATATCTAAACATACTTACTAAGTCAGCATGCCCTAGCTCTGCCCAATGTGTGCCGCTGCCTCAAAGCAGCTTCATCAGGGAAAGTTTACTTGCTGTAGAAATGGAGGTCTGACTTCTGGCCTCTGATGCAGCATTTTCCACTCACACAGAATGAAAAGCAGCAAAAAATTAGGTCACGTAAGGCACTATTAAACATTAAATAGCATAAAAAAATGGGGAAACATACTAGTATCCCAAGACATATTCATTCTTACAGATCACTAGCTTTTCAGAAGGCGAGATCTCTTGCATATCTTCTCCTATGCATCTTCCTTTTTGTTTCTGTCCCTATAGACAGAGCCAGTCTACTATCCCAAAGTTCAGTCCTCCCCTACACAAAAACAGTGACACTTTCAACATTCATATGGAGGGACATTGCTGATCACAGACCTTACAACAGCTCAGCAATGCTCTGTAACCTAAAATATCAGAATTTCCTGTTCGTAAAGACAAGATAATGTTTGTTACGGATCTGTATAAGATGCATGGCATATGGATGTACCATGTATATGATCTGCTTTTTATGAATCCATTGACTTACAACGGGCATGGGCGGAGATACTGCCGGTTCAACCAGTGCAGCTGCATCGGGGCCTGGAGGCTCCGGGGGGCCCCTTCAGGCAGGGTCGGCATTAGGGGCAGGCAGCTGTCTAAGGCCCCCGCTCCCCCAGGGGCCCCCAGCTAGCGGCACATCACGCAGCCACTATGGGGCCCCTGTGAGGTAGGGGGGCCCGCCTGCCACCAGTGCTAACTCCCCTCGCCGCATTGAACTATACCGGCGTCTGCCGGTACACTTCAAAGCAAGATGGAGGAGAGAGCATAAGATGACGCTCCCTCTCCCATTATTCCCCGTTCTGCCTCTGACACTGCGAGTGCGCGATGACGTCATCGCGCACTCACTGTGTGTCAGGCTGTGCAGTGGCAGCCGCTGAGACAGGAGCTGGGAGCAACGTGGGCACGAGGAGAGGTGAGTAGTTTTTCTTTTTACTATAACAGTGAGTACTGGACTTCTGGGCCATTCTCAGGGGGAAGATGCGGGCTGTGCTATATACTAGTACATGGGCTGTGTTATATACTACATGGGCTGTGTTATATACTACGTGGGCTTGCTATAACTACGTGGCTGTGCTATATACTACATGGGCTGTGTTATATACTGCATGGGCTGTGTTATATACTAGGTGGGCTCTGCTAAATACTACGTGGGCTGTGTTATATACTGCGTAAGCTGTGTTATATGCTATGTGGCTGGGCTATATACTACGTGGGCTGTGTTATTTACTACATGGGCTGTGCTATAACTACGTGGGCTGTGTTATATACTACTGGGCTGTGTTATGAACTACATGGCTGTGCTATATACTACGTGGCTGTTCTATATAGTATGTGGCTGTGCTATATACTACGTGGGCTGTGTTATATACTATGTGGGCTGTGTTATATGCTACGTGGCTGTGCTATATACTACATGGGCTGTGTTATATATTACGTGGGTAGTGCTATATACTACGTGGGCTGTGCTATATACTACACGGGCTGTGCTATATAATAAGTGGGCTGTGCTATATACTATGTGGGCTGTGCTATATACTACACGGGTTGTGCTATACACTATGCGGCCTGTGCTATATACTGTGTGGGCTGTGCTATATACTATGCGGCCTGTGCTATATACTATGCGGCCTGTGCTATATACTATGGGGGTATATTATATTCTATGGGGGAGGATGTGTTATATATTATGGGGGGTATATTATATTCTATGGGGAGGCTGTGTTAAATATTATGGGGGTATATTATATTCTATGTGGGGCTGTATTAGATTTTATGAGGGAGGATTGCATCATACTCTTTGGGGCTACATTATATTCTATGGGGTGGTGGGCTGTATTATATTCTTTTTGGGGCTACATTATATTCTATGGGGGCTGTATTATATTTATATTCTATGAGGGGTGATTGCATCATACTCTATGAGGGGGCTACATTATACTATATGAGTGGGGCTGCATTATATTCTATGGGGGTGTGAGGCGGTGACCCCTGTTACAGCTAGGGGGTGCTGTATGTGCTCTGCAGAATGTGAGTAGTAGAGCGTCGGGTGGTTTCGTCAAACTCAATTTGACAGGTGGACACGCCCCTATCAAAGTGTATCAAAGTGTGTAACCCCACCCCTCCCTGTCTGCTGACAGCAGCTGTGTGCCTGCTCCCCCTCCCTTTTTTATATAGTTTAATATTATTATCACAGTATTTGATACAGTGTTTATTATCCCAGTAATTGTTTTATATTAGATTAATGTGCTGTATTAAAGTTTACTCTTGTTTGATAAACCGATGATAGGGAGAATGAGCCTGTGTTTCTGTTATCACAGTGTTTAATATTGTTAATACAGTGTTTATTATCCCAGTAATTGTTTTCTATTAGATTAATGTGCTGTATTAAAGTTTACTCCTATTTGATAAGTTCCCTGTGCTCTCCCCTTTTGAAATAGTTTAATATTGTTAATACAGTGTTTAATATTGTTAATTATTCTGTAAGATGTGTTTCATTAACAATTTTTTAGAAGTCATGTTTCTGTTCTCATTTATTTGTGCTTTATAGAATAGTTCACTCGTCTATGTGAAAGCCCTGGTGCAGGAACGGCTTCCTACACAAACACTTTACCAATTTTTAAAGATCCACATGACATGTCATTTGTGTCTTAGATTAGTATTAGATGCTCATATGTAACTATTTTGAGAATAAGGGCATTGTGTTGTGTCTTAGAATAGCTTACTCGTCTAATGCTTCCTACATAAACACAATGTAAGCGTTTTACACAAGATTCACATGACATGTCAGCACGGATGCTCTTCCTTTCTGAGAACACAGACAGCTGTTCAAAACACAGAAAGCTTTATCAGAGATTTAGAGTCTGTATAATTATCGGACTTCAGTATCGCTGTAAGCTGCAGACTGTCCATTTGATAATAAATTGTTATCAAAGTGCCAGCAAAGCATATTAAATAGATAACACACCAAAATCATAGTGTATCAAATTATTACATAGGAACTTTTATTTATAGTCCCAATAATATTTATTCTCTTTTATTGACATTTTCATAAACCTATAGTCCCAATAATATTTATTTGACCAGCAGATAATTAATTAAAATCGCATAAAGTGTGTTAAATAGACATCATACGGATACCGTAGTGAATCAAAATGTATTAAATTGATTACTGATACGATTCCAACAAATTGATAATAAATTGTTATCAAAGTGACGGCAAAACATATTAAATAGATAACACACCAAAATCATAGTGTATCAAAGTGTATTATTTTATTTATAGTCCCAATAATATTTATTCTCTTTTATTGACATTTTCATAAACCTATAGTCCCAATAATATTTATTTGACCAGCAGATAATTAATTAAAATCGCATAAAGTGTGTTAATTAGACATCATACGGATACCGTAGTGAATCAAAATGTATTAAATTGATTACTGATACGATTCCAACAAATTGATAATAAATTGTTATCAAAGTGACGGCAAAACATATTAAATAGATAACACACCAAAATCATAGTGTATCAAAATGTATTATTTTATTTATAGTCCCAATAATATTTATTCTCTTTTATTGACATTTTCATAAACCTATAGTCCCAATAATATTTATTTGACCAGCAGATAATTAATTAAAATTGCATAAAGTGTGTTAAATAGACATCATACGGATACCGTAGTGAATCAAAATGTATTAAATTGATTACTGATACGATTCCAACAAATTGATAATAAATTATTATCAAAGTGACACCAAAGCATATTAAATAGATATCACACTAAAATCAGTGTATCAAAGTGTATTATTACACCTATTATTACATAGGACCATTTATTTATAGTCCCAATAATATTTATTCTCTTTTATTTACATTTTCATACACCTATAGTCCCAATAATATTTATTTGACCAACAGATAATTAATTAAAATCGCATAAAGTGTGTTAAATAGACATCATACGGATACCGTAGTGAATCAAAATGTATTAAATTGATTACTGATACGATTCCAACAAATTGATAATAAATTGTTATCAAAGTGACACCAAAACATATTAAATAGATATCACACCAAAATCATAGTGTATCAAAGCGTATTATTACACCTATTATTACATAGGTCCTTTTATTTATAGTCCCAATAATATTTATTCTCTTTTATTGGCATTTTCATAAACCTATAGCCCCAATAATATTTATTTGACCAGCAGATAATTAATTAAAATCGCATATAGTTCAGCGATAATGTCAGGTGTTGGACAGTCATTTATCAGTTTTTCATACGTATCACAGAAAGATTTTAGTTTGATCTGATTTAAAATCATATAGTTCTGCGATAATGTCAGGTGTTGGACAGTCATTTATCAGTTTTACATACGTATCACAGAAAGATTTAGCTTGATCTGTGCGAGTTTGTTGGCATATTATGTATATTCTGTTTTTATGCATCATTATTTCATACTGTGATTCTCATTTTATTAGCTTTATAACACATCAGACTGATTTACGGACATATTATGTATAATTATTAGTTAATTGGACAGTCATTTATCAGTTTTTTCATACGTATCACAGAAAGATTTTAGTTTGATCTGATTTAAAATCATATAGGTCAGCGATAATGTCAGGTGTTGGACAGTCATTTATCAGTTTTTCATACGTATCACAGAAAGATTTAGCTTGATCTGTGCGAGTTTGTTGGCATATTATGTATATTCTGTTTTTATGCATCATTATTTCATACTGTGATTCTTATTTTATGAGCTTTATAACACGATCTCTTGATTTTTATCAGAGTCGGTATTCACATATAATAATAATAATAATAATAATAATAATAATAATAATAATAATAATAACCAGTAACCAGCGGTGATATTATGTATATCATGTGTTTTTGACAGGTATTAAACGGTTGTTTTATACATGCCTGGTATATGAATATAAAAAGTAAAAATCATCACATGTACAATTAATATACATCATTACACTTCTTACAAAATAGATAATATACAGTATATAGTTCAGTGATAATTGTTACAGTATTTTATTTTCCCGGTGTTACTTTTGTTCATGTATTACCGGATTCTTCTGCAGCTGTGTTTCTCACCTTTCTGTATAAATAGTGCAATAATTCACACCCACGGCCAGTTTTCCGTTAAAAATATGAATATTGTTGAATATAATGTTTTACTTATGTTACAGTTTTTTAAGGGGACCATGCAAAGCGCCGTCAGCTAACCACAATCACCTCGGCTAACAGATAAAATAGATAGCCACAAGCACAGAGACATCCCCACCCAGTACAGATAATGTGCATGGTATAATTCTCATTTTCATATTATTTGTACACACTCTAACGGACATATTATGTATATCCGGTGTTTTGACAAGTATGAAGCGGTGTGTTTTTTTTTTTTTTAATTGTCCCGTGCCAGCATAATTTTTCAGCGTGTCCAGGGGTTGTGTTTAACTATCCTTTTAGAGTGTCTAGTAGTTTTATATTCTTTGTCTGTTATATTTCTACACAAAGCTTCAAAACTATTTTGTAATTTATAATGTATCACAGTAGTTTCATATGAAGTTACATCTTAGGCTCTGTTCAGACTATTGTAATATCTGTAGCTTAAAATAGAGCCAAATAGCTACTTTCAAATCCGGACATACACCATTGATTTTAATGGGGTCTAAGGGGATTCTATCAAGCTTTTCCACATAATAGTTATGGAAAGAATAATGCTACAGAATTGGCCGCTCCAGTTGTAAAACAAAAATGATGAAAATTATCCTTGATAATAATGTGAAAAAGTCTTATGCAGTGGGTTTATGGATCTCTACAATAAACACCATGTGTAGAAATTTGGTTCTAGAACTTGTTGGATTAGTGAATATAATAACGTTTGGCATATTTTATAACATACAGCTAATGATTCATGCTTTTAACTTGTATGTAACTGGTTAATGTTACTAATACCCTCTAACATGGGGTCATGGTTCTGCATTTTCTGAGTTGAGCTTCATCTCCATCTTTCTTTAATTCTACATTATTTTTTCACATATTAATTTCACAGCTGTCTGTGCTGGCTATTTGCACACAGCCTTCTTGAATTCAATGTTTGTAGATTTTTCTGTCATGGAAAAAAAAAAAAAAAAAAGGAAAAAAAAAAAAGTGTACATAATTAAAATAAAGAATAATGACCTAGCTGGTTGTTTGGGTGATATTGTAAAATCATTTACTGTTTCTACTACTTGGCAATTGTTACACTCAGTTATTTTTATTTATTTATTTATTTATTTATTTTTTTTATTTATTTTTTTTTTTTTCTTTGGATTTTGTTAGTCATTACAATTATTTCTGCTCCCAAGATAGGGTTTTAGAGTCACCAAGTAACATAAATGTGCAGACTCCTGAATATTACAATTACAAAACATTCAAAGTTTGTTTCTCCACTTTTTGCAGATAATAAATCTTAATTTCTTTATAATTTGACTTTTAGTTATAGTTTGTTTCAGCTCTTTGTCGTTCTATGTATACCGTAAATTTTGCTTCCTTTCAGTGAATAATATAAGACAAATTATTTTTATTCAAAGAAATCTAACTTATGTATACTTTTAAAGCTTTGTTACATTTCTATCCAGTCTACACCATGCTGTGTAACATAAATACATGTGGTCTTGTAGTATGGTTTTTGGTTTCTCTGAACTGCCGCAAACAAAACATATAAGGTAGTATGGCACAAGATGTGAGCGTACCCGCAGCTCACTGAGCATTACCACTGCACTCACTTCTCTTTGCAGCTTCTGAATGTACACTATTCACTATACACTATAATATGCCAACAAACTCGCACAGATCAAGCTAAATCTTTCTGTGATACGTATGAAAAACTGATAAATGACTGTCCAACACCTGACATTATCGCTGAACTATATGATTTTAAATCAGATCAAACTAAAATCTTTCTGTGATACGTATGAAAAACTGATAAATGACTGTCCAACACCTGACATTATCGCTGAACTATATGCGATTTTAATTAATTATCTGCTGGTCAAATAAATATTATTGGGGCTATAGGTTTATGAAAATGCCAATAAAAGAGAATAAATATTATTGGGACTATAAATAAAAGGACCTATGTAATAATAGGTGTAATAATACGCTTTGATACACTATGATTTTGGTGTGATATCTATTTAATATGTTTTGGTGTCACTTTGATAACAATTTATTATCAATTTGTTGGAATCGTATCAGTAATCAATTTAATACATTTTGATTCACTACGGTATCTGTATGATGTCTATTTAACACACTTTATGCGATTTTAATTAATTATCTGCTGGTCAAATAAATATTATTGGGACTATAGGTGTATGAAAATGTAAATAAAAGAGAATAAATATTATTGGGACTATAAATAAATGGTCCTATGTAATAATAGGTGTAATAATACACTTTCATACACTGATTTTGGTGTGATATCTATTTAATATGCTTTGGTGTCACTTTGATAACAATTTATTATCAATTTGTTGGAATCGTATCAGTAATCAATTTAATACATTTTGATTCACTACGGTATCCGTATGATGTCTATTTAACACACTTTATGCGATTTTAATTAATTATCTGCTGGTCAAATAAATATTATTGGGACTATAGGTTTATGAAAATGTCAATAAAAGAGAATAAATATTATTGGGACTATAAATAAAATAATACACTTTGATACACTATGATTTTGGTGTGTTATCTATTTAATATGTTTTGCCGTCACTTTGATAACAATTTATTATCAAATGGACAGTCTGCAGCTTACAGCGATACTGAAGTCCGATAATTATACAGACTCTAAATCTCTGATAAAGCTTTCTGTGTTTTGAACAGCTGTCTGTGTTCTCAGAAAGGAAGAGCATCCGTGCTGACATGTCATGTGAATCTTGTGTAAAATGCTTACATTGTGTTTATGTAGGAAGCATTAGACGAGTAAGCTATTCTAAGACACAACACAATGCCCTTATTCTCAAAATAGTTACATATGAGCATCTAATACTAATCTAAGACACAAATGACATGTCATGTGGATCTTTAAAAATTGGTAAAGTGTTTGTGTAGGAAGCCGTTCCTGCCCCAGGGCTTTCACATAGATGAGTGAACTATTCTATAAAGCACAAATAAATGAGAACAGAAACATGACTTCTAAAAAATTGTTAATGAAACACATCTTACAGAATAATTAACAATATTAAACACTGTATTAACAATATTAAACTATTTCAAAAGGGGAGAGCACAGGGAACTTATCAAATAAGAGTACACTTTAATACAGCACATTAATCTAATAGAAAACAATTACTGGGATAATAAACACTGTATTAACAATATTAAACGCTGTGATAACAGAAACACAGGCTCATTCTCCCTATCATCGGTTTATCAAACAAGAGAAAACTTTAATACAGCACATTAATCTAATATAAAACAATTACTGGGATAATAAACACTGTATCAAATACTGTGATAATAATATTAAACTATATAAAAAAAGGGAGGGGGAGCAGGCACACAGCTGCTGTCAGCAGACAGGGAGGGGTGGGGTTACACACTTTGATACACTTTGATAGGGGCGTGTCCACCTGTCAAATTGAGTTTGACGAAACCACCCGACGCTCTACTACTAATGTGCATGGAAGCGTAGTGAGGCCATGAGGGCGTACTACAGACACAGGTGTGGCTGTATTTAGAATAGTGAAGCAGTGACTGATTAAAAAGCCCTGTAGTAGTGGGGGAGGTATGTCAGTGTGTTCTTGGAAGCAGACAGGGCAGTTGTCTGCAGAACTCTCTCTGTGTGGAGCAACACAGAGGCTAAAGGAACCAGAGAGACTGACACCCTGCGTCTTGGGCTGTCTTACGTGTACCCGGCTGCACTCCAGAGGGCAAAGAGTGCAGTGCGCTGAGTGAGTACAGAGACTTGTTACCGGCGTGTGGTCACCCAGGGAAACTGGACAGAGGGAAGTTCGGCCTGTGTATTGACTGCGTCATATAGCCATGCATTATTAATGAACTGTATGAAGAAGCCGTATACTAAATTGACTGTGTGAAGTAACGCAATAAAAGAATGTTTTGTTTTAACTTGTTTGGGTCATTGCCATTTCACTGTGTATGGTCATACCGCTGCATCACATATGGTGGAAAGAATGCGAGGCCAGTGAACTAAGGCATACCCCCAGAGAGTGCTGCAGATTGTTGTGCAAGTCTGCTGGAAAAATGGAGAAACTTTTAGAGCAGGTTGTGCTCAGTCAGCAAAGGCTTCAACAAGAGACGCTGCAGTTTCAACATTACCAGCAAGAGATTTTGCAGCAGCAGCAGTGGCAGCAGGAGACGCTGCAGAGGGAGCTAGCAGAGCTTCAACGATAAAAAGTGGAGACCCCTAATGTGAGGGGTGAACAGCAGAGTCCAGAAGAGACCCCAAAGGTAAGGGGCGATCATTGGGTGTACCAGTGGTCCTATGTAGAGACTCGGTCTGCCAGGTCTCAAGCAAGTGACTTGTTGCAATTGGTGGAGGAGTGGCTCCAGCCTCAGTTCTGTTCTCCGTATGAGATGATGGAGAGAATCATGGCTGACCGGATGGCGAGGGCTCTGCCAGCCACCATGCAGCTTTGTGTCGGGCTGAGGGACCTAGGCCACCTGGAACTGCTGATAGAATTGATTGAGCGGTATAAGTCCACTCAGGACGTTGCACCAGAGCCCGGGCATGGTGCTAGTAACTGTTCGGTAACATCTAAGCCCATGGACTGTGGGAACACTGGTCAGGAGTCTATGTGTGCCCAGCCTGTCTGTATCACCACTACGGGCACAGCTGGCAGTGAACCAGAATTGTGCCAGGTACTTGTGAATGGGTGCCGAACAGAGGCTCTCCTGGACACGGGGAGTAAAGTGACTCTGGTCCATCATTACCTTGTTGCTGGGGACAACACCAATGGACAGAAAGTTGAGGTGACGGGTATCCATGGGGAAATTCGGGAGTACCGACCTCGGAGGTAATAGTTTCTACACCATGTGGAGACATTAGACATGTGGTGGGAGTGGCAAAGACCCTTCCCTATGGGACTGTGTTTGGAAGAGATTTTCCCCTGTTTTGGTCCCTGTGGGAGACCAGGGTAAACCCTCTCATGGAAAAAGTTATACCAGGTGCAGAACCCAATTATATTGAAATACCTGCCATAGATGTCGCCAACCTAGGGACAGAGTGTAATCCCGATAGGCTCCCCCTAGAGGTAGTGGCAGGAGAAGCTAAAGATGTCGTTTTGGGTGTAGAACCCGAAGATCCTAAGATGTATGCCACAGGGGTCGCCAATTTAGGATTAGAGTGTAATCCCGATAGGCTCCCTCTAGAGGTTGTGGCAGTAGAGGTTGTGGGGACCCCATTGAACCCTGAGCTGGAGGTGTTCCCTGGTAAGGTTGGGACAGCTCAGATCCAGGGTCCCTTTCGGAGACGCAGATACAAAAGATGCAGGTATGAGAAGAGCCGAGAGTGTATGATCGCAGAGGCAACTGGGGACGTGCGCATGAGGATCCTTCTGGCACCGGTCAAGGATGGGGCCGTGGGTCAGGGTAAATTAGATAGAGCGCTCGCTAGACAGCAGTGTCGGGAGGCTTCGGTTCGGGTGCGGCGTAGTACAGATATATGCTCAGAGTTGCCAGCGCGGTCCATGGCGTTTCAGCGTGATATAGTCACTGAGGCACGGGTAAGGGTACAGAGGAAGTGTGTTGTGTATCCGCTTTTTGGGCTCCCCTGGTGGTTGCTGGTGGTACTGGTGACTTGTTTGCACTTTGCTGCTTCTGTTCACCTGCTTCCATCAGTGTTTGGGAGTTTCCTATTTAGCCTTGCTCTCCAGTCATTTCCTTGCCGGTCATCATTGTAACCAGAGCCTTCGGTTGCATGTTCCTGCTACTAGTCTGCTGATCAGCTAAGTGGACTTTGTCCTTTTGTTTTGTACCTTTTGTCCAGTTTGCAGTTTTTGTAATTCTCTGTAGCTGGAAGCTCTTGCGGGCTGAAATTGCCACTCCTGTGTCATGAGTTGACACAGGAGTCTTAAAGTAATTTCAGGATGGTTTTTGAAAGGGTTTTTAGTTGACCGTGAAGTCCTCTTTTGTATCCTTCTGCTATCTAGTAAGTGGACCTCTCTTTGCTAAATCTACTTTCATACTGTGTATGTCTTTTCCTCTTAATTCACCGTTATTACATGTGGGGGGCTGCTATCATCTTTTGGGGTATTTCCCTAGAGGTAAGCCAGGTCTGTTTCTTCCTCTACCAGGCGTAGTTAGTCCTCCGGCTGGCGCGTGGCATATAGGAAGCCGTAGGTATGCTCCCTGGCTACTGTTAGTTGTGTGGTAGATTTAGCTCACGGTCAACTCGAGTTTCCATCACCAGAGAGCTCGTTCGTTACTTATATGTTTCTTACGTTCCCTTGCCATTGGGAACCATGACAGTATGACCGGCCTGTGTTAAACTTATTGGCAGAAGAAAGGAGAGAAAAAAGAAGTCTGTAAATTTTTTTTTTTTTTCCCTTTTTCCTCTATGCTTGCTCCATAGTTGGATCAGTTGTATTTCAGCTTTAATTACAGCCTTTGCCTTTCTCTCCTTATAATCCTTGAATGGCTCTGAGCTCACCTGTTTAAAGATGGATCCTCAGAGTTTGGCTGCAGGTCTAAATAATCTTGCTACGAAGGTTCAAAATTTACAAGATTTTGTTATACATGCTCCTATTTCTGAACCTAAAATCCCTACACCAGAGGTGTTTTCCGGAGATAGATCTCGGTTTTTGAATTTCAAATATAATTGTAAATTATTCCTTTCTCTCAGACCTCACTCCTCAGGAAATCCTGTCCAGCAGGTTAAGATTGTAATCTCTTTGCTGCGAGGTGACCCTCAAAATTGGGCATTTTCATTGGCACCAGGGGATCCTGCGTTGCTCAATGTGGATGCGTTTTTTCTGGCTTTAGGGTTGCTTTATGAGGAACCTAATTTGGAGATTCAAGCTGAAAAAGCTTTGATAGCCCTATCTCAAGGGCAAGATGAAGCGGAGATATACTGCCAAAAATTTTGTAGGTGGTCTGTGCTTACTCAGTGGAATGAGTGCGCCTTAGCGGCAAATTTCAGAGAGGGCCTTTCTGATGCCGTTAAAGATGTTATGGTCGGGTTCCCTGCGCCTACAGGTCTGAATGAGTCCATGACAATGGCAATTCAGATTGATCGGCGTTTGCGGGAGCGCAAACCCGTGCACCATTTGGCGGTATCTTCTGAAGAGACGCCAGAGAAAATGCAATGTGACAGAGTTATGTCCAGAAGCGAGCGGCAGAATTATAGGCGTAAAAATGGGTTATGCTTCTATTGTGGTGATTCTGCTCATGTTATATCGGCATGCTCTAAGCGTACTAGGAAGGTTGACAAGTCCATTTCAATTGGCACTTTACAGTCCAAATTTATTTTGTCTGTAACCTTGATTTGTTCATTATCAGTTATTACCGTGGATGCCTATGTGGACTCTGGCGCCGCTCTGAGTCTTATGGACTGGTCCTTTGCCAGGCGCTGTGGGTTTGATTTAGAGCCTCTGGAAGTCCCTATACCTCTGAAGGGTATTGATTCTACACCTTTGGCTTGTAATAAACCACAGTTCTGGACGCAAGTGACTATGCGTATGACTCCAGACCATCAGGAGGTGATTTGCTTCCTTGTGTTGTACAATTTACATGATGTTTTGGTGCTTGGATTACCATGATTACAGTCTCATAACCCAGTCCTTGACTGGAAGGCTATGTCTGTGTTAAGCTGGGGATGTCGGGGGGCTCATGGGGACACTCCTATGGTGTCCATTTCGTCATCTATTCCATCTGAGATTCCGGCATTTTTGTCTGATTATCGTGATATTTTTGAAGAGCCTAAGATTGGTTCACTCCCCCCTCACAGGGATTGTGATTGCGCCATAGATCTGATTCCTGGCAGTAAATTTCCAAAGGGTCGTTTGTTTAACCTATCTGTACCTGAACATGCTGCTATGCGCGAGTATATTAAGGAGTCCCTGGAAAAGGGACATATTCGTCCTTCTTCATCACCTTTAGGAGCCGGTTTTTTCTTTGTCTCTAAAAAGGATGGCTCTCTGAGGCCTTGTATTGATTATCGTCTCCTGAATAAAATTACAGTCAAATATCAGTATCCGTTGCCTTTGCTGACTGATTTGTTTGCTCGCATAAGGGGGGCTAAGTGGTTCTCTAAGATTGATCTTCGTGGGGCGTATAATTTGGTGCGAATTAAGCAGGGGGATGAGTGGAAGACCGCATTTAATACGCCTGAGGGCCATTTTGAGTATTTGGTAATGCCTTTCGGCCTTTCTAATGCACCTTCTGTCTTTCAGTCCTTAATGCATGATAGTTTCCGTGAATATTTGGATAAATTTATGATTGTGTACTTGGATGATATTTTGATTTTTTCTGATGACTGGGAGTCTCATGTTCAGCAGGTCAGGAGGGTTTTTCAGGTTTTGCGGGAGAATTCTTTGTGTGTAAAGGGTTCAAAGTGTGTTTTTGGGGTTCAAAAAATTTCATTTTTGGGGTATATTTTTTCCCCTTCTTCTATTGAGATGGACCCTGTCAAGGTTCGGGCTATTTACGTTTGGACGCAGCCTACTTCTCTGAATAGTCTCCAGAAATTCTTGGGCTTTGCTAATTTTTATCGTCGATTTATAGCTGGTTTTTCTGGCGTTGCTAAACCTCTGACGGATTTGACTAAAAAGGGTGCTGATGTTGCCAATTGGTCCCCTGCTGCCGTGGAGGCCTTTCGGGAGCTTAAGCGCCGCTTTTTGTCTGCCCCTGTGTTGCGCCAGCCTGATGTTTCTCTTCCCTTTCAGGTTGAGGTCGATGCTTCCGAGATCGGAGCGGGGGCGGTTTTGTCGCAGAAAAGTTCCGACTGCTCAGTGATGAGACCTTGTGCGTTCTTTTCGCGAAAATTTTCGGCCGCCGAGCGAAACTATGATGTTGGTAATCGGGAGCTTTTGGCCATGAAGTGGGCATTTGAGGAGTGGCGTCATTGGCTTGAGGGTGCCAGACATCAGGTGGTAGTTTTGACTGATCACAAGAATTTAATTTATTTGGAGTCTGCCAGGCGCCTGAATCCTAGACAGGCACGTTGGTCGTTGTTCTTTTCCCGGTTTAATTTTGTGGTCTCGTACTTACCGGGTTCTAGGAATGTGAAAGCAGATGCTCTTTCTAGGAGTTTTGAGCCTGACTCTCCTGGGAATTCTGAACCTGCTGGTGTCCTTAAGGATGGAGTGGTTTTGTCTGCTGTCTCTCCAGATTTGCGACGTGCTTTGCAAGAATTTCAGGCGGATAGACCTGATCGTTGTCCGTCTGGTAGACTGTTTGTTCCTGACGAGTGGACCACTAGAGTCATCTCGGAAGTTCATTCTTCTACTCTGGCAGGTCATCCGGGAATTTTTGGCACCAGAGATTTGGTGGCTAGATCCTTCTGGTGGCCTTCCCTGTCTCGAGATGTGCGTGTTTTTGTGCAGTCTTGCGATGTGTGTGCTCGGGCCAAGCCTTGTTGTTCTAGGGCTAGTGGGTTGTTGTTGCCCTTGCCTATTCCGAAGAGGCCTTGGACGCACATCTCTATGGACTTTATCTCGGATCTCCCTGTTTCTCAGAAGATGTCTGTCATCTGGGTGGTGTGTGACCGTTTTTCTAAAATGGTTCATTTGGTGCCATTGCCTAAGTTGCCTTCCTCATCTGAGTTGGTCCCTCTGTTTTTTCAAAATGTGGTTCGCTTGCATGGTATTCCGGAAAACATAGTTTCTGACAGGGGTACCCAGTTCGTGTCTAGATTTTGGCGGGCAGCCTGTGCCAGGTTGGGCATTGATTTGTCCTTTTCGTCTGCATTCCATCCTCAGACCAATGGCCAGACGGAGCGAACTAATCAAACTTTGGAGACTTATTTGAGGTGTTTTGTGTCTGCGGATCAGGATGATTGGGTTGCCTTTCTGCCGTTGGCGGAGTTTGCTCTTAATAATCGGGCTAATTCTGCCACTTTGGTTTCTCCTTTCTTTTGCAATTCAGGGTTTCATCCGCGTTTTTCGTCTGGTCAGGTTGAATCTTCGGATTGTCCTGGAGTGGATGCGGTGGTGGATCGGTTGCATCGGATTTGGGGACAAGTGGTGGATAATTTGGAATTGTCCCAGGAGAGGACTCAGCAGTTTGCTAACCGTCGTCGTCGTGTTGGTCCCCACCTTCGCGTTGGGGACTTGGTGTGGTTGTCTTCCCGTTTTGTCCCTATGAGGGTTTCTTCTCCCAAATTTAAGCCTCGGTTCATCGGTCCTTATAGGATTTTGGAGATTCTTAACCCTGTTTCCTTTCGTTTGGACCTCCCGGCATCTTTCGCTATCCATAATGTGTTCCATCGGTCGTTGTTGCGGAGATATGAGGTACCGGTGGTTCCTTCTACTGAACCTCCTGCTCCTGTGCTGGTGGAGGGTGAATTGGAGTACGTCGTAGAGAAGATCTTGGACTCCCGTATTTCCAGACGGAGACTTCAATATCTGGTTAAATGGAAAGGCTATGGTCAGGAAGATAATTCTTGGGTAACTGCCTCTGATGTTCATGCCTCGGATTTGGTTCGTGCCTTTCATAGGGCTCATCCAGATCGCCCTGGCGGTTCTTGTGAGGGTTCGGTGCCCCCTCCTTAAGGGGAGGGTACTGTTGTGTATCCGCTTTTTGGGCTCCCCTGGTGGTTGCTGGTGGTACTGGTGACTTGTTTGCACTTTGCTGCTTCTGTTCACCTGCTTCCATCAGTGTTTGGGAGTTTCCTATTTAGCCTTGCTCTCCAGTCATTTCCTTGCCGGTCATCATTGTAACCAGAGCCTTCGGTTGCATGTTCCTGCTACTAGTCTGCTGATCAGCTAAGTGGACTTTGTCCTTTTGTTTTGTACCTTTTGTCCAGTTTGCAGTTTTTGTAATTCTCTGTAGCTGGAAGCTCTTGCGGGCTGAAATTGCCACTCCTGTGTCATGAGTTGACACAGGAGTCTTAAAGTAATTTCAGGATGGTTTTTGAAAGGGTTTTTAGTTGACCGTGAAGTCCTCTTTTGTATCCTTCTGCTATCTAGTAAGTGGACCTCTCTTTGCTAAATCTACTTTCATACTGTGTATGTCTTTTCCTCTTAATTCACCGTTATTACATGTGGGGGGCTGCTATCATCTTTTGGGGTATTTCCCTAGAGGTAAGCCAGGTCTGTTTCTTCCTCTACCAGGCGTAGTTAGTCCTCCGGCTGGCGCGTGGCATATAGGAAGCCGTAGGTATGCTCCCTGGCTACTGTTAGTTGTGTGGTAGATTTAGCTCACGGTCAACTCGAGTTTCCATCACCCGAGAGCTCGTTCGTTACTTATATGTTTCTTACGTTCCCTTGCCATTGGGAACCATGACAGAAGTGGTACCAGGGGCCCGAAAGCAGATACCTAGGTGACAGGATGACCCGTGGGGTTAGTGAACCTGAAGTAAACAAAGTAAAAACCACCCAAAACTGGCCCAAATCTGCAGTAAATCAGAAAAGAGGGTTTGGCTTCTGCGATGGAGATCAGGGTGGGTGGTCCCGTAATGAAATATGGAGAAACACAAAGGGGAGGGATGCATGCGCCGATCAATGGTTCCGGTCCCTACTTTGGTTTCTTAATGTAGTGAGCAGGGATGTCAGGGGGGGCATACCGATGCCCTGTCTTTCGCCCTTACGGGGTAACAAATGTTCAACCTCACAGGTATGAACAGGAGGGAGGATATGTGAGGCAGTTACCCCTGTTACAGCTAGGGGGCGCTGTATGTGCTCTGCAGAATGTGCATGGAAGTGTAGTGAGGCCATGAGGGCGTACTACAGACACAGGTGTGGCTGTAATTAGAATAGTGAAGCAGTGACTGATTAAAAAGCCCTGTAGTAGTGTGGGAGGTGTGACAGTGTGTTCTTGGAAGCAGACAGGGCAGTTGTCTGCAGAGCTCTCTCTGTGTGGAGCAACACAGAGGCTAAAGGAACCAGAGAGACTGACACCCTGCGTCTTGGGCTGTCTTACGTGTACCCGGCTGCACTCCAGAGGATAAAGAGTACAGTGCGCTGAGTGAGTACAGAGACTTGTTACCAGCATGATACTGTATGGTGATCTGTTAGTGATCGATTTGTGATTATCCTGTCCCCATCATTCTTTCTCAGTTGGTGTAAACAGGCCGGGAAACAAGCGTTGAACGGCTTCAATATTGTCGATCACACTCATTTAGCGGCCTGAGATCAGCGCATGTAAATACAACCAAAATGCTTCTGTGTGATTTGCAATATGTTAGCATTTGGGGCCCCATTTTAAACTTTGCCTAGGGCCCCACTTTGCCTAAAACCCCACTTTGCCTAAAAGCGGCCCTGCCTGCAGGCTAATATTGAGGGCAATCTGGCTAGTTTATCCGGGTCCGTGGGGGCCCTGGCCAGATTGCCCTGATGTGCTGTGGGCAGGGAGCAAGAGAAAATGAGAAAATGAGAGTGGAGCTGCAGGGAATGGATCCATCCTGCTTCCTGTCTCACACAGCAGTGTCTGAATGACATCATCATTCAGTGCCGCAGCTGTGAGTGACAGGAAGCTGATGGCAATGGTGGGGCTTCAGGATACCGTGCGCCGAGGTGAGGTGAGTGTGTGTGCACGTGTATGCAGAGAATGGTGCTGTGTGTGTACAGGTGGAGGAGAGGGCAATGATGGGGGAGAAGGCAATGATTGGGTTGACAGAGAGGGCAATGATGGGGGTGATGGGGCGGAAGGCAATGATTGGGTTGACGGAGAGGGCAATGATAGGGGTGGTGAGGGAGGAGGAAATGATGGAGGTAGTGAAGAGGGCAATCATGGGTGGGGGAGAGGGCAATAATGGGATGCGGGGGGAGGAACACAATGAGGGGTGTGGGGGAATGGGATGGGAGGAAAGGGGATTTATAGTGGATTTAGGAACGGGGAGGTGGAGGAAGACGTTATTATCGATTATTATGTTTAACACAGTCCTTTAGTATATATTGTGCTCACTTATGTATAGCACAGTCCCTTAGTGTGTGTGTATGTGTGTGTGTGTGTATATATATATATATATATATATATATATATATATATATATATATATATATATACTAGATGGTATCCCGATTCTAACACATTGGGTATTCTAGAATATGTATGTAGTTTATTTATGAAGATTTTAGAATAATACATTGAATACACAGGATTCGGCCAACCGCGACCAATTAGCGAAGCGTGGTTCAAATCCTGCGCCAACTCGCGGCCGGACTGCACCTGTCGCTGATTATTTGCGGCCGGCCACGTAGTATATAGCACAGCCACGTAGTATATAACAGCCCATGTAGTAAATAGCACAGCCACGTAGTACATAGCACAGCCACATAGTATATTGCACAGCCACGTAGTATATAGCACAGCCACGTAGTATATAGCACAGCCCACGGAGTTTATAGCACAGCCCACAGAGTTTATAGCACAGCCACATAGTATATAACAGCCCACGGAGTATATAGCACAGCCCACAGAGTGTATAACAGCCCACATAGCATATAACACAGCTCACATAGTATATAACAGTCCAAGCATTGCAGTATATAACACAGCCCATGTAGTGTATAACACAGCCCACATAGTGTATAACACAGCCCACATAGTATATAACAGCCCACGTAGTGTATAACACAGCCCATGTAGTATATAGCACAGCCCACGTAGTATATAGCACAGCCCATGTAGTATATAACAGCCCATATAGTGTATAACACAGCCACATAGTATATAGCACAGCCCACATAGTATATAGCACAGCCACGTAGTATATTGCACAGCCACGTAGTATATTGCACAGCCACGTAGTATATTGCACAGCCACGCAGTATATTGCACAGCCCACGTAGTATATTGCACAGCCCACGTAGTATATTGCACAGCCCACGTAGTATATAGCACAGCCCACATCTATATATATAATTGTCTAAGGGTTTTTCCGTCTGTCTGTCTGTCTGTCTGTCTGTCTGTCTTTCTGTCTGTCTGTCTGTCTGTCCTGGAAATCCCGCATCTCTGATTGGTCGAGGCCGCCAGGCCTCGACCAATCAGAGACGGGCACAGCATGGCGACGATGATGTCATAATGGAAATCAATCGACCAATCAGCGACGGGCACAGTATCGACGTAGATGTCATAATGGTTGCCATGGCGACGATGATGTCATAAAGGTTGCCTCGACCAATCAGCGACGGGCACAGTCTGCCGCGAATTCTGGAATCATCATTGTCCATATACTACGGGGACATGCATATTCTAGAATACCCGATGCGTTAGAATCGGGCCACAATCTAGTAGTATATAACAGCCTACGAAGTATATAACAGCCCATGTAGTGTATAACACAGCCACGTAGTATATTGCACAGCCATGTAGTATATAGCACAGCCCACGTAGTATATTGCACAGCCCACGTGGTATATAGCACAGCCCACTTAGTATATAACAGCCCACGTGGTATATAACAGCCCATGTGGTATATAACACAGCCACGTAGTATATTGCACAGCCACATAGTATATAGCACAGCCACATAGTATATTGCACAGCCACATAGTATATTGCACAGCCACGTAGTATATTGCACAGCCCACGGAGTATATAGCATAGCCCCATATTATATAGCACAGCCACATAGTATATTGCACAGCCCACGTAGTATATTGCACAGCCCACGTAGTATATAGCAATGTGGGCATCATATCCCTGTTAAAAAAAAGAATTAAAATAAAAAATAGTGTTATACTCACCTTCCGTTGGCCCCCGGATCCAGGCGAAGCGTTTACTGATGCTCCTTGCACGCTCCGGTCCCAATAGTGCATTGCGGTCTCGCGAGATTATGATGTAGCGGTCTTGTGAGACCGCAATGCATGGAGCGGTTACCAGTGCGTCGCAAGGAGCAGGAAAGGCCTGTTCTGGATCCGAGGGGCCGACGGAGGGTGAGTATATAACTATTTTTTATTTTTTTAAATTATTTTTAACATTAGATCTTTTTACTATTGATGCTGCATAGGCAGCATCAATAGTAAAAAGTTGGTCACACAGGGTTAATAGCAGGATAAACGGAGTGCGTTACACCGCGGCATAATGCGGTCCATTAACGCTGCCATTAACCCTGTGTGAGTGCTGACTGGAGGGGATTGTGGAGTGGGCACTGACTGCAGGGAGGAAGGAGCAACCATTTTGCCGCCGGACTGTGCCCGTCGCTGATTGGTCATGGCTGTTTTGCCGCGACCAATCAGCAACTTGGGATTTCCGTGACAGACAGACAGACAGACAGACAGACAGAAGGATATATATCGCCTTAAAAGGAGGTGGGCCCAGACATCTCCTGCACAGGGGCCCCAAGCTGTCTGTGTCCGCCCCTGAATGGGTGAGTCTGATTAATAGTACGGATCAAAGTAGTGAATGCTGCCATTTTTTCATGCAGACCATCGGTTAGTGTGTAAAAACATTCTTTTGAGCTAACAGGAAGTCATTTTTGAATCAGGGCTACCATCCAAGAAAAATTCAAAACCAAATTACTAGAGCAACTAGAATATCAAGGAATCTCCTGCTACATTACAAAGCTAAAGAAGAAAATAATCGGGTGCCTCTAGTAGTCACCTACAATCCAAATCTGGAGGTGCTCAGGGGAGCTGCACCAAAATTACAACCTTTACTATAAAAAGATGCCCGCTTACAATCCATTTTTTAGGCAGCCCCCAAATCTAGGAAGCATCATTGTCAGAAGCTCGCTGTCCTCTCCAACAGCTACAGGAACCTTTCCTTGCAACCAGAAAAAATGTAAAACCTGTCCATTTATAATGACCACGGACAAGATAAAGATCCCCAATTCACATCAGGACTACAAGATACCAGGTACTTTCAGCTGCATCACATCTAATGTGGTGTACCTAATTATTTGTACTAAATGTCCAACTGGGGGTCTGTATGTAGGGGAGACAAGGCAGTAACTGAGAACAAGGATGAACTCTCATCGCCACACAGTAAGAGAAAAAAGAATGGATCTACCTGTGGCAATACATTTTTTGTCTCCCCCATCGTAGTATTATGGACATGAAATTACTTGTATTAAAAGGTAACTTCAAATCTCAGAGAGACAGAAGAATCTGGGAATATAAGCTAATAATGACCTTTGACACACTCAGTGCAGGAATGAGTGTGTTGCATGGATTTATGTCTTTTTACATCAACTAAGGAATTTGCTCCTCAGACCATGTGGGTCACCATAACAGTACCAGACCCAAATCAGAGGACAATAAAACATTCACACTCCTTATCTATGAACTGTTCCAATATTTATGGACATAACTGTTTATCACTCACATAATGATAATTCTGCTTCACGTCACTTGTCTTATCTATGGCATTTTTCTGTGCTGTGTTGCTCATAAATATGTGATTCTTCAGAATTTGTATTAGTCTATACCTGATGAAGAGGCCTGAGTAGTCTCGAAAGCTTTCAATTTGTTACCATCTTTTCAGTTAGCCATTAAAAGGCATCAACTACCGAGGACTCTCAATTCTAAATATTTTTCTTGTGAGCTAAGACATTAGCTTGCTGCCCGTATACTACCTGTTTGGCATATGAATAGCACACGGAAGTTTAATACATTTGTCTGAATGAGCCCATAGTGTGTACTGTGGACTAATGCACCATGACCTTGCAAATTTTAGGTAGAAAAGAAATACGGCACTCCTGGTAAATGTAGGTGACAGTACAGGATCTCAGTCTGTATCTGCATCATGGTTTTATTTACCAATAACACAGCTTCTTTTGTCATCTCCATTGCCGTGGTTATATACATGTATGTTTGAAAAAGGTCTAAAGGATAACATACCGGCCCTGGCATGCCAATGTAAAAATAATTATTTTCTGTGCAATGCTCCTCTGTGAAATTAAATATGCAAGTTGCCTCTTCACAGAGGAAGCAGGCTAGAACTCCATAGTGGCCACCTTTTGAAAGAAGCAATCCCACAAGTCACTATCGACCCTTTAACTAAGGGGTGGGCAATCTTTTTTCTGCTAAGGGCAATTTGGATATTTATACCATCCTTCGGGGGCCGTACAAACTCCACCCACAAAGTGCATCATGACTGTGGCACTGGTTTCAGGACGTAATCTTTTATTGCATGCTCTTCAGTGTTCAGTAGTGAATACTGCATGTGTGTGCTAACAGAGCAATAAGAAATTAATGAGCTGGTTGAAATAAAAATACAGCTCCTTGCCCAAGAATGCGGTCCCTAAGAATCTGCTCAGAGGCCTGATAAAAGGTCATCGAGGACCCCTGGGGCCTAAGGTTCCCCACCCCTGCTTTAACTTGTAGCATTGCTACTCTTACACGTTGTCTATTGGACCATAGAAATAAAAGTTTAGTTTTTCACCATACTCACCTCAGAGTGCCGGAGTTTTTTACTTGTAAATTTTCTGCTGTTTTTATTATTATTGTACATTTTTATAGCGCCATTTATTCCATGGCGCTTTACATGTGAAAAGGGGCAAATATAGACAAATACAACTAAACATGAGCAAAAAACAAGACACACAGGTACATAAGGAGGGAGGACCCTGCCCGCGAGGGCTCACAGTCTGCAGGGGATGGGTGAGAATACACTAGGAGAGGGTATACTTTGAGTTTCTCATGGTGCACACAATCTATAGCTAATCACAAATGATGCAGCCAATATCATAAATCACATGGCTAGTGTCACAACTGAGGAAATGTCATTTTATATTATTTCTGTCCCATAGCTTCTTAGATTGTTCTGGTTTTGCTTGCCTAAGTACAAAGATTGCGGTACAGCTAGAACCCCCTCTATGAAAGAAACTCTTTTTGGCCAACCATTTGTTTCTATAGATTGGGTGAATAAAATCATGAAAATAAACTTCTCCTCGCGCCAGGACATAAACTAATTAGCCAAAGAGGGTTAATATTTTGGGCATTCCCCTATCTATCAGAAATACCAACTATTTCTACTACTACTACTACTGCTACTACTACTACTAACTAACTACATCTGAAGCAAATACTAACCATTAAAAGAGAAAACATTATTTCTTTACAAAAAATCCACCCATAAAATAATTATAAATTGGCAAAGATCTCCAGAGTAAGGACTATACTTCCTCAATTAGAGAGAGATGGCAATTAAAGCTAAATCATGTGGTATACATGAACATGTTATTCATGTATGCTGATTAGTCCGAGGAACAGAGATTTCAGAACCTGCTTGCTATCCTTGAGATATCCTGCAGACCAAATTTTATAAATGAACATTGACCCAGGCACTGAGTCATTCAAACAGCAACTTAATGCCTGAGAAGATAGGTCAAAGAGGAGAGGGGAAAATATTTGTTACGCAGCTATCTCATACTTACCTCTCCGGCTGGCATGCTCCCGATGCTCCTTCCTGCTCTCCGTCTTCCAGCTTCTCCAGCGCTCGTCCATTCTGTGGTCCGCGCAAGCGCAGACGCGCTCCTTTCGTCACTGGGGCTTCTGGGAGGTCGTGACCCGGCGGCTCCACCTCCAATATGGCGGCGCCCGTCGGGTACTTCTTCCCAGCGCCTGCCCTGCTCAGACGCCTGCGTCTATTGCGTTTGCTGGTTTTTGCCAGCATCTCCGTAGGTTTTTTGGCTCCGGTCTCTGCATCCTTTGCTGTAACTCTTACTAATCTCAGTTTGCCGTTCCTGTCAGTCCTTCCGTTCCTGCTGTGTCTTCCTGTCCTGTGTTCCTGCCATTCCTGTCAGTCCTGCCGTTCCTGCTGTGCCTTCCCATCCTGTGTTCCTGCCATTCCAGCGAGTCCTGTGTTTCCTGCCATGCCTACCAGTCCTGTGTTCCTGCCGTTCCTGCCGTGCCTTCCAGTCTTCTGTTCCTGCCATTCCAGCCAGTCCTGTGTTTCCTGCCGTGCCTACCAGTCCTGTGTTCCTGCCAGTCCTGCGGTTCCAGTCATACCTACCAGTCATGTGTTCCTGCCAGTCCACTCCTCTAGTCCTCATAATATTCCTACAGGTCTTGGGCAATCTGTGGACCAAAGGATAATCCACCATAAAATATTGTTTTTTCTGAAAGAGGACCTGTCAGGATTCTAGATTGTAAAGTAAAGACACAGCTTAATGGCACTTTAATGCAGATTAAATTGATTCCTTAATTGAAGAAATCCATTCTCTCATTTTTTAATAATCATCTGTTGAAGTTATATGCTAATGAGGTGCAAATCCATTGGGGCTGGATGCTGCACTTGGTCTTCTTCTGCGACTCTGGGTATTTGCTGGCCCCTTGACTGATTGATATGTCATTACTTTTTCTGGCCAAAATCTCACATAGGCACCATCATTGCCACAAGCAGTGCAGAAACTTCCACTAGATGTAAATGAGCCATGATATTGATAGGCGCTTGCCCCACCTACTGCAATATCTTTGACTGTGAGGACTCTGACTCTCACTTTAAAGGAAACATTTTATATTTTATACTTAAATTATGAAAACTTTTATAGAACTGTAGAAAGGTTTAGTATTTTCTAAACAAATAAAACAGTGACAATCAGGGTTTACTAATGGTGATGGAAAGTCAGTTATCACTGCTCCTGTGTTTACTCCAGTCCCTTATTTTAGGTATTTCACTGTCATTAGTTAGTAACTGTTGGAATCAGGTCCCTTTTTCTCTATGACAGTCTGGTTATCTGTGACCCATTGTTATAGCACAATGTGTTGTACCGTATGACAAGCTCAGCTCTTCTGCATGTGTAATCAACTATGACTACTGCGCTGACCTCATACAACAGCTCAGATTTATGGGCCATTTGTAGAATATTAGGCTCTCTGGGTGGAAAATAACTAGCTGCTAAGGGAGATATGAAACCATGTAAAATAAATGAGATATCATTCTGCCTTCATTGTGCGAAAACTGAGAATCAGCTTGCGTCAATACGCTGACATATACTTCTGTATGACAACATGCAGCTGCCATCAAAGAGTCTTCTTTATTTGTCCCTTTCAGACTGCTGGGATAAACGAGATTCCATCTGTTTCTATAATGTGCTTACACATAGCAAAATGACACATTGCGTCCTCCCTAGAAATGCGATAGACGACGTTCATGGTCATTTTATCAGATGCATTTTGTTCTCGTTGTTTATTAAGTTCCCTTATTACTTTGTCTTTAGTCTTTCACTTTTGATTATTTAAAGGAAAGGGAAAAAGTCAAAGGGATGACAGCAGCTAAACAAATTAGCCATTCGGAGTTTCATTAGGTAGCTGCGCTGTCAATAGAATGAACTGTAATAGTAATATATTGTATCTATTGAAATGATTAGTCACTTCTTAATGGCTTTAAAATAGAAGTTCAGTCTCAGCATCAAAGTATAGTCTGTGACCATTACAGTGAGCTGTACTGATAAACTCTAGGTAGAAATAGTGCAAAAATTGATGGTCTAGCAATTAATATCCCTCTTTGCTCATTTATTACCAATTTGTGTAATTCATCCACTGTAAGTTGCACAGAAATAATTTTGTGGTCATTTCATATGTGAACATTAGGTGGGATTTACAAAAAAAATCTCTTTAAAACCCAAAGGTTTAAAGAGAACAGTTTTTGCTAACATACAGCAGATGCTTCCAAGTCTCTGTCTGTTCTGTCCTCACTAAATAAGGCAGGCTCATGTCGCTATACAGGCAGCTAAACCGCTACACCGGAGTCCAATAAGGAGACTGTGGTTGAGTCTGTGCTTTTATTGAATGTGATAGTATATTGGTCCGGTGAAACTGCAAACAATCATATACATACAATCAGTGCATGGTATAGCAGAAATACATACTACACATGTTGTACATTATGCATGAACATTTACAAGGCTAGTAACTGAACTAGGAGTACAACTGACTAAGCTAGGCTAATATTAGAGCAGAAATTACCTATAGAAAGCATAAAGACATACTGGCAATGCAATCGTAAGGAAACACTACAGACAAATAAAGATATGAATATATGAATTCCTGCATACTCATACCAGTGAGAGAACTGCAAATTATGCAAACAGATAATCAGAGGTAACAAATTAGATGGCGGAGCGAGAAAAATGTCATTCTGTAATTCCTGTCCATTTAGGTCAGCCGTAGGAGCTGTGTGCTACATCTTGGTGGCACCAATCTGATTGATTGCCAAAGTCCGGACGTTTTTTTATTTTCATCTTCTATAGCTAAATCATTTTTAACGAACAGTTGTTACAGAAATGAATAAAAGTGTATATTTAATTTTGGCTCTGTACAAATCCAGGTAATTTTGTTTTGCTTTTTTCTCAAATCTACTATTACGACATAGAGTGGCATGTAAACGTTTGGGGACACCAGTCAAAATTACTGTTATTGTGAGCAGTTAAGCAAGTTGAAGATGAAATAATCTCTAAAAGGCCTAATCTTAAAGATGACACATTTCCTTTGTATTTTAGGAAAAAATATATTCTTTTTCATCTTTTACATTTTAAAAATGGCAAAAAAGGAAATGGGCCAATGCAAAAATTTTGTAGCCAGACAAGAGTCTTTCAATTCTTGTTTGAGGGATTTTCATCCATTCTTAATGGGAAAATTGTTTAAGATCTGTGGTAAAAATCCCGATAAAAAATTGGACAGCACACTGACATTCACAAAGATCTGTGAATGCACACTTTATATATGAATTTAGTAACATATCATAAATATATTGGTAAAAACATATAAGGCCACTATCTGTTAGGGCTGGCGGAACGCACCGAATAAAAGTAAATAAAGTAAAAGGTGCGTTAGCAGCCTGGAACCCACCGTGCAGAGATGGAACCTGCTGCTAGGTAATGGTGGCACTATAAGGCGGTACTATGCCAGAATAAACGCGAGTTCCATCACCCAGTATGAACTGATGCGAATTCTGTTGCTTCACAGAGTCGCAGGGAAACAAAGGAAATGCTGTGCCCCGTTAGCAGTCGCAGGGTGCAGCAGATGGACGCTGGTGGAATCCCTGAAACTCACCCCCACTATGCTGGTGATTGATCTTGCTCTGACCCTCGGTGGCTTTTGAGCCCGCGCCTGAGGATGCCCTGAGTCAGATGCTGAGATCAAGCAGGAGTTCCCACCCTACACTGATCGGTTGTCAGGACTGATTAAAGATTACCGCACAGAGTGCGTACAGCGCCGCTCTGGCGGACGCCACTAACCACCCTAACTAGGGCTAGGAAAGTGCACGGATTGTGCACGGCGCCGCACAGGCGGTCGCTGCTGATTTGATGGAGTAGGATCGTGCTCTTGTGTCTAGGATAGCACTGTCAGGCACTAGGTAGCTCCAACATTTGTGAGCATTCAACAACACTAGGAATGGTAATGATTAAGGAGCAATAACCAGAACAGGCATACATCCACACACACAGACACAATAACAGGTTTATACTAGCGCATGGCTGTGCGGCCATGTGAACCTTTTATAGCGGAAGCTCTCCGGGACTTTCCTAGTGGTCCAATAGGAGCTGCTACAGGACCTGAGCATGT
The DNA here is from genome assembly GCF_051348905.1 of Ranitomeya variabilis. Taxonomy (NCBI): domain Eukaryota; kingdom Metazoa; phylum Chordata; class Amphibia; order Anura; family Dendrobatidae; genus Ranitomeya; species Ranitomeya variabilis. The sequence continues at coordinate 288,585,864 of NC_135237.1, forward strand.
GACCCCCCAACCTCCAATGGGAGGTCGTCCCTTGGGCATGCTCAGAAGAAGAAAAGCAGGACTTAGTCCCAGGAGCGCCCGCTCACCACTCATCAGTACTGGTTACGATGGCTGAGCCTGGAAGAACACCAGCACAGTATCAGCTTGAGCCAGATGCTGGGACCGACATCTCTGCTGAGTAGGCTCCACTGTGGCTGGAGGAGAATGGGAGACCACAGCGGAGGTGGTTCGAGATTCCCCCTGTGCAGCGGCAGGAACTCGACACCTAACACAATCACATCACATTTCACATATAAACCTAACTTTTGATAACCAGGAGAACCTGTTGCCGACATATAGGAGATGGGAAACATTTCCTATCATTACATTAAGATAGTGTGTCTCATCTCCCATCTGCTAATGTCTGATTATCTGATGTAATGTGCAAGGGCAATGCTATAAAATCATAGACATTGAATACAAATTTTCCCTAAAACTTCAAATAGATATAGAACTGGATAGAACAGAAATCATTATTATGGATATTATATTTGTGAGAAAATCTGTGTGAAAAGGCAAATTTGAATTTTGCCTGATCTGCTCAACTCTATTGAGGACCTATTTCCCAGATTGGGCAGTGGCAACTCGGAGATGTTGGTATTACTATGAAGAGGTATGGGTGTAAACATTATAAGCAGTTAAAGGAAATCCGTTGTAAGATTTTTGCAACCTCATGTATCACTTTGTTTACTAGTAGTGATGAGCGAACATGCTCGCCACTACTTGGTACTCGCCCGAGTATAACTATGATCGGTGTACTCGGCGAGCACCGAGTATTTCCGGGATTATTCGGCGGGAGCTCGGGTCTCCTCCTTTTAATTTTGGCACTTTATAGATCGCCAATCGGAATGCAAGGATTGTCTGCCATGCATTGTAATACCTCAGCCATCTTTATTGTGGTATTACAGTGATTGGCTGGCCGCACAGCGTCATCAGGTCTATAAGAGACATGACGCCGCCCTGCTCACCTCATTCTGCTCCGGACTCAGCAAGTGTAGGGAGAGCTGCTGCTGAGATAGGGTCAGATTCTTACATTTATTACGGTAGTTAGTGTGGGTGTACTAGTGTTCAATCCACAAATCCTGATAAACCAGCAGTCCTTTTTAGGGCTAATTCGGGGGTACATAGATTGCAGCACTAGGTTGGCAGGGGAGTCTATGTGCACATATCCACATCAGTGCAAGGCCTGCAGGCACTGTATGTGAGTATATAGATCTCACTGCATACCTCAAAAAGCTCCATTCCTGTCTGCTGCTGTGTATTATATATATATATACGTAGCTGCAGATATCCGTGGCAATATATATATTTTTTGCAGCTTATACGTGCTCATTTTATTAGAAAGCAATCCATAACCTCCTTTTTTCTATGTTTATTTGCTTGGTCACGCTGCAGACTACAGCCAGGTCATTGCATACAAGAGCGTGAAAATCTAACAATTTAATTATTTTTTTGTCCCAGGCATCAGATGTGAGTGCGCAGAAAAATCTGGCCTTTTTTTTTCGGTACTATATTATTTTTTGGAGTTTCTTACAACATATTTGGACACCATTTTGCTGCCCCAAAAATCTGTAGCTGGGCCAAAAATATGTAGCTACAGTTCTTATATTTATCATTGTGATTTTTACGCCACACGCATCGCATATCATTGCGTAAATATTTTACAATTTTAGTACTCCAATTTTTGTTTTTAGTGTCATAGCCAACTTATTTACCCAATTTTGGTGTGCCCCAAAAAATCAGGGCCACATTTTGATCAGTCTGTTATCTCCGTCTGACACCTGGTCTATCTGTGGTCTCCAAATTCTTGCTTTTCAGGCATACATTGCATTTTTTTGGTCTGCTAGCCTTGGTCTACTCAGTATTTAGTGGTTAATTTTATTTTATTTTTTTTAAAAAGGCCACATATTTAAACAGTCTTATCTCCGTCAGATGCCTGGTGCATCTGAGGTGTCAAAATCCTCGCTTTGCAGGCATATGTTGTATTGTTTTGTCTGCTAGTCTTCGTCTACACATCATTTTGTGGTTTAATTTTTTTTTTTTAAAAAGGCCACATATTTAAATAGTCTGTTATCTCCGTCATATTCCTGATGTATCTGTGGTGTCAAAATCCTTGCTTTGCAGGCAAACGTTGCATTGCTTTGTCTACTAGCCTTTGTGTACCTATCATTTTGTGGTTTACATTTTTTTTTTAAAGGCCACATATTTAAACAGTCTGTTATTTCCGTCAGACACCTGGTGTAACTGTGCTGTCAAAATCCTCGCTTTGCAGACATTCATTGTATTTTTTTGTCTGCTAGCCTTGGTCTAATCAGTATTTAGTGGTTTAAAAAAATTTGTATTGAACTTGTAAAATACTTCAGTAGTCCATTTAAAATGGGCAAGGCAAGGGACGGGAAAGTGGACGTGATGCTGATGGTGCATGCAAAGGATGAGGCCATGGCCAAGCTGAAAGTGGGCCACAACAAAAACCCACATCTTCTCGCTCTACCTTCCTTTCCCAGTTAATAGGGAACAGCAGCACACCACTATTGAAGCCAGAGCAGTGTGAAACGGTTGTTAGCCACCACCACCACCACGTCTTCCACACGTTCAAGTCTGAGTAGCCGTGAGTGTGGACCGCATATTACTCACCCTGATCCTCCTTCCTCCCACCATGCTGAGTGCCCTAAGACAACTGATCCAACAATTGGACACTCCGAAGAGCTATTCAGTTTTCTCTTTAAAGATTCCGGACTCTGGGCTGGTCAACTTGAAGTGGGGCAAGATGAGATCGCATGTAGTGATGCCCAAAGATTTGAGCAGCCACGGTCACACGAAGACGATGGTGGGAAAGTGTCACAAGAGGTGGACGATGATGTGACACAATTGCCAGAAAGTCAAGAGGAGGAGCAGGGTGCGGATGTGGAAGACAAGATGGTGGATGACATAGTAACTGACCCGACCTGGTAGGAGGACATGCAGAGCGAGAACAGCAGCACACATGGGGAAGGAGGCATATCACCCCAACAAGCAGGAAGAAGCAGTGTGATGACCGCAGACAGAAGGCGAGCATCCTTTCCCTGTAACACCAACATGACGGAAGTTGCCATTCCAACTGTTAGATCATCACAAGTCTAGTTATTTTTTAAAGACTCTGCCAATAACCCTAAACAGGCCATTTCCAGCACCTACCATGCCCGCATTAGCAGGGGTAGCAAAACTACCAGCCCCACCACCAGCATGATCAGGCACATGGCAGCAAAGCACCCAACTTTGTGGGCCAAACCCCAGGCTCCAGAAACACTGTCTGCAGGTGACCCCACTGCTTCTTCCACTGTTTTGCGCAGAAGCCAAAGTCCCAGTCCACGGTGAATGTGAAGATGCCTCGTGCCCTGCACCTGTTGCTGCCCACAGTCAGCCAGCATCATCATCAAGCCCGTCCACGTCCTTGTCCCAGCACAGCCTTCAGTTGTCCATACCCCAGTCATTAGAATGGAAGCGGAAATACCCAGCCAACGCCCTACAGGCCACAGTACTAAATTCTATTATTTCTCGTCTGCTTATGCTCGAAATGTTGTCTTTTAGGCTCATTGAGATGGAAGCTTTCCGCAACCTGATGGCGGTGGCTGTCCCAAGGTACTCAGTCCCCAATCGCCACTATTACTCTCAGTGTGCCGTACCGGCATTACATCAGCATGTGACCCACAACATTACCCGTGCCCTCAACAATGCTGTTACTGGGAAATCCACCTAACCACGGACACATGGACAAGTGCTTGTGGGCAGGGACGGTACATCTCACTGACGGCACAGTGGGTTAACATAGTGGAAGCTGGGACCCAGTCAGACCTTGGGATGGAACACATCCCCCCACACCGAGGATTGCGGGCCCTACATCAATCAGGGTTGCCCCCACAGTCTAGATCTTCTGCACCTCCTCTTCAGCCTCCATCTCTGAAATGAGCACATCAGTCAGAAGCTGGAAGCACTGCAGCACTGCCTCAGCCAAGCGGCAACATCCTGTGCTGAAGCTAATCTGCTTAGGTGACAAACTGTACAATGCTGAAGAGTTGTGGACAGCGCTGAAAGAACAGTCAGATTTTTGTATGACAATGCTGAATCTACAGCCAGGCATGGTCATGTGTGACAATGGCCAAAACCTGGTGGCGTCTCTGAGGCAAGGTGAGCTCACACATGTACCTTGCCTGGCCAATGTGCTTAACCTCATTATTCAACGTTTTCTCAAAAGGGGATCTGCTAGTGAAAGTACGCCACCTGTCTGCCCATTTTAGAAAGTCAGCTACAGCTTCAGCCGCCCTTGCCATCCTTCAGCAGCATTGGCAGCTTCCGGCTCACCGACTGGTGTGTGATGTCCCCACGTGCTGGAACTCTACACTGCATATGTTGGAAAGGATTTTTGAGTAGAAGAGGGCAGTTATTGACTACCAGCATCAACAAGGCCATCGTTATTCAGTTCAGACTCCACACAGAAGACCTCAGGAGTGGACATGGATGTCAGACATATGTACCATCCGCCAAAACTTTGAGGACAGCATCAACATGGTGAGCGGCGATGATGCCATAATTAGCATCACCATCCCGCTTCTCTGCATTCTGAAAACCTCTCTGCTCACAATTAAAGAGGATGCATTGCAGGCGAAGCATGAGGACATGGAGCAAGAAACCATACAGGGTGATTACACTCAGCCCAACCTCATGTCATCCCAACATGGATTGGTAGACAATGATGAAGAAGAGGAGGAGGACTAACAGGAGCTACTTTCATGTGCTACAGACGGTACTACAAGCACAGTTGTCATACTGTCTGTTCAGCGCGGATTGCCTGAGGACAGGGAGGATGAGGAGGAGGAGGGCAGCATGGTCAGTCATCCTGTTAGTGAGGACATGGAAGTCTTGCCTTTTAGCAGTCTGGCACGTTAGGCTGACTTATGTTGCACTGCGTTTCCCATGACCCTCGCATTATTAAAATTCTCGGTGACACTCATTACTGGTTGGTGACAATTCTAGACCCACGCTACATGGAGAACTTTCAATCTCTTCTTCCAGAGGCAGACAGGTGTACTAAAATGTTGCAGTACCAGGGGGCCATTGTAGTGGAATTACTAAAAAAATTCCCATCTGAGAAAGCTGGCAGCAAACATAGTTACATAGTTACATAGTTATTAAGGTTGAAGGAAGACTTTAAGTCCATCTAGTTCAACCCATAGCCTAGCATGCCCTAACATGTTGATCCAGGGGAAGGCAAAAAAACCCCATGTGGTAAGAGTAAGCTCCATCATGGGGAAAAAAATTCCTTCCCGACCCCACATACGGCAATCAGACTAGTTCCCTGGATCAACGCCTTATCAAGGAATCTAATATATATACCCTGTAATATTATACTTTTCCAGAAAGGTATCCAGTCCCCTCTTAAATTGAAGCAATGAGTCACTCATTACAACATCATACGGCAGAGAGTTCCATAGTCTCACTGCTCTTACAGTAAAGAATCCGCGTCTGTTATTATGCTTAAACCTTTTTTCCTCCAGACGTAGAGGATGCCCCCTTGTCCCTGTCACCGGTCTATGATTAAAAAGATCAGCAGAAAGGTCTTTGTACTGTCCCCTCATATATTTATACATTAACATAAGATCACCCCTTAGTCTTCGTTTTTCCAAACTAAATAGCCCCAAGTGTAATAACCTATCTTGGTATGGCAGACCCCCCAGTCCTCTAATAACCTTGGTTGCTCTTCTCTGCACCCGCTCCAGTTCAGCTATGTCTTTCTTATACACCGTAGACCAGAACTGTGCACAGTATTCTAAGTGTGGTCGCACTAGTGACTTGTATAGAGGTAAAATTATGTTCTCCTCATGAGCATCTATGCCTCTTTTAATGCATCCCATTATTTTATTTGCCTTTGTAGCAGCTGCCTGACACTGGCCACTGAATATGAGTTTGTCATCCACCCATACACCCAGGTCTTTTTCATTGACGACGGTTTTGCCCAGAGTTTTAGAATTAAGCACATAGTTATACATCTTATTACTTCTACCCAAGTGCATGACCTTACATTTATCCCCATTAAAGCTCATTTGCCATTTATCAGCCCAAGCTTCTAGTTTACATAAATCAGCCTGTAATATAAAATTGTCCTCCCCTGTATTGATTACCCTGCAGAGTTTAGTGTCATCTGCAAATATTGAAATTCTACTCTGAATGCCCCCTACAAGGTCATTAATAAATATGTTAAAAAGAAGAGGGCCCAATACTGACCCCTGTGGTACCCAACTACTAACCGTGACCCAGTCCGAGTGTGCTCCATTAATAACCACCCTTTGTTTCCTATCCCTGAGCCAACTCTCAACCCACTTGCACATATTTTCCCCTATCCCCATTATTCTCATTTTATGTATCAACCTTTTGTGTGGCACCGTATCAAAAGCTTTTGAAAAGTCCATATACACTACATCTACTGGGTTGCCTTGGTCCAGACCGGAACTTACCTCTTCATAGAAGCTGATCAAATTAGTCTGACATGATCGGTCCCTAGTAAACCCGTGCTGATACTGGGTCATGAGGTTATTCCTCTTCAGATACTCCAGTATAGCATCCCTTAGAATGCCCTCCAGGATTTTACCCACAGTAGAGGTTAAACTTACGTCAGAGTTTGTTGTACAACAAAGGACTCCAAGTGAGAGAGACAGAAGTACAATCCCGCTCAGGCAGGGGAACAATTGCAAAGTTCGGGGACAGTTTTCTCAAACCCTTCCATCGTGCAGGCACAGAGGTAAGGGGTGCTGTCACAAGAAGTGCAATGTTTGGGAAGATGCAGAGGGAGTACCTTGTTGATCGTACAAACATCCTCCGTGATTCCTCTGTGCCTTTTAATTATTGGGTATCCAAGTTGAACACGTGGCATGAACTGGCTCTCTATGCATTGGAGGTCCTGGCCTGCCCTGCTGCTAGCGTTCTGTCAGAGCAGGTTTTTAGTGCCGCTGGTGGAATTATAACAGATAAGCGCATCCGCCTGTCAACTGAAAATGCTGACAGGCTGACTCTTATAAAAATGAACAAGGGCTGGATTAGGCAAGACTTCTGTACACCACCGAATGAAAACAGTGAAACATAACCTCAAATACATTGTCTTTTTTGTGGAGGTGTATTCTCATTCACCATCTTCACAATCACACATGGGTATAGGCATCCTGATTTAGTCTGTTTGGTGTTATCCTCCTCCTTATCCTCATCCTCATCATCCACAACCATAAGAACACCAAGGTGAATGTATTTTGTGATGCAAATGTCGCTCCTTTTTTGTGCAAGGGTGTTTTTATGATGCCCGTTAATAATTTTAAACCCCCAAAATTTTTATTCCCCCAGGGAGAAATGTTTGTCAGCCCATACACTTAGTGTATGGGCATTACAAGTCTAGGAGATCCGCTCTTTTACATTGGGCCTAGTTTTTAATGAGACCTTCATCAATGTCTCATCATTCTCCTTCACTAGATCACCAGGGTTATCGTGTTCCTTTCTGCTACAGCCAGTCAGTTTTTGGCAGGGGTGTCTATGATGCCCATAATAATATTTTTTTAAAATTTACTCTCCATGGGGAAATGTTTGTCAGCCCATGCACTTAGTGTATGGGCATTACGAGTTTAGGAGACCCGTTTCTTTGTAACGGGACAGTTTTTTTTTATGAGGCCCTCCTCCATGTTTCTTCCAAGGGGGGATTGTGTTGCATGCAAATTTGGGTCAAGGCGACCCTTGCATTCAATGCATAAGGAAACAGTATGGCAGGACCAACTGAAGAATGTGAAGTGGGTTTTCCTGTGGCCATCCAGTACTTAGGTTCAAAGTATTCTTGGGGTGCATATGACTTGATAGCAGGGCAGGCCTTTCATTCAATGCAACATTTTTTAAGGAAGCCCTCCTGTACCTCTCGTGAAAGGGGTATTGGGGTGCGTTGTAATTTTGGCAGCACAGCCACTCACTGCATAGGAGACCCACTGTTTCATAATGGCCCTTTAAGAATATTAATGCCGCCTGATGTCCCTCTAAAAATAGGCTTTCTGACTAAATGAAAACAAGGGACAGGTGATGGCATTTTTTATTTGTTTTTAATTTTTTATTTTGTTCTATTAGTTTTTATGTTTTTGGATTCTTCTGAATTTTGTAAATGTATATTTTTTTTTTTATTATTTTTTTATTTAAAAAACAGGTGAATTGATATTGTGATATATTAATAAAATATATTCAAATTTTTTTAGTGTTTTTTTAAAATATTCTTTATATATTTGTTTTTGAATCCTAATTTATTTTCAAATGGTGTTCATCACCTTGCTTCCTTTTTTATCTACGTTTTTATTTTGACTTCTCTAAACTGTTGGTGTATTTTTTGCCCAGTTTTTTTGACCAATGCTATTGGTTTGGAAACAAACTTGTTACGCACAACAGTGCCGCATGTGGATTTGTGGACTATGCAACACGGTCGGGCCTGGAAAGCAAGAGGCGAAGCTAAGCTGCGACCTGATGTTCACTGGAGCCCCTGATGGTGGAAACAGACTGGAATGAAGGTAGACACCAGGTTCCATTCCTAGGCAGAGCCTGATACTGCAGCCGCTGACCCCAGGAGTCAGGGATTAGTGCTAGGTCTCCATTCAGACTAGTAAGTTCTGGCACTTGAAAAATTTGGAAAATTCAGCAATCGCAAGGTTCATTAAAACATCACATTTATTTGTAAGTAAAAACCAGAAAAAAATAAAGTTTAAAAGACATATTAGGGCTATGTTTGACACGCTTTGAGCTATACTAATTCTTGATCCTGGCACCTCTATAGAATGGTTACTGACATGTTAGTCTAGGATACTGGATCGACGTTTAGCCGTACACATACTGGGGGACAATGTTCAGTCACTGTCTGCTCTCAGACCGGGGACAAGGTTCAGGCACTGGCCGCTGCGGGATCAGGGGTTGAGGTTTAGGCACTGTCCACTCCGGTACCAGGGAACGAGGTTCAGGCACTGCCTGCTCCAGGACCAGGGGAATACGGATACAGGACTGGCCACAATGGAACCAGGGGACTACACAGGACTGGCCACACTGGGACCAAGGGACTTTGGACACAGGTCTGGCCACACGGGGAACAGGGAAATAAGTTCAGGACTCTGGCCGCTACAGGACTAGGATACCTCATAACTCACTAGTAGTGCACCTAACTCACTAATGACTCTACACGTTGCTTGGTGTCTACCTAAGGGATAGGGAATCTTTTATACAGGGTGACTCCCAGAGATTGGCTGTACTCATTATATTAACCACTTCGTGACCTTGGGATTTTCTGTTTTTCCGTGTTCGTTTTTTGCTCCCCTTCTTCCCAGAGCCATAACTTTTTTCTTTTTCCATCAATATGGCCATATGAGGGCTTATTTTTTGCGAAACAAGTTGTAATTTTGAACGACATCATTGTTTTTAGCATGTCGTGTACTAGAAATCGGGAAAAAAATTCCAAGTGCGGTGAAATTGCAAAAAAGTGCAATCCCACACTTGTTTTTTGTTTGGCTTTTTTACTAGGTTCACTAAATGTTAAAACTGACTAGCCATTATGATTCTCCAGGTCATTACAAGTTCATAGACATCAAACATGTCTAGGTTCTCTTTTATTTAAGCGGTGAAAAAAAATTCCAAACTTTGCTAAAAAAAATAAAATAAATTGTGCCATTTTCCGATACCCGTAGCGTCTCAATTTTTCATGATCTGGGGTCAGGTGAGGGCTTATTTTTTGCTTACTGAGCTGGCATTTTTAATGATAGCATTTTGGTGCAGATACGTTCTTTTGATCGCCCGTTATTGCATTTTAATGCAATGTCGCGGCGACCAAGAAAACGTAATTCTGGCGTTTCAAATTTTTTTCTTGCTACGCCGTTTAGCGATCAGGTTAATCCTTTTTTTATTGACAGATTGGGCGATTCTGAACACGGTGATACCAAATATGTGTAGGTTTGATTTTTTTTTTTTATTGATTTATTTTGAATGGGGCGAAAGGGGGGTGATTTAAACTTTTATATATTTTTTTTATTTTTTTCACTTTTTTTTTTTTTTTTTTTTACTTTTGCCATGCTTCAATAGCCTCCATGGGAGGCTAGATGCAGACATAACTCGATCGCCTCTGCTACATAGCAGCGATCATCAGATCGCTGCTATGTAGCTTAATAACAGGCTTGCTATGAGTTCCGACCACAGGATGGTGCTCACTGCTAGCCGGGATCAATAACCATAGAGGTCTCAAGGACCTCTATAGTTACCATTCTGATGCATCGCTGACCCCCGATCATGTGACAGGGGTCAGCGATGCGCTCATTCCCGGCCGGATGGCCGGAAGCGCCGGTTAAATGCCGCTGTCAGCGTTTGACAGCGGCATTTAACTAGTTAATAGCGGCGGGTGAATCGCGATTTCACCCGCCGCTATTGCGGGCACATGTCAGCTGTTCAAAACAGCTGACATGTCCCGGCTTTGATGCGGGCTCACCGCTGGAGCCCTGCATCAAAGCGGGGTATCTGACCTCGGACGTACTATCCCGTCCGAGGTCAGAAAGAGGTTAAATTCCTCTCAGCAACAAGCTGAGGGTATTAACTGTTATGATCTGGTGGCCTAAGAGCAGCATGAGACATACTCTGGAGAAGGTGGTACCTGTACTGACCGCAGACCCTGAAATTAACACCGCAACTAGAAGTAGCCATGGAATGTACCTAGCGCTCCCTAGACATCTCGACACAGCCGGAGGACTAATTACCACTAGAGATGGAAAACTATCTTGCCTCAGAGAAAATTCCCAAAAGATAGGCAGCCCCCCACAAATATTGACTGTGAGAGGAGAGGGAAAAAACATACACAGACGGAAATGAGAATTTAGCAAAAGAGGCCACTTCTAGCTAAATAGAAAGGATAGGACAGAGTACTATGCAGTCAGTATTAAAACCCTAGAAAATATCCACCACAGAAAATACAAAATCTCCACAGCTAACTAAAGATATGGAGGGTATATCTGCATCTCCAGAGATACCAGCTTGGCTAAACAAATCCTTATACAGACCAAGCTGGAAGACATGGAATAGAAACTGAACAATAAGGCCACAACATGTGGACAGCAAAAATCAAGACCAGAACTTATCTTTGTTGAAATGAACTGCAAAGCAGAAGGGACCATGCAGAGATGTGAATCCTCCAGGAACAATGGACAACTGGCACTGACTAAAGGGTGAAGCAAGACTAAATAGCCCAGTCAAAATTGCAAAAAGTGAACACACCTGATAATTGCTGCGATTCAGAGACAGCAGCGCTACCACTTACAACCACCGGAGGGAGCCCAAGAGAAGAATTCACAACAGTACCCCCCCCTTGAGGAGGGGTCACCGAACCCTCACCAGAGCCCCCAGGCCGATCCGGACGAGCCAAATGAAAGGCACGAACCAAATCATCAGCATGAACATCGGAGGCAACAACCCAAGAATTATCCTCCTGGCCATAACCCTTCCATTTGACAAGATACTGAAGCTTCCGCCTTGAAAAACGAGAATCCAAAATCTTCTCCACCACATACTCCAACTCCCCATCAATCAACACCGGGGCAGGAGGATCAACAGAGGGAACAACGGGCACCACATATTTCCGCAACAAAGATCTATGAAAAACATTATGGATGGAAAAAGAGGCTGGAAGGGCCAAACAAAAAGACACCGGATTGATAATCTCAGAAATCCTATAAGGGCCAATAAACCAAGGCTTAAACTTAGGGGAAGAAACCTTCATAGGGACATGACGGGAAGACAACCAGACCAAATCCCCAACCCGAAGCCGGGAACCAACACACCGACGACGGTTAGCAAAACTTTGAGCCCCCTCCTGAGACAACACCAAATTGTCCACCACATGAGCCCAAATTTGCTGCAACCTGTCAACCACAGAGTCCACCCCAGGACAATCAGAAGGCTCAACCTGCCCCGAAGAAAAACGAGGATGAAAACCAGAGTTACAAAAGAAGGGTGAAACCAAGGTAGCAGAACTAGCCCGATTATTAAGGGCAAACTCGGCCAATGGCAAGAAAGCCACCCAATCATCCTGATCAGCAGACACAAAGCATCTCAAATAAGTTTCCAAAGTCTGATTAGTTCGCTCGGTTTGGCCATTTGTCTGAGGATGAAATGCGGAAGAAAAAGACAAATCAATGCCCAGCCTAGCACAAAAGGCCCGCCAAAACCTAGAAACAAACTGGGAACCTCTATCGGACACAATATTCTCCGGAATGCCATGCAAACGAACCACATGCTGAATAAACAACGGAACCAAATCAGAAGTGGAAGGCAATTTAGGCAAAGGTACCAAATGAACCATCTTAGAAAACCGGTCACAAACCACCCAGATAACTGACATCCTCTGGGAAACCGGAAGATCCGAAATAAAATCCATAGAAATATGCGTCCAAGGCCTCTCAGGGACCGGCAAAGGCAAAAGCAACCCACTAGCACGGGAACAGCAAGGCTTGGCCCGCGCACAAGTCCCACAGGACTGCACAAAAGAACGCACATCCCGTGACAAAGAAGGCCACCTAAAGGACCTACCAACCAAATCTCTGGTACCAAAAATCCCAGGATGACCAGCTAACACAGAACAATGAACCTCCGAAATCACTTTACTAGTCCATCTGTCAGGAACAAACAATTTCCCCACTGGACAGCGGTCAGGTTTATCAGCCTGAAATTCCTGAAGAACCCGTCGTAAATCAGGGGAGATGGCAGAAAGAATCACCCCTTCCTTCAGAATACCGACCGGCTCAAGGACCCCAGGAGAATCAGGCAAAAAGCTCCTAGAGAGGGCATCAGCCTTAACATTCTTAGAACCCGGAAGATACGAGACCACAAAATCAAAACGGGAGAAAAACAGGGACCATCGGGCCTGTCTAGGATTCAGCCGTTTGGCAGACTCGAGATAAATCAGATTCTTATGATCGGTCAAGACCACAATACGGTGCTTGGCCCCCTCAAGCCAATGTCGCCACTAGTGTTGAGCATTCCGATACCGCAAGTATCGGGTATCGGCCAATCCTTGCGGTATCGGAATTCCGATACCGAGATCCGATATTTTTGTGGCATCGGGTATCGGAATCGGAAGTCCCCACAGTGCTAAAATCACTATAATGTAAAGTGGGCGGTGCGTGGGCGGAGACTGCGTGTCTCTGTGCGGGCGGGGTCTGTGCGGGCCTGCCAGGGATCTCATTCTATGCGGCCGGCGCTGTATGCCCAGGCTTGATGCGGCGTGCCGGGGCTTGATGCGGCGTGGGAGGGCTCTGCGGCGTGCTGGGGGGGTCTATGCGGCGTGAGGGGGGGTCTATGCGGCGTGAGGGGCTCTCTGCGGCGTTCTGGGGCGTCTATGCGGCGTGCTGGGGGATCTATGCGGCGTGAGGGGCTCTCTGCGGCGTTCTGGGGCATCTATGCGGCGTGCTGGGGGGTCTATGCGGCGTGCTGGGGGGTCTATGCGGCGTGCTGGGGGGTCTATGCGGCGTGCGGGGGTCTCTGCGGCGTGCTGGGGGGTCTCTGCGGCGTGGGGGGGGTGTCTCTGCGGCGTGGGGGGGGGTCTCTGCGGCGTGGGGGGGTCTCTGCGGCGTGCGGGGGTCTCAGTGCGGGCATCGTCCGATGGGACTACAAGTCCCATCGGGCTATGCCTGCTACACTGACAGTGATTGACACATTAGCCAATGATGGGACAGTAGTAGTCCCATCATCCGGCTAATGTGTTGAATGAAAAAAAAAAAAATACTCCATACATACATTCTACATACATACATACATATAGACATACAGTACATTCATACATTACATACATGACATACATTACATTAAACATAGATTACATACTCACCATTACTTGTCATTTTGATCCCCGAAGCCAGTGTCATCTATAAAAAATGTGAAAAAAACAAACAACCAATATACTCCCTGTCCGCAGAAATCCACGAGTGTCCCACGACGATCTCCCGTGGAGAGCAGCAGCATCAAATAATGCGACCGCTCTCTAGGGGCTCAGAAACACAATGACGGGAGGAAGGTATCCTTCCGCCACTGTATTCCTCCGCTGCTGTAAAAAAAAAAGTCCCTAGTCTCACTTTATGGCATTGCTGTATGAGACATTTTCCCATGCAGCAATTATATAAAGTGACACTTTGAACTCAGGTAACCTCAGTGATGCACTGCAGGAGCCATTGTCTCCTGTCAGTGTGTCACTGAGGGTCCTATAGAGCAGTGACGTCACCCGATGTCACTGTTCTATAGGGGAGATCGTCGTGGGACACTCGTTATTAATTGGACTACGGCGGACAGGTAGTATGCGGTTTATTATTTTACGTTTTTTGCAGGCGCTGAAGTATGGTAAGTATGGTGAAATGAAGAATATTAAAATACTTTTTCCTAATGTGTGCGTGTTTTATTAACCCTTTTCTTACTATTGGATTAATAACGGATAGGCGTCTTATTGACGCCTCTCCGTTATTAACCCGGCTTAATGTTACCTTACGATAGCAAGGTGACATTAACCCCTTATTACCCCATATCCCACCGCTACACGGGAGTGGGAAGAGAGGGGCTAAGTGCCGGAATTGGCGCATCTTACGGATGCGCCATTTTCGGGGCGGCTGCGGACTGGTATTTGTAGCCGGGGGGGGGGCCAATATCCATGGCCCCTCTCTAGGCTATGAATATCAGCCCGCAGCTGTCTGCGTAGCCTTTCTGGCTATAAAATATAGGGGGACCCCACGTCATTTTTTTGGGGGGTCCCCCTATTTTAATAGCCAGTAAAGGCTACGCAGACAGCTGCGAGCTGATATTCATAGCAGGCTACAAATATTGGCCCCCGGCCGTCGGCTTTCCCCCTCTGGCGCAGAAAATTGCGCGGGAGCCCACGCCGTTTTTTTCCATTTTTTTTTTTTTTAAATTCAACGCTCATAAAGGCCTCTTTCACCCTTGCGTCAGTACGGGTCCGTCGCTATGCGTCGAGCCGACGTACCGACGCACGTTGTGAAATTTGTACACGACGTGGGCAGCGGATGCAGTTTTTCAACGCATCCACTGCCCATTCTGAAGTGCGGGGAGGAGGGGGCAGAGTTTCTGCTGCGCATGCGCAGTAGAAAATGGCAGACGCGACGGACAAAAAAACGTTCACTTGAACGTTTTTTCGTGCCGACGGTCCGCCAAAACTCGACGGATCCGTTGCAGAATGGACGCGACGTGTGGCCATTCGTCGCGATCCGTCGCTAATACAAGTCTATGGGGAAAAAAAATGCATCCTGCGAGCACATTTGCAGGATCCGTTTTTTTCCGCCAGATCCGTTTTTTCAGTCGGATCCGTTGTTTTCCGCCAGATCGGTTTTTTTCCACCGGATCCGTTTTTTTCCGCTAGATCCGTTTTTTTTCCGCCGGATCCGTTTTTTTCCTGCTGGATCCATTTTTTTCCGCCAGATCCGTTTTTTCTCATAGAGTTGTAATAGCGCCGGATTGCGCCTGATGGCCACACATTTCATCCATTTTTTGCAGGATTCGTAAAAAAAAACTTTCCGCCGGATGGAAAACTCATAGCAACGTTTTTTGTCCGTTATTTTTCATGCATGTTTCCATTCAAATCATGCACATTTTCCGTTTATTTATTTTCCAAAAACCTCATCAAAACCTGCATCAAAACTAAACTGCATGAAAAACCGCACCAAAAACCTGCATCAAAAACAGCATCAAAAACCGCACCAAAAACCTGCAGCAAAAAAAGCACCAAAAACTGCATCAAAAACTGAACCAAAAACTACATCAAAAACCGCACCAAAAACATGCAGCAAAAAAGCACCAAAAACTGCATCAAATACTGCACCAAAAACTGCATCAAAAACCGGCAGCAAAAAAGCACCAAAAACTGCATCAAAAACGGCATCAAAAACCTGCAGCAAAAAAAGCACCAAAAACAGCACCAAAAACCTGCAGCAAAAAAAGCACCGAAAATTGCATCAAAAACCGCATCAAAAAGCTACATCAAAAACAGCACCAAAAACTGCATCAAAAACCGCATCAAAAACTGCACCAAAAACCTGCAGCAAAAAAGCACCAAAAACTGCATCAAAAACGGCATCAAAAACCTGCAGCAAAAAAAGCACCAAAAACTGCATCAAAAACCTCAACAAAAAGCTACATAAAAAACAGCACCAAAAACTGCATCAAAAACCGCACCAAAAACCTGCAGCAAAAAAAGCACCAAAAACTGCATCAAAAACTGAACCAACAACTAAATCAAAAACCGCACCAAAAACATGCAGCAAAAAAGCACCAAAAACTGCATCAAAAAACGCATCAAAAACTGCACCAAAAACTGCATCAAAAACCGCACCAAAAACCTGCAGCAAAAAGCACCAAAAACTGCATCAAAAACCGCATCAAAAATTGCACCAAAAACTGCATCAAAAACCGCACCAAAAACCTGCAGCAAAAAAGCACCAAAAACTGCATCAAAAACTGCATCAAAAACAGCACCAAAAACCTGCAGCAAAAAAAGCACCAAAAACTGCATCAAAAACCGCATCAAAAAGCTACATCAAAAACAGCACCAAAACCTGCATCAAAAACCGCATCAAAAACTGCACCAAAAACTGCATCAAAACCTGCATAAAAAACTGGTGCAGTTTTGATGCGGTTTTTGATGCAGTTTTTGCTGCAGGTTTTTGGTGCGGTTTTTGATGCAGTTTTTGGTGCAGTATTTGATGCACTTTTTGGTGCTTTTTTGCTCCAGCTTTTTGATGCAGTTTTTGATGTAGTTTTTGGTGCAGTTTTTGATGCAGTTTTTGGTGCTTTTTTGCTGCAGGTTTTTGGTGCGGTTTTTGATGCAGTTTTTGGTGCTGTTTTTGATGTAGCTTTTTGATGCGGTTTTTGATGCAGTTTTTGGTGCTTTTTTTGCTGCAGTTTTTTGGTGCTGTTTTTGATGCAGTTTTTGGTGCAGTTTTTGGTGCTGTTTTTGATGTAGCTTTTTGATGTGGTTTTTGATGCAGTTTTTGGTGCTTTTTTTGCTGCAGTTTTTTGGTGCGGTTTTTGATGCAGTTTTTGATGCAGTTTTTGGTGCTTTTTTGCTGCAGGTTTTTGGTGCGGTTTTTGATGCAGTTTTTGGTGCGGTTTTTGATGCAGTTTTTGGTGCGGTTTTTGATGCAGGTTTTTGGTGCGGTTTTTGATGCTGTTTTTGATGCAGGTTTTTGGTGCGGTTTTTCATGCAGTTTTGATGCAGGTTTTGATGAGGTTTTTGGAAAATAAATAAACGGAAAATGTGCATGATTTGAATGGAAACATGCATGAAAAATAACGGACAAAAAACGTTCCTATGAGTTTTCCGTCCGGCGGAAACAGTTTTTTTTAACGAATCCTGCAAAAAACGGATGAAATGTGTGGCCATCAGGCGCAATCCGGCGCTATTACAACTCTATGAGAAAAAACGGATCTGGCGGAAAAAAATGGATCCGGCAGGAAAAAACGGATCTGGCGGAAAAAAAACGGATCTGGTGGAAAAAAACGGATCCGGTGGAAAAAAACAGATCTGGCAGAAAAAAATGGATCCAATGTAAAAAAAACGGATCTGGCGGAAAAAAACGGATCCGGTGGAAAAAAACCGATCTGGCGGAAAACAACGGATCCGACTGAAAAAACGGATCTGGCGGAAAAAAACGGATCCTGCAAATGTGCTCGCAGGATGCATTTTTTTTCCCCATAGACTTGTATTAGCGACGGATCGCGACGAATGGCCACACGTCGCGTCCGTTCTGCAACGGATCCGTCGAGTTTTGGCGGACCGTCGGCACGAAAAAACGTTCAAGTGAACGTTTTTTTGTCCGTCGCGTCTGCCATTTTCTACTGCGCATGCGCAGCAGAAACTCTGCCCCCTCCTCCCCGCACTTCAGAATGGGCAGTGGATGCGTTGAAAAACTGCATCCGCTGCCCACGTCGTGTACAAATTTCACAACGTGCGTCGGTACGTCGGCTCGACGCATAGCGACGGACCCGTACTGACGCAAGGGTGAAAGAGGCCTTTATGAGCGTTGAATTTAAAAAAAAAAAAAATGGAAAAAAACGGCGTGGGCTCCCGCGCAATTTTCTGCGCCAGAGGGGGAAAGCCGACGGCCGGGGGCCAATATTTGTAGCCTGCTATGAATATCAGCTCGCAGCTGTCTGCGTAGCCTTTACTGGCTATTAAAATAGGGGGACCCCCCAAAAAAATGACGTGGGGTCCCCCTATATTTTATAGCCAGAAAGGCTACGCAGACAGCTGCGGGCTGATATTCATAGCCTAGAGAGGGGCCATGGATATTGGCCCCCCCCCCGGCTACAAATACCAGTCCGCAGCCGCCCCGAAAATGGCGCATCCGTAAGATGCACCAATTCCGGCACTTAGCCCCTCTCTTCCCACTCCCGTGTAGCGGTGGGATATGGGGTAATAAGGGGTTAATGTCACCTTGCTATCGTAAGGTGACATTAAGCCGGGTTAATAACGGAGAGGCGTCAAAAAGACGCCTATCCGTTATTAATCCAATAGTAAGAAAAGGGTTAATAAAACACGCACACATTAGGAAAAAGTATTTTAATATTCTTCATTTCACCATACTTACCATACTTCAGCGCCTGCAAAAAACGTAAAATAATAAACCGCATACTACCTGTCCGCCGTAGTCCAATTAATAACGAGTGTCCCACGACGATCTCCCCTATAGAACAGTGACATCGGGTGACGTCACTGCTCTATAGGACCCTCAGTGACACACTGACAGGAGACAATGGCTCCTGCAGTGCATCACTGAGGTTACCTGAGTTCAAAGTGTCACTTTATATAATTGCTGCATGGGAAAATGTCTCATACAGCAATGCCATAAAGTGAGACTAGGGACTTTTTTTTTTACAGCGGCGGAGGAATACAGTGGCGGAAGGATACCTTCCTCCCGTCATTGTGTTTCTGAGCCCCTAGAGAGCGGTCGCATTATTTGATGCTGCTGCTCTCCACGGGAGATCGTCGTGGGACACTCGTGGATTTCTGCGGACAGGGAGTATATTGGTTGTTTGTTTTTTTCACATTTTTTATAGATGACACTGGCTTCGGGGATCAAAATGACAAGTAATGGTGAGTATGTAATCTATGTTTAATGTAATGTATGTCATGTATGTAATGTATGAATGTACTGTATGTCTATATGTATGTATGTATGTAGAATGTATGTATGGAGTATTTTTTTTTTTTTCATTCAACACATTAGCCGGATGATGGGACTACTACTGTCCCATCATTGGCTAATGTGTCAATCACTGTCAGTGTAGCAGGCATAGCCCGATGGGACTTGTAGTCCCATCGGACGATGCCCGCACTGAGACCCCCGCACGCCGCAGAGACCCCCCCCACGCCGCAGAGACCCCCCCCCACGCCGCAGAGACCCCCCCACGCCGCAGAGACCCCCCCCCCACGCCGCAGAGACCCCCGCACGCCGCTGAGACCCCCGCACGCCGCATAGACCCCCCAGCACGCCACATAGACCCCCCAGCACGCCGCATAGACCCCCCAGCACGCCGCATAGACGCCCCAGAACACCGCAGAGAGCCCCTCACGCCGCATAGATCCCCCAGCACGCCGCATAGACGCCCCAGAACGCCGCAGAGAGCCCCTCACGCCGCATAGACCCCCCAGCACGCCGCTTAGACCCCCTCACGCCACATAGACCCCCCCAGCACGCCGCAGAGCCCTCCCACGCCGCATCAAGCCTGGGTATACAGCGCCGGCCGCATAGAATGAGATCCCTGGCAGGCCCGCACAGACCCCGCCCGCACAGAGACACGCAGTCTCCACCCACGCACCGCCCACACTCTCCCCCCCTCCAGAACCCCATATAGAAGGACAGAAAGGGCTGATTTACCGTCCGATACTTGAGTCCCATTCACTTGTATTGGTATCGGGTATCGGTATCGGATTAGATCCGATACTTTGCCGGTATCGGCCGATACTTTCCGATACCGATACTTTCAAGTATCGGACGGTATCGCTCAACCCTAGTCGCCACTCCTCAAATGCCCACTTCATAGCCAACAACTCACGATTGCCGACATCATAATTGCGTTCCGCAGGCGAAAACTTTCGAGAAAAGAAGGCACACGGTTTCATCAAGGAACCATCAGAATTCCTCTGAGACAAAACGGCCCCTGCCCCAATCTCAGAAGCGTCAACTTCAACCTGAAAAGGAAGAGAAACATCCGGCTGATGCCACACCAGGGCAGAAGTAAATCAGCATTTAAGCTCCTGAAAGGCAGAAACAGCCGCAGAGGACCAATTCGTCACATCAGCGCCTTTCTTCGTCAAATCGGTCAGGGGTTTAACCACACTGGAGAAGTTGGCAATGAAACGGCGATAAAAATTAGCAAAGCCCAAAAATTTCTGAAGGCTCTTCACGGATGTGGGCTGGATCCAATCATGAATGGCCTGAACCTTAACCGGATCCATTTCTATAGATGAGGGAGAAAAAATGAAGCCCAAAAAAGAAATCTTCTGTACTCCAAAGAGGCACTTAGACCCCTTCACAAACAAGGCATTATCACGAAGGATCTGAAATACCATCCTGACTTGTTTCACATGAGACTCCCAATCATCTGAAAAAATCAAAATATCATCCAAATATACAATCATGAATTTATCAAGATAATTCCGAAATATATCATGCATGAAGGACTGAAACACAGATGGAGCATTAGAGAGTCTGAATGGCATCACAAGGTATTCAAAATGTCCTTCGGGCGTATTAAACGCAGTTTTCCATTTGTCACCCTGCTTAATACGAACAAGATTATATGCCCCTCGAAGGTCAATCTTAGTAAACCAACTAGCCCCCTTAATCCTAGCAAACAGATCAGAAAGCAAAGGCAAAGGGTATTGGAATTTGACCGTGATCTTATTCAAGAGGCGATAATCAATACAGGGTCTCAAGGAGCCATCTTTTTTAGCAACAAAAAAAAAACCTGCTCCCAATGGTGAAGAAGATGGCCGAATATGCCCCTTCTCCAAGGACTCCTTACCATAGCTCCGCATGGCGGTATGTTCTGGCACAGACAGATTGAAAAGTCGGCCCTTAGGGAACTTACAGCCTGGAATCAAGTCAATAGCACAATCACAGTCCCTATGCGGTGGAAGGGAACTGGACTTGGGCTCATTGAATACATCCTGGAAATCTGACAAAAACTCAGGAATTTCAGAAGAGGGGGAGGAGGCAATTGACATCAAAGGAACATCACCATGAACCCCCTGACAACCCCAACTAGTCACAGACATAGATTTCCAATCTAATACCGGATTATGCACCTGTAACCATGGGAAACCCCAGCACAATAGCATCATGCAAATTATGCAACACCAGAAAACGACAATCTTCCCGATGGGCTGGCGCCATGCACATGGTCAGCTGTGTCCAAAACTGAGGTTTATTTTTAGCCAACGGTGTAGCATCAATACCCCTCAAAGGAATAGGACTCTGCAAAGGCTGCAAGGGGAAACCACAACGCCTGGCAAATTCTAAGTCCATTAAATTTAGAGCGGCGCCTGAATCCACAAATGCCATGACAGAAAATGACGATAATGAGCAGATCAGGGTCACAGATAACACAAATTTAGGTTGTACAGTACTGATAGTAACAGAACTAGCGATTCTCTTGGTACGCTTAGGGCAATCAGAAATAACATGAGCAGAATCGCCGCAGTAAAAACACAACCTATTCTGACATCTGAATCCTTGTCGTTCAGCTCTAGACACAATCCTATCACACTGCATAGGCTCAGGACTCCGCTCGGAAGACAATGCCATAGTGTGTACAACTCTGCGCTCGCGCAAGCGCCGATCAATCTGAATGGCCAGAGACATAGAATCACTCAGACCAGCAGGCGTGGGGAACCCCACCATAACATCTTTAACGGATTCAGAAAGACCCTTTCTGAAGATTGCCACCAAGGCATCCTCATTCCATTTAGTCAGTACAGACCATTTTCTAAACTTCTGGTAATATGATTCTGCTGCTTCTTGACCCTGAGACAGGGCCAACAAGGTCTTCTCAGCATGATCCACTGAATTAGGTTCGTCATACAATAACCCAAGCGCCTGAAAAAAGGCGTCTACATTAAGCAATGCCGGATTCCCAGGTTCCAGCCTGAGGGTCACCACGCAGCAGAGATATAACAATTTTAACCTTCTGGATGGGTTCACCAGAGGAACGGAGTTTCAGAGCAAAAAACAGTTTACAGTTATTTTTAAAGCTCAGAAATTTGGACCTATCCCCAAAAAACAAATCAGGAGTTGGAATTCTAGGCTCTAAAACCGGAGTCTGAACGATATAATTGGAAATACCCTGTACTCTAGCAGCAAGTTGATCCACACGAGAAGCCAATCCCTGAACATCCATATCAGCGCTGAACTCCTGAGCCACCCAGAGATAAAGAGGGAAGAAAGAAAAAAAAAAAAAAACACAACAGACTACAGAAAAAAAAAATGGCTCAGCACTTTCCTTCCCTTCTTCTGAGATGCGGTTAACTCATTGTTGGCCAGTTGTACTGTTATGATCTGGTGGCCTAAGAGCAGCATGAGACATACTCTGGAGAAGGTGGTACCTGTACTGACCGCAGACCCTGAACTTAACACCGCAACTAGAAGTAGCCGTGGAATGTACCTAGCGCTCCCTAGACATCTCGACACAGCCGGAGGACTAATTACCACTAGAGATAGAAAAGGGAAAACTATCTTGCCTCAGAGAAAATTCCCAAAAGATAGGCAGCCCCCCACAAATATTGACTGTGAGAGGAGAGGGAAAAAACATACACAGACGGAAATGAGAATTTAGCAAAGGAGGCCACTTCTAGCTAAATAGAAAGGATAGGACAGAGTACTATGCAGTCAGTATTAAAACCCTAGAAAATATCCACCACAGAAAATACAAAATCTCCACAGCTAACTAAAGATATGGAGGATATATCTGCATCTCCAGAGATACCAGCTTGGCTAAACAAATCCTTATACAGACCAAGCTGGACAAGAAAAATACATGGAAAAGAACTGAACAATAAGGCCACAACATGTGGACAGCAAAAATCAAGACCAGAACTTATCTTTGTTGAAATGAACTGCAAAGCAGAAGGGACCAGGCAGAGATGTGAATCCTCCAGGAACAATGGACAACTGGCACTGACTAAAGGGTGAAGCAAGACTAAATAGCCCAGTCAAAATTGCAAAAAGTGAACACACCTGATAATTGCTGCGATTCAGAGACAGCAGCGCTACCACTTACAACCACCGGAGGGAGCCCAAGAGCAGAATTCACAACAATTAACTATATGCATACACTGCCACTTTAAGAGCAGGGGAGCGCATGAATGCACACAGGAGGTGAGCCGCTGTGAACTGCTGTGCGCCCACACACAGACCAGGAAGTGACAGGAAACAGGAGCATTCTGGGGATCGCCGAGGGCCGGGGTAGTGAATAAGCCAGTGTCCCTTTATGGAGGGGGAAGGGGACAGCATAGTGGATGGGATTTCAAGAAATCCCATGCCCATTATGCGTCCAGAAACTCCCGCGACTCACCCGTGGAGAAGGACATGCGGTTTGTCTTTCCAGACAAATTCCAGAATGTACTGGTTTAGTAAACACATCTGGATTCATCTACGTTCAATAGCCGGCATAGCCTTGGATGCAACGTACATGTGCTGCATCCAAAGCGCTGCCAATTCCTGATTGCCTGCATATACCCTAACTCCCGTTCTAAAAGACAACCTTTAATTAATATATACATCCCACTGATAACATTTCTTTGTTCAAATTGTGTTTTTCACAAAAACGCCTTTTATTTTTTTTGATTGGAGCAATGATCTTTCTTTTACAGATTTTTTTATGTTTTGCACATACATAAGCATACATAAGAGTAATAAAAAACTCAATGGATAGCTTGTTTGCACATGGAATGCCTGCCAGGGCCGTGGGGTACTCGGAACTGGGTCTGGTCACTCTTAAAGGGGATGTAAAGGTGGCTGCGACCCGGTCCATGGCTCTGGGCGCCCAATTAAAGGGGAATGGTCTTTTAAGGGGAATTGTGATAAAGTCTGTCATGATGCCACCTGTGGTTCTCGGTCAGTAGGGACTGACGCCGCTTAAAGGGGTCCTCTGGGGTTATGATATGGTGGCTAGATGCTGATACTTCCCACAGGTGAACCAAGGTCCCCTGGGCTCCCAAGGTGTGTGGCAAAGATGGTGTATGCCGACGAATAAGTGGAAGACACAAGTTGTAAAGTCTTTATCTGGTTTACTGAAGATGTAACAGCCCTCAGTCCAGGGTACCAGGCACAGGTGGTGATGTGGTCTGGCCGGCTTGGAGGCAAAGGTGATCCCTCTCCAAGGTGAGGTCGGTAAGCCTTTCCTACTTGCGCTAAGATGGTGAGGTCCCTGCTGCTTGTAGCTTGCTGGCACGGTATCCTCTCTCCCCTGTCCTTGGACAATTGCCTGTACAGTAGGCAGTTTGAGCCTTTTATAGGGTCTCTACCACGACCCGGGCTCTTAGAGTACTGCTGTACTGGGTGATTAGAATTAGAATTCCACAAAAGCCTCAGGCACCCGGTACCCGGTTACTGCGCTCTGGCTCTGATGGTGCCTGGTCACAGTTCCCCTCTGAGCCCTGTTCCACTCCTGCTCTCATTTCCTCAATGATCCACTGCATGCAACAACCTTTCAGTTCTCATCTTCCCAGGAGCCACAGCACTGTCCTGGCTGCCCGGCTCCGCTGTCTGCTCTCTCAGACTTCTTTCTCCTAGGTCTCCCTGGACCAACTGTCCTTGTCCACTGTCTGTGAATGACTGGCTTGCTTGGTCTTCCTGCACCAACTAACTTCCTCCTCTCTCTTCCTCCAACTGGCTAACTCCTCCTCCAGACCAGGATATTTAAAGCTGAGGGAAGCTCCCCTGAATCCGGGTCATGAGCTCCCCCTCCTGGCCTGGATTCAGAATGTGTTGCATGTGTGCTTACCTGGTAAAGATAATCCTCTTTACCTCCACGCATGATATCGCCCTGCCCGAAAGAAAGGCACCATCACTGTAACAACTGGTTACCTGAGGTGTTACACACACACATCTGGCAGTGTGTCTCCTGTTTGGATAGAATATCCAACCCATCGTGAAAGCCACTATACTATTGCCTGACGATCTTCAGGTAACCATCTCTTTAGCTCCTTCACCCAGTCTGAAATCAGTCCGCCGGAACTTATGTACATGTGCATTTCTCCAGGTTCGATAGAACAGCAGAGGGCACACTTCGATTGTAAGGTGGCTATATTTGTTCTAACATTTCGTTCAAACCATCTGGGTGCAGACTTTGTCCTTTATTACAGTATGTCCAGCTTGTTTCCTTGGAATTGAGGATAGTTTTTCTATTAGTTGTGGTAGGAGAAATCTGTTTTACAGGAGTGACCGGCGTCAAATGAAAATTCTTTTGATTTGCAGATTAAATTGCCGTAATAGGCTTTGTTCAAAAAGCCATTTTTCATGTTGTGTTTGTGGCCATTCATTCTAGCCATAAGAACCTTGCAGAATGTATATTTTTGGAAGCCCATAAAAGTCTAATTTTTATTCCTAGTTAGCATTTCACTGATAATTTTATTTGCAGGCTCTTCTCTGTGGGTTCATGCCCTGACTATAATTCATCACAGTCGATCAATACTGCAGAATAACAGATTAAACTAAATGGCCTTATATTTTTTAACTACATTACTGGAGAATTATATTTTTTACGAAAACAATACACATATTTAACAGTGAGATTCTGGCAATAGTCCATCACCAATTGTACAAATTCATAATTCACTTTTATGATACGGCAACGCATACCAGACATCTATCATTATCATTGATGACAGTTTTAATTGTTAAGCCTGGCTGACATCACTGTTCTATTTGTAGGGAAGTTACATGGAAGAAATGTGTGACAGCACATCACTCCAGCACTAGATGGCAGCTTCTGCCTGCTGCTGACAGTGAAGGAAAGAAAGCAAATAAAAAAGGCAGAGCATAAATACATAATTGAACTGGATAAATCAGGCATATTAAATATGAAACTGTTGAAGTTCAATAATGCAATGCATAACCTCATGCCATTACATCTGATTTGGAAATCATTGCCTACGTAGATATTCCCCGGTGTTCAGAAGGGTTCTATAAATCTTTTTATTAACATTCTGTTGCATGATTGCAAAACAAGATCCAAATAATTCTTGTACCCATTAACTCATTTAAACTCATTAAAATGCAATGAGAAGTAGAAGGGTTTGGTTAAATCATTAGAACTATTTCATTTGTATAATATGTGGATTTATGGCTCAAACTGGAAAAAGTCAGCATGATCCATTTAAATACATATTATCTACATTTATTTTTAGCTAACATATACGGTAGGCCTGAAAAAAACATCACTGTGATGAGACCTGCTACATAGAGCATTAAACAGAGGAGGGTTCATTAACTTACTGCCATTTGTTATAGTGAAGTCCATAAAGTCGATATCCATAATACACTCAATTTTCCATGTACATAGAAATATTAGAAATAAGAAAGGACTTACATGGCAATTCATGTCCAAGTGCTGAATCTTGTCCTCCACCAATTTTTTTCTTCTTGACTACTGTGACTTGAAGTGCTGAACGTATAAGTGCGCTTCAATCGCTTCGGCACTGATTCATTTTTTTAAGTAATTTTACTTTTTTTTGTCTTTTGGTATTCACTGGCGTTTTTGGCGCTTAATCCTTCAGAATGCGGCACACGATTTATGAATTTAGCTCAAAGTAAAAAAAATGAATTTTTCTGTCTCTGTTTTGCCACATCTTGGCACCACGTCACATGTTTTGCAAAAAGGAGCAAAACTTGCGCAAAAATAGTGGCGCACTAGAAAAAAAAAACACTGGTGGAATTACTAGAGTAGAGTTTTGCCAAACTTGACAACTTTTTAAAAAATCTAAATTGATGAATTAGGTGAAAATATCTGGAATCTCTAAACTTCCCCCACAAAAGCGGAAAAAAAACGGCAAACAGGTGAGCACATCTAAAATGAACATAAAATGGACCAAATAGAATAATGAATTGGACGCAAACAAGCAAAACAAAGAAAACACAGAAAGCTAGATAAAAAGCGGGCGCAAAGGCAATGATGAATCAAGGCCTTTATTTTTACGTGAGTGTAAAAGCTACATCTCTATAAGATGGTTGTTTTCTGCTGTACAACTGGTGGTGTAGGAACTAAGTGTCCTCTTTTATTTTTATAGACTCAAGGCAGGAAAATATTTTAACATAGTGAGAATTGTCTCTTCAGAGAGGAAGAGGACTAGAACTCTAGTGCCACCTATTGGAAATAGCAATCCTAACAGTCAATGTCGACTCTTTAACGAGCCTTGTCATATGACTTAGGATAATAGCCAAACCAGAATCTCAATTTGCAGACACTGTGTTTCGGGGTACTGCCCCTCGTCAGTGCAAAGTGGAGATCTGGTTTGGCTGATTGAGAGGCGTCTGACCGGGATCCAAGAAGTATCGTTTCTCCTTGCGGAGAGTGACATGATAAGCATGTCGAGATGAGGAGACTTAAAACCGCAATGCTCCTCTGGGAAATATGGAAATTGTCTCTTCACTCTCCGCATGGAGAAACGATACTTCTTGGATCCCAGTCAGACGCCTCTCAATCAGCCAAACCAGATCTCCACTTTGCACTAACGAGGGGCAGTACCCCGAAACACAGTGTCTGCAAATTGAGATTCTGGTTTGGCTATTATCCTAAGTCATATGACAAGGCTCGTTAAAGGGTCAACATTGACTGTTAGGATTGCTACTTCCAATAGGTGGCACTAGAGTTCTAGTCCTCTTCCTCTCTGAAGAGACAATTTGCATATTTCCCAGAGGAGCATTGCGGCTTTAAGTCTCCTCACCTCGACATGCTTATCATGTCACTCTCCGCAAGGAGAAATGATACTTCTTGGATCTTAACATAGTGAAAAATTCAGTGGTAAGCATTAAGATGGTAAGCATTAAAACTCAAATTATGAACATGTGAACTTAGCTTAAAGGAACCTGTCACCTAAAAAAACACTATTAAACTGCAGATATGAGGCTAATCTGCTGGTTAAAAGCCTTATTAACCTGCCTGTCACTTGCACTTTACCGTACGCTGTGGGGAGAGAATGAACTTTATTCCACCTCCAGCATTCAGGCATCAGTCACAGGGGCGCTGTCGCAGGTTCAGTCACTGCTATGGGTATAGAGAGCGGCTGCTGTAACCGCTACCCCGGCCCTACCTTATCTGCAGGTTAATAGCATTTTTTTCTGGTGATACTTTCCCTTTAAGGTCTAGATGGTACCCACTGCCATGATTACAGACAGTACCGCACTTACAAAATCTCCTCTCATTTAGCAGTCTGGCTATTGACAGTTACAGACAGTGACATGACTTTTGTGGTAACTGCACATATTGCAGTGCTACCTATACCCTTGATTGCTCCACATATGTGCTGATGCATCCATAAGATAGGTCATCTTTATGAGATATTGAAATAACTCAGGAGTCGGTGTGTTGTCACGGACCAGATACAGATCAAGGGTGAACAAAATTTATTAACAAATATAACTCCATGCAGGGAGGGAATGGTTATGAGAGGATAGGCAACTGGAAAGGGGTAACAGGGAAAACAGGTATAGGGAGAATGTTTGCAAAAAGAATAGAAGGATAAACTTATCAGTCTGTTGGCTTCTTGATTGTAGCTCCTCGGTCTCCAACGTTGGCACCAACAACAGCGGCACGTGATGTCTCGGAATGGTCCTGAGTAGACAGAGGTCCGTTTCCTCAATGAAAGCAAAGCATCTTTGTCGCACAAGTCAGGTACTCCCACCCGCGGTTCCTGGATACTGGGTCAAGTCCTAATGTCAGTTCTCTATGCAGCTTCGCTGAAGCGTGGACTTGCTCCATGGTGTCAGTGGGTAAAGGGTAGGTAAGATCTGACTCACTCTCTGGTGCTGAACTAAGGTGCGCAAACGTAGCAGTAACGGGAATCACATATAATTCACCTCCTGGCATGAGGAATGTCGGGCAAGTCAAAGTCTGTGGTCAGGGTACAGGGTATGTGACTACTGGGGTGTTTAGAGGTGGGCCTTTACTTACGAGATGCTGCGCTCTCCGGGCCTGCACCTCACCCCGCTGTGCACTCAGTCTTCCCGCCGAAACTGCTCGCTCTTTCCCACGCGCTGCCTTTTTTATACCTGACCCGCCCCCTACTGGCAAGTGCAAAGCTCAGTACATTCTAGGAAGCTTTCCCCCGTGCAACAATGGTGACAGTCCCAACAGTTCAGGTACCAGTGCCAAAGAGATACCCCCGTTCTGGTTCATCCTCTTACATTATGCTGGGGTCCGATAACGGCACCCCCACTTATCTGCTAAAAAATGCACTGGCAGCAATCGAAGCTAAGCCAGGTACGCAACTGAACAAAGCAGCCATGTACATAGCTTAGTGACCTCTGCTGCACTCTGCAATTGATCTCCCATTTAAGTGTATAGAATAGTTTGTCATCAGTAGTTCAGTCCTGGATATCCCCTTTAATAACCTCAGGGACTGGGCAAAAAGTGGCAATCCCAACAATAAAAATCAATTACTCGATTGTGGGGCGCAGATAAAAAAAAAGTTATAATTTCCTTGTGTAAGTGACACGATCTTAATCATTGTAAAATCATTTACAGCAGTTCAGTAGGAAAGTGTTGAGGATTTTTAACTCTCTCCTCACTTCAGGTGCAATGTGCATGTGTCACCTTTTTCGACTTCGTACCTCACTGGCTCACGCACTCTCATTGATCTCTCTTTTTATTTTACCATCTCCAGCTAGCTTGTGCTTATGCACTTCTTCACTGACACACAGAGGATGTGTCCCATCCACAGGACGGTCGCCCCCATTGGAGTGACTTCTGGTTGATGTCATATGTCCACTCACGTACCCCACACCTTGTAATCATGGAGTCTCCTTTCCTTGTCTTAGCATCATGGGTGTGGAATTTCTCACATGGTGGTCTCCCATGAGGTATCCCACTCTCTGTCACACATTCTGACATGTCAATTTCTAAGGTGGATGCTCTACTTCTTCTTTTCCCTTCACTTGTAGACTTATTCTCCATTCATTAATCATATGCATGAGATAAGTGCAACATAAGTACTGAATAATGGGTAGTAACACCAGATATATAAAATCTCAACATAGAAAATACATTAACTAAATGCAAAACCTATAGTGGAAGCACATCAGCCCATTAATAACTTTCTGTGTTTCTGCCCTCTTACAGTCCAACCATATTAAGAGTGATTGAACTTTATGTCTAGGCCATAACTAGTCTGTTATAATCTTTTCTATATGCCTTTCCAATTAGTGATTGATAAGAGAGAAACCAGATGAATCTCTATCAATTTGTATTCTGTTTGCTATTGCAGATATTGTTGAGTGTGGCCTTTCCGGATTAATGTACTCTTTATGGATTAATGCACTCTATCGACAAGCTTTGATAGACTGCCACCTTGACAAAGGCTGACAGTCAAATGCATTCTGACCTTGAGTCAATTTCAACTGACTGGCAGAAAACCAGCTACTTTTCCCTTCTTTTCAATCTGCATGTTACAAGCAGACACATTTCAATCATGATCTCACGGAAGCAGGAAAATTGAGCTGTCCATTGCACGTTATTGTGTTTGTCATATGAAATAGATTTGCTTTTTTCTGCACACCACAAACCAAACATATTCCTCCAGTTTTTTATGATATTTTTAGTCTGTTTCAGGTTAACTATCTAAATGTACATTTTTTAACATATTAACATTACAGATACTGAAACAAATGGGTGGGAAAATATAATGTGTATATACAGTATATATATATATATATATATCTACTGTAGATATATATATATATATATATATATATATATATATATATAATGTACTGTATATATAAGATTACAAAACCCTGATTCTAATGCTGTGGCAGAATCGAATTTATCACGTCTAGTTGTTATTCTGTTGCTGGCCAGTAGAATGATTATTCCTGGGCTGCTTCTGGTGATATGATCAGGGCTGGCTATTCAAAGCCAGTCAGGCCTCTCAATTATTGCCCAAGTGCCTTTAGTTTTGCAGCCAGCCTCTAGCTTCCTAAGCAATGTTGTACATCTAATTTCTGTGTTCTGGTTCCCAACTTTTGTCTGTGATTCTGGTTTCTGATTCTTGTTTTTCTCCTATTGTTATGTCGGAGTTTGATCTGATCTACACTCCTGGCATTGTCCTCGACAATGTCCTTGGCTGTTGTTACTGGTGCCTTGTCTGGTAACTGGCCTTCCTTGTTAGAGCCTTGAGGCTCTGTGTTGGATCATTTGGCTGTCTATTAGTATCTTTGTGTAGCAGAGAGGTATATGAAAGCTGGAAAAGTGTTCCGGCGACAGCTTTAGAGGAAGGCCTATAAGAAGGCAGAATTCAGTTATTTGGAGTATCCAGAAATCATTTACTGATTCTAGAGAGTTTCTTGAAAACTACGAAACTCACTATGGTTAAGTTATATTTGGTTGGTATACCCTGTTATAGAGACTGAGAATTGATCCTTACCCAATACCAATGTGTTAATCATCCATTGTTGAATGTCTGAACTGCAATTCTACCTTTAATAAATCACTGGATAACTGCACTTAAAGAAGCACTCACATTAATATTTTTTTCCATTAAATGTCTGTATATGTGCATATAGTGTGGATAAATTCTGCTCCTCTTCTCATTGACATCACCCCTATACAGCCTCTCATAGTCACACTGCCCTGCATGACCAGGAAGTGATTTTTACAATCCAAGCCTATGGAGTGTGAGAGCAAGGCTCTGTAAGGAGGTGGCGGGGACCCTCACATGCCTCCTCTCCCCAGGACGCTGTTTACAAGATTACATGCGGCACCTCACTGTTTATTAATGTGAAATGTACTGTAATATGTATGTCTTTGATAAAGTGTTGTGTATAGGGCTAGGAAAGGATCTTAGATAGTATAGGACCGTAGGGGGATTAGAACAGAGGAGGGCATCATAGAGATAAGGAATAGAGCAGATTAGGAGTGTCAGTTAGGTACAGATAGCATAGAAGTTTGTCAGTGGGGAGGAGTTAGAGCAGAGCAGGGTAGAGCCACAAGGATATAGGAGAAGCACTTCCTGTATAGGCAGCAGAGCCTGGGCAGCCTTGCCCAGGACAGGTTTTACAGGCCAGTGAAGAGACATTCTGCTGGCCATGGGGATAGAGCTGCTACAGCAGGAAGGGGCCCCAGGCTGACGATCGTGTAGGTGGGCACCAGCTTAGGAAGGACCATCCCAAGAAGAATCCGGGGTCTATGACCGGGGCAGGAGTAGCTGAGATGACATTTCTGACACCTTTCCCTATTGGAACTGGACGAGGGGATGGCAGGGAGCTGGTGACACTGAAGGCATGGATGGGACAGGGATTGTCTCAAGATAAGGCAGGGATTGCTGGAAGAATGGAGACAGAGTTGACAGGAAAGACAGAGGCTGCCCGGAAGGCAGGGAAAGCTCAGAAGATTTCCCTTTGTGAAACCTGTGCTGCAAATGTGATGGATGTCCTACTGTATAGTAAAGTTCTACTGTTAGAAAAGGACTGTGTCTCTGAGATGTTTTGTGGAGCTTGGGAATGTGGAGCCGAGGTGACAGAACTTGAGAAGACTGACAGTGAATGTAAGGGAACTGCTGAAAACGCTTCACATGCAGAGGAAGGGACACTGTATTTTATCCGTGGGGCGCTAGGGTGTGGGAACCATACAGCTCGTTGCCACGACAACCACCATGGCCACGTTGCAGCTCCACAGGCTTACATCATGAAAGAGACTTTCAGCTCACACAGAGCATAGAACAGGCTGGCTAGTCAGAATTGCAAAGAGGTTACTGGGAAGAGGAGGTGAACGGTGCTGGTCATCGGAAAGAGCAGTGGTAGCAGAGTATATTAGCATGTACATACTACAGTACATGCACATATACACACATTTAATGAAAAATATATTAATGGGATTGCTTCTTTAATTGTCTTATTCTACCTTACAGCAGTCCACACATTATACATGTGCAACTGCCTATGATCAAAAACTAAGGCCATTGGATCTTGCTGCATAATCATTACTTCCTTGCATTGGTAAATGGTTAAGAGCAGGGACGGTTTGTTGCCTCTATCCCTAATTTAGCTACATATTAGATATTGGGAAAGAGCCTCAGCATACTTGTTCGTAACATGTGTCTTTCTAAGATTAATGATAGGCTCCCAAAGGATATTCTGGAAGGATCAAAAAACTTGTGTTGATTGGAGAAATGACAAGAGAGTTACTTTTTGGTAGTTGATAGTATACCTTTCTTTCAAGTACAGAGAAGGGATAAATAATAATAAGGGGCTATGAGTGCGAACATATAATCCTTAAAAATGCGTTTTAATTGAAAAACTCAAAAATCACATCAAAAGAAACCTTTGTGCACAAATAGTGATACACATACAAACAATGTCAAACTATATATTATTAGTGACTGTTTTGATAGGTCTATTGAAATCCAGTCACAAATGCTCCAACAGGACGCTACTACCATTGTCTACCCTTGCACACACCAAGATGGATGTAACGTGGTTAGGGGGCAAGAGGAGGAAGAGGTGGGCTAGATAAGCTCTGTGGATGAAGTCCAAGATACCACCTCACATGGCCTAGGAAGCCCTATGTGTCCACTCACATCTATACCTACCAGCGGAGGTTGGCACCCTAAACACAATATTTGGCGCCCCTGCTTCATGGTGGCTGACCCTCATTTACCCTGTAGGCCCTGCACTAATGTGTCTACGGGGAGCCTAGACTAGACAATGAGCAACTAGACTGTAAGTGGGGAAGGGATGTTGGATACCATGTAATAAAAAAGGGTAGATTTTACTTATCAATCCGATGCATTATAATGTTCAATGCTTTTTTGCCTCTGCCTTGATGCATTTCTCCTTTGGTGGTTCATCAGGAGTGCAGTGCCTACAGGATGAGTAAGGGTCAGCCACTGTGGAGCAGGGGTGCCAAATACCATGTTTAGGGTGCCAACCTCTGCTGGTAGGTAGGGATGTGTGAGTGAACACATAGGGAATCCTAGGCCATGTGTGGTGGTATCTGAAACTTCATCCACAGAGCTTATCTAACCCACCTCTTCCCCCTTTTGCCCCCTAATCACTTCACCTCCATCTTGGTGTTTGCAAGGGGAGACAAGGATAGTGGTGCTCTGTTGGAGCATTTGTGACTGTATTTCACTTGACATATCAAAACAGTCACTTATAACATATAGTTTGACATTGTTTGTATGTTTATCACCATTTTTGCACAAAGGTTTGTTTTGGTGTGACTTGAGAGTTAAAACATATTTTTACGTATTATATGTTATACCCTTCTTTCCACAGAATTGGAAAGTATATATGACTAACTCATCCCTTTAATGTATGTACTACTGTATAAATAATAATAATAATTTTTATTTATATAGCGCCAACATATTCCGCAGCACTTTACAATTAAGCGGGGACATGTACAGACAATAAATTCAATACAAGTTAAGACAATTTAAACAGTGACATTAGGAGTGAGGTCCCTGCTTGCAAGTTTACAATCTACAAGGAAATGGGGGGGACACAATAGGTGAAAAGTGCTTGTTATTTCAGGTCTGGCAATTATAATAAATAGGGATTTTCATATAAAGCTGCATGATCCGGTCATCAGTCCGTGTGTTTAAGTGCAATAGTCAAGTATCAAATGCAGTTATTGTATGCATGGAGGGCGTGGAGACAGATAAATAGTAGGGTGCAGATTCAGAATAATGTTTGGGAGGAGGGAACAGGGCAAAGTTAGTTTACTGAGTAGTTGGTGTGGTAGGCTTGTTTGAAGAGATGGGTTTTCAAAGCGCACTTGAATAGGTCGGGGCTTGGTATCAGCCCGATCATCTGGGGAAGTGCATTCCAGAGAGCTGGCATAGCACGAGAGAAGTCTTGGAGATGGAGGTGCGAGGTTCAGATTACGTGGGATGTTAGCCTTAGGTCATTTGTAGAATGGAGGGCACGTGTAGGGCGATAGACAGAGATGAGAGAGGAGATATAAGGCGGTGCAGAACTGTGGAGGGCTTTGTGGGTGAGAGAGATGAGTTTATACTGGACCCTGTAGCGAATGGGTAGCCAGTGTAATGACTGCACAAGATGGAAGCATCGGTAAAGCGGCTGGACAGAAATATGACCCTGGCTGCCGCATTGAAGATGGATTGGAGAGGAGAAAGTTTGGTAAGAGGGAGACCGATCAGAAAAGAGTTGCAGTAGTCCAGACAAGAATGAATAAGAGCGACAGTAAGAGTCTTAGCAGTTTCAGGTGAGAAAAGGTTGGATTCTGGAGATGTTTTTAAGATGCAGGTGACAAGAGCGAGTGAGTGATCGGATATAGGGAGTAAAGGAAAGATCGGTGTCAAATATGACCCCAAGACAGCGAGCATGCTGCTTGGGAGTTATGGTTGAACCCTCCAGGGTAATTTCGATGTTAGGTAGAGTGAGGTTGGTAGAGGGGAGAAACACAAGAAGTTCAGTCTTGGAGAGATTTAGTTTCAGATAGAGGGAGGACATGATGTTGGAGACAGACAATCCTTGGTATTTTGAATTAAGGTAGGGGTGATGTCAGCGGAAGAAGTGTATAATTGGGTATCGTCAGCATAGAGATGATACTGGAACCAAATCTGCTGATTGTTTGACCAATAGGAGCAGTGTATAGAGAGAAGAGGAGGGGGCCTAGGACTGAGCCCTGCAGAACCCCAATAGTAAGGGGACGAGGAGAGGAAGAGGAGCTGGCAAAAGATACAGTGAAGGAGCGGTCAAAGAGGTAGGAGGAGAACCAGGAGAGGGCTGTGTCCTTGAGGCCTATAGAGCGGAGCATAGTGAGGAGGAGCTGGTGATCCACAGTGTCAAATGTGGCAGAGAGATCCAGGAAATGTACTAACTATGAGCAGTTAGGAACAAAAGAGAGTGTGCGGCAGCACTACAAGAGGAGGACTGCAGAAATAGTGAGGACAGTGTATCACATCAGAACTGTTTGTCAACAGAGATCTTGGAGATCACAGTTGCACCATCGGACTGGGTTGCCAAGGGCCCACCAGTAACCAACATTTTGCACATGTAAATGTGACATTATACTCAATCACAAATTTATTTAACAATGAACTGGGTAGATTGTTAAATTAATAGGTTGCTGCCTTTGTCTGTACATAGTGACTCTAGTATACTGTGCCAAGTACTGCTCACAAAAGACTGTGTTGTTCCACTCTTGTACATTGGCCCACTGAAGGATTCTCCTGTTCTCCTGTGGGCCAGTCCAAGCATGAGTAGGACCACATCATGGAAACCAACTGTGATGCAGTGAGATTGTTCCCCTGCAATGTGTCTGTGAGCATTCTGCATTTTATTTGCTTAGGAATAACACAATACAACTGGTTTTGTCTGTTTATCTACTTACCATAAAGATAGTTCTTAGTTGTGCATAGAGGATGCAGAAATATTATGTGCTATAATAACTAGTGTTGAGCGATACTTTCCGATATCGGAAAGTATCGGTATCGGAAAGTATCGGCCGATACCGTCACAGTATCGGAATCCAATCCGATACCGATACCCGATCCCAATGCAAGTCAATGGGACGAAAATATCAGAATTAAAATAAACCCTTTCTTTCCTTGTAGGTTAATTCTACATGAAGGAAAACAACTAAGAATAATGTAGGATGTATTGGGGGAGGTGGCGGAGACATTAAAGGCACAGGGGTTTATCCCAATCAAATAGAATAGCAGTATTTTTAATTTTTTTATGACGTTCGGCGTTAGAAAGAATTTGACTATGTTAATTTTTTATTTATTTTGTCAGATATTGATGTTTCACTACTTCCACGCCCTTCACCCTATTTTTTACTTCTCCCACACTTTCTTCTTCATTATCCTCATCATCAGCTTCTGTGACATCAACTTCTTCACCTTATTCATCTTCTTCTTTTCTACGTATATATATATTTTTTTTTTTACATTGTTCATATTCTTTTTATTTAACTATTATCTTTTTTATATTCAACTTCTTCATCATATTCTTATTTGTGACAGGCATTCCCGTAGTTGTTATCTATAAAAGTTTGAAGATTACACCTTCCGTTCTGCCTGTCACAAAACAGTTACATTTGTCCGCGTTCAGTTTGGCCTGCAGCATCAGGCTTTATCCAGGGGCACCACGAGGAGGAACGGACTCACCCCCATACACTGCTTAGTCTTCTTCTGCTTATAATTTAGATAATATCTTTTGCTCTGATATTTAGTCTTATGCTTAATGTTCTTCTGCTCTTTGTTCTGCAGCCTCTTGTTCTTCTGCTTCTCGGTCTTCCAGGTTGTCGTCGTCATCTCCAGGGTCGTCATCTCCAGGGTCGTCGTCATCGGGGTCGTCGTCATCGGGGTCGTCGTCATCGGGGTCGTCTTCAGGGTCATCGTCTCCAGGGTCGTCGTCATCTCGGTGCTTGTCGTCTCTGGTGTCGTCATCATCTTAGGGGTGGTCTTCCGGGTCATCGTCTTTCGGGTCTTGAACTTGGAAATGTAGCAGAAGGTACAAGAAGGCTGAGAAAATGCCGAGAAACAGCTGATGGAACTGGAACTCGGATGGCTACCCGAAGGTCCAAGAGCCAATGGAACTACCGAGGACCAGCTGACGTTACTGGAACCCGGTTACTAAGCAGGAGGTACCCGTGCCTGAAAGCACTACCAAGGACCACCTGACGTTGGTGGAACTCGGATACCCAGAGGGAGGCACCTAAGCCAAAGGCTCTGCCCGGAACCAGCTGACGGTACTGGAACCAGGATGGGGAGCAGAAGGTACAAGAGCAAAAGACACTGCCGAGAACCAGCTGACGGTACTGGAACCCGGATGGGTAGCCGAAGGTCCAAGAGCCAATGGAACTACCGAGGACCAGCTGACGTTACTGGAACCCGGTTACTAAGCAGGAGGTACCCGTGCCTGAAAGCACTACCAAGGACCACCTGACGTTGGTGGAACTCGGATACCCAGAGGGAGGCACCTAAGCCAAAGGCTCTGCCCGGAACCAGCTGACGGTACTGGAACCAGGATGGGGAGCAGAAGGTACAAGAGCAAAAGACACTGCCGAGAACCAGCTGACGGTACTGGAACCCGGATGGGGACCTATTCAAGCTTGTCTTCCTAGGGCCCCAACTGGCGGTGTGTTAGAGCCCAGGGACAGCAGGAGGAGGAGCAGGGGGAGGGGAGTGTAGGCCGAAGCCTGCACAGGCGGCAGCTTTGGGTGTGTTGTGTCTGCGTGGCTTTTGCAGGACACGTTGCCGGCTGCACAGCAGGGGAACAGCTGGCGGTGCTGGACCCCACTGACACATTGGCGAGGTGTTTGGCTCTGTGCAGCCAGCACTTCCGGACAGCAACTAGCGTTGTTGGAGCCCGGGCTCTGCAGGTGGAGCAGAGTGTAGGCCGAAGCCTAATTGAACCGATTTCAAAAGTCACCTTTAACCCCCCCTCAGGGGTTACAAAGTAGAAGAGCCACAGCTTATGCAGCAGCAGTGCTGCGCAAGTCAAAGGTTGCTCTTGTAATTTTTCTCCTTGCACACGCTGAATGGAACACGTATAACATTTAGCCCTTTATACAGTCAAACTGTGTAATGGAGGCGAGAGTTCCCCTTGTAATGAGACGCAGCACAGGTGTCAAGAATCCCACCTTGGTGCTGGGTGCAGCCTCCCGAGCGTTGTTATTTGCTGTACAGGAGTCTGCGCTGTCGTGTTATCCCCTGGCCTAGCGCCGTTAGCGCTGCCCATCTTCTGGCATCATGTAATGTCGGCCGGTGCGGTTCGCGATGCCCATGAATCCCAGCCCCGCAGTGTCTTAACATTGTTAAAACACTGCGGGCCTGGGATTCAGGGCCTGGCGCAGCACATATGTTCGCCTCTCACACTCGGGTCCTTACACCCGCTTCAGACTGTGCGGCGTCATCTGATCCCTTATCGCATGCCACGGCCATGAAGCCGCACAGTCCGAAGAAGGCGGAAGGAGAGGAGGGACAGGCGAACTGATGCACTGATCCTGCCCATCAATCACACCCTCGCAGTCCCAATAAATAAGACACCGAGGGGCGTTGTGTGGGTCAGGGCGGCCGCAGAGGCGCAGCCAGCCAAACCATGATGCCAGAAGACGGGCAGCGCTACCAAGGGGGTTGCAGCGTGTCATTACAAAGGAAAGTCACACCACCGGGACGGTTAAATGGTCACACAGAGGACACATTTCAGACGTGTTTTCAGTTCCACATGTGCGAGGAGAATACGTTTCTGAGCCACCTTGCACACATGCAGCATTACCGCTGTACAAGGTGGCTGGATAACGTAAAAACGCCTGGGGGAGGGGGGACAGGTTCCCTTCAATTTCAGTTCTTGTGTCTGCGTGGCTTTTGCAGGACACGTTGCCGGCTGCACAGCAGGGGAACAGCTGGCGGTGCTGGACCCCACTGACACATTGGCTGGTGTTTTTCTCTGTGCAGCTAGCACATCTGGGCCCCAACTGGCGGTGTGTTAGAGCCCAGGGACAGCAGGAGGAGGAGCAGGAGGAGGAGGAGCAGGGGGAGGGGAGTGTAGGCCGAAGCCTGCACAGGCGGCAGCTTTGGGTGTGTTGTGTCTGCGTGGCTTTTGCAGGACACGTTGCCGGCTGCACAGCAGGGGAACAGCTGGCGGTGCTGGACCCCACTGACACATTGGCGAGGTGTTTGGCTCTGTGCAGCCAGCACTTCCGGACAGCAACTAGCGTTGTTGGAGCCCGGGCTCTGCAGGTGGAGCAGAGTGTAGGCCGAAGCCTAATTGAACCGATTTCAAAAGTCACCTTTAACCCCCCCTCAGGGGTTACAAAGTAGAAGAGCCACAGCTTATGCAGCAGCAGTGCTGCGCAAGTCAAAGGTTGCTCTTGTAATTTTTCTCCTTGCACACGCTGAATGGAACACGTATAACATTTAGCCCTTTATACAGTCAAACTGTGTAATGGAGGCGAGAGTTCCCCTTGTAATGAGACGCAGCACAGGTGTCAAGAATCCCACCTTGGTGCTGGGTGCAGCCTCCCGAGCGTTGTTATTTGCTGTACAGGAGTCTGCGCTGTCGTGTTATCCCCTGGCCTAGCGCCGTTAGCGCTGCCCATCTTCTGGCATCATGTAATGTCGGCCGGTGCGGTTCGCGATGCCCATGAATCCCAGCCCCGCAGTGTCTTAACATTGTTAAAACACTGCGGGCCTGGGATTCAGGGCCTGGCGCAGCACATATGTTCGCCTCTCACACTCGGGTCCTTACACCCGCTTCAGACTGTGCGGCGTCATCTGATCCCTTATCGCATGCCACGGCCATGAAGCCGCACAGTCCGAAGAAGGCGGAAGGAGAGGAGGGACAGGCGAACTGATGCACTGATCCTGCCCATCAATCACACCCTCGCAGTCCCAATAAATAAGACACCGAGGGGCGTTGTGTGGGTCAGGGCGGCCGCAGAGGCGCAGCCAGCCAAACCATGATGCCAGAAGACGGGCAGCGCTACCAAGGGGGTTGCAGCGTGTCATTACAAAGGAAAGTCACACCACCGGGACGGTTAAATGGTCACACAGA
Organism: Ranitomeya variabilis; assembly: GCF_051348905.1. Lineage (NCBI taxonomy): Eukaryota > Metazoa > Chordata > Amphibia > Anura > Dendrobatidae > Ranitomeya > Ranitomeya variabilis. The sequence continues at coordinate 288,626,717 of NC_135237.1, forward strand.
GGACACATTTCAGACGTGTTTTCAGTTCCACATGTGCGAGGAGAATACGTTTCTGAGCCACCTTGCACACATGCAGCATTACCGCTGTACAAGGTGGCTGGATAACGTAAAAACGCCTGGGGGAGGGGGGACAGGTTCCCTTCAATTTCAGTTCTTGTGTCTGCGTGGCTTTTGCAGGACACGTTGCCGGCTGCACAGCAGGGGAACAGCTGGCGGTGCTGGACCCCACTGACACATTGGCTGGTGTTTTTCTCTGTGCAGCTAGCACATCTGGGCCCCAACTGGCGGTGTGTTAGAGCCCAGGGACAGCAGGAGGAGGAGCAGGAGGAGGAGGAGCAGGGGGAGGGGAGTGTAGGCCGAAGCCTGCACAGGCGGCAGCTTTGGGTGTGTTGTGTCTGCGTGGCTTTTGCAGGACACGTTGCCGGCTGCACAGCAGGGGAACAGCTGGCGGTGCTGGACCCCACTGACACATTGGCGAGGTGTTTGGCTCTGTGCAGCCAGCACTTCCGGACAGCAACTAGCGTTGTTGGAGCCCGGGCTCTGCAGGTGGAGCAGAGTGTAGGCCGAAGCCTAATTGAACCGATTTCAAAAGTCACCTTTAACCCCCCCTCAGGGGTTACAAAGTAGAAGAGCCACAGCTTATGCAGCAGCAGTGCTGCGCAAGTCAAAGGTTGCTCTTGTAATTTTTCTCCTTGCACACGCTGAATGGAACACGTATAACATTTAGCCCTTTATACAGTCAAACTGTGTAATGGAGGCGAGAGTTCCCCTTGTAATGAGACGCAGCACAGGTGTCAAGAATCCCACCTTGGTGCTGGGTGCAGCCTCCCGAGCGTTGTTATTTGCTGTACAGGAGTCTGCGCTGTCGTGTTATCCCCTGGCCTAGCGCCGTTAGCGCTGCCCATCTTCTGGCATCATGTAATGTCGGCCGGTGCGGTTCGCGATGCCCATGAATCCCAGCCCCGCAGTGTCTTAACATTGTTAAAACACTGCGGGCCTGGGATTCAGGGCCTGGCGCAGCACATATGTTCGCCTCTCACACTCGGGTCCTTACACCCGCTTCAGACTGTGCGGCGTCATCTGATCCCTTATCGCATGCCACGGCCATGAAGCCGCACAGTCCGAAGAAGGCGGAAGGAGAGGAGGGACAGGCGAACTGATGCACTGATCCTGCCCATCAATCACACCCTCGCAGTCCCAATAAATAAGACACCGAGGGGCGTTGTGTGGGTCAGGGCGGCCGCAGAGGCGCAGCCAGCCAAACCATGATGCCAGAAGACGGGCAGCGCTACCAAGGGGGTTGCAGCGTGTCATTACAAAGGAAAGTCACACCACCGGGACGGTTAAATGGTCACACAGAGGACACATTTCAGACGTGTTTTCAGTTCCACATGTGCGAGGAGAATACGTTTCTGAGCCACCTTGCACACATGCAGCATTACCGCTGTACAAGGTGGCTGGATAACGTAAAAACGCCTGGGGGAGGGGGGACAGGTTCCCTTCAATTTCAGTTCTTGTGTCTGCGTGGCTTTTGCAGGACACGTTGCCGGCTGCACAGCAGGGGAACAGCTGGCGGTGCTGGACCCCACTGACACATTGGCTGGTGTTTTTCTCTGTGCAGCTAGCACATCTGGGCCCCAACTGGCGGTGTGTTAGAGCCCAGGGACAGCAGGAGGAGGAGCAGGAGGAGGAGGAGCAGGGGGAGGGGAGTGTAGGCCGAAGCCTGCACAGGCGGCAGCTTTGGGTGTGTTGTGTCTGCGTGGCTTTTGCAGGACACGTTGCCGGCTGCACAGCAGGGGAACAGCTGGCGGTGCTGGACCCCACTGACACATTGGCGAGGTGTTTGGCTCTGTGCAGCCAGCACTTCCGGACAGCAACTAGCGTTGTTGGAGCCCGGGCTCTGCAGGTGGAGCAGAGTGTAGGCCGAAGCCTAATTGAACCGATTTCAAAAGTCACCTTTAACCCCCCCTCAGGGGTTACAAAGTAGAAGAGCCACAGCTTATGCAGCAGCAGTGCTGCGCAAGTCAAAGGTTGCTCTTGTAATTTTTCTCCTTGCACACGCTGAATGGAACACGTATAACATTTAGCCCTTTATACAGTCAAACTGTGTAATGGAGGCGAGAGTTCCCCTTGTAATGAGACGCAGCACAGGTGTCAAGAATCCCACCTTGGTGCTGGGTGCAGCCTCCCGAGCGTTGTTATTTGCTGTACAGGAGTCTGCGCTGTCGTGTTATCCCCTGGCCTAGCGCCGTTAGCGCTGCCCATCTTCTGGCATCATGTAATGTCGGCCGGTGCGGTTCGCGATGCCCATGAATCCCAGCCCCGCAGTGTCTTAACATTGTTAAAACACTGCGGGCCTGGGATTCAGGGCCTGGCGCAGCACATATGTTCGCCTCTCACACTCGGGTCCTTACACCCGCTTCAGACTGTGCGGCGTCATCTGATCCCTTATCGCATGCCACGGCCATGAAGCCGCACAGTCCGAAGAAGGCGGAAGGAGAGGAGGGACAGGCGAACTGATGCACTGATCCTGCCCATCAATCACACCCTCGCAGTCCCAATAAATAAGACACCGAGGGGCGTTGTGTGGGTCAGGGCGGCCGCAGAGGCGCAGCCAGCCAAACCATGATGCCAGAAGACGGGCAGCGCTACTACCAAGGGGGTTGCAGCGTGTCATTACAAAGGAAAGTCACACCACCGGGACGGTTAAATGGTCACACAGAGGACACATTTCAGACGTGTTTTCAGTTCCACATGTGCGAGGAGAATACGTTTCTGAGCCACCTTGCACACATGCAGCATTACCGCTGTACAAGGTGGCTGGATAACGTAAAAACGCCTGGGGGAGGGGGGACAGGTTCCCTTCAATTTCAGTTCTTGTGTCTGCGTGGCTTTTGCAGGACACGTTGCCGGCTGCACAGCAGGGGAACAGCTGGCGGTGCTGGACCCCACTGACACATTGGCTGGTGTTTTTCTCTGTGCAGCTAGCACATCTGGGCCCCAACTGGCGGTGTGTTAGAGCCCAGGGACAGCAGGAGGAGGAGCAGGAGGAGGAGGAGCAGGGGGAGGGGAGTGTAGGCCGAAGCCTGCACAGGCGGCAGCTTTGGGTGTGTTGTGTCTGCGTGGCTTTTGCAGGACACGTTGCCGGCTGCACAGCAGGGGAACAGCTGGCGGTGCTGGACCCCACTGACACATTGGCGAGGTGTTTGGCTCTGTGCAGCCAGCACTTCCGGACAGCAACTAGCGTTGTTGGAGCCCGGGCTCTGCAGGTGGAGCAGAGTGTAGGCCGAAGCCTAATTGAACCGATTTCAAAAGTCACCTTTAACCCCCCCTCAGGGGTTACAAAGTAGAAGAGCCACAGCTTATGCAGCAGCAGTGCTGCGCAAGTCAAAGGTTGCTCTTGTAATTTTTCTCCTTGCACACGCTGAATGGAACACGTATAACATTTAGCCCTTTATACAGTCAAACTGTGTAATGGAGGCGAGAGTTCCCCTTGTAATGAGACGCAGCACAGGTGTCAAGAATCCCACCTTGGTGCTGGGTGCAGCCTCCCGAGCGTTGTTATTTGCTGTACAGGAGTCTGCGCTGTCGTGTTATCCCCTGGCCTAGCGCCGTTAGCGCTGCCCATCTTCTGGCATCATGTAATGTCGGCCGGTGCGGTTCGCGATGCCCATGAATCCCAGCCCCGCAGTGTCTTAACATTGTTAAAACACTGCGGGCCTGGGATTCAGGGCCTGGCGCAGCACATATGTTCGCCTCTCACACTCGGGTCCTTACACCCGCTTCAGACTGTGCGGCGTCATCTGATCCCTTATCGCATGCCACGGCCATGAAGCCGCACAGTCCGAAGAAGGCGGAAGGAGAGGAGGGACAGGCGAACTGATGCACTGATCCTGCCCATCAATCACACCCTCGCAGTCCCAATAAATAAGACACCGAGGGGCGTTGTGTGGGTCAGGGCGGCCGCAGAGGCGCAGGCAGCCAAACCATGATGCCAGAAGACGGGCAGCGCTACCAAGGGGGTTGCAGCGTGTCATTACAAAGGAAAGTCACACCACCGGGACGGTTAAATGGTCACACAGAGGACACATTTCAGACGTGTTTTCAGTTCCACATGTGCGAGGAGAATACGTTTCTGAGCCACCTTGCACACATGCAGCATTACCGCTGTACAAGGTGGCTGGATAACGTAAAAACGCCTGGGGGAGGGGGGACAGGTTCCCTTCAATTTCAGTTCTTGTGTCTGCGTGGCTTTTGCAGGACACGTTGCCGGCTGCACAGCAGGGGAACAGCTGGCGGTGCTGGACCCCACTGACACATTGGCTGGTGTTTTTCTCTGTGCAGCTAGCACATCTGGGCCCCAACTGGCGGTGTGTTAGAGCCCAGGGACGGCAGGAGGAGGAGCAGGAGGAGGAGGAGCAGGGGGAGGGGAGTGTAGGCCGAAGCCTGCACAGGCGGCAGCTTTGGGTGTGTTGTGTCTGCGTGGCTTTTGCAGGACACGTTGCCGGCTGCACAGCAGGGGAACAGCTGGCGGTGCTGGACCCCACTGACACATTGGCGAGGTGTTTGGCTCTGTGCAGCCAGCACTTCCGGACAGCAACTAGCGTTGTTGGAGCCCGGGCTCTGCAGGTGGAGCAGAGTGTAGGCCGAAGCCTAATTGAACCGATTTCAAAAGTCACCTTTAACCCCCCCTCAGGGGTTACAAAGTAGAAGAGCCACAGCTTATGCAGCAGCAGTGCTGCGCAAGTCAAAGGTTGCTCTTGTAATTTTTCTCCTTGCACACGCTGAATGGAACACGTATAACATTTAGCCCTTTATACAGTCAAACTGTGTAATGGAGGCGAGAGTTCCCCTTGTAATGAGACGCAGCACAGGTGTCAAGAATCCCACCTTGGTGCTGGGTGCAGCCTCCCGAGCGTTGTTATTTGCTGTACAGGAGTCTGCGCTGTCGTGTTATCCCCTGGCCTAGCGCCGTTAGCGCTGCCCATCTTCTGGCATCATGTAATGTCGGCCGGTGCGGTTCGCGATGCCCATGAATCCCAGCCCCGCAGTGTCTTAACATTGTTAAAACACTGCGGGCCTGGGATTCAGGGCCTGGCGCAGCACATATGTTCGCCTCTCACACTCGGGTCCTTACACCCGCTTCAGACTGTGCGGCGTCATCTGATCCCTTATCGCATGCCACGGCCATGAAGCCGCACAGTCCGAAGAAGGCGGAAGGAGAGGAGGGACAGGCGAACTGATGCACTGATCCTGCCCATCAATCACACCCTCGCAGTCCCAATAAATAAGACACCGAGGGGCGTTGTGTGGGTCAGGGCGGCCGCAGAGGCGCAGCCAGCCAAACCATGATGCCAGAAGACGGGCAGCGCTACCAAGGGGGTTGCAGCGTGTCATTACAAAGGAAAGTCACACCACCGGGACGGTTAAATGGTCACACAGAGGACACATTTCAGACGTGTTTTCAGTTCCACATGTGCGAGGAGAATACGTTTCTGAGCCACCTTGCACACATGCAGCATTACCGCTGTACAAGGTGGCTGGATAACGTAAAAACGCCTGGGGGAGGGGGGACAGGTTCCCTTCAATTTCAGTTCTTGTGTCTGCGTGGCTTTTGCAGGACACGATGCCGGCTGCACAGCAGGGGAACAGCTGGCGGTGCTGAACCCCACTGACACATTGGCTGGTGTTTTTCTCTGTGCAGCTAGCAGTACCGGGCCCCAATTGGCGGTGTTGGAGCCCGGGGTCAGCAGGAGGAGGAGAGGGAGCAGAGTGTAGGCCGAAGCCTGCACTGGCGGCAGCTTTTGGGTCTGTTGTGCCTGCGTGGCAGTTGCAGGACACGTTGCCGGCTGCACAGCAGGGGAACAGCTGGCGGTGCTGAACCCCACTGACACATTGGCTGGTGTTTTTCTCTGTGCAGCTAGCAGTACCGGGCCCCAACTGGCGGTGTTGGAGCCCAGGGCTCTGCAGGGGGAGCAGAGTGTAGGCCGAAGCCTAATTGAACCAATTTCAAAGGTAACCTTTAACCCCCCCTCAGGGGTTACAAAGTAGAAGAGCCACAGCTTATGCAGCAGTAGTGCTGCACAAGTCAAAGGTTGCTCTTTTAATTTCGCTCCTTGCACACGCTGAGTGAAACACGTATAACATTTAGCCCTTTATACAGTCAAACTGTGTTGGAGGCGCGAGTTCCCTTTGTAATGAGACGCAGCACAGATGTCAAGAATCCCACCTTGGTGCTGGGTGCAGCCTCCTGAGCGTTGTTATTTGCTGTACAGGAGTCTGCGCTGTCGTGTTATCCCCTGGCCTAGCGCTGTTAGCGCTGCCCATGTTCTGGCATCATTTAATGTCGGCCGGTGCGTTTCGCGATGACCATGAATCCCAGCCCCGCAGTGTCTTAACATTGTTAAAACACTGCGGGGCTGGGATTCAGGGCCTGGCGCAGCACATATGTTTGCCTCTCACACTCGGGTCCTTACACCCGCTTCAGACTGTGCGGCGTCATCTGATCCCTTATCGCATGCCACGGCCATGAAGCCGCACAGTCCGCAGAAGGCGGAAGGAGATGAGGGACAGGCGAACTGATGCACTGATCATGCCCATCAATCACACCCTCGCAGTCCCAATAACTAAGACAACGAGGGGCGTTGTGTGGGTCAGGGCGGCCGCAGAGGCGCAGGCAGCCAAACCATGATGCCAGAAGACGGGCAGCGCTACCAAGGGGGTTGCAGCGTGTCATTACAAAGGAAAGTCACACCACCGGGACGGTTAAATGGTCACACAGAGGACACATTTTAGACGTGTTTTCAGTTCCACATGTGCGAGGAGAATACGTTTATGAGCCACCTTGCACACATGCAGCATTAGCGCTGTACAAGGTGGCCTTTAAAACGTACAAACGCCTGGGGGAGGGGGGACAGGTTCCCTTCAATTTCAGTTCTTGTGTCTGCGTGGCTTTTGCAGGACACGATGCCGGCTGCACAGCAGGGGAACAGCTGGCGGTGCTGAACCCCACTGACACATTGGCTGGTGTTTTTCTCTGTGCAGCTAGCAGTACCGGGCCCCAATTGGCGGTGTTGGAGCCCGGGGTCAGCAGGAGGAGGAGAGGGAGCAGAGTGTAGGCCGAAGCCTGCACTGGCGGCAGCTTTGGGTCTGTTGTGCCTGCGTGGCTGTTGCAGGACACGTTGCCGGCTGCACAGCAGGGGAACAGCTGGCGGTGCTGAACCCCACTGACACATTGGCGAGGTGTTTTTCTCTGTGCAGCTAGCACATCTGGGCCCCAACTGGCGGTGTTAGAGCCCAGGGTCAGCAGGAGGAGCAGGGGGAGCGGAGTGTAGGCCGAAGCCTGCACTGGAGCAAGTTGAAAGGAAACCTTTAACCCCCCCCACAGGCGTTTGTAGCTGGAAGAGCCATCGTGTACAGCACTAATGCTGGAAAAGGTAAACTTAGCTCTTTTAATTATGGTCCTTGCAGATGCTGAACCTAACACTTATGAAATGTGTCCCCTCACAGCGTTCAACCGTCCGGTAGGTGGAACTTTCCTTTGTCATGTGACGCAGCACAGCCGTCATTTTTACCCCCTTGTCGCCGTGCGCCGCCTCCTCAGCGTTGTTTGAATCTGTCCCGGAGCCTGCGCTGTTAGGTTACCCCTTGGCCATGCACACATTTTGCGCTGCCCGTCTTCTGACATCATTTGCTGTCAGGCTGGCTGCGCCTGTGCGGGTGCGCTGTCCGAGATTCAGCCTCGCGGTGTCGTCTAATGTAATCCCACCGCGGGCCTGGGATCCGTGTCCATGTGCAGTGCATATCCTCGCCTCTCACTCCCCTCCCTACGGCTTCTTAAGACTGTGCGGTGTCACGGCCGTGGCATGCTATTAGGGTTCATTTGACACCGAACAGTCTTTAGAAGCCGTAGGGAGGGGAGTGAGAGGCGAGGATATGCACTGCGCATGGACACGGATCCCAGGCCCGCGGTGGGATTACATTAGACGACACCGCGAGGCTGAATCTCGGACAGCGCACCCGCACAGGCGCAGCCAGCCTGACAGCAAATTATGTCAGAAGACGGGCAGCGCAAAATGTGTGCATGGGCAAGGGGTAACCTAACAGCGCAGGCTCCGGGACAGATTCAAACAACGCTGAGGAGGCGGCGCACGGCGACAAGGGGGTAAAAATGACGGCTGTGCTGCGTCACATGACAAAGGAAAGTTCCACCTACCGGACGGTTGAACGCTGTGAGGGGACACATTTCATAAGTGTTAGGTTCAGCATCTGCAAGGAGCACCACGAAAAGAGGCACTTTTTCCCTTTGCATCATTACTGCTGCACAAGGTGGCTCCTTCAGTAACAAACGCCTGGGGGGGGGGGGACAGGTTCCCTTAAATTTAACTTGTTGTGCCTGCGTGGCGGTCGCAGTACACGTTGCCGTATACACAGCAGGGGAACAGCTGGCGGTGCTGAACCCCACTAACACATTGGCGAGGTGTTTGGCTCTGTGAGTACAGCACTTCTGGACGGCAACTGGCGGTGTTGGAGCCCAGGGACAGGTGGAGGAGGTGGAGGAGGAGGAGGTTGGAGGAGGTAGGAGGGATTGCCACACACACAGCAGGGGAACAGCTGACGTTACTGAACCCCAATAACAGAGGAGGGACTGTTGACTGTGCGTACAGCACTTCTGGACGGCAACTGGCGGTGTTGGAGCCCAGGGACAGGTGGAGGAGGAGGAGGTTGGAGGAGGTAGGAGGGATTGCCACACACACAGCAGGGGAACAGCTGACGTTACTGAACCCCAATAACAGAGGAGGGACTGTTGACTGTGCGTACAGCACTTCTGGACGGCAACTGGCGGTGTTGGAGCCCAGGGACAGGTGGAGGAGGAGGAGGTTGGAGGAGGTAGGAGGGATTGCCACACACACAGCAGGGGAACAGCTGACGTTACTGAACCCCAATAACAGAGGAGGGACTGTTGACTGTGCGTACAGCACTTCTGGACGGCAACTGGCGTTGTTGGAGCCCAGGGACAGGTGGAGGAGGAGGAGGTTGGAGGAGGTAGGAGGGATTGCCACACACACAGCAGGGGAACAGCTGACGTTACTGAACCCCAATAACAGAGGAGGGACTGTTGACTGTGCGTACAGCACTTCTGGACGGCAACTGGCGTTGTTGGAGCCCAGGGACAGGTGGAGGAGGAGGAGGTTGGAGGAGGTAGGAGGGATTGCCACACACACAGCAGGGGAACAGCTGACGTTACTGAACCCCAATAACAGAGGAGGGACTGTTGACTGTGCGTACAGCACTTCTGGACGGCAACTGGCGTTGTTGGAGCCCAGGGACAGGTGGAGGAGGAGGAGGTTGGAGGAGGTAGGAGGGATTGCCACACACACAGCAGGGGAACAGCTGACGTTACTGAACCCCAATAACAGAGGAGGGACTGTTGACTGTGCGTACAGCACTTCTGGACGGCAACTGGCGGTGTTGGAGCCCAGGGACAGGTGGAGGAGGAGGAGGTTGGAGGAGGTAGGAGGGATTGCCACACACACAGCAGGGGAACAGCTGACGTTACTGAACCCCAATAACAGAGGAGGGACTGTTGACTGTGCGTACAGCACTTCTGGACGGCAACTGGCGGTGTTGGAGCCCAGGGACAGGTGGAGGAGGTGGAGGAGGAGGAGGTTGGAGGAGGTAGGAGGGATTGCCACACACACAGCAGGGGAACAGCTGACGTTACTGAACCCCAATAACAGAGGAGGGACTGTTGACTGTGCGTACAGCACTTCTGGACGGCAACTGGCGGTGTTGGAGCCCAGGGACAGGTGGAGGAGGAGGAGGTTGGAGGAGGTAGGAGGGATTGCCACACACACAGCAGGGGAACAGCTGACGTTACTGAACCCCAATAACAGAGGAGGGACTGTTGACTGTGCGTACAGCACTTCTGGACGGCAACTGGCGGTGTTGGAGCCCAGGGACAGGTGGAGGAGGTGGAGGAGGAGGAGGTTGGAGGAGGTAGGAGGGATTGCCACACACACAGCAGGGGAACAGCTGACGTTACTGAACCCCAATAACAGAGGAGGGACTGTTGACTGTGCGTACAGCACTTCTGGACGGCAACTGGCGGTGTTGGAGCCCAGGGACAGGTGGAGGAGGAGGAGGTTGGAGGAGGTAGGAGGGATTGCCACACACACAGCAGGGGAACAGCTGACGTTACTGAACCCCAATAACAGAGGAGGGACTGTTGACTGTGCGTACAGCACTTCTGGACGGCAACTGGCGTTGTTGGAGCCCAGGGACAGGTGGAGGAGGAGGAGGTTGGAGGAGGTAGGAGGGATTGCCACACACACAGCAGGGGAACAGCTGACGTTACTGAACCCCAATAACAGAGGAGGGACTGTTGACTGTGCGTACAGCACTTCTGGACGGCAACTGGCGGTGTTGGAGCCCAGGGACAGGTGGAGGAGGAGGAGGTTGGAGGAGGTAGGAGGGATTGCCACACACACAGCAGGGGAACAGCTGACGTTACTGAACCCCAATAACAGAGGAGGGACTGTTGACTGTGCGTACAGCACTTCTGGACGGCAACTGGCGGTGTTGGAGCCCAGGGACAGGTGGAGGAGGTGGAGGAGGAGGAGGTTGGAGGAGGTAGGAGGGATTGCCACACACACAGCAGGGGAACAGCTGACGTTACTGAACCCCAATAACAGAGGAGGGACTGTTGACTGTGCGTACAGCACTTCTGGACGGCAACTGGCGGTGTTGGAGCCCAGGGACAGGTGGAGGAGGAGGAGGTTGGAGGAGGTAGGAGGGATTGCCACACACACAGCAGGGGAACAGCTGACGTTACTGAACCCCAATAACAGAGGAGGGACTGTTGACTGTGCGTACAGCACTTCTGGACGGCAACTGGCGGTGTTGGAGCCCAGGGACAGGTGGAGGAGGTGGAGGAGGAGGAGGTTGGAGGAGGTAGGAGGGATTGCCACACACACAGCAGGGGAACAGCTGACGTTACTGAACCCCAATAACAGAGGAGGGACTGTTGACTGTGCGTACAGCACTTCTGGACGGCAACTGGCGGTGTTGGAGCCCAGGGACAGGTGGAGGAGGAGGAGGTTGGAGGAGGTAGGAGGGATTGCCACACACACAGCAGGGGAACAGCTGACGTTACTGAACCCCAATAACAGAGGAGGGACTGTTGACTGTGCGTACAGCACTTCTGGACGGCAACTGGCGTTGTTGGAGCCCAGGGACAGGTGGAGGAGGAGGAGGTTGGAGGAGGTAGGAGGGATTGCCACACACACAGCAGGGGAACAGCTGACGTTACTGAACCCCAATAACAGAGGAGGGACTGTTGACTGTGCGTACAGCACTTCTGGACGGCAACTGGCGGTGTTGGAGCCCAGGGACAGGTGGAGGAGGTGGAGGAGGAGGAGGTTGGAGGAGGTAGGAGGGATTGCCACACACACAGCAGGGGAACAGCTGACGTTACTGAACCCCAATAACAGAGGAGGGACTGTTGACTGTGCGTACAGCACTTCTGGACGGCAACTGGCGGTGTTGGAGCCCAGGGACAGGTGGAGGAGGAGGAGGTTGGAGGAGGTAGGAGGGATTGCCACACACACAGCAGGGGAACAGCTGACGTTACTGAACCCCAATAACAGAGGAGGGACTGTTGACTGTGCGTACAGCACTTCTGGACGGCAACTGGTGGTGTTGGAGCCCAGGGACAGGTGGAGGAGGAGGAGGTTGGAGGAGGTAGGAGGGATTGCCACACACACAGCAGGGGAACAGCTGACGTTACTGAACCCCAATAACAGAGGAGCGACTGTTGACTGTGCGTACAGCACTTCTGGACGGCAACTGGCGGTGTTGGAGCCCAGGGACAGGTGGAAAAGCAGAGGAACACAATGTAGGCCGAAGCCTGAGAAAGTCGAAAGGGAACCTTTAACCCCCCCCCCCAAGGCGTTTGTAGCTGAAAGAGCCAGCTTGTGCAGCACAAAAGATGCAAAAGGAAAAGGTGGCTCTTTTCATCATGCTCCTTGCAAACACAGAACTAAACACTTTTAAAATGTGTCCCCTGAAGCCGTGAAACCGTCCCGGAGGTGGGACTTTCCTTCGTAATATGACGCAGCACAGCCATCATTACTACCCCCCCGCCGCCGTGCCCCGGCTCCTCAGCGTTGTTTGATTCCGTCCCGGAGCCTGCGCTGTTATGTTATCCCGTGGCCAGGCACACTTAGCGCTGCCCATCTTCTGACATCATTTGATGTCAGGCTGGCTGCGCCTGTGCGGCCGCGCTGGCCGAGAGCCCGCCTCGCAGTGTCTTCTGATGTAATCCCACTGGGGGCCTGGGATCCATGGCCATGCGCAGTGCATATCCTCGCCTCTCACTCCCCTCCCTACGGCTTCTTTTTCAGACTGTGCGGTGTCACGGCCGTGGCATGCTATTAGGGACCAGCTGACACCGAACAGTCTGAAGAAGCCATAGGGAGATGAGTGAGAGGTGGAGGTTCAGATATGCACTGCGCATGTCCATAGATCCCAGGCCCCCAGTGGGATTAAATCAGAAGACACTGCGAGGCGGGCTCTCGGCCAGCGTGGCCGCACAGGCGCAGCCAGCCTGACACCAAATGATGCCAGAAGACGGGCAGCGCTAAGTGTGCCTGGCCACGGGATAACATAACAGCGCAGGCTACGGGACGGAATCAAACAACGCTGAGGAGCCGGGGCGCGGCGGCGGGGGGGTAGTAATGATGGCTGTGCTGCGTCATATTACGAAGGAAAGTCCCACCTCCGGGACGGTTTTACGGTATCAGTGGACACAATTTTATAAGTGTTAAGTTTTGCGTGTGCAAGGAGCAAAACCAAAATAGCTACCTTTTTCCTTGTGCAGCATTACTGCTGCACAAGGTGGCTCTTTCAGTAACAAACGCCTTGGGGGGGGGGGGGGACAGATTCCCTTACATTTCAGTTGTTGTGTCAGCGTGGCGGTCGCATGACACATTGCCGGCTACACAGCTGGGGATCAGCTGACGTTACTGAAACCCAATAACACTGGGTCGTATGTTTTGACTGTGCAGACGGCACATCTGAGCCTCAACTGGCGGTGTTGGAGCCCAGGAATTTAAGTTCAGGTGGTAGAAAGATGAACACAACAGGAGACCTGGATAACGTATACAGTGACCTAATTATTTAATCAGGAGGAGGAGTGGCAAATTCCTGCGAGATCCAGGCCTTGTTCATTTTCAGGAAAGTAAGCCGGTCAACGTTATCGGAGGATAGTCGCATGCGACGGTCAGTTAGTACACCACCTGCAGCACTAAAGACACGTTCCGATAATACACTGGCCGCAGGGCAAGACAGCACCTCCAATGCATACTGGCTTAGCTCTGGCCATGTATCCAGCTTTGAGACCCAAAACTTGAAAGGGGAAGAGCCGTCTGGGAGTACAGCAAGAGGGCAAGACATGTAGTCTGTCACCATCTGACGGAACCGTTGCCTCCTGCTGACTGGAGCCGTCTGTGATGGTGTAGACTTTTGTGGCGGGCACAGAAAACTGTGCCACAGTTCGGCCATACTGGTCTTGCCTTGGGCAGAGGCACTGCTTCTGCTCCCTCTTTGTGCAGAGCCTCCACCACTGCCTGGACGCACTGAGCTGCTTTGGAATGCACTAGCAGCACTTCTCTCAGTTGGAATGGAGAAGATGATGGAACTGACCAGTGTGTCTTGGTACTCCCGCATTTTTCGCTCCCGGTTCAACGGTGTGATGAGGCTTTCTACGTTGTCCCGGTAGCGAGGATCGAGGAGGGTGAACACCCAATAATCAGACATGTTGAGAATGTGGGCGATGCGGCGGTCGTTTCCCAGGCACTGCAGCATGTAATCCACCATGTGCTGCAGACTGCCAACTGCCCAAGAAACGCTGTCCCCAGCTGGAGGCGTGATCTCTGCCCGCTCGTCATCACCCCACCCTCGCTGTACAGACTGAGTACTGGACAATTCGGGAACTCCCTCCTCTGGACGGATGTCTTCCTCCTCCATTGACTCCTCCTCATCCTCCTCACAAACTGTCCCCTGCCTACGCGTTTGTGAGGAACCACGTGGCGCTGACTGTCCAGAAGATGATGGAAGTGGTGAATCCTCATCCTCCACCTCTTCCACAACATCATCCCTTAGCGCTTGCAGTGATTTTTCAAGCAGGCAGATAAGGGGGACAGTCATGCTGACTAGTGCATCATCTGCACTCGCCATCCGCGTGGAATAATCAAAGGGACGCAAAACCTGGCAGACATCCTTCATAGTGGCCCACTCTGTGGTTGTGAAGTCTGTACGGCGCTGACTGCGACTTTTTTGCGCCTGATACAGCTGGTACTCCATTACAGCTTGCTGCTGCTCACACAACCGCTCCAACATATGTAACGTGGAATTCCACCTGGTAGGTAGGTCACATATGATGCGATGTTCCGGCAGGCGGTGTCGGCGCTGCAGAGCCGCAATGCGCGCTTTTGCCGTGCTGGAACGCCGCAAGTGAGCACACTCTAGGCGGACCTTGTGCAGCAGTGCATCAAGATCCGGATAGTCCCTCAAAAAACTCTGCACGACCAAATTGAGCACATGTGCCAGACATGGGATGTGAGTGAGGTTGCCGAGGCCCAGGGCTGCCACCAGATTTCGGCCATTATCACACACTACCATGCCTGGCTGGAGATTCGCTGGCTCAAACCACACATCGCTCTCCTGCTTGATGGCATTCCAGAGCTCCTGCGCTGTGTGGCTACGATTCCCCAAAAAAATTAATTTCAAGACGGCCTGTTGACGTTTGGCCACGGCTGTGCTCATGTCGGTCGTAACAGGTACACGTTCATCACGGGTCCATGTGGAGGTGGACTGTGACGGCTCCTGCAGCGATGATTCTGAGGAACTGGTGTAAGAGGAGGAGTCAATGCGTACAGAATGGATTCCTGCAATCCTTGGAGTGGGCAGGACACGTCCTGCGCCACTCGCACGGTCTGTACCCGGCTCAACGACATTAACCCAATGGGCAGTGAGGGAAAGGTATCGCCCCTGTCCATGGTGACTGGTCCACGCATCGGTGGTGAGGTGGACCTTGCTACTGACGGCGTTCAGTAGCGCGTGTTTTATGTGTCCCTCCACATGCTTGTGCAGGGCAGGGACGGCTTGCCTGCTGAAGTAAAAGCGGCTGGGCACACTGTACTGTGGGACTGCCAATGACATCAAGTCACGGAAGCTGTCAGTCTCCACCAGCCTGAATGACAGCATTTCCAGTGACAGAAGTTTGGCAATGCCTGCAGTCAGAGCCTGTGCTCGTGGGTGGTTTGACGAGAAAGGCCGCCTTTTCTCCCATGCCTGTACTACCGATGGCTGTAGACTGGGCTGGGAGTGTGTGGATGACTGGGAAAGTGGTGCTGCGGGTGGAATGACAGCGGGTCTCTGGACAACAGGGCCAGAGGTTCTTCCACGGCGATCCTGGGAGGAAGCCGAACCAGCTGCGTGTGAGCTAGAGGAAGAGGCAACACGAGCTGAAGAGGTGGTAGCTGCCGCTGTTGGTTGGCCTACCTCTTCAGTGTGTTTGTCTAACTCCGCCGGGTGCCTGTTGCGCACATGTTTCCACATGTTGGAGGTATTGAGGTTGGCGACTTTTTGACCTCTTTTGATTTTTTGATGACACACCTTGCATCTGACATAGCAAATGTCATCTGCAACTGTGTCAAAAAAGGACCAGGCACTGCAAGTCTTGGGAGCCCCCCTTTTGACTTTTGGAAGAGACATGCTCCTTACGGGTGCCAAAGCGGAGGCTGCAGGATCCGCAGTCTTCCCCCTCCCTCTTTGGGCCGTACGGGGAATCTCTTCCTCAGAGCTGCTCCCACCACCTTCCTGTCCCTGACGCCAAGATGGGTCAAGGACCTCATCATCTACACTACCCTCTGCCCCCAATTGCTCCTCCTGGGTAGTCTCAGCAGCAGAGCACGCACCAGTAAGTGGCACCTGAGTGTCATCATCAGCTGATGCGGCCTGCGAGGTGGTGACCGGAGCCACTGGCCCACCCGCCTCTTCAGAGGAAGACAGAAAAAGCTGTTGGGCATCACTGCACCCTGCCTCTTCTTCCATTTCTCCAATGCTGCTTGGCTGGCCCCCTGTTTCCAAGCCAAGAGATGATTCAGAGAACAGAAGTAGAGACTGCTCCTGTCCTGGGATCTCTGTCTGCCTGGGCAATTTTGCAGGTGGTGAAGAGACAGATGGCTGCTCTCCAGTGCTCTGTGTCTGAGAGGATGTGGCACTAATGGAAGTTGATGCATTAGCTGCCATCCATCCCACAACGGCTTCAATTTGGTCTTCACGCAGCAGCGGTGTACGGCGCTCGGCGACAAAGCTGCGCATGAACGACTGTTCCCTTGTGAAAGTGGGTGCTGATGACTCACCGGTGCCCGCAGCAGGCACAGAATCCCCACGTCCCCTCCCTGCTCCGCGCCCACGCCCACGCCCACGTGCCTTACTCACTGCCTTCTTCATCTTGGTTGACTGATAAAGATAAGCAGAAAAGTACTAACGGCTTTGTGTGCTTATTCCTGAGCAACTCCTCCTAACAGGTATAAGAAACACTAATTTTCTAAAGTGTGGACTAGACTTTAATATGAGCTAATGTGGCCTACACAAATGTAAAGTGGTGTAACTGGTGTGTTTGGTGAACTTTATTATTTATTTATTTTTTTTGGGGCTGAACTGACAACGGATAGAGCTGCAATCACACGGAGACCGTGCAGACAGCCGTAAACGGCGCTGCAAGGCCCAAAAACCCTCCTCTACTTTATCCTATGTAGTGTTTTTCCACAAATTAGCTGGAGACGGGTGGAAAGACACTAATAGGATTTTTTAAAATAAATTAGCAGCAGACTACACTACTTTGAAAAAAAAGAAAATTGATTTGGCGGTATGACGCAGTGAAAAACCCTGAGCTGCAGACAACCAGGCTACGGCTGCTCACAGACTACAGGGCGAGCTGCAGTCACACGGAGACCGTGCAGACAGCCGTAAACGGCGCTGCAAGGCCCAAAAACCCTCCTCTACTTTATCCTATGTAGTGTTTTTCCACAAATTAGCTGGAGACGGGTGGAAAGACACTAATAGGATTTTTTAAAATAAATTAGCAGCAGACTACACTACTTTGAAAAAAAAGAAAATTGATTTGGCGGTATGACGCAGTGAAAAACCCTGAGCTGCAGACAACCAGGCTACGGCTGCTCACAGACTACAGGGCGAGCTGCAGTCACACGGAGACCGTGCAGACAGCCGTAAACGGCGCTGCAAGGCCCAAAAACCCTCCTCTACTTTATCCTATGTAGTGTTTTTCCACAAATTAGCTGGAGACGGGTGGAAAGACACTAATAGGATTTTTTAAAATAAATTAGCAGCAGACTACACTACTTTGAAAAAAAAGAAAATTGATTTGGCGGTATGACGCAGTGAAAAACCCTGAGCTGGAGACAACCAGGCTATAGCTGCTCACAGATTACAGGGCGAGCTGCAGTCACACGGAGACCGTGCAGACAGCCGTAAACGGCGCTGCAAGGCCCAAAAACCCTCCTCTACTTTATCCTATGTAGTGTTTTTCCACAAATTAGCTGGAGACGGGTGGAAAGACACTAATAGGATTTTTTTGAATAAATTAGCAGCAGACTACACTACTTGAAAAAAAAAAAAAAAAAAAAAAAAAAACAGTATGAGGCAATGAACCACCCTCCCTGAACTGAATACAACCAGCTATGGATGGCCTATGTGGCTGCACTCAGACTAGAGAGTGGGCTGCACTCACACACACACACACAGAGAGACCTTGCAGATCGCTGTGAAAACAGCGCTACAAGGCAAAAGGAAGGTGAATAGTAGGTGAACACAGCGGTTGCTAAATTAGCCTTTGGAAAGCACAAAGAAGCAAATCGCTATCTCTAAACTGTCCCTCAGTCAGCAAACAGCGTCCTGTCACTAACTGAATTCACAGCAGAGTGATCGCAAAATGGCGCCAGCGACTTTTAAACTGCATCATGACATCATTTCAGCAGCCAATCACAGCCTTGCCAGTAGTTTCATGCCCTCCATGCTAAACAGGATGTGCCCACACTTGGAATCTTTCTCATTGGCTGAATTTCTGAATTTTGAATCATTGAACTTCCGATTCCGGTATCCGATACGCGGCAAGTATCGGAATCCCGGTATCGGAATTCCGATACCGCTAGTATCGGCCGATACCCGATACTTGCGGTATCGGAATGCTCAACACTAATAATAACTATTTACAGAAAAACTACGAGAACAACGGTAAATGTCTTTACTTCTAGTACTCTATCATGTGTTGCAATGCCGATGGCAGATTCATTGGTTCTGGAATTAAGGAGCTCAGTATCTTGTGCTCCCAGGTATTAGTAGTGAATATCCGGGATATTACAGGATTACAAATGGATATAGCAGTAAATAGTAGGTAATGAGCTGATATTGCACTGTGCTACAGAGGTCTGATAAAACCAGATGGGACTTGACATAAGAGTTTGCTAAATCCTTTATAGGAAGACAAATCCACGTAATCATTACGTTATGTATCAATGAAGTGTTATCAGAGAGTATTTACCTTTCATGTGTGAAAAGAGTTGTTTTGCTGCGGTAACTGCAGAGTTGAAATAGATGAAGTCGTTTAGTCGATAAACATGAATAAACTTGACCACTATGCTAAAAAGATCTCTTTCAAAGCATTCAGACTTAAAATAGAGTTAAAAGGTGCTTTGACGGATAGAATTGAGATAAATACATGTTGCTGGTAAGCTCATGCTGCAATTGCTAAATTTAAGTGGATAGTGGACAGCATGCAATTCATCCAAGCAACACAATAAACCAATTGAAATGATATGTTCAGAGTATTAAATGGGCTGGTACTTCTCGTCTCTTTTAGGTTTGATGTGAAGATAGAAAAGCTATATTTTGTACATTGTAGACTTTTAGTCTATGGCATGAAAGTAATTATTTATTTTACTTTTTGGAGAGATTTTGGAAAATAATACTTCAAAATAGCAATTAATTAGCAATATGAAATGGGAAATACAAGTGAAGCACAATAATTGGAAATGAGCAGTTTATTTTGTATGATTGTGATTTCTTATATCCATGATAATAATTATAGAACAAAAGAAGGAACAGCAGAGTATACTTATCTTCGGGTGCAAGGCCCCCACACAATCCATCCACCGATCATCCAGACTTCACAAAATTCAAAAAAAGAGGCAGCACTCCATTGTTCCAATATAAATGTGCAGGGTTTAATCTACCCACATGTCTGGGCAACGTTTCAGCTCAAAATGAGCCTTTCTCAAGCCTTGAGAAAGGCTCATTTTGAGCTGAAAGGTTGCCCAGACATGTGGGTAGATTAAACCCTGCACATTTATATTGGAACAATGGAGTGCTGCCTCTTTTTTTTTTATTTCATGATAATAATTAGCTATGACTGGGATCCAAGGGGTAACGTTTCACCTTGTGGAGAGTGATATGTCAAGCCTGACATGCTGAGGGTAGCCTGAAACACAGTGTCTGCAAATTGAGATTTTCATCCTAAGTCATGTGACAAGGCTAGTTACAGAGTCGATATTGACTTTTAGGACTGCTACTTCCTATAGGTGGCATTAGAGTTCTAGTCCTCTTCTTCTGTGAAGAGACAATTTGAATAATTAACTATGAAATTTTTCTGAAATGAGAATTCCTCCACAATGGAGATCTTCCTAAAAATTCAAAATACCCAGTCAGGATTTGGATCCCAAATAAATAAATGCATCTTATCTCACAAGCCCTCTATAAACTGCAGCAAGCAAGTAGGAAACTTACTGGTTTAAGGTACAGGTCACTTCTGACCTTAAAAGCATCACTAGATCTCTTGAAACTCATCCTTTCTTATTCTAGCTAAATCCTACTAAAACCGGATAACAAATAATTGCTATGAGTTTTCTATGGCTTGTGCCTGTGTTTCTTGTAGGAGAGAGATGCAGTGAGAGCTGGTTCATGTTAAGCAGAGGCGTAGCTAAGGGTTCAGCTGGGGGGGGGGAATCTGAGTGGGCCCCTAACCGGTAACCCTGATTACAACTCAGGTGGTGCACTCTAGTCGTGGGTATTGGGGAATATCAGCAGATGACAGAGCTGTAACTGACAAAAATCGCTATACAATGGCCAAGCCTGATATTACCACCGTATGGTGACCATATACTGGTATGTACCAGTGCTGCAGAATATACAAGAGTTTACAATAAAGTTACAGATAACTTACAGGTTACGTTCTTTCTGATAGTCGTTCACTTTGTCATCTATTCACACCGACATGACAACTTCTCCAGCCAGTACTTGTATGCACAGATTACAACAGACACATCTGACTTCTCACATTTCCAGCACCATCCCCATCTATTCCCAACCTGTTCAAATGCCTCAACGTGCTGTCACCCCAATACTGAGCCACTGCTGCTGTATGTGTCCTATTACTACACCTGCTGTGTGGTACAAGCGCTGGCATCCTCTTTCTGCCTCACATACTAATGCCACCACTGTGCCCTATACATAGAATGTCTCTTTTGTGCCCTCACAGTAGCTCCCACACTGTATATAGACCTCAGTTTATGACAGCCCCCACAGTAACTCCCTCACTGTATATAGGCCCCGATACTGTATGATGGCCCCCACAGTAGCCTTTAAACTGTACTGTATAATGGCCCTCGTATTAGCTCCAACACTGTATAATAGCCCCCGCCATAGCTATCACTCAGTATACTGGCCCCCGCATTAGCCCCCATACTGTATAATGACCCCCACATTTGCTCATCCGCTGTATAATGGTCCCCGAATTAGTTCTAACACTGTATAATTGCCCCTGCAATAGCTATCACGTTGTATACTGGCCCCTGCATTAGCTCTCACACTGTATAATGGACCCCGCAGCAGCTCCCATGCCTTTGATTCTGGTCTGTCTGTGTGCTACAAATTGCACAGGCTTGATCTATATGACAAAGAGCTAAATAGAAGAAAATAGAAACAGCCAGTAGGTGCGTATAGAGTCCAGGATATGGGTACAGCTCCCTGAATGTATCCAGGTAACCCTACAAGAAATACTCTTGTCTGGAAAAGAACCTAAAGAGGGAAACGGAAATGAGGGAATTCGAAGAGGGGGAGGTAGAATGAAACTCATGTAAAGAAGAAAGTGCACTCCTGGTACATTTTCTCTTTTTTTCCTTTTTCTGCCTTTGGGTGTCTTGTTGTCCAGACTGAATATAAGTTCAGGGGCCTACACATATATGTGAATATTTATGCGCACCTACTAGCTGTTTGTATTTTCTTCTATTTGGCTCTCTATCATATATATTCATCCTCAACTTTATTGGATTTATTTTAACCCCTTAACCCCCAAGGGTGGTTTGCACGTTAATGACCAGGCCAATTTTTACAATTCTGACCACTGTCCCTTTATGAGGTTATAACTCTGGAACGCTTCACCGGATCCTGGTGATTCTGACATTGCTTTCTCATGACATATTGTACTTCATAATAGTGGTAAAATTTCTTTGATATTACTTGCGTTTATTTGTGAATAAAACAGAAATTTGGCAAAAATTTTGAAAATTTTGCAATTTTCCAACTTTGAATTTTTATGCCCTTAAATCACAGAGATATGTCACACAAAATACGTAATAAGTAAAATTTACCACATATCTACTTTACATCAGCACAATTTTGGAACCAAATTTTTTTTTGTTAGGGAGTTATAACGGTTAAAAGTTGACCAGCAATTTCTCATTTTTACAACACCATTTTTTTTTTTAGGGACCACATCACATTTGAAGTCACTTTCAGGGGTCTATATGATAGAAAATACCCAAGTGTGACACCATTCTAAAAACTGCACCCCTCAAGGTGCTCAAAACCACATTGAAGAAGTTTATGGAATTTTTGGAATGTTTAAAAAAAAATGAAAATGTAACTTTTTTTCACAAAGAAATTTACTTCAGCTCCAATTTGTTTTATTTTACCAAGGGTAACAGGAGAAAATGGACCCCTAAAGTTCTTGTATAATTTGTCCTGAGTACAGTGATACCCCATATGTGGGGGTAAACCACTGTTTGGGCGCATGGCAGTGCTCGGAAGGGAAGGAGCGCATTTGACTTTTCAATGCAAAATTGACTGGAATGGAGATGGGACGCCATTTCGCGTTTAGAGAGCCGCTGATGTGCCTAAACATTGAAACCCCCCACAAGTGACACCATTTTGGAAAGTAGACCCCCTAAGAAACTTATCTAGATGTGTTCTGAGAACAGTGAACCCCCAAGTGTTTTTCACTACAGTTTATAACGCAGAGCCGTGAAAATAAAAAATCCTTTTTTTTCCACAAAAATTATTTTTTAGCCCCCAGTTTTGTATTTTCCCAAGGGTAACAGGAGCAATTGGACCCCAAAAGTTGTTGTCTAATTTGTCCTGAGTACGTTGATACCCCATATGTGGGGGGATCCACCGTTTGGGTGCATGACAGAGCTTGGAATGGAAGGAGCACCGTTTGGAATGCAGACTTAGATGGATTGGTCTGCAGGTGTCACGTTGCATTTGCAAAGCCCCTGATTTACCTAAACAGTAGAAAACCCCACAAGTAACCCCATAGTGGAAACTAGACCCCCAAGGAACATATCTAGATGTGTTGTGAGAACTTTGAACCCCCAAGTGTTTCACTACAGTTTATAACGCAGAGCCGTGAAAATAAAAAATCCTTTTTTTTCCACAAAAATTTTTTTTTAGCCCCCGGTTTTGTATTTTCCCAAGGGTAACAGGAGAAATTGGACCCCAAAAGTTGTTGTCCAATTTGTCCTGAGTACGGTGATACCTCATTTGTTGCGGTAAACCCCTGTTTGGGCGCACGGGAGAGCTCGGAAGGGAAGGAGCACTGTAACATAGTAACATCGTTATTAAGGTTGAAGGAAGACTTTAAGTCCATCTAGTTCAACCTATAGCCTAACCTAACATGCCCTAACATGTTGATCCGGAGGAAAAAAAAACCCATGTGGCAAAGAGTAAGTTCCACATTGGGGAAAAAAAATTCCTTTCCGACTCCACATACGGCAATCAGACTAGTTCCCTGGATCAACACCCTAACAAGGAATCTAGTATATATACCCTGTAAGATTATACTTTTCCAGAAAGGCATCCAGCCTCCTCTTAAATTTAAGTAATGAATCCCTCATTACAACATCATACGGCAGAGAGTTCCATAGTCTCACTGCTCTTACAGTAAAGAATCCGCGTCTGTTATTATGCTTAAACCTTCTTTCCTCCAGATGTAGAGGATGCCCCCTTGTCCCTGTCTCAGGTCTATGATTAAAAAGATCATCAGAAAGGTCTTTGTACTGTCCCCTCATATATTTATACATTAACATAAGATCACCCCTTAGCCTTCGTTTTTCCAAACTAAATATTCCCAAGTGTATTAATCTATCTTGGTATTGCAGACCCCCAAGTCCTCTAATAACCTTGGTCGCTCTTCTCTACACCCGCTCCAGTTCAGCTATGTCTTTCTTATACACCGGAGACCATAAATATACACAGTATTCTAAGTGTGGTCGAACTAATGACTTGTACAGAGGTAAAATTATGTTCTCCTCATGAGCATCTATGCTTCTTTTAATCCATCCCATTATTTTATTTGCCTTTATAGCAGCTGCCTGACACTGCCACTAAATGTGAGTTTGTCATCCACCCATACTCCCAGGTCTTTCTCATTGTCGGTTTTGCCCAGAGTTTTAGAATTAAGCACATAGTTATATATCTTATTATTTCTACCCAAGTACATGACCTTACATTTATCTCCATTAAAGCTCATTTGTCATTTATCAGCCCAAGCTTCTAGTTTACATAAATCATCCTGTAATATAAAATTGTCCTCTTCTGTATTGATTACCCTGCAGAGTTTAGTGTCATCTGCAAATATTGAAATTCTACTCTGTATGCCCCCTACAAGGCCATTAATAAATATGTTAAAAAGAAGAGGGTCCAATACTGACCCCTGTGGTACCCCACTGCTAACCACGACCCAGTCCGAGTGTGCTCCATTAATAACCACCCCTTGTTTCCTATCCCTGAGCCAGCTCTTAACCCACTTACACATATTTTCCCCTATCCCCATTATTCTCATTTTATGTATCAACCTTTTGTGTGGCACCGTATCAAAAGCTTTTGAAAAGTCTATATACACTACGTCCACTGGGTTCCCTTGGTCCAGTCCAGAACTTACCTCTTCATAGAAATTGATCAGATTTGTCTGACAGGAACGGTCCCTACTAAATCCATGCTGATATTGGGTCATGATGAGGTTATACTTCTTCAGATACTCCAGCATAGCATCCCTTAGAATGCCCTCCAGGATTTTACCCACAGTAGAGGTTAGGCTTACTGGCCTATAATTTCCGAGTTCAGTTTTTGTCCCCTTTTTGAATATTGGCACCACATTTGCTATACGCCAGTCCTGTGGTACAGACCCTGTTATTATGGAGTCTTTAAAGACTGTTTTACTTTTTCAACGCAGAATTGGCTGGAATTGATATCGGACGCCATGCCACGTTTGGAGAGCCCCTGATGTGCCTAAACAGTGGAAACCCCCAAATTGTAACTGAATCCCTAACCCAAACACACCCTTAACCCTAATCCCAACCCTAACCACACCCCTAACTCCAACACACCCCTAACTCTAATCCCAACCATAACCCTGTGAAGAGCGGAACAAAAATGGTTACCTCAATGAACCAAAAAGAATTTGTGATCAATATTGACCTGTCCATTCAAGGACATTTTAGCTATAGTGTGAAATCCTATTTTTTGTTTGTGAAACTGCCACTTAGGCGAAACTGTACTGTTTTGTTTGTTGTGAAACTATCACATAGCCGAAACGGTTTTTTGTTGTCTTCTCTTTTCTCTCTTTGTTT
The DNA here is from genome assembly GCF_051348905.1 of Ranitomeya variabilis. Taxonomy (NCBI): domain Eukaryota; kingdom Metazoa; phylum Chordata; class Amphibia; order Anura; family Dendrobatidae; genus Ranitomeya; species Ranitomeya variabilis. The sequence continues at coordinate 288,651,706 of NC_135237.1, forward strand.
AAACAAGCAAAACTTGTATAACCACTGAAACTACCTGTACAACTATATAAAGAGGGGATAGCACCTTGAAGGCAGGCGTGCTTCAGAGGCTTCCCAGTGATATACTATACGAGACGTGTCTTGTGTATTATTTCTGGTGATTCCCCACTTCCAAAGGCTGCTCCGACTGAGTGTGGTCCCGACATTTCCTGGCGCCTGAACAGGGACCCGAGGTCTGTGTACTCCTTCAAGAACACCGGCAGAATACGAACGAAAAGAGAATCTGGGATAATGGACGGCAGATGAATAAAAACCTGGCCAGGTAAGAGACACTGTTAGATCTCTTATATCTGCCCTGCACTGTCCGTAAGATTTTCTGTGTCGTGTCCTTTAGCGGGTAGTTCTAGTAGAGGAGGATACCTATAGCTCGGGTTCTTGAACTACTTAGGAATTGACCACCTCACGGAGTACGGCATTGAATGAGAGTGAATGTGAATAGAAGGTGTGTGGAAGTTGGGAATAGCCCTATAAGCCGCCCAGGGTGTTGAAACAGAAGAAGTGACTGTCCCACTGGGCAACGTGGTTGCGTCCTTTCGGGGAGACCTCCGCGCCTATGTTCAATCTCTGATCCTGTCTTTGACGAAAACCTGGTGACGGATAAGTGTATGATAGTATGAGCCCAGGACAGATAAATTAGCCTGGGACAAGATACGTTGTATTTTGATCCTCTGTCTGGTTGCATTTGTGTTGTTTGCTATAGGTGTAGGAATCAGGATTTTCTTACATCAACACGGTATGCAGAAGCCGTTAAACATCCTAGCTCCTTAGGAAGAAGGTAACGAGGTATTCTCATACCCAAACGCCACCTAGGGCAAGAAAAGAAAAAAAGCTCAGGATAAGAAAATGGGGAATAAGCAAACAAAGCCGGAACCAGAAGAATTAGATATCTATACTATCATAAAGGAGAGAAGTGGTGAAGATGCCACTAAGGGGCTGAGAAAGATTTTTAGTAAGTTTGGAGTTACTAAGGCAGAAGCCTTTAGTAGAAAAAAATGGGAAGGAATTCAGGAAAAAAAAAAAAGGCATAATCAGAGACAAGAAATGGATAGATCAGATCCAAGCGTTGATTGATGTCTCTAGGGTAGCAGAAAAAGAGGGATGGACATATAATCAACAGAATAAAAAGTGGTGTATTAGACCCGCAGGCTATGGAGAAAAACAAAATGTGGAATATAAGAACACCCCACCCCCATACCTTAACCCACATGCCCCATCTTTTCTCCAAACACCACCTCAAAGTTTAGCCGGACCAGGAGGATGGGTATGTCCGCACTGTGGACAACAAAATCCAGACTGGAGAAATGATTGCCTAGCCTGTGGTACACCTAGACATGGCGCTGTACTTGCCCCTGTTAGGGTAGTACCAAGACCCTTTAGGGAACCTGGTGCTGACGGAGTAATGGGAACTAGATATCACCAAACTCGACAATATTTCCCTTGGTCCCCCGCTGAAGGCATGTCTCTCTTGCATAACGCACCAGATCCCACCCAGTGTCCAGTTAGATTTGCACAATATATACAGCAAATTATGCAGACTCACGCTGGAGTTTGGGCAGATGGAGAAGAATTATGTAGAATGAAAATGACTCCTGGACTCTTCCAGGAGCTATTAGCAAATCTACAGGTACATAGGCCCCAGGCAGGAGATGGTGCCTTACAAACGATAGAATCAGGTACGCAATTTGTAGATCACTTAATGGTTTTCATGAGGGAAAAACAGAGGCAGAGAGGAACAACGGGAGTGGTGGCTCAGAAATCTGGACAATCAGTAGACGAATATTATCTAAGTGTAGAAAATAATTTCAGAGATGAAGGCATGGATCTAACCGCTTCAGGAATGATGAGGTTAGTTACAAAAACCTTTATAGATGGATTGTCTCCAAAAGTGAAGGAAAAGCTTAAGGCCGCAACCCCTGATTGGAGAACCTTGGAAGACCCACACCTGGCTAGACAGAAAGCTGTAGGGATAGAAATGGACTTAAGAGAAAATTCTAAGCCAGTAAGAATTGCACAGGCTAATACTGGCTCTGCTAATCAAAAGTTTACTTGTCATTACTGTAAGAAGCCAGGACATTTCCAAAGGGAATGTAGGAAGAGAAAAGCAGATATAGATTCAGGAACCTTTGTACCCAAAAATAGGATAAATAACCCAGCGCCTGATCAAACAGACAGCTCAGAATGACTGAAGGTTATGCAGGTCTCTCTTCCATCTAGAAGACCAATAATACAAGTTGAGGTTGAGGGTAAAAATGTACCTTTTCTGATAGATACGGGAGCAACATCCTCCATTTTAAATCAAGACTTTTTACCATATCCTGACAATATATCCTCAAAGGTAACATATGCAGAAGGGTATGATGGTAAAATTCAGGCGTTGCCCTTTACAAAACCTTTAAATGTGAGCTTTGGCCCTAAAACCTTTGTATCCAAATTTTTATTTGCTAAAGGTGCACCTACCTGCTTGCTGGGTACTGATGTCTTAAGTAAAATGCACGCAAACATCCATTTTAGAGAAAATGGCACAGTTATGCTGACCATCCCTGAAGATGCAGAAACTCTGGAACAATATGTTAGAATACAGGCAATGGAGGATTTTCCCGAAATTTACACTCAACAAGCAAAAATTGACTTGTCTCGGGTTCCTGACAGCCTATGGGCAAAAGGAGACACTGATGTAGGATTCTTATCAGTAGCTCCTATACTGTTAGAAACTGCCCCGGGAACCATTTTACCTCAGCTTAGGCAATACCCCATCAGCGCCCAGCAAGAACTGGCGATTTCTCAACAAATTCAGGATTATGTGTTACAAGGTGTTTTGGTAGAAATCAGGTCACCCGCCAATACACCCTTATATCCTGTTAAAAAGAAAGTTTCCTCCAAAGAAACTATGGTGAAATATCGCATGGTGCACGACCTACGGGAAATCAATAAGGTTTTGGCACCGGTCACCCCTGTGGTACCGAATCCTCATACCTTACCGTCTCAAATTCCCAGCACTGCTGCATATTTTACGGTAATTGACTTATCAAACGCTTTTTTTCTGTGCCACTACATAAGAACTGTTGGCATTTGTTTGCCTTTACATTCAAGGGTAAACAATTAGCATGGACAAGATTGCCACAAGGTATGGTACACTCACCAACTTTGTACTCTGAAGCAATGCAGACCGTGCTGAAAAATTTCACCCCAGAACCAGGAGTAGTCATTCTACAGTATGTAGATGACTTACTTATTTGTTGCCCTGATGAGCAGACGGCAGTTACCTCAACTGTTAATTTCTTAATTTTCCTAGCGCAAGAAGGCTGTAAAGTAAATAGACAGAAACTCCAGGCTTGTCAACAAACAGTCGTGTTCTTAGGTCACTGCATATCACAGGGCATCAGACACCTCACACCTCAACGTACGGAAGCCATACGTAACATGCTTGAACCCAGGAATCACAAACAGCTGCGTGCTTTCCTGGGTATTGTTTCACACTGTAGACAGTGGATCATACATGCAAGTCAACTCATGCAGTCTTTATATGACTGTATTGCCAACACGCCATATTCACTCAGTGAAGAGGCTAAACAGTCATTTTCCTCTTTGAAAACAGCACTGGTATCAGCTCCGGCTTTGGGACTCCCAGACTACACTAAACCTTTTCAATTGATGGCAGCTGAGATATCCTCACATGCTACAGGGGTGCTCACACAAAAACATGGAAACAAACAGAGACCTGTGGCATACATATCAGCTCATCTGGACCCTGTAGCTAGAGCCGCACCTTCTTGTGTAAGAGTAGTAGCCGCAATTTCACTGTTATTAGATAAAGCTTCTGAGATTGTTCTTGATCACCCACTTCTAGTTCAGACCACTCATGATGTACATGGCATTCTTAACCAGGTCCAACCTAAACATATTTCAATGGCCAGACACCTCCGTCTCCAATGTTCCCTACTACTGCCGCCCAACATTTCCTTTGCCAGGGTTCAGACTCTTAATCTCGCGTCTTTGCTCCCTTTAGAGTCTGAGGGGGGTACCATACCTGAGGAAACTGCACTCTCCAACTCCTTTGACCCATCAGAGTCAATGCATGATTGTGTACAATTAATGGAACAAGAGACTCAGGGCTTACGTAATGTACGTGACAAGCCACTCTGTAATGCTACATTTGAACTTTTCATAGATGGCAGTAGATATGCAGATATGAATGGACAATTTCATACAGGTTATGCGGTAGTAACTCAGCATGAAGTGCTGAAAGCAGAACCTCTCCCTGCTAATCAGTCTGCACAAGAAGCAGAACTTACGGCATTAGTTGAAGCTCTAAAAATAGCCAAAGATCAGACAGCAAACATATACACTGATTCTAGATATGCACATGGCATTATTTTCGATTTTGGCGTAATATGGAGAGCCAGAGGTTATATGACTGCTTCAGGCCAACCTGTTAAACATGCCTCCCTCATTAGACAGATTCTGGAGGCAGCACAAGAAACTAAAGAAATAGCGGTGATAAAGGTAGCTGCACATGTGAGACTCGACACCGAGGAAGCCAGGGGTAACGATAAAGCCGACAAAGCAGCAAAACAGGCAGCACGTAAACCCTTACATCATGCCCACACACTAGATAGCTCTGAAGATGATGAGGAGAGATTGAAGGAAGCTCAGAAACAGGTAGACGACGAAGAACGAGCGCAGTGGCAGAAAAAAGGGGCAGAAGATCAGCAAGGATTATGGAAAAAAGGAACTTTGTTATGTTTACCCAGAGCCTGGTACCCCGCAGTGGCGAGTGACCTCCACCTACCTACGCATGTATCGGCAAACGGTATGACGCTCAAGGTAAAAGAAAGGTGGTTGGCTCCAGGCTTTGGTAATTTCGCTCGGAACATGTGTGCTGCATGCGCTATATGCCTGGCACACAATCCAGGTCAGACCATTAAAACCCCAACCAAGCATCATGTAAGACCACTGTATCCCTTTCAAAGACTCCAGATCGACTACATCCAGCTTCCTAGGTACAATGGATACGAATATGTGCTTGTGTGTGTGGACATGTTCTCAGGGTGGCCAGAGGCTTATCCAGTTCGTAAAGCCTCAGCAAAAACTACTGCCATTAAAATAGCACATGAACTGATACCCCGTTACGGCATGCCTGAGGTGATCGAGTCAGATAGGGGTACCCATTTTACTGGAGAAATATTCCAGAATGTTATGAAAATGTTGGGAGTAGAAAACCAGTTTCACACTCCGTATCACCCACAGAGTTCAGGTAAAGTGGAAAGATTAAATGGAACAATAAAATTAAAAATCCAGAAAGCCATGGCAGAAACAGGAAAGCCTTGGACCGAGTGTCTACCACTTGCCCTGTATTCCATCCGAAACGCCCCAAGGGGGAAGGCTAAGCTGTCACCACATGAGATTCTTTTTGGTAGAGCAGCAAATTTGGGTTGTTATTTTCCACAACAACTGATGTTGAATACTGAGACTTTAACTGCTTATGTACAAGAATTACAAAAACGTTTAACTAAAGTGCATTCGCAAGTTTTTGCTTCCCTTCCAGATCCAGAAAATCTCGAAGGAGGCCACAAGTTGGAACCTGGTGATCAAATCTACGTGAAAAGACACACCAGAAAGACTCTGGAACCGAGATTTGATGGACCTTTCCAAGTCCTGTTAACAACTCCAACAGCAGTCAAGCTTGAAGGAAAGGCATCATGGATACATGCAAGCCATTGCAAAAAAGCAGTATAAGACTCATGATATTGATGTTAATAATGTTAACCTCAACGGAGGCATGGGAAAGATTGAATTCTCTAGCCCCTTTGAACAATAGATTCTGTTGTGGATTCTGTTTTTGGGCTCCCTCTGGTGGTTACGGCTGGTACTGGGTGACTTTGGTGGGTTGCGGTCTCTGCTTTCCACCTGTCCATCAGAGGCTGGGTGTTTCCTATTTAACCTGGCTTTTCTGTCATTCCCTTGCCGGCTATCAATGTACTCAGATGTGCTCAGTTTGGTTCCTGACTACCTGCTCCCAGATCTCTCAGGATAAGCTAAGTTCTGTTTTTTAGTTGTTTGGTTTTTTTGTCCAGCTTGCTAATTATGACTCTATGCTAGCTGGTAGCTCTAGTGGGCTGAGGTTCTCCCCATGTGCCATGAGTTGGCACATGGGTTCTTGTAATCTCAGGATGGTTTTTGATTAGGGTTTTTTGCTGACCGCTCAGACCCCTTTTGTATCATTCTGCTTTCTAGTTATAGCGGGCCTCATTTTGCTAAATCTATTTTCATCTCTATGTGCGTGCCTTCCTCTCATTTCACCGTCAATACATGTGGGGGGCAACTATACCTTTTGGGGTTCATTCCTCTGGAGGCAAGCTAGGTCTTTATTTCCTCTGCAGTGCTAGTTAGCTCTTAGGCTGGCGCGTGGCGTCTAGAATCAACGTAGGCACGCTCCCTGGCTATTTCTAGTTGTGTTTGTCAGGAGTAGGGCAGCGGTCAGCCCAGGTTCCATCACCCTAGAGCTCGTCCGTTATTTATGTTATTTTGCTTGTCCAGTGCGATCCCCAGCCATTGGGATCCATGACAGTATAGCCGGCCTACAAAGTGTTAATTGTTTGGGCTGAAGCAGGAGAAAAAGAAGTGTTTAAGGGAAATTTTTTTTTTTTTTTCCCCTCAGAGTTTTGCTGCCGAGCCCTTAATTGCTGTCTGGCTGCTTCTCACCTCCTCTTAACCCTTGAATGGCTCTGACCTTAGCTGTTTAACATGGATGTCCAGAGTTTGGCTTCCAGCCTGAGTAATCTTGCTGCAAAAGTTCAAAACATACAGGATTTTGTTGTTTTCACTCCCATGTCTGAACCTAGAATTCCTATTCCAGAGTTTTTTTCTGGAGATAGATCTACCTTCCTGAATTTCAGGAACAATTGCAAATTGTTTCTTTCTTTGAAATCTCGCTCCTCTGGAGACCCTGCTCAGCAGGTTAAGATTGTAATATCTTTCCTGCGGGGCGACCCTCAGAATTGGGCATTTGCATTGGCACCAGGGGATCCTGCATTGCTCAGTGTGGATGCGTTTTTTCTGGCACTGGGATTGCTCTATGAGGAACCTAACCTGGAGATTCAGGCTGAAAAGGCTTTATTAGCCCTCTCTCAGGGGCATGATGAAGCGGAAGTATATTGTCAAAAATTTTGGAAATGGTCGGTGCTTACTCAGTGGAATGAGTGCGCCCTGGCTGCAAACTTCAGAGATGGTCTTTCTGAGGCCATTAAGGATATTATGGTGGGGTTCCCTGCGCCTACAGGTCTGAATGAGTCTATGACTATGGCCATTCAGATTGATCGGCGTTTACGGGAGCGCAAACCTGTGCACCAGTTGGCGGTGTCTTCTGAACAGGCACCTGAGACTATGCAATGTGATAGAATTCAGTCCAGAAGTGAACGGCAAAATTATAGGCGGAAAAATGGATTGTGTTTTTATTGTGGTGATTCAGCTCATGTTATATCAGCATGCTCTAAACGCACAAAAAAGGTTGATAAATCTTTTGCCATTAGTACTCTGCAGTCTAAGTTCATTTTGTCTGTAACTCTGATTTGTTCACTGTCATCCATTTCCGTCGATGCCTATGTGGATTCGGGCGCTGCCCTGAGTCTTATGGATTGGTCATTTGCCAAACGCTGCGGTTTTAGTCTGGAGCCTCTGGAAGTTCCTATTCCTTTGAAGAGAATTGACTCTACACCATTGGCTATGAATAAACCGCAGTACTGGACACAAGTGACCATGCGCATGACTCCCGTTCATCAGGAGGTGATTCGCTTCCTTGTACTGTATAATTTACATGATGTACTAGTGCTTGGTCTGCCATGGTTACAAACTCATAATCCTGTCCTGGATTGGAAAACAATGTCTGTATTAAGCTGGGGATGTCAGGGGGTTCATGATGATGCACCTCTGATTTCAATCGCTTCATCTACTCCTCCTGAGGTCCCTGCGTTTTTGTCTGACTATCGGGATGTTTTTGAGGAGCCTAAGCTCAATTCGCTCCCTCCTCATAGGGATTGTGACTGTGCTATAGAATTAATTCCTGGCAGTAAGTTCCCTAAGGGTCGTTTATTTAATCTGTCAGTGCCAGAGCATACTGCTATGCGGAATTATATTAAGGAGTCCTTGGAAAAGGGACATATTCGTCCATCTTCGTCCCCTCTGGGAGCAGGTTTTTTTTTTCGTGGCAAAAAAAGATGGTTCCCTGAGGCCTTGTATAGATTATCGCCTTCTGAATAAGATTACAGTCAAATATCAGTATCCATTGCCATTATTGACTGATTTGTTTGCTCGCATTAAGGGGGCTAGGTGGTTCACTAAGATAGATCTTCGTGGTGCGTATAATCTTGTGCGGATAAAACAGGGTGATGAGTGGAAAACCGCATTTAATACGCCTGAGGGCCATTTTGAGTATTTGGTAATGCCTTTTGGACTTTCTAATGCTCCTTCAGTCTTTCAGTCCTTTATGCACAATATTTTCCGTGAATATCTGGATAAGTTTATGATTGTGTATTTGGATGATATTTTGGTGTTTTCTGATGACCGGGAGTCTCATGTTCTACAGGTCAGGAAGGTGTTTCAAGTCCTGCGGGCCAATTCTCTGTTTGTGAAGGGCTCAAAATGTCTCTTCGGAGTGCAGAAAATTTCTTTTTTGGGGTACATTTTTTCTCCTTCTACTATTGAGATGGATCCCGTCAAGGTTCAGGCGATTTGTGACTGGACACAACCTACATCTGTTAAGAGTCTTCAGAAGTTCTTGGGTTTTGCTAATTTTTATCGTCGGTTCATTACTAATTTTTCCAGTGTTGTTAAACCTTTGACTAATTTGACTAAAAAGGGTGCTGATGTTGCTAATTGGTCTCCTACGGCTGTGGAGGCCTTTCAGGAACTTAAGCGCCGGTTTTCTTCTGCTCCTGTGTTATGTCAACCAGATGTTTCACTTCCTTTTCAGGTTGAGGTTGATGCTTCCGAGATTGGAGCGGGGGCGGTTTTGTCACAGAGAAGTTCCAATGGCTCGGTGATGAAGCCATGTGCGTTCTTTTCTAGAAAATTCTCGCCCGCCGAGCGCAATTATGATGTGGGTAATCGGGAGCTTTTGGCCATGAAGTGGGCATTTGAGGAGTGGCGTCATTGGCTTGAGGGTGCTAGACATCGTGTGGTGGTCTTGACTGATCACAAAAATCTGATTTACCTTGAGTCTGCCAGGCGTCTGAATCCTAGACAGGCTCGTTGGTCGTTGTTTTTTTCTCGTTTCAATTTTGTGGTTTCATACCTGCCAGGTTCAAAGAATGTGAAGGCAGATGCTCTTTCCAGGAGTTTTGTGCCTGACTCTCCTGGAGACTCTGGGCCTACTGGTATCCTTAGGGATGGGGTAATATTGTCCGCCGTCTCCCCAGAATTGCGACGTGCATTGCAGGAGTTTCAGGCGGATAAACCTGATCGTTGTCCACCAGAAAGACTGTTTGTTCCGGATGCTTGGACCAGTAGAGTCATCTCCGAGGTCCATTCTTCTGTGTTGGCTGGTCATCCTGGAATATTTGGTACTAGAGACTTGGTGGCCAGGTCTTTTTGGTGGCCTTCCTTGTCAAGGGATGTGCACACCTTTGTGCAGTCTTGTGAAGTGTGTGCTCGGGCTAAGCCTTGCTGTTCTCGGGCCAGTGGGTTGTTGTTATCCTTGCCTATCCCGAAGAGGCCTTGGAAGCACATTTCCATGGATTTTATTTCAGATCTCCCTGTCTCACAGAAAATGTCAGTTATCTGGGTTGTGTGTGACCGCTTTTCTAAGATGGTTCATTTGGTACCCTTGCCTAAGTTGCCTTCCTCTTCTGAGTTGGTCCCTTTATTTTTTCAGAACGTGGTTCGTTTGCATGGGATTCCGGAGAATATCGTTTCTGACAGGGGATCCCAGTTTGTGTCTAGATTTTGGCGGATGTTTTGTGCTAAGATGGGCATTGATTTGTCTTTCTCGTCTGCATTCCATCCTCAGACGAATGGCCAGGCGGAGCGAACTAATCAGACCTTGGAAACTTATTTAAGGTGTTTTGTTTCTGCTGATCAAGATGACTGGGTTGCCTTTTTGCCACTGGCCGAATTTGCCCTTAATAATCGGGCTAGTTCTGCTACTTTGGTCTCTCCTTTCTTTTGTAATTCGGGGTTTCATCCTCGTTTTTCCTCTGGTCAGGTGGAGCCTTCGGATTGTCCTGGAGTGGACGTGGTGGTGGACAGGCTACATCAGATTTGGAATCAGGTGGTGGATAATTTGAAGTTGTCTCAGGAGAAGACTCAGCAGTTTGCTAATCGCCGTCGCCGCGTGGGTCCCCGACTTCTTGTTGGGGACTTGGTGTGGTTGTCTTCTCGTTTTGTCCCTATGAAGGTCTCTTCTCCTAAGTTCAAGCCTCGGTTCATCGGTCCTTATAAGATCTTGGAGATTCTTAACCCTGTATCTTTTCGTTTGGATCTCCCAGCATCGTTTGCTATTCATAATGTGTTCCATCGGTCGTTATTGCGGAGGTATGAGGTGCCCGTTGTTCCTTCGGTTGAGCCTCCTGCTCCGGTGCTGGTGGAGGGAGAATTGGAGTATGTTGTTGAGAAGATCTTGGATTCTCGTGTTTCCAGACGTAAACTCCAGTATTTGGTTAAGTGGAAGGGTTATGGTCAGGAGGATAATTCCTGGGTGGTCGCCTCTGATGTTCATGCGACTGATTTGGTCCGCGCCTTCCATAGAGCTCATCCTGATCGCCCTGGGGGTTCTCGTGAGGGTTCGGTGACCCCTCCTCAAGGGGGGGGTACTGTTGTGGATTCTGTTTTTGGGCTCCCTCTGGTGGTTACGGCTGGTACTGGGTGACTTTGGTGGGTTGCGGTCTCTGCTTTCCACCTGTCCATCAGAGGCTGGGTGTTTCCTATTTAACCTGGCTTTTCCGTCATTCCCTTGCCGGCTATCAATGTACTCAGATGTGCTCAGTTTGGTTCCTGACTACCTGCTCCCAGATCTCTCAGGATAAGCTAAGTTCTGTTTTTTAGTTGTTTGGTTTTTTTGTCCAGCTTGCTAATTATGACTCTATGCTAGCTGGTAGCTCTAGTGGGCTGAGGTTCTCCCCATGTGCCATGAGTTGGCACATGGGTTCTTGTAATCTCAGGATGGTTTTTGATTAGGGTTTTTTGCTGACCGCTCAGACCACTTTTGTATCATTCTGCTTTCTAGTTATAGCGGGCCTCATTTTGCTAAATCTATTTTCATCTCTATGTGCGTGCCTTCCTCTCATTTCACCGTCAATACATGTGGGGGGCAACTATACCTTTTGGGGTTCATTCCTCTGGAGGCAAGCTAGGTCTTTATTTCCTCTGCAGTGCTAGTTAGCTCTTAGGCTGGCGCGTGGCGTCTGGAATCAACGTAGGCACGCTCCCTGGCTATTTCTAGTTGTGTTTGTCAGGAGTAGGGCAGCGGTCAGCCCAGGTTCCATCACCCTACAGCTCGTCTGTTATTTATGTTATTTTGCTTGTCCAGTGCGATCCCCAGCCATTGGGTTCCATGACAAGATTCGTACAACATCATAGAAAATTAGTGCATGATTTGTTATATAATACGCAACCCCTGGCAGATTGTTGGATCTGTACCCATTCACCAGTATCAGCCACAAGTATACCTTTTCTAGCAGTTCCCGTCAGCTGAAGAAATATTCGCTTGGCCTAATTGTTCAGACAACCTGGCCAACAACCAACCTGGCAATACTAGACTATGGAATACTACAATCGCCATACCAGTTGTGGGATGGGTAGAATTTCCTTGGTGGCAGGGCAATCTTACAGGAAAAATAGGCAACTTACAATATTTAGCACTCAGAGGAGGAGCATGGGTACCTAGGAATAAGACTGGATTAACTGATTTAGGACAGGTCCCCACTGAAAATCTACAGCTCAGTTTCAGTACAACCACCCCTTCCTCTGATGCTTTCAAACCTACAGTATTGGAAAGGTACATACATAATAGAAAATGGGAACATTCCGAGTTGTTCCCCCAAGGTGATGCAAACAGTTGTACAAGTAAGCCGGGGAACCTGGTTTGTAAGGAATCCGATGAGTATGTCAACGGAATGCATGTATGTGGGAAACCCGCAGCCGGGTACTGTAGCCCCTTGGGACAAAAACCCTCTTGGTGTATGCTTCAGAATGTATCTAGTTTTGTGGATTTGGCTCACAGATTGGTATTGCAGCACTCAGCTTTGTGGGATCTGCCTGAGGGTACATTTTGGATATGCGGAGAAGGAGCATATAAATGGCTTCCCGTAGGTATAAAGGGTACTTGTACATTAGGACGCCTAACCCCGGCTACTTTCATAATTTCGAACAAACAAGTGAATATGCAAGCCGTGCCCAAGCACACACTGTATAAAAGAGCTGCAGATAACTCACCACGTCCCTCGGGGAGGCCACATATAGTACAAATGGGAATTCCCAACAAAATTGCTAGTACCATTTTTATTTATCCTATGTTAACACAGATGTGGGATAAATTAGTTAGAGCCACGGATTATCTAGATGACCAGATTTGGGATATATTGGACATATTAAATACTAGTATAGCTGTACAGAATCAGCTTATAATAGTCACTAACCAACATACCCTGGTATTGGATTACCTAACTGCCTCACAAGGGGGTATGTGTCAAATCATCGGACCCACCTGCTGTCATTATATAGACCCGAATAGTACTATGAGTATGAGATTTAAATTAGAAGACGTACAACGACTCAGGGATCGGTATGACAAAGACAATGACCAAAATAAGGATAGCTGGTGGTCAGATACCTTTTCTTTTCTTAACCCGGGCCAATTGGTTCAGGGGGATCGGTGGGTGGGTTACCGGGATTATGCAAAGCCTAATACATACAGTTATAGTTATTGTAATTATATATGTATTATTCAAGGTTGTACTCAAGGGTATCTCGGTATGCACAAATAAATTTTGTGTAATAGATGCGAGAATATAAAGTTTTTTTTTGTAATATCACAAAAAGAATGACTAAAATAATCGTCTATATGACAAGGTTTTGAATGGAATATGTCAAAGGGGGGATTGTGAAGAGCGGAACAAAAATGGTTACCTCAATGAACCAAAAAGAATTTGTGATCAATATTGACCTGTCCATTCAAGGACATTTTAGCTATAGTGTGAAATCCTATTTTTTGTTTGTGAAACTGCCACTTAGGCGAAACTGTACTGTTTTGTTTGTTGTGAAACTATCACATAGCCGAAACTGTTTTTTTTTGTCTTCTCTTTTCTCTCTTTGTTTAAACAAGCAAAACTTGTATAACCACTGAAACTACCTGTACAACTATATAAAGAGGGGATAGCACCTTGAAGGCAGGCGTGCTTCAGAGGCTTCCCAGTGATATACTATACGAGACGTGTCTTGTGTATTATTTCTGGTGATTCCCCACTTCCAAAGGCTGCTCCGACTGAGTGTGGTCCCGACAACCCTAACCACACCCCTAACCCTAATCCCAACCCTAATTCCAACCGTAAATGTAATCCAACCCTAACTTTAGCCCCAACCCTAACCCTAACTTTAGCCCCAACCCTAACCCTAACTTTAGCCCCAACCCTAACCCTAACTGTAGCCCAAACCCTAACCCTAACTTTAGCCCCAACTCTAACTTTAGCCCTAACCCTAACTTTAGCTCCAACCCTAACTGCAGCCCTAACCCTAGCTTTAGCTCCAACCCTAACTGCAGCCCCATCCCGAACTGTAGCCCCAACCCGAACTGTAGCCCCAACCCTAGCCCTAACGGGAAAATGGAAATAAATACATTTTTTTAAATTGCATTATTTTTCCCTAACTAATGGGGTGATTAAGGGGGGTTTGATTTACTTTTATAGCGGGTTTTTTAGCGGATTTTTATGATTGGCAGCCGTCACACACTAAAAGACGCTTTTTATTGCAAAAAATAGTTTTTGCGTCTCCACTTTTTGAGAGCTATAATTTTTCCATATTTTGGTCCACAGAGTCATGTGAGGTCTTGTTTTTGCGGGACGAGTTTTTATTGGTTTTTATGTCAGGCACGTGACATCTTTTGATCGCTTTTTATTTCGATTTTTGTGAGGCAGAATGACCAAAGACCAGCTATTCATGAATTTCTTTTTGGGGGGGCGTTTATACCATTTCGCGTTTGGTAAAATTGATAAAGCAGTTTTATTCTTCAAGTCAGTACGATTACAGCGATACCTCATTTATATAATTTTTTTATGTTTTGGTGCTTTTATACGATAAAAACTATTTTATATAAAAAATAATTATTTTTGCATCGCTTTATTCCGAGGACTATAACTTTTTATTTTTTTGCTGATGATGCTGTATGGCAGCTCATTTTTTGTGGGACAAGATGAAGATTTTCAGCGGTGCCATGTTTATTTATATCCGTCTTGTTGATCGCGTGTTATTCCACTTTTTGTTCGGTGGTATGATAATAAGTGTTGTTTTTTGCCTCGTTTTTTTTTTCACGGTGTTTACAGAAGGGATTAACTAGTGGGACAGTTTTATAGGTCAGGTCGTTACGGACGTGGCGATACTAAATAGGTGTACTTTTATTTTTTTTTTATTATTATTTAGATAAAGAAATGTATTTATTGGAGCAATATTTTTTTTTCTTTATTTAGGAAATTTTTTTTCTACATATGTAAAAAAGTAAAAAAGGGGGGGGACATCACTGTATAGTGACAGATTGCTGATCTAACACTTTGCAGTGCACTGTGTCAGATCAGCGATCTGACAGGCACTGCAGGGAGACTTCCCGACACCTGCTCTGAGCAGGCGCTTGAAAGCCACCTCCCTGCAGGACCCGGAGGACAACCGTTTATTGTCTTTGCACTCTGACAAGGTACAAGACTGTGCTCTTTACTGTTCGTCATTTCTCAACTCACTGTTCGTCGACCAGACCTTGAGGAATCACCGCCGCCGCCAGGATCCAGGACTCCATCTTCTCCAGGACTACACAGGATCCCTTACGTGCCATGGCCTTGGCGCCAACGCTCCCTGAAAACTGCATCCTGACGTCGTCGGACTGATAAGTTTTCTATTCCTGAACTTTCTAACTTATCCCCTGCACCTATTTTCCCTGAGTTCCAAGCCCCTTGTTCAATTGTACTGTCTTACTCATTTTCTCCCTGCGAGAAGTATACCTGTTAAAGTAAACCCCACGTTAACCCTTGCTCTGCCTCCGACCCGTTACTGCATCTTCCAACCTGCTCACATTAACACCTTTCTGACCTCGGACGGGATAGAATGTCCGAGGTCAGTTCCCCTGAAAGCTGCGACATGTCAGCTGTTTTGAACAGCTGACATGTGCGCGCAATAGTGGCAAGTGGAATCGCAATCCACCTGCCGCTATTAACTAGATAAATGCCGCTGTCACATTATCGGGGGTCAGCGATGCGTCGACATAGTAACCAGAGGTCTCCTTGAGACCTCTTTGGTTGCTGATGCCGGCTTGCTGTGAGCGCCACCCTGTGGTCAGTGTTCATAGCAATCCTGTAATTCAGCTACATAGGAGCGATCTGATGATCGCTGCTATGTAGCAGAGCTGATCAGGCTATGCCAGCTTCTAGCCTCCCATGGAGGCTATTGAAGCATGGCAAAAGTAAAAAAAATGTTTAAAAAAATATGAAATAAATAAAAAAATATAAAAGTTTAAATCACCCCCCTTTCACCCCATTCAAAATAAAACAATAAAAATAAAATCAAATATACACATATTTGGTATCGCCATCTTCAGAATCGCCCAATCTATCAATAAGAAAAAGGATTAACCTGATCGCTAAACGACGTAGCGAGAAAAAAATTAGAAACTCCCGAATTACATTTTTTTGGCCGCGTGATATTGCATTAAAAAGCAATAATGGGTGATCAAAAGAACATATCTGCACCAAAATAGTATCACTAAAATCATAAGCTCTGTACTCAAAAAATAAGCCCTCACCTGACCCCAGAGAACGAAAAATGGAGACGCTACGGGTATCGGAAAATGGCACAATTTTTTTTTAGCAAAGTTTGGAATTTTTTTCACCACTTAGATAAAAAAAAAGCCTAGTCATGTTAGGTGTCTATGAACTCGTAATTACCTGGAGAATCATAATGGCTGGTCAGTCTTAGCATTTAGTGAACCTAGCAAAAAAGCCAAACAAAAAACACGTGTGGAATTGCACTTTTTTTGCAATTTCACCACACTTGGAATTTTTTCCCATTTTGTAGTACACGATATGGTAAAACCAATGATGTCATTCAAAAGTACAACTCGTCCTGCAAAAAATAAGCCCTCACATGGCCATATTGACAGAAAAATAAAAAAAGTTATGGCTCTGGGAAGTAGGGGAGCGAAAAACGAACACGGAAAAAATGTAAAATCCCAAGGTCATGAAGGGGTTAACATGCAGATATTGTGGTCATATGCAGAAATTAACATTCCAAAGCTGTTTAGGCAATGCACTGGTAGGAAACTCACTCTATTCCTCCCTGCAGCCTCCAGCTTTTAGTCATAGAGGTGCACCGCTCAATACATAGTGATCAGTGGCTGCAACCACCCCCCAGTGACTGACTGACAGCCAGCTCAGCAGTGCATTAGTGCAGATCCCGCTGTCAGTTAGTTGCAGGACCTGGTTATTGCTGCTATGCACGAACCAGTGACGGAATCTGTGTTGGCTTCATCCCTATGACTGAAAGCATGAGGTTGCCGGAATGAATAAAGTTAATTTCTTCCTGGTAGCCGATCTTTCAGTGCAGCAGCCACAATTAACCTGCAGATTAACCTTATATTTGCAGGTTTATAGCATTTTGAGACGTGACAGGTTGTCTTTAAGATGTGTTCAGTGTTTGCATCTAGCTAGTCCTCAATTACATTTGCCTTCTTCTTATCATTATTACCTATGATTGATAACATTTGGGTAGAGATAGAAAAAAAAATTTTTTTTCTAAGTAAACCGATCTAGCTATCATTATGATTTTTTAATGTTCAACAAATACAATTTACATTGATGTGGATATAAAACAACACTGTGTTTTAAGTTGCCTTCAGCACATTCTAAAAGCATTTCGGTTTTTCCTAAACTAGGCTACTAGGGAATAATAATAATAATCTCTAGGTCCAGAGGTCTAGGCTTTAATTACATATTAGAAACAGTATAATTTGCTTATTAGGGTGCAGTTTTCAATGTGTTTTTTAATGTTGCAGTATAATGTTTGGTGTAAGCAAGCAGCTCACTAAAGTATGACATGAAACATTTTAACACAAAACAACAGGACAGTAGTTAATAACTGTTTTCCTATTTCATTACGGAATGGAAAGAGCCCTTCTTTGAAGATCTCCCATAACAATCATGTTTTTTTTACTACAAGTAAATACTGCTGAGATCAAGCTTGTCACTTATCAGTGCTTATTACAATTTACAGCAGGGATGTCACTTGGTTAGCAAACTAATCTTGAGATAAGAAATGATCAACGGTGAGATTATACAGATCCTCAGGACACTGTTTCTATGGCTGGGGCTGCCATACAATCTAATCTTGTCAGTATTAGTATAGTGTGCTGCAGAAACCTTTGGATGAAGAAAAAAAATTATTTCAGCAGTGATCATGAAAACAATATATTCATGATAAAGTGAATGATTTTAAAAACAGTCCATACAGCGTGCATGTCTTAAAGACTCTTTTCAATTTGTGAAAGGGGGAAATGATTTATAATTAGTTATTTCAAATAGTGAAATATTCGGATTCGGAAAAATCGGCACAGATATTTTCTAATATCCGTGTATGGTGACCAGAAAAATGCCCACAGGAAAATTGCCCACATGAAAAATGCCCACAGGAAAAATGCCCACAGGAAAATTGCCCACACAGAAAATTCCCCAATCGGAAAATTCCCCACACGGAAAATTCCCCACACGGAAAATTGCCAATTACAGCATCACAAAGTTTCAGATCGATGATATTTCAGGTGCAAGGTGTTCACATGATATGTGAAAAGTGCCCACAGACATGAATACCCACAGGAAAACAGTAGAGAGTTATAGGTGAGATGCTCTGCAGACCAGAGAATAGCATAGAGCTATAGGCTAAATGCTCTGCAGGACAGGGGGATAGTATGCAGGTATATGTGAGATGCTCTGCAGGGCAGGAGAATAATATAGAATTATAGGTGAGATGCTGTGCAGATCAGGAGAATAATATAGAATTAGGCCGGGGACACACTTAACGTATAAAAAAAGGCCCGTTTTTCACGGCCGAGAATCGCACAAATGTTTCAAAAACAGTGATCCGTGTGCAGTGCGAGGATGCGATTTCCTCACATCAAATGATCCGTGTGACATCCGTGTGACATCCGTATGGCATCCGTATGCCGAGATTTTCTCGCAGGCTTGCAAAACCGACATCTAATGGATTTATGTGCTCAAATGTTCGTTAAAACATATATACAGTATATATATACACTCACCGGCCACTTTATTAGGTACACCTGTCCAACTTCTTGTTAACACTTAATTTCTAATCAGCCAATCACATGGCGGCAACTCAGTGCATTTAGGCATGTAGACATGGTCAAGACAATCTCCTGCAGTTCAAACCGAGCATCAGTATGGGGAAGAAAGGTGATTTGAGTGCCTTTGAACGTGGCATGGTTGTTGGTGCCAGAAGGGCTGGTCTGAGTATTTCAGAAACTGCTGATCTACTGGGATTTTCACGCACAACCATCTCTAGGGTTTACAGAGAATGGTCCGAAAAAGAAAAAAAATCCAGTGAGCGGCAGTTCTGTGGGCGGAAATGCCTTGTTGATGCCAGAGGTCAGAGGAGAATGGGCAGACTGGTTCGAGCTGATAGAAAGGCAACAGTGACTCAAATCGCCACCCGTTACAACCAAGGTAGGCCTAAGAGCATCTCTGAACGCACAGTGCGTCGAACTTTGAGGCAGATGGGCTACAGCAGCAGAAGACCACACCGGGTACCACTCCTTTCAGCTAAGAACAGGAAACTGAGGCTACAATTTGTACAAGCTCATCGAAATTGGACAGTAGAAGATTGGAAAAACGTTGCTTGGTCTGATGAGTCTCGATTTCTGCTGCGACATTCGGATGGTAGGGTCAGAATTTGGCGTAAACAACATGAAAGCATGGATCCATCCTGCCTTGTATGGAGCATCTTTGGGATGTGCAGCCGACAAATCTGCGGCAACTGTGTGATGCCATCATGTCAATATGGACCAAAATCTCTGAGGAATGCTTCCAGCACCTTGTTGAATCTATGCCACGAAGAATTGAGGCAGTTCTGAAGGCAAAAGGGGGTCCAACCCGTTACTAGCATGGTGTACCTAATAAAGTGGCCGGTGAGTGTATATATAGAGATATGTCATTGAGACACATATATATATTCTGTATTTATATTTCATTCAGCGCGATATCTGTGAAAAGCCGGCAATTCAATTGCCGGCTTTGCATTTCTCCTTCACAAACCCGACAGGATATGAGACATGGTTTACATACAGTAAACCATCTCATATCCCCCTTTTTTTTGCATATTCCACACTACTAATGTTAGTAGTGTGTATGTGCAAAATTTCAGTGCTGTAGCTGCTAAAATAAAGGGTTAAATGGCGGAAAAAATTGGCGTGGGCTCCCGCGCAATTTTCTCCGCCAGAATGGTAAAGCCAGTGACTGAGGGCAGATATTAATAGCCTAGAGAGGGTCCATGGTTATTGGCCCCCCCGTGGCTAAAAACATCTGCCCCAGCCACCCCAGAAAAGGCACATCTGGAAGATGCGCCTATTCTGGCACTTGGCCACTCTCTTCCCACTCCCTGTAGCAGTGGGATATGGGGTAATGAAGGGTTAATGCCACCTTGCTATTGTAAGGTGACATTAAGCCAGATTAATAATGGAGAGGCGTCAATGATGACACTTATCCATTATTAATCCAATTGTCTCAAAGGGTTAAAAAACACACACACACACATTATTAAAAATTATTTTAATGAAATAAACACACAGGTTGTTTTAGTATTTTATTGTTCTCTCAATCCAGCTGCAGACCCTCGCTTGGCAAAATAATAAACACACAAGATACATACCTTCTGCTGACCCGTCACGTCCCACGAGGTAATCCATCTGAAGGGGTTAAAATTATTTACAAGCAGGAGCCCTGCAAAAGCAGCTGTGCTCGTGCTTGTAATTCCCCGGCGAATGAAGGAAATGTAGGTCATTGACCTACATTTCCTTCAGTCGCGGTGATGCTCCCCTGCTGGATGTTCTCATGAACTGCAGCCTGGGAACTGTTTCCCACGCTCCAGGTCATATGAGGACATCCACCAGGGGGCGCATCACCGCGACTGAAGGAAATGTAGGTCAATGACCTACATTTCCTTCATTCGCCGGGGAATTACAAGCACGAGCACAGCTGCTTTTGCAGGGCTCCTGCTTGTAAATAATTTTAACCCCTTCAGATGGATTACCTCGTGGGACGTGACGGAACAGCAGAAGGTATGTATCTTGTGCGTTTATTATTTTGCCAAGCGAGGGTCTGCAGCTGGATTGAGAGAACAATAAAATACTAAAACAACCTGTGTGTTTATTTCATTAAAATAATTTTTAATAATGTGTGTGTGTGTTTTTTAACCCTTTCAGACAATTGGATTAATAATGGATAGGTGTCATCATTGACGCCTCTCCATTATTAATCTGGCTTAATGTCACCTTACTAACACAAAGCACCAAAAATGCAGTCAAACAACGTCCAAATTATGCAAAATAGAAAACAACTTTATTAAGTTAAAATACACAGGTGCACAGTATGACAGGCAAAAAATTCCCCTACACAAGCCCGCACCCACACATCTCTCACAAAAAGGGACCACACTGCGGTGCACTGATATTCACTATAAATCGCATATGTAATCAGTCCAAATATGCTATAATAGCGGCAATAATGAGAAAGTATCAACCGATGGTAAATGCAGCCTTATGGATAAATATCATGGACCTAGTACATACCGTAGTGATGGATCAATATAAGTGTGCACCGCAGTCACGTCCTCCCCGACGCGCGTTTCGGCAGGTGGCCTTCCTCAGGGGGGTGCCCAAAGACGCAAAGGGCACAGATTAAGTAGCGAGCAATCCGGAAATAGCGGCGCACACATGCGCAGCCGCATCGCACCACCACATCCGGTCTGCACAGGCCGCGGGACCGGAAACACACGGGCCCCATGTGATCCGCCCACCAGGCATGGCAAAACCGAAGAGGAGCGCGGTGCGACCGCGCATGCGCGAACCACAGCCGCGGCCATGTTAAAGAAGGGCAAATATACTGGCAATATAAGTAAAACCGAAAAACAAAACAAAAGTGAAAACACATATAACCAACCCATGTGAAATGAAAGATGGGGAGTACATAGGTATAAAGATAACAAAGCCTAATGCATATATTATACATATAAAAAGATCAAGCACAATTATTAATATATTAATATATACAGCACGTGCCGCCGTCATTTCTGCACACATTTGAGGGAAAATACGTGCAAGCACATATATAAGGAATGAATCACCAACAAATCATGACGTAAAGAAATCAAATCAAAACAGAAATAATATATCATAAAGTCCATAAAAAGACAAATTACTAGATAACATAGTCCATAATATATGTGTCTCCGGATGTCGAATGGTAGAAGATATTGATATTTGTTGAAATATTCCATCCGTGTATCCAATAATGCAGGTATATATTGAGAATATATTTTTGACGGCCGCCGGAGTACTTATCCCATCAACCAGTCACAGCCCGGATAAGCTAAAATTCGAATAAAATTGGAAAATAGCATTAAAAACAAAGGAGAGACCGCAAATGCGGGACAGTACAGAGAAAACGATGCACAGCAGTCGAGCGACTATATAAACGGGGCAAACGACAGGCATTCATTCAATCCATGGGGCTGAACAGTCTGTAAACGCCAGATCCAACGCGTTTCCAGCATACCAAGTCTCTTAGAGAGACGGCCTCCTCTAATATTTATTTTGAGGGCATCAATTCCCCTTACTTTCAACATTGTCGCATCACAATTATGAAATGTTTTGAAGTGCTTCGGCAATGTCTTAAGTGTGGCTGTGTCAACATGGCCGGCGGCCGCCTGGATCCCCAGCACATGCTCCCTCACGCGGACTTTAAACTGGCGAGTGGTAAGGCCGACGTATATAAGTCCGCAGGGGCATGTGGCGTAATAGATGACATATCTAGTGGTACAGGTGATCCGTTGTCTAATGGAAAATCTCCTTGTACCACCAGAATTGAAAAAATAGTCACTTCTCTCTATATTGGGGCAGGCGACACACCGGCCACATGGAACACAACCCACCCTAGGTGTAAACCTATCAAGGAAAGTAGTGGGGGGCCGTAACTCATAGTGACTATGGACCAATTGATCTCTCAGATTGGGGGCACGTTTGAATGTGATGGATGGTTTGTTTGGAATGAACTTCTTAACTATCGGATCAACCTGGAGTATAGGCCAGGCTTTATCCAAGGCTCTCCTAATTTGATTAGCCTTGGAATTATAAGTAGTGATAAACCTGATATTGTTGGTATTATTAGTCGTCCTCCTTCGTTGTCCATCCTGACTACCATAAAGTAAATTATGGCGTGTAGAATGTTTCGCCCTCTGATACGCCTTTTTGATGGATCTCCCACTATATCCCCTTGCCGCAAAACGCATCCTCAGTTCACCAGCCCTTTTCTCAAAATCTCTGTCGGTGGAGCAGATACGACGTAAACGAAGAAACTGCCCCACCGGGATAGAACGTATCAAATGGTGGGGGTGACCTGAGGATGCATGCAGCAGGGTATTAGTGGAGGTTGGTTTACGAAAGATGTCCGTACACAGGATACCATTGGGGTCCTTCTTAATTGTCACATCTAGGAAATCAATAGATATATCACTCCATACAAATGTTAAGTGGATGTTCATATCGTTGCTGTTCAAGGAGGACATGTACTGCACAAGGTCGACGGACGTGCCCTGCCAGACGAAGAAGATATCATCAATATAGCGTGTCCAAAAGGGGACACGGTCAATTGATCCCTGTTCGCCGGACAGGAGGAGGTCCCTCTCCCACAGCCCCAAAAAGAGACCGGCATAGGAGGGCGCAAAGGCCGCCCCCATGGCAGTCCCCTGGAGCTGCAGGTAGAAGGACCCCTTGAAGACAAAAAAATTGTGGGTGAGGGTGAACTCTAAAAGTTCCAGCAGAAGCGATCTCACACCAATAGACAAAGTAGATGACTCCAAGAAATATCTAACGGCACCTATTCCGTCTTTGTGTCTGATATTGGTATAAAGAGATTCGACATCCGCCGAAACCAATAGAGAATCACCCTCTAAACACAATCCATCGACCCTGCGCAGCACATCTCCTGTATCCTTGAGGAAAGAGGGAAGGCTAGTGACTAGCGGTTGCAGGTGGAAATCAATCCACCTATTGACATGCTCCAGTAGATTTCCCCGTCCGGAGATGATAGGTCGCCCGGGGGGTGACGAGATATTTTTGTGAATCTTAGGGAGGAGGTACAAGGTCGGTACCGTGGGTTCCGTCACCATCAAAGCTGTGGCCAGATCTTTGGTGATAACGTCGTCCCGCAAGGCCCGCTGGATAATAGATTCAAGCTGGGCACTATAGGCAGACAAAGGATTGTATGTAAGTTTTTTATAACAGATGTTATTGTTCAATTGCCTATACGCCTCCCTCTCATACATATCCATGGGCCACAGGACGACGTTACCACCTTTATCCGCCGGCTTCACAACTATATCAGGGAGGTTTTTAATATATGCCAATCTTTCCCTCTCCAATGGGGAAAGATTATCCCGTCCCCCAAAGTTATGGATATTAGACAAATCCTCAGTCACCACCCGGACGAATAGGTCAATGCTGGAGCATGACGTTAGAGGGGGAAATCTACTGGAACGTGGACGAATAGATGGAGGAACCTTACCTCCTGGATGTATATGTTCAACCGCCAACTCTTCCAAGATTAATAACGCATTCTGTTCCTCTTCTGTAGGGAATAATAGATGTAGTTCATTATTATAGTAATATCTCTTGAACAGCAGCGATCTGGCAAACAAATGAAGATCTTTGATAGTATTAAATAGATTAAACCCAGATGTGGGAGAAAAAGAAAGACCCCTCTCCAAAAGTTGAAGATCCACCTCAGACAATATATGTTTACTTAGGTTAATCACCTTATTGTCTTTTTTAGACATTGTAGATGTTAAGTTGCCTCTCCTATAAGGATGATACGAATGATCACGTAGTCTACCATTGTCAGTCACATTGGTGGAGGATGCAGATACAGATGAAAGATCCGATCGTCCACTCAGAGATGAGAGTGACATAGTTGATCCAGTCCGATATAGATGTTGATTATCACTATTTCTCCATAGATAAACTCTCTTTGTCTGGTAATCCTTAGTGTCTCTCCCAAATTTACTCAGCTGGCTGTCCTGAATTTTTTTAGCTAATACGTCCATGGATTTATCCAGGTCACTCTCAAAAGGTTGAAGTTTATCCAGGGGACATCCAGCCCTTACCTCTATCTGTAAGCTATCAATCTTTTTATCGAGATCAGTAATCCCTGTAGTATTAAGATTGATAAGTAATTGCATCAGTGTGAGAGAGCACACAGTGCATGCATCCTCCCATTGTGCTATAAAGTTCATATCATCCACCACAAATGAAGGTATCACCCTCACTCTGAGGCCCCTTGGAATCATTTTATTCCTAATATATTTTTCAAGGAACAATCAGTTCCACCAAAGGCGAGAACGCCTTAATAACATAGTTTTGATTGACTGAAGTCTGTCATCCCATCCTGAGTCACCCGACTGCTGTGCATCCGTCCCACCATCACCGAGCACCTGATCAACCTGGTTAAGCCAAATTTTCTCCTTGGCCCGGTAGTCCATAGTGTAGACCACGAAACCTGTGCATAACACAGCAACAATTAGATACCATACAGTGGCATACATGGTCTGTCCTGATTAGATCAACCTTACAGCATTTATGTCATCCATAATGGACAAGGCAGACCTAGGACCACAAAAAGACAACTGCAAGTATATAACTAACACAAAGCACCAAAAATGCAGTCAAACAACGTCCAAATTATGCAAAATAGAAAACAACTTTATTAAGTTAAAATACACAGGTGCACAGTATGACAGGCAAAAAATTCCCCTACACAAGCCCGCACCCACACATCTCTCACAAAAAGGGACCACACTGCGGTGCACTGATATTCACTATAAATCGCATATGTAATCAGTCCAAATATGCTATAATAGCGGCAATAATGAGAAAGTATCAACCGATGGTAAATGCAGCCTTATGGATAAATATCATGGACCTAGTACATACCGTAGTGATGGATCAATATAAGTGTGCACCGCAGTCACGTCCTCCCCGACGCGCGTTTCGGCAGGTGGCCTTCCTCAGGGGGGTGCCCAAAGACGCAAAGGGCACAGATTAAGTAGCGAGCAATCCGGAAATAGCGGCGCACACATGCGCAGCCGCATCGCACCACCACATGCGGTCTGCACAGGCCGCGGGACCGGAAACACACGGGCCCCATGTGATCCGCCCACCAGGCATGGCAAAACCGAAGAGGAGCGCGGTGCGACCGCGCATGCGCGAACCACAGCCGCGGCCATGTTAAAGAAGGGCAAATATACTGGCAATATAAGTAAAACCGAAAAACAAAACAAAAGTGAAAACACATATAACCAACCCATGTGAAATGAAAGATGGGGAGTACATAGGTATAAAGATAACAAAGCCTAATGCATATATTATACATATAAAAAGATCAAGCACAATTATTAATATATTAATATATACAGCACGTGCCGCCGTCATTTCTGCACACATTTGAGGGAAAATACGTGCAAGCACATATATAAGGAATGAATCACCAACAAATCATGACGTAAAGAAATCAAATCAAAACAGAAATAATATATCATAAAGTCCATAAAAAGACAAATTACTAGATAACATAGTCCATAATATATGTGTCTCCGGATGTCGAATGGTAGAAGATATTGATATTTGTTGAAATATTCCATCCGTGTATCCAATAATGCAGGTATATATTGAGAATATATTTTTGACGGCCGCCGGAGTACTTATCCCATCAACCAGTCACAGCCCGGATAAGCTAAAATTCGAATAAAATTGGAAAATAGCATTAAAAACAAAGGAGAGACCGCAAATGCGGGACAGTACAGAGAAAACGATGCACAGCAGTCGAGCGACTATATAAACGGGGCAAACGACAGGCATTCATTCAATCCATGGGGCTGAACAGTCTGTAAACGCCAGATCCAACGCGTTTCCAGCATACCAAGTCTCTTAGAGAGACGGCCTCCTCTAATATTTATTTTGAGGGCATCAATTCCCCTTACTTTCAACATTGTCGCATCACAATTGTGAAATGTTTTGAAGTGCTTCGGCAATGTCTTAAGTGTGGCTGTGTCAACATGGCCGGCGGCCGCCTGGATCCCCAGCACATGCTCCCTCACGCGGACTTTAAACTGGCGAGTGGTAAGGCCGACGTATATAAGTCCGCAGGGGCATGTGGCGTAATAGATGACATATCTAGTGGTACAGGTGATCCGTTGTCTAATGGAAAATCTCCTTGTACCACCAGAATTGAAAAAACAGTCACTTCTCTCTATATTGGGGCAGGCGACACACCGGCCACATGGAACACAACCCACCCTAGGTGTAAACCTATCAAGGAAAGTAGTGGGGGGCCGTCCCTCATAGTGACTATGGACCAATTGATCTCTCAGATTGGGGGCACGTTTGAATGTGATGGATGGTTTGTTTGGAATGAACTTCTTAACTATCGGATCAACCTGGAGTATAGGCCAGGCTTTATCCAAGGCTCTCCTAATTTGATTAGCCTTGGAATTATAAGTAGTGATAAACCTGATATTGTTGGTATTATTAGTCGTCCTCCTTCGTTGTCCATCCTGACTACCATAAAGTAAATTATGGCGTGTAGAATGTTTCGCCCTCTGATACGCCTTTTTGATGGATCTCCCACTATATCCCCTTGCCGCAAAACGCATCCTCAGTTCACCAGCCCTTTTCTCAAAATCTCTGTCGGTGGAGCAGATACGACGTAAACGAAGAAACTGCCCCACCGGGATAGAACGTATCAAATGGTGGGGGTGACCTGAGGATGCATGCAGCAGGGTATTAGTGGAGGTTGGTTTACGAAAGATGTCCGTACACAGGATACCATTGGGGTCCTTCTTAATTGTCACATCTAGGAAATCAATAGATATATCACTCCATACAAATGTTAAGTGGATGTTCATATCGTTGCTGTTCAAGGAGGACATGTACTGCACAAGGTCGACGGACGTGCCCTGCCAGACGAAGAAGATATCATCAATATAGCGTGTCCAAAAGGGGACACGGTCAATTGATCCCTGTTCGCCGGACAGGAGGAGGTCCCTCTCCCACAGCCCCAAAAAGAGACCGGCATAGGAGGGCGCAAAGGCCGCCCCCATGGCAGTCCCCTGGAGCTGCAGGTAGAAGGACCCCTTGAAGACAAAAAAATTGTGGGTGAGGGTGAACTCTAAAAGTTCCAGCAGAAGCGATCTCACACCAATAGACAAAGTAGATGACTCCAAGAAATATCTAACGGCACCTATTCCGTCTTTGTGTCTGATATTGGTATAAAGAGATTCGACATCCGCCGAAACCAATAGAGAATCACCCTCTAAACACAATCCATCGACCCTGCGCAGCACATCTCCTGTATCCTTGAGGAAAGAGGGAAGGCTAGTGACTAGCGGTTGCAGGTGGAAATCAATCCACCTATTGACATGCTCCAGTAGATTTCCCCGTCCGGAGATGATAGGTCTAGAGATAGGTAAAGAGAGTTTATCTATGGAGAAATAGTGATAATCAACATCTATATCGGACTGGATCAACTATGTCACTCTCATCTCTGAGTGGACGATCGGATCTTTCATCTGTATCTGCATCCTCCACCAATGTGACTGACAATGGTAGACTACGTGATCATTCGTATCATCCTTATAGGAGAGGCAACTTAACATCTACAATGTCTAAAAAAGACAATAAGGTGATTAACCTAAGTAAACATATATTGTCTGAGGTGGATCTTCAACTTTTGGAGAGGGGTCTTTCTTTTTCTCCCACATCTGGGTTTAATCTATTTAATACTATCAAAGATCTTCATTTGTTTGCCAGATCGCTGCTGTTCAAGAGATATTACTATAATAATGAACTACATCTATTATTCCCTACAGAAGAGGAACAGAATGCGTTATTAATCTTGGAAGAGTTGGCGGTTGAACATATACATCCAGGAGGTAAGGTTCCTCCATCTATTCGTCCACGTTCCAGTAGATTTCCCCCTCTAACGTCATGCTCCAGCATTGACCTATTCGTCCGGGTGGTGACTGAGGATTTGTCTAATATCCATAACTTTGGGGGACGGGATAATCTTTCCCCATTGGAGAGGGAAAGATTGGCATATATTAAAAACCTCCCTGATATAGTTGTGAAGCCGGCGGATAAAGGTGGTAACGTCGTCCTGTGGCCCATGGATATGTATGAGAGGGAGGCGTATAGGCAATTGAACAATAACATCTGTTATAAAAAACTTACATACAATCCTTTGTCTGCCTATAGTGCCCAGCTTGAATCTATTATCCAGCGGGCCTTGCGGGACGACGTTATCACCAAAGATCTGGCCACAGCTTTGATGGTGACGGAACCCACGGTACCGACCTTGTACCTCCTCCCTAAGATTCACAAAAATATCTCGTCACCCCCCGGGCGACCTATCATCTCCGGACGGGGAAATCTACTGGAGCATGTCAATAGGTGGATTGATTTCCACCTGCAACCGCTAGTCACTAGCCTTCCCTCTTTCCTCAAGGATACAGGAGATGTGCTGCGCAGGGTCGATGGATTGTGTTTAGAGGGTGATTCTCTATTGGTTTCGGCGGATGTCGAATCTCTTTATACCAATATCAGACACAAAGACGGAATAGGTGCCGTTAGATATTTCTTGGAGTCATCTACTTTGTCTATTGGTGTGAGATCGCTTCTGCTGGAACTTTTAGAGTTCACCCTCACCCACAATTTTTTTGTCTTCAAGGGGTCCTTCTACCTGCAGCTCCAGGGGACTGCCATGGGGGCGGCCTTTGCGCCCTCCTATGCCGGTCTCTTTTTGGGGCTGTGGGAGAGGGACCTCCTCCTGTCCGGCGAACAGGGATCAATTGACCGTGTCCCCTTTTGGACACGCTATATTGATGATATCTTCTTCGTCTGGCAGGGCACGTCCGTCGACCTTGTGCAGTACATGTCCTCCTTGAACAGCAACGATATGAACATCCACTTAACATTTGTATGGAGTGATATATCTATTGATTTCCTAGATGTGACAATTAAGAAGGACCCCAATGGTATCCTGTGTACGGACATCTTTCGTAAACCAACCTCCACTAATACCCTGCTGCATGCATCCTCAGGTCACCCCCACCATTTGATACGTTCTATCCCGGTGGGGCAGTTTCTTCGTTTACGTCGTATCTGCTCCACCGACAGAGATTTTGAGAAAAGGGCTGGTGAACTGAGGATGCGTTTTGCGGCAAGGGGATATAGTGGGAGATCCATCAAAAAGGCGTATCAGAGGGCGAAACATTCTACACGCCATAATTTACTTTATGGTAGTCAGGATGGACAACGAAGGAGGACGACTAATAATACCAACAATATCAGGTTTATCACTACTTATAATTCCAAGGCTAATCAAATTAGGAGAGCCTTGGATAAAGCCTGGCCTATACTCCAGGTTGATCCGATAGTTAAGAAGTTCATTCCAAACAAACCATCCATCACATTCAAACGTGCCCCCAATCTGAGAGATCAATTGGTCCATAGTCACTATGAGTTACGGCCCCCCACTACTTTCCTTGATAGGTTTACACCTAGGGTGGGTTGTGTTCCATGTGGCCGGTGTGTCGCCTGCCCCAATATAGAGAGAAGTGACTATTTTTTCAATTCTGGTGGTACAAGGAGATTTTCCATTAGACAACGGATCACCTGTACCACTAGATATGTCATCTATTACGCCACATGCCCCTGCGGACTTATATACGTCGGCCTTACCACTCGCCAGTTTAAAGTCCGCGTGAGGGAGCATGTGCTGGGGATCCAGGCGGCCGCCGGCCATGTTGACACAGCCACACTTAAGACATTGCCGAAGCACTTCAAAACATTTCATAATTGTGATGCGACAATGTTGAAAGTAAGGGGAATTGATGCCCTCAAAATAAATATTAGAGGAGGCCGTCTCTCTAAGAGACTTGGTATGCTGGAAACGCGTTGGATCTGGCGTTTACAGACTGTTCAGCCCCATGGATTGAATGAATGCCTGTCGTTTGCCCCGTTTATATAGTCGCTCGACTGCTGTGCATCGTTTTCTCTGTACTGTCCCGCATTTGCGGTCTCTCCTTTGTTTTTAATGCTATTTTCCAATTTTATTCGAATTTTAGCTTATCCGGGCTGTGACTGGTTGATGGGATAAGTACTCCGGCGGCCGTCAAAAATATATTCTCAATATATACCTGCATTATTGGATACACGGATGGAATATTTCAACAAATATCAATATCTTCTACCATTCGACATCCGGAGACACATATATTATGGACTATGTTATCTAGTAATTTGTCTTTTTATGGACTTTATGATATATTATTTCTGTTTTGATTTGATTTCTTTACGTCATGATTTGTTGGTGATTCATTCCTTATATATGTGCTTGCACGTATTTTCCCTCAAATGTGTGCAGAAATGACGGCGGCACGTGCTGTATATATTAATATATTAATAATTGTGCTTGATCTTTTTATATGTATAATATATGCATTAGGCTTTGTTATCTTTATACCTATGTACTCCCCATCTTTCATTTCACATGGGTTGGTTATATGTGTTTTCACTTTTGTTTTGTTTTTCGGTTTTACTTATATTGCCAGTATATTTGCCCTTCTTTAACATGGCCGCGGCTGTGGTTCGCGCATGCGCGGTCGCACCGCGCTCCTCTTCGGTTTTGCCATGCCTGGTGGGCGGATCACATGGGGCCCGTGTGTTTCCGGTCCCGCGGCCTGTGCAGACCGGATGTGGTGGTGCGATGCGGCTGCGCATGTGTGCGCCGCTATTTCCGGATTGCTCGCTACTTAATCTGTGCCCTTTGCGTCTTTGGGCACCCCCCTGAGGAAGGCCACCTGCCGAAACGCGCGTCGGGGAGGACGTGACTGCGGTGCACACTTATATTGATCCATCACTACGGTATGTACTAGGTCCATGATATTTATCCATAAGGCTGCATTTACCATCGGTTGATACTTTCTCATTATTGCCGCTATTATAGCATATTTGGACTGATTACATATGCGATTTATAGTGAATATCAGTGCACCGCAGTGTGGTCCCTTTTTGTGAGAGATGTGTGGGTGCGGGCTTGTGTAGGGGAATTTTTTGCCTGTCATACTGTGCACCTGTGTATTTTAACTTAATAAAGTTGTTTTCTATTTTGCATAATTTGGACGTTGTTTGACTGCATTTTTGGTGCTTTGTGTTAGTTATATACTTGCAGTTGTCTTTTTGTGGTCCTAGGTCTGCCTTGTCCATTATGGATGACATAAATGCTGTAAGGTTGATCTAATCAGGACAGACCATGTATGCCACTGTATGGTATCTTAATGTCACCTTACAATAGCAAGGTGGCATTAACCCTTCATTACCCCATATCCCACCGCTACAGGGAGTGGGAAGAGAGTGGCCAAGTGCCAGAATAGGCGCATCTTCCAGATGTGCCTTTTCTGGGGTGGCTGGGGGCAGATGTTTTTAGCCACGGGGGGGCCAATAACCATGGACCCTCTCTAGGCTATTAATATCTGCCCTCAGTCACTGGCTTTACCATTCTGGCGGAGAAAATTGCGCGGGAGCCCACGCCAATTTTTACCGCCATTTAACCCTTTATTTTAGCAGCTACAGCGCTGAAATTTTGCACATACACACTACTAACATTAGTAGTGTGGAATATGCAAAAAAAAGGGGGATATGAGATGGTTTACTGTATGTAAACCATGTCTCATATCCTGTCGGGTTTGTGAAGGAGAAATGCAAAGCCGGCAATTGAATTACCGGCTTTTCTATAGAACACCGCTGCGTATTTCTCGCAATGCACACGCATGGTCCGTGTGTAATCCAATTTTTTCTCGCACCCATAGACTTGCATTGGCGAATCTCGGCCGAGATACGCTGACAATCGCAGCCTGCTGCGAGTTCCCTCGGATCCGAAATACGGTGGAGAAAATATCGGATGATGGGAGCTGGACCATAGATTAACATTGGGCCGAGTGCTATGCGATTTTTTATCGCATAGCACTCGTCCGTATTACGGTCTAGTGTGACCCCGGCCTTATAGGTGAGATGCTCTGCAGGGCAGGAGAATAATATAGAATTATAGGTGAGATGCTCTGCAGATCAGGAGCATAATATAGAATTATAGGTGAGATGCTCTGCAGGACAGGGGGATAGTATACAGGTATGGGTACAGCCACACTAGCGCCATTTTCAGGGGTGGCAACCAAGCAAAAACACCGTTCAGATAGAGGAAATGCAGTCTGACTGCAACAGCCAATCATATCATAGAGGCTCTCACAGAGTGTGCGCTTCTGTGATTGGCTGTTTGCCAGTCAATGCAGTGAATATGCATGAGGCTTAATGGTTGGGAGACTGGTAAGCCTGATCTACCTTTTACAGCATTTATCTATCTGTCTATTCTATTCAATCTATCTATCCTATCTGTCTGTCTTCTCTTTTCGAACATTATACAGCACTAGATGGAGGCCACATGCTATCGCATCGGGAGGGCGGTAATGTCCCGATGGGGGCAGGTTTCGCAGAATTGAGAATCTCTCATCCCATGTGCTCACCCACCTATCCACTCTCTCTTTCCCCATGTGCTGACTTTTCCCGTCTGTGCTCTCTTCTTTGACCTGTCTACCCCATTTTTCATGTGGGCAATTTTCCTGTGGGCTTCTTTCAGGGAACCGGATAGAACACAGCCTATAAGTTCAGACTGTTATGCAACCATAACAATACAGTATAGAAAAATACAATATAGTATGTAGAAAAATACATGGGGTTAAATTTACCAACAGCTTTGCACTATGAAATCATTTTTATGATCATCTGGTGGTAGTTCGGTTGTAGCACTATAGAATTGCAATCTTGTGGATATTTCTGGTCTCGTCATGAATCTGGTTTGCTGGCTGCTCGCAGAATCCAGCATTTTTCCATTCCTCATATAAGGTGAGGAGTCTTCATAGTGATTTCATAGAGGTCATGCTGGTAAATGACTGCCAAATCGAAATAATTTCAGCTGTTACAGAAAGAAATCTTTTTTATTGTTCAGCATGTGTGATGTGGAATAGATATTGCATGTCATAATATGCTAATATACTATGAACTTTCTCATTGCTACTGTTATTTTATAAAAGTAGATTAAAAGAGAAACCTCCATTTTCAGCAGTCATTGATATGCAGCATTGCAATTTCACCACATGACCCTACTGGTATCACTGCTATTGGAGGTCCGCACGTTGTTTTAACATCTGACATGAATAAAGCCTGTGCTGAACAGTGAATAGCCAGAGCTGTCTGTATGTCACTTTCCTGTCTGCCATCTCATATTTTATTCCATGCTGTGCAGCTTTCTTAAATTGCTCTGTATGCAAGTCCATCTGCTGAGAAAGCGGCTGTTTGGCTTATTTTCACTCTTTGATATTTATAATATCATACATAGATTTTTTCTGTTTATATATATACATATATCACTTATAAATATATATATTTGTATACAAATGTCTGTCTCTGTCTGTCTGACTACCCGTCATTCGATCCATCCATCCATTAACCATAATATTAAATATTGTGCTTATCACTGTCATGCAGCCAAATCTGCTCTGCCCTATCGATAAATGGCAAAGTCCAAGAAAAATAAATGAGCCTATACCCTGCAGTAAGTCAGTGGATAAATAGCAATAGTACATATAGATTACATAGATTGCATCCTACCTTCTGTCTCTTCCCCACTATCCCAGAGAATGTAAGTC
Source organism: Ranitomeya variabilis (assembly GCF_051348905.1). Taxonomy (NCBI): domain Eukaryota; kingdom Metazoa; phylum Chordata; class Amphibia; order Anura; family Dendrobatidae; genus Ranitomeya; species Ranitomeya variabilis. The sequence goes on from NC_135237.1 coordinate 288,686,026, forward strand.
CGCAAGGACAGGGTCCTCTCCCCTCTGTACCAGTCCATCACTGTAAACCTGTTTACTGTAAACGATATCTATAACCCTGTATGTAACCCCTTTCTCATGTAAAGCACCATGGAATTAATGGTGCTATATAAATAATAATAATAATAATAATAATAATAATAACATAGGGTACTTAGATCACACTAATTTGATAAAAAAAACAAAACGTAAAAGCCTCTCTGACGAGATGTATCCAGTCGGGACAGTCCTTTCTCTAGTCTTAAAACCTCACCTTGTGTCAGCTGAATTTAGTATAGATAAGGGCAGAGCAGGACCATGGCCTTACTGTTCAGATACCTGCCCATGAGAAGCTATATACAGTACTGTGCAAATTAATTGGGACAAAGCATTTTTTAAGTAAAATCATAAGTTGGTTACCAGTCAGTGATTCAAACCAGTTTTATTATATAATAAATAAATCTTGGTCAACTAGCCAGTGGAAAAAGGTAATTTTCAGAATTAGTATGTGTGACAGGGTGTACGGCAGAGCAAGAAGGGACAACAGGCCAAGGGATGATTCCACAGATTTATTGTCCAGAACGCTGGAACAACACATGCAGGTAGATTTACAGAGTCCACAATTAGTCCACCGGAACCGGTTCGGGGGCACTTCCCGATAATCCTTGTGCCAGCTAACAAAACAATAGTCCACACGAGTCCAAGGGATCCCAAAACAATCCCACGAACGACGAGATATGTCCTCAGCTCAAGTCTTGCCCCGTTCGCTTCCGAAGTCACAGATGGACATGGGGTCTTGCCTCAGCTAAAAATCCCCACTCCTCCTTCAAGGATCAACTCACATCTGATCTCAAAAATAAGAATGGCTTGTCTGAGCTCCTGGGATCCGCCCATGAAGGGGGTAGGGGTCACACCTTCTATTCAATGGTTGGGTTCACCAGAAGATTCTATTCTGGTCGGCTCCGCTTAGTCTACGTAGTATGTACATTTGACTAGCCACTTGCTGTGAGGAAGAATGGCTATTCCTTCACTAGTTGACAAAGCTTAATTACACTAAAGCTTAGGCTACTGTCACACAGTGCAATTTTGATCGCTACGACGTTACGATTCGTGACGTTCTAGCGATATCGTTACGATATCGCAGTGTCTGACACGCAGCAGCGATCAGGGATCCTGCTGAGAATCGTACGTCGTAGCAGATCGTTTGGAACTTTCTTTCGTCGCTTGATCACCTGCTGACATCGCTGGATCGTTGTGTGTGACAGCGATCCAGCGATGTGTTCGCTTGTAACCAGGGTAAACATCGGGTAACTAAGCGCAGGGCCGCGCTTAGTAACCCGATGTTTACCCTGGTTACCAGCGTAAACGTAAAAAAAACAAACAGTACATACTTACATTCCGGTGTCTGTCCTCCGGCGTCTCAGCTTCTCTGCACTGTGAGCGCCGGCCAGCCGGAAAGCGAGCACAGCGGTGACGTCTGATGTCACCGCTGTGCTTTCCGGCTATGGTGCTTACACAGTGGAGAGAAGCAGAACGCCGGGGGACAGACACCGGAATGTAAGTATGTACTGTTTTTTTTTTTTTACGTTTACGCTGGTAACCAGGGTAAACATCGGGTTACTAAGCGCGGCCCTGCGCTTAGTAACCCGATGTTTACCCTGGTTACCCGGGGACTTCGGCATCGCTCCAGCACCGTGATTGCAACGTGTGACCGCAGTCTACGACGCTGGAGCGATAATCATACGATCGCTGCGACATCACGGATCGTGCCGTCGTAGCGATCAAAATTGCACTGTGTGACAGTACCCTTAGGGCTGCAAGTATTGGGGGAAGGAGACATTGTTACAGGTGAACTCCTAGCACAAGAAAATACATAAATTACAGCTAATAGAAACCAGAGAACAGTTACATACATCAAATGGCATATTTTCAAATACAGGACAGGGCAAAAGTACATATCATGACAATCCCTTCCCCTCCCAATTTGTGTACGTACTAGGGACCTCTACAGGTCCCTGGTTAAGTACACACAGGCTTGGCTGACCAGACTCAGGGATCCTCTTGCCTGGACAGTCCATCTGCATTTTGGTGTTGGCTGCCTCTTCTATATTGTATGGTAAAGTTATAGGGCTGCAGAGCCAGGCTCCATCGTAGTAAGCGTCCATTGTCCCCAGAGACTCTGTTCAGCCAGATGAGGGGATTGTGATCAGTAACCACAGTGAATTCTCGTCCATACAGATACGGTCTTAGTTTCCTGAGGGCCCACACTACAGCCAGACATTCTTTTTCAACAGTTGCATAGGCCACTTCTCGGTCCAGCAATTTCCGGCTGAGGTAAGCAATGGGGTGCTCATCCCCAGCTGCATTCACCTGGCTGAGTACAGCTCCCAGTCCATAAGCAGAGGCGTCAGTCTGCACAATGAATCTCCTCTTTTAGTCTGGAGCAGCCAGAACAGGGTCGCAGACCAGAGCGTCCTTCAGCCGGTTAAAAGCCTCATCACAGGCTGGAGTCCAGACCACCAGCCGGGGCATCGTTTTCTTGGTCAGGTCGGTAAGAGGCTTGGCCACCGTGCTGAAATGAGAAACAAATTTTCGGTAATAACTGGCAGTGCCCAAAAAAGCCATAACTTGTTTCTTAGTTTGGGGTACAGTCCAGTCTCTAATAGCTTGGATTTTGGCAGGTTCTGGAAGGAGCTTCCCTCCTCCCACTCTATGCCCTAGGTACTGAACTTCACCCATCCCCAATTGGCATTTATCTGGTCGAATGGTTAGGCCTGCTGCAAGAAGCAGGTCAAGAATAACGGCTACTTGGTTCAGATGTTCCTCCCACGTCTGGCTGAAGATTGCAATATCATCCAAGTAGGCACAAGCAAAGTCACCACATCCCCGGAGGATCTGGTCCACCATTCTCTGGAAGGTTGCAGGGGCAGTCTTCATTCCAAAGGGCATGTTTAGAAATTCATACAGACCAAAGGGGGTTATAAAAGCGGACCGTTCTCTCCCTTCCTCCGTCAGAGGGATTTGCCAGTAGCCCTTACTGAGATCCAAGGTAGTGACATATCGGGACCCAGCCAGGCGGTCTAGAAGTTCGTCAATACGGGGCATTGGGTACGGATCACTGACAGTATGGTCGTTTAGTCGTCGATAGTCCACACAAAACCGAGTACTCCCATCCTTCTTGGGTACTAACACCACAGGAGAGGCCCAAGGGCTATGGGAGGCCTGGATTACCCCAAGCTGTAACATCTCCTCCAGTTCGTGCTGCATGGTGTGTCGAACTGATTCAGGTACCCGGTAAGGAGCCTGTTGTATGGGACGGATACCCTGAGTGTCCACATGATGTTGGGTGATGGTGGTTCGACCTGGTTGGGATGAGAAAGCAGCCCGTATCTGTTGAAGCACTCCCAGCATCTGTTTTTTCTGTAAGGAATCCAGGTGATCTCCCAGTGGAACCTGTTCCACAGTGGATGGGGCTCTCGCTGCTTCCATGAGATCAGGTAGGGAGTCCTCATCCTCTTGACCATCTTCTGAAGCCAGCTGGCAGCTTGCTATCATTGGAATGTTCCGGTCATGGTACTCCTTAATCATATTCACATGAACAGTCTTTTGTCTTAGCCCCTGATCATCTAAAGCAAGAAGATAATTGGTGTAATTTAGTTTTCTGAGAACCCGGAAGGGACCCTCCCATGTGGTCTGCAGTTTATTCTGCCGATGGGGAACAATCATTAAGACCTGTTGTCCTTCTACAAACTCCCGATAGCGTGCTTTACGGTCATACCATGTCTTCGGTCTGGTTTGAGCCATCCGCACATGACTCTGGGCAAAACTAGCAAGTTGAGCCAGGGTTTCTCGCAGCTTTAGGACATAAGGGACAACAGAGGCTCCTGTATCCTCAACTTGCCCCTCCCAGTATTCCTTGAGCAGGGTTAAGGGTCCTCGGACCTTTCTTCCATAGAGTAATTCAAAGGGGGAAAACCCAGTGGACTCCTGGGGAACTTCCCGATAGGCAAACAAGAGATGGGGTAGGTACTTCTCCCAGTCTGAATCTCTGTCAGTGAAGGCCCTTAGCATATTCTTCAGAGTGCCATTGAATCGTTCACAAAGTCCATTTGTTTGGGGATGATACGGGGTCGTTTGGATCGCTCGTACTCCACAAGTGCGCCACAGGCACTGGACCAGCTCTGACATGAACTGGGAGCCTTGGTCTGACAAGATCTCACTGGGGAATCCTACTCGGGTAAAGATGGTAACCAAGGCCTCGGCCACCTTGGCTGCAGAAATACTTGACAAGGCCAAAGCTTCTGGATATCGGGTGGCATAGTCCACGACAGTGAGAATGTACTGCTTTCCAGATTTACTTGGTTTAGCAAGAGGTCCAATGATATCGACAGCTACTCTTTGAAAGGGTTCTTCTATTATAGGGAGAGGTTGCAGGGGTGCCTTTGGGTGATCTCCGGGTCGCCCTCTACGCTGACATATGTCACAAGTTCGGCAGAAATGCGCTACGGCTTGGGAAATCCCCGGCCAATAGAAAGTTTGAGTCAATCGTCTCTCCGTGCGAGTTTTGCCTTGATGGCCAGCCGTAGGAATGTCATGAGCAAGGTGTAATAGGGGAATTCTGTACTTCTGAGGAATAATCAGCTGTTTGCTATAAGTCCAGGGCTTATCTAGGGAGTCGGCATTGGTAACCCGATATAGAAGTCCATTTTCTCTGATAATTCTTTCCCCGTTCTCCCCTAGCTGCCCTATCTCAGCTCGAGCTCTAAAACTTGCAAGGGTGGGGTCAGTCTCTACCTCTTGTCTAAACTGGACTTTATCCCAAGTAACATTCATATTATCCCCACAAGAAGAATCACTCACCGGCTGTGACGGCAGTTCTGGTGGCCTCATTTCCATGGATGGGTTGTACACGTCCACATCCGCTGCCCTCTTGGCTTGACTTCTGGTTACCGCACCGACAAAGTGGCAATGAAGATTTCCCACATCATTTCCTAGAAGAACATCTGCAGGGAGGCCGCTCATCACACCGACCATGCATTGTTTGGCCCCAAAGCCATAATCCAGGGTCACACTCGCTCTTGGAATATATCTCTGGGTGCCTCCAGCCAATTCAATAGCAATTCCTGGTCCCTTTTGAATTGCTTCTGGTTGAATTACTCGGGGATCGGCTATGGTGAGGAAAGCCCCAGTGTCACGGAAGCCAACAACTTTTTGGCCATCCAGCACGACCTCCTGTAGATGTTTGTGCTGAAGCTCAGAAGAACAGGTGGCTGGGGCTCGCACCCCATAGACTCCTGGTAGGGGATCCAGGGTATCAGAGTCACTTGGCAAGTCATCAGGGACTATATCCAACTCTTCTCCTGGTGAGGGGGTCTGTAGATAATGAACGGGCAAAGGCGGTCTGTAGCAATTCTGCCTCCGAACACCTGGACATTGGAATTGCAGATGCCCAGGCTGCCCATATCCATAACATCTGCGCTCTGGGATTCCTCCTCCATGTCGTATTCCCAAAGGTGGAGCAGGAGTAGTGCGAGGCACAGTCACACGAAGGTCACCATGAGTTGGTGGTCTAGTGGGATGGTAAATATTGGAGGCCGAAGGATCAGGGGCCGCCAGCGTTGGGGGGCTGGTAGTTTTTTTCTCACTGAGTAGTAGTTTTTTCCACTGAGGCTTGATGGTGAGAACCTCATCAGCTAGAGCTGCAGCTTCCTCCACAGTGGCTGGTCTCCTCTCACGCACCCATTCCCAGATCTCAGCAGGGCACTTGAAGTAAAACTGCTCTTTTAGGATAACCTGGAGAAAGGTCTCCCAGGTTAAGGCCTCCTCTGCTTCCAGCCAGCGATGACATATTTGTTTGAGTCTGTGGGCATACATCTTGAAAGACACTTCCTCATCGCAGGCTAAAGTACGGAAGTGAGTCCTGTAAGTGTCTGGCGTCACAGCATAATGTTCTAGAATAGTCAGTTTAATCTCCGCATACTCACAGTTCTCTCGAGGGCCCATAGCTCTATAGGCTGCGGCAGCTCCACCCTCTAAGAGCCCCACCAGATGTCGGACTCGCTCCCTGTCCGGGACTTCCATTAATCGACACTGATGCTCAAAGTCCTGAAAGAAGCCCTCAATGTCACCTGCAGCCTCATTAAACGGCTTGAAGTCTTTGCGGGACACTCTGGGGAGTTCCCTCATGGTGGGTGCTGGGGTTACAGTCTGTCTGGAGCTTCTAGCTGCTTCCAAAGCGATCTGCCTCTCCAGCAATGCCATCTCCTGTGAATGGCCTCCCTCTCCTCGGCTCTGTGAATGGCCTCCCTCTCCTGAGCTCTGTGAATGGCCTCTCTCTTATCGTCTATGGTGGCCTCTTCTCCCAGCAATGCCAACTCCTCCTCGTACCTCACAACCCACTGACTTTTTTGTGTATTTACCTCCGGCTGCCGTCTTTCCTCCGTTTGCTGTGGGGATCCTTCCTCAGCGTAATCTTGCAGGCTAACTCCTTCCAAAGCCTCAATTAGCTGCTCCTTGGAGAGCCCCTTGTAGCTGACTCCCAGTTCACGGGCCTTTGTTTGTAAGTTCACCACAGTCCAGTTCTTGTACTCTGCGGTGCTGGTTCCCGATGTTGGGCCATTGTCCTCCATTCCTTCTGCTCTGATCCCACTGCTGCCACCAGTTTGTGACGGGGTGTATGGCAAAGCAAGAAGGGACAACAGGCCAAGGGATGATTCCACAGATTTATTATCCAGAACGCTGGAACAACACATGCAGGTAGATCTACAGAGTCCACAATTAGTCCACCGGAACCGGTTCGGGGGCACTTCCCGATAATCCTTGTGCCAGCTAACAAAACAATAGTCCACATGAGTCCAAGGGATCCCAAAACAATCCCACGAACGACGAGATATGTCCTCAGCTCAAGTCTCGCCCCGTTCGCTTCCGCAGTCACAGATGGACATGGGGTCTTGCCTCAGCTAAGAATCCCCACTCCTCCTTCAAGGATCAACTCACATCTGATCTCAAAAATAAGAATGGCTTGTCTGAGCTCCTGGGATCCGCCCATGAAGGGGGTAGGGGTCACACCTTCTATTCAATGGTTGGGTTCACCAGAAGATTCTATTCTGGTCGGCTCCGCTTAGTCTACGTAGTATGTACATTTGACTAGCCACTTGCTGTGAGGAAGAATGGCTATTCCTTCACTAGTTGACAAAGCTTAATTACATTAAAGCTTAGGGCTGCAAGTATTGGGGGAAGGAGACATTGTTACAGGTGAACTCCCAGCACAAGAAAATACATAAATTACAGCTAATAGAAACCAGAGAACAGTTACATACATCAAATGGCATATTTTCAAATACAGGACAGGGCAAAAGTACATATCATGACAGTATGTAACAGTGCATTGTAACATTTTATTTTTTTGCTTTGTCCCAATTAATTTGCACAGCACTGCAGATGAAATGCCTTGCTCAAAAAGCTTGAGTTATGCCCCTGTTTGTACAGAGTACAAGAAACCACATCAAAATAAAAAAAAAAATGATCCGGAACCTAAGTTGGCATACATGCAATGTATAGGAGCACGTTCACACTGTGGCCATTTCACAGAGAAAACCTGAGAAATGGACTACATGAGACCTCTGAATGAATCCTATGGTTTTTGCCACCAAGAGCTACAGATCTTTTCAGTCCTGTAAAATCGAGATTGACCCTACATGGATTGGACTTGTTATATATCCCACAGATCTTTGATTGTATTGGGATCATGGGGATTTTTAGGGCTAACCAACACCCACATTTCTGTGTTATGTTCCTCAATTGCTTGCAATTATTTTTATACAAGGATTTCCACCAACGTTACTGAAGTTTTAATCAATAAAGTTTTTCATGTTTTAAGGAGCTGGAACAATTCACCTTTTTTCCTTTTCATCATTGCATGTTCAGTCAAGACAGAGTTCCGCGCACCTGTGGTGGTCGGTGAGCTGGCTGAGGCTTTTTTGCCTCATATTTTGTTTTTGTTTGTCACTTTTCACATTCCCCTTACACTATTATGTAATTTCTTTGCGCAAAATGATGAATGTGTGCATCAGCGCTGGGGTCACCATGCGTGGAGGTGGCTCATGAGGTCTGCTCTTATGACACTCTGTGGATGCCAGCTTTTTTCCATAGTTAGTATCTGTCTCTAAGAGCAGTGTCTTGAGCTGATTTTCAATTTAGATGCTGCTGTTAATATTAGCGATGGGCGAACCCCTGGATGATTGGGTCTGGCAGGTTCAGTTGAACATTTAAAAAGTTTGATTCAGGTACCGGAGCAATACTCAAATTGGAACCCGGACCCCATTCAGATGAAAGGGGGACCCCAAACATCCGTTGTTTAGTTTTGAGCTTGTTGTTGCATAATTTGCCCCTCTTACTGTACCTGTTGATTGTCACAATACACTAAATTTTGCATATCAGAAATAATGGTATCATACATATAATTTAGCCAAAAATAGGGGAAGGAGGGAAGGGAGAGTCGCTCACCAGATCCTGCTGCACTTGTAATCACGATGGAGGTATCGCATGGTGCCTCCCTGGTCAGAGCTGTAGAAGCCAAATGGAAAAAGAGAAATTCTCCAGCGATGAGAAAAGGTGAGTATAAAACTTCACATTTATTCTAAATATTAAAAAATCATGTTATAATCACGTCTGAGCCACATATAAACACACTAAACAATGGCATTTAGTGACAAACAGACACCACCACTAAAAGTAATAATACTAAATATAGTGCCGTAAAAACAATAGTGCCAATAGTTACTTTTCAAGTATTCAGTCAGCAGCCTTTCCAAGTCACATGTCAGTACGGGATGCAAACTGAACACATACAGCTCCTGAGACCTGTGTCTCATCTGACAAGAACTGCATCACACATATCTCAGTTGACGTGGAGCATGGCTGCGATATGTGCAAAAATATGTATCAAACCATATTGTACACTCAGTGAGGAGATCTCAGACTTCATCCTTCTCTGTTAATGTGACAGCTTTAGAGCAGTGCACAGAGACTGTCTACGCCCAATTAAAATAACATTGAGGAGGATGAAGATGGAGAAAACCCCTGATTTGCTCAACAAGGAATACCTTCTATTCCTTCACAATTCACAGTCGTACTCCCGACCGCTGACTGTGGTATGTATGATACAGCTCTTGTCAGTTGAGATATAGGTCACAGGATTTGTATGTCTGAAGTCTCATGTTAGCAGATAGCTAGAAGGAATATAGAGCACACATAGGGTCTTATCCAAGATATAAGGAATGTTAGGTAATTCAAATTCACTCACCTATTGTGCTCATGTGAGACACAACTGCTGTACTTAGCTGCTGCAAACCTCGGAGTGATGACTCTTTGTTGGGAAAAGAAAATGGGGCATCAGACTGCACTGCTCACCTGTCAGAATGATGAACCAGACAAGTCCAGTAGCAGGATCTTGACAAAGAAAGAATGAATGGGTTAATACCATGGGTACAAGCACTCTTCAAGCTTGTAAAATATATTTATTTATTTAACTACCGTATATACTCGAGTATAAGCCGACCCGAGTATAAGCCGACCCCCCTAATTTTGCCACAAAAAACTGGGAAAACTTATTGACTCGAGTATAAGCCTAGGGTGGAAAATGCAGCAGCTACCGGTGAATTTCAAAAATAAAAATAGATGCTCCATACCATTCATTATTGCCCCATAGATGCTCCATATAAAGCTGTGCCATATATAATGCTCCATACCATTGATTATTGCCCCATATATTATCCATATATAGCTGTGCCATATAGAATGCTCTGCACCGTTCATTATGGCCCCATAGATGCTCCATATAAAGCTGTGCCACATATACAATGCTCTGCACCGTTCATTATGGCCCTATAGATGCTCCATATAAAGCTGTGCCATATATGCTCTGCACCGTTCATTATGGCCCCATAGATGCTCCTTATAAAGCTGTGCCATATATGCTCTGCACCGTTCATTATGGCCCCATAGATGCTCCTTATAAAGCTGTGCCATATATGCTCTGCACCGTTCATTATGGCCCCATAGATGCTCCTTATAAAGCTGTGCCATATATGCTCTGCACCGTTCATTATGGCCCTATAGATGCTCCATATAAAGCTGTGCCATATATGCTCTGCACCGTTCATTATGGCCCCATAGATGCTCCTTATAAAGCTGTGCCATATATGCTCTGCACCGTTCATTATGGCCCCATAGATGCTCCTTATAAAGCTGTGCCATATATGCTCTGCACCGTTCAGTTTGGCCCCATAGATGCTCCTTATATAGCTGTGCCCTATATGCTCTGCACCGTTCAGTTTGGCCCCATAGATGCTCCTTATATAGCTGTGCCCTATATGCTCTGCACCGTTCAGTTTGGCCCCATAGATGCTCATTATTAAGCTGCCCCATATGGAATGCTCTGCAGCGTTCAGTTTGGCCCCATAGATGCTCCACATAAATCTGTGCCATATATAACGCTGGTGCTGCTGCTGCAATAAAAAAAAAAACCACATACTCACCTCTCTTGCTTGCAGCTCCTCAGCGTCCCGTCCCGGCGTCTCTCCGCACTGACTGATCAGGCAGAGGGCGGCGCGCATACTATATGCGTCATCGCGCCCTCTGACCTGAACAGTCAGAGCGCAGAGACGCCGGGAAGACAGAGCGGCGCCCGGCGGGTGGAACGAGGACAGGTAAATATGCGATACTTACCTGCTCCCGGCGTCCCGCTCCTTCCCCCGGACAGCTGGTCTCCGGGTGCCGCAGCCTCTTCCTCTATCAGCGGTCACCGGCACCGCTGATTAGAGAAATGAATATGGGGCTCCACCCCTATGGGAGTGGAGTACATATTCATAAGTTTAATGAGCGGTCCCACGTGACCGCTGTACAGGGGAAGAGCTGCGGCACCCGAAGACAGTGTGACTGGCAGGGGGAGCGTCAGGATCGCCGGGACTAGGTAAGTATGCCTCAGCACCCTCTCCCCCTCACCCGCCGACCCTTCCACAGACCGTGACTCGAGTATAAGCCGAGAGGGGCACTTTCAGCCCAAAAATTTGGGCTGAAAATCTCGGCTTATACTCGAGTATATACGGTACCTTTTTATAACTATGTTTTTTGTTAAAAATTGTTTTTTTTTGGCATTTACTTTTATATGTATGAGCAATGTTTTTAAGTGACATAGTCACATTATGTTTTATGATTGTTTTGTGTGTATTTTACAATGTATACATGTGTTTTTGTCTGATTTGCCGCCCATTGGGTATGGTTGTTTTGAAAGGAGGCGTTTTCATGGGCGTCTTTCGTTATAAATAACAGACTCTGTATGTGTATGTGTATGGACTGTCCTGAAGAAGTGGTGTAATCATCACGAATTGCGTAGAAATAAAGTCCATTTCCCTATGGCATCTACAGTGGGTACGGAAAATATTCATACCACTTTACATGTTTCACTCTTTGTTTCATTGCAGCCACTTGGTAAATTCAAAAAAGTTCATTTTTTCACATTAATGTACACTCTGCACCCCAACTTGACTGAAAAAACCCCAGAAATGTAGACATTTTTGCAATTTTTTTTAAAAAGAAAAACAAATATCACATGGTCATAAGTACTCAGACCCTTTACTCAGTATTGAGTAGAAGCACCCTTTTGAACTAGTACAGCCATGAGTCTTCTTGGGAATGATGCAACAAGTTTTTCACACCTGGATTTGGGGATCCTATGCCATTCTTTCTTGTCATCTGACAGCATCGGAACCACAGGTCTCTGACCAGCGGTAATGATCTTACCAACAAACAGCCTGTGTTTCCTGCGCTATCATGCAGATGACAGTGTGGCAAACAACGGATGTTCAGGACCCACATACATCTGGTACCCGAACCAAACTTTTGTTTAGATATTAGGCCAAACCTACCGGATCCTAACATCCATGGGTTCGCCTATCAACACTTATAATGTCTGCCATAGGATTTAGTTCTGAAGTTATGTGGCAGCCAATCACTTATCTCAGTGGTATTACTCCTGTAGGAGGAATGTCCTGCTAGATAAATGCAATCTCAAATGACCAATGACACATGACAAATTACACTGTGTCATTATTTATTTACCAAATACAAGGCCAAAATGGAGATGCAGTTTGTGAACAGTGAAATACACTTCAATAGCTTATAGAATCATCTTTAGAATCAATAACTTGGAATAATAATTTTCTGACTTCATTAGTTTTCTTACATTGTTCTAGTGGAATTTTGACCTAAACTTCTTCACAACGTTGTTTAAGTTCGTTGAGGTTTTTGGGCATTTATTTATGCGCAACTCTTAAGGTCCATTCTAAGCATTGAAATTAGTTTGAAGTCTTGACTGTCATGATCCAGACCGGGGTTTGTTTCTGATTATTCTCTTCCTGGGATGGTGATGCGGGGGTTAATCTTCTCTGCCTCATTTTGGGATCTGTCTGGCTATTTCAGTCCGCTGTTACCTGCAAGCAGTGTCAGATATAGTTCCTGTCTCTGGCTTGAGCAGCTGACCCTGTTATACTCTGATGTACCTCTGCCCGTTTACCTAGGTCCCCTTCCTGTGTTCCCCTGTGACTTCACCCATTGTAGTACCCGCTCTCCATGTTGTGACCCCTTGGTATTTGACTCGGCTTGTTCTCTGACCTGTTTGACTGTCTTGTGTCTTTGGCTTTCCTGCTCCCGATCAGCTCTGACTTCCTTGGCTTCTGTCTGACCACATGTATTGCTGTAACCTCTTGTACTTTGTTCCCTCTCTGTTGCTGACCTGGTTTTGTCTGACCACTCTTTCGCCACCTAGTGGCTCCTGCCTGCTGCTCTGTGATTTCTCTGTGAGTGTACCTGTTTTCCTTCACCGGCACCCTCCTGGTGGAGGTTGTGTGCTACTGCTCTGCAGCAGGCATTACATTGACTTTGCCTTGGCCATTGCAACACCTTGATTCTTTTTTTCTCAGCCGTTTGGATGTAAATTTTCAGTTGTACTTGGGATCATTATCATGTTACATGACCCAGTTACAGCCAAAATGTAGCTTTTGGCTATATAGCCTTACATTTAACTCTAGAATACCCTAGTAAAGCCAAGAGATCTCACTTGACTCAATGACTGTATAGTGAACAGGCCTTGTGGCTGCAAAATATGCCAAAATTATCACCCGTCCACCACCATCGTGACAGAAGTATTTATGTTGATGTTCTATGTTTGGGGTACTCCAAATGAGGTGCAGGGCATTACAACCAAGCACTTTCACTTTATTCTCGTGTTTTCAAAGACCTTTTGTGTCTAAGCTGTAAACTTTTTTTTGTTGCAGTTTCTCTGAACATCTGATCTTTGATTGAATTTGCAAGCATGTCCACTATTGAGAAGATTTTCTCAAATCTTTTCCACTTTTGAATATTCTTTCTTCACTGTATAATGATGGAATCTGAATTGTTTGGATATGGCCTTATAACTGGAGATGACCAAATCGATTTGCAGGACCCTGGTTCAGCGGCCATGTCAGTATTCTATGGCCGCCAGATAGTAGTCCGGTGAGTGACCTACTACTTGATGTAATCTCTGGCATATCTAATGATTAGTAGGCATAATGTCATGAGGCCACGAAATACTGAAATGGCTAAAGAACCAGGATGCTATATATCAATACACTTATCTTTTTTACAATCATTCTCAGATTGGTCAGCAGAAATTTGCTTTTCTACAGTTATTCCTGTTGTCTTTTCTCTTTTACATTATGTTTACATATGCCTAAATGCTTTGGACCCGAAAACTGCTCAAACTTTTGCTTTTATAGAGCTGGTGTGAAGTCACGGGGGCACAGGCGCCCCAGTTCGTTAGCCGAAACCGCATGGGTCAGGGATAATCCTGCAGAACGCCTGCTCTCCCTTTAACGTGGGCATAACGCTACTCAGACAGCATAGTGTGAGGGTAAAACAGTGTGTCAATAGTTTATTGAACCCCAAAACAGACAGATAATACGTTGAAAAGTCCCAGCAAAATACCCCAAGGTGGTGCACATTACAGAGTCTTACCCTACTTCTGACTCGCTGGGATAATTGCAGCTGTTACTTTAGAGCTCCCAGGGTCAACTAACCCTTCTGTGGCACGCACACAGAGAGTAGGTAATGACAAGTGTAGGAAGATGACAGTCCATTCAGGTACAAGACCAGTTGACCCAAGGGTCACAGCCTGGCTTCATCTTCCAGGGTCGACTACCCCTCCTGTGGCACATGCACACAGAGGAGGCAACAACAAGCTTAGGAAGATGACAGTCTATTGAGGTACAAGGCCAGTTGACCTTAGGGTCACAACCTGGCTTCTCTGAACATCTCCATGGAGTCAGATGACCAGTGGGTCCCAATCCTGGCTTTCTCTAAACATATCCATGGTTCAGCGTTGGTCAATGGAGCAGATCTGTATTCTTCCAACTGGAGCCAAGGTCCCCTAGGTGGTTTCCTGTAGAATGATAGATCCAGATCCCTAGTCATGGAGCCATGATGTATTGGCAGCAGTCCTATAGGGTCCCCGGGATGTTTGGATGTCTTGGCAGAATCTCTGGCTGTCTTTCTCTCTGTCTCTCATAGAGGCATATCACCTCTTTTTATGTTAATCAAGTGTCCTTCAGTCCAGCATCACAGATAAGGGGAAGAATGGTGACAACCAAGTTGCATTGTTTGATTATGTAATCTATTTGCATAGATTTTCCTCCTCTGTTTGGGAATGCCAACATACTGTCTAGCATGGGAAATGTATGTAATCAATGTATCAGCAACATCATTGTTCAGTGTCCAAGCATTACTGTTTTGCAAAGATAACATAAAATAAACTGTAAGTAATATTAGAGGTAAATATTTCTCCTTCAAGAAGAGTCAATACTTCAGACAACAGTTTATTATTCTGGGCCTACACAATTTACGTCTGGTTAAATAAGAAACAATGCTAGGTCTCCACATTGCTCCCCCATCTTAATTAGCCAGACAATCATCCTTCTCCACTTATTGGGGACAGTCCACAGCATGTCTTTATGCACAGTCATGAATGTAAAAGGTCTCACCTTTATGACAAAACTTTGTATCATCCCGTTTCCTCAGAGCATATTTCATGTCTTCCTAATGAAGATAAACTCCACGCATAATTGAGGAGTAACAACTGGCATCCATTGGGTCCACACATGGCATCATCCGCATTCTGTAATTCCTTAATTCCTGGATTGAAACCCATTCAACCCGTTAAAGCTGGCACAGCTCCTGTAGTTTCCGTTTCTTG
The DNA here is from genome assembly GCF_051348905.1 of Ranitomeya variabilis. Classification (NCBI taxonomy): domain Eukaryota; kingdom Metazoa; phylum Chordata; class Amphibia; order Anura; family Dendrobatidae; genus Ranitomeya; species Ranitomeya variabilis. The sequence goes on from NC_135237.1 coordinate 288,701,312, forward strand.
TTGAGGTTATACATCCGCTCTTGTCTTCTTCCCCGGGCCGAGTTCTTGGGGTTGGACATAGTGGCATCTGAAAACCTTCTGTGCATTCCTCATCAATTGTCTGCTGGGTCTGTCTGTATGCTTCCTCTGTTGTGGATCCCTGGAAGGCATGTGAGAACTCCAGTCCCCTGCAGCTCCCCCGGTTATGCTAGGCTGAGTAGTGTCCCATCGGTACAACCATAATGTGGAGATACAGGGGGTCAGCAGGCTAGCTGAAACTGCATGGGCCAGGGAATGTCCCACCGAATGCCCGGTCTACCTTTTAAGTGGGCATAACGCTACTGAGACAACATAGTGTGAGGGTAAAACAGCATGGTAATAGTTTAATGAACCGCAAAACAGGCAGATAGCACATAGAAGTCTCCCAACAAAATACCCCAAGACAGTGCACATTACAGAGTCTCACCCTTCCACTGACTAGCTGAGATATTGGCAGCTGTTACTTCAGTGCTCCCAGAGTCAACTAATCAGTCTGTGGCATGCACGCAGAGAAGAGATAATGACAAGTGTAGGAAGGTAGTCCATTGAGGTACAAGGCCAATTGACCTGAAGGTCACAACCTGGCTTCTCCGAACATCTCCATGGGGCCAGGCGGCCCCCAATCCTGGAGTTCTCCAAACTTTTCCATGGTTCAGCAATGGTCAATGGAGAAGATCTGCATTCTTCCAACCGGAGCCGAGGTCCTCTAGGTTGTTTTCTATAGAATGATAGATCCGTGTCCATCGTGATGGAGCCATGATATATTGACAGCAGTCCTGTAGGGTCTCCTGGATGTTTGGATGTCTTGGCAGTTTTCTTCAGTCCAGCATCACAGATAAGGGGAAGAATGGTGATGACCAAGTCACATTGTTTGATTATGCGATCTATTTGCATAGATTTTCCTCCTCTGTTTGGGAATGCCAACAAACTATCTAGCATGGACAATGTATGTAATCAACGAATCAGCAACCATCATTGTTCCGTGGCCATGCATTACTGTTTTGCAAAAATAACAGAAATGTAACTGTAGGAGATCATATTAGAGATAAATATCCATCCTACAAGAAGAGTCAATATTTCCGAACACAGTTTATGATTCTGGGCCTACACAATTTACATCTGATTAAATAAGATACAATGCTGTGTCTCCACAGATGGTCATGCTTGCTGATAAGGAATTGAGCTCATTTGTTACTATTTACCCTATTAATTCTTATGAAAGCAGTAAGGGTGTACTTAATTTTGTCAACATTTTAGATTAATTTTTGTTAAATAAATAATGACATGAAGCAATTTGTTATGTATTTTTGCTTTTCTTTTGATTTTTAATGTTTTACAATTATCTCAAAATAAATTATCCCCTTTTGTAGCTGTGTTTTCTAAAATAAAACCTCAACTGCTCAATATCATTGTTAATCTTGGCATACACTTCTAATAAGTGCAAAGAGTAAACGTGCCAGACTGTACAGGAATTTACAGTAACTGGAGACTTTACCAAGAAGCGTGGGCAGCTATACCATCTGAGAAAATAAAGAACCTCATCCACAACTGCAACAAAAGACTTCAAGCTGTCATTGATGTTAGAGGGGGCAATACATGGTATTAAGAAATGGGGTATGCTAACTTTTGATCAGTATTATTTGGATGTTTTGGGTTGTCATGATTTAAAAAGAGACAACACAGTAGATTAACAATAAATGGCTTCACCCAACCACTAACCATGAGTGGAGATAAAGTTTTGGTGTTATCATTCATATTCTCTGAAAGAAAGGCCAAGAAAGCAATAATTGTAAGCAGAAATGTATTAATTATTTTCTGCGATATGACTCTCTGATTTAAGGGCACAAAAATGTAAAATTTAAAAATTGCAAAATTTTCAACATTTTTGCCAAAATAAATAAACACAAGTCATATCAAAGAAATTTTACCACTAACATGAAGTACAATATGTCATGAAAAAACAGTCTCAGAATCAATGGTATGCACTGAAGTGTTCTAGAGCTATAATCTCATAAAGTGACAGTGGTCAGAATTGTAAAAATTGGCTTGGTCATTAAGTACAAAATTGGCTCTGTCACTAAGGGGTTAAAACCATGGGGCTGCCGTAATTACACCAAACACACATATGATCTCCTTTGACTAAGAAAAAACACTCTGGGTTATGTGGGCTGGCCACAGCTTTTATTTAACCATTTAACCAAAACACAAAATCATTCCTCGTACATGCACATTTTATGCTTTATAACCCACAAAAAATACCAACAGCCAAACCATGCAACTTATTGAGCATGGATGAAAACGCTACTGTGGGAGACAATGTACACCCTACATTGCATCCCGACCAACCCCACCCAAAATTAATAGTGCTCTTTCCAAACCATCTTGCAAACCTGATAAGAATATATCCATGCCTATCTCATTCAAATGAACCCCATCACACCTAAGTATGTCCCTATTGTCCCCTTCTAACGCTCTATGTCTTATCATCACTCCGCCCAAGGCCTGAACATGTTTTGAAACCATAACATTAAGTAATTTTCTTGCTCTTTCCACTCCCGTTAAACTCCTAGCTTCTCGCCAATTAATCCTGGGCACGATTACTGAGCAAACAATAGTAATGTACTTTACTTGTAATAGAAATAGACAGGGAATGTAGGTCCCACTGTGGGAATAAAGGCCCCGTCTCACATAGCGATTTACCAACGATCACGACCAGCGATACGACCTGGCCGTGATCGTTGGTAAGTCGCTGTGTGGTCACTGGGGAGCTGTCACACAGACAGCTCTCTCCAGCGACCAACGATCAGGGGAATGACTTCGGCATCGTTGAAACTGTCTTCAATGATGCTGAAGTCCCCCTGCAGCACCCGGGTAACCAGGGTAAACATCGGGTTACTAAGCGCAGGGCCGCGCTTAGAAACCCGATGTTTACCCTGGTTACCAAAAAAAACAAACAGTACATACTCACCATCTGATGTCCGTCAGGTCCCTTGCCGTCTGCTTCCCGCTCTGACTGAGTGCCGCCGTACAGTGAGAGCAGAGCGCAGCGGTGACGTCACTGCTGTGCTCTGCTCTCACTGTACGGCGGCAGTCAGTCAGAGCAGGAAGCAGACGGCAAGGGACCTGACGGACATCAGATGGTGAGTATGTAGTGTTTGTTTTTTTTTACATTTACGCTGGTAACCAGGGTGTAAACATCGGGTTACTAAGCGCGGCCCTGCGCTTAGTAACCCGATATTTACCCTGTTTACCAGTGAAGACATCGCTGGATCGGTGTCACACACACCGATTCAGCGATGTCAGTGGGACCTCAACGACCAAAAAAACGGTCCAGGCCATTCCGCCATGACCAGCGATCTCACAGCAGGGGCCTGATCGCTGGTACGTGTCACACATAGCGAGATCGCTACTGAGGTCGCTGTTGCGTCACAAAACTAGTGACTCAGCAGGGATCTCGCTATGTGAGACGGGGCCTTTAGAGTGAATCATTAGGAATAGGTCGTATGAGGAATAAGTGCCGCACTTAACAAAGACTATGGCGTCCGTTTTATTACCTGTGAATATCATCTATAGAAGGTTCCGTATATGTATCACTTGGTGGAGATCCGGGAGAAGGCTTGTGAATGTAAGCGGTGATAGAAGTGAAATAAAAAGCATGGTGCCGGCTTTATTTATATTTCCGGTATCCGCGCACACGCTAATATTTCCAGGTGAGAGTTGAAGAGGGATATCGATGCAGTGCGCATGTGAGCTCCGAAGAGAGACGAATATTGCCGACAAGAGTCGATGTTCGCGGAAGATAAGTGAGCATGCGTGGTTCATTTGAAACGTAGAATTTATCTAGGAACTCCACCTGTGTGCTGATAAAGGAAAAGAGTAATAAGAACAATGGGTGATTGCTCTAAAAATCTATCAATAAATATATACATTCCTCTAGACACTATACTGTATATGTATCTTAAATTTGATTCTTGATATATGAAAACATACAAGGGGAATATCTGGGATGAAATATCTGGAGAAAAAAACTAACAAGAATATCAAAATAAACATTTTACAGTACACATATTTCATAGGTATATTGAAGAGGATACAAGTAATATACGCCATAATGACCTCCAGTTAATTCACAGGTCTTGTTGTTTCTTTCAATTAATGGATAATTGGGGTATCCTCTATCGTGAAACTTGGTATTCATTTCATAATGTCTGATGAGACGGGTATCAGGATTAGATACTATTCTGTCTATTCTGGGATTTTGGAAGAGCTTTTTTTATATGTTTTGGATGACAGCTGTTGTACATCAATAAGCTATTTCTATCAGTTGATTTAATGTAGAAATCAGTTTCAATATTTCTGTCATCCTTAATGGTAATCATTGTGTCCAAAAAATTCATGGAAACAGGATCATGAGTAATAGAAAATGTCAAGCCTGGTACGCAAGAATTAAGATCCTTATGAAAAGAGAGGAGGGGCTCAACATGACCAGTCCAGATGAAAAAAATATCATCTATATAGCGTCGCCAATACATCACATGTGAATTAGCCGTTGTCACTGCACCGATACGGAAGGAATGCGTATTTCCCCAATAACCTTTTAAAAAAACACTGAAAATAGATAGCGAGTTAACGGTGTATCATACTTGTGCAACAAGGAGACCCTACCCTCACATCTGACCCTTATATATACTCTTTTATCATTTTAACTGGACAGAATTCCATTTTCAATTCGTTTATAGACAACCATGTATGACATCTAAAAACGTACATTTTTGACCTCCTAACACATTTTTTTAACATGCCTTTGCAAATGACCACATCCCTGAATAACAGACCATTCTCTGAATTCTTTCTGAGTGGAACTAATTTCCCAATCCTTAATGCTGCAAAGAATGCTAACGAGAAGGAGGTTCTAAATAACTCCTCGTTGCCGTCTCTACAAATCACTACCAAAATCTGCATAAGCTTAACAAGCAATTGATAGGAAATTGGACAGCATTTGTCAAAAACCACTGTCTCTTTTCACCATCCCTTCAACTATTAGTCGTACTGTAAATGCTTTTGTCAAATCTTTTTTCTCATGCAATTTCCAGAAGAAAGCTAACCCAGCTAAACACTTAGAAACATTGTTTGCTGACGCAACTATTTGTCTTAATTTTTTTTATATAATCTAACTAGATGTTTCCAGCCAGCTAATGCTCGGCACGCTCATTGCTAATTAACGCTGCTGGTGATTAAACTAAAGTAAATAATGACAACATTCAATAGCGCTTACGCAGGTGGTAAATTAACTTAAAATGAAGTTAATAACAATAGTGTGGTGATGTGTTGGGGGGCGGGATTATGTGTAGTAATGTGGTGGGGGGCAGGATTACGTGTGGTAATGTGGTGGGGGGGCGGGATTATGTGTGATAATGTGGTGGGGGGGCGGGATTATGTGTGGTAATGTGGTGGGGGCGGGATTATGTGTGGTAATGTGGTGGGGGGGCGGGATTATGTGTGATAATGTGGTGGGGCGGGATAATGTGTGGTAATGTGGTGGGGGGCGGGATTATGTGTGGTAATGTGGTGGGGGTGGGATTATGTGCTATAATGTGGTGGGGAGCGGGATTATGTGTAGTAATGTTATGGGGGGGCGGGATTGTGTGTGGTAATGTGGTGCGGCAGAATTATGTGTGGTTATGTGGTGGGGGCGGGATTATGTGTGATAATGTGGTGGGGGCGGAATTATGTGTGATAATGTGGTGGGGGGATTATGTGTGGTGATGTGGTGGGGGAGCGGGATTATGTGTGGTGATGTGGTGGGGGGTGGGATTATGTGTGGTAATGTGGTGGGGGGCGGGATTATGTGTGGTAATGTGGGGGGGCAGAATTATGTGTTGTAATGTGGTGGGGGGATTATGTGTGGTGATGTGGTGGGGGGCGGTATTATGTGTGGTAATGTGGTGGGGGGGCAGAATTATGTGTTGTAATGTGGTGGGGGGGATTATGTGTGGTAATGTGGTGGGGGCGCGGGATTATGTGTGGTGATGTGGTGGGGGGGCGGGATTACGTGTGGTAATGTGGTCGGGGGACGGGATTATGTGTGATAATGTGGGGGGTGGGATTATGTGTGGTAATGTGGTGGGGGCGGGATTATCTGTGGTAATGTGGTGGGGGGCCAGATTATGTGTAGCAATGTGGCGGGGTGGCAGGATTATGTGTGATGATGTGGTGGGGGGTGGGATTATGTGTGGTTATGTGGTGGGGGGTGGGATTATGTGTGGTAATGTGGTGGGGGAACGGGATTATTTGTGGTGATGTGGTGCGGGTGCGGGATTATGGGTGGTGATATGGTGGAGGGGCGGGATTACATGTGGTAATGTGGTGGGGGGCGGGATTGTGTGTGGTAATGTGGGAGGTGAGATTATGTGTGATAATGTGGTGGGGGGCAGGATTATCTGTGATAATGTGGTGGAAGGGCCGGATTATGTGTAGTAATGTGGTGGGGTGGCGGGATTATGTGTGGTGATGTGGTGGGGGGGTGGCATTATGTGTGGTAATGTGGTGGGGGGTGGGATTATGTGTGGTAATGTGGTGGCGGGCGGGATTATGTGTGGTAATGTGGTGGGGGGCAGAATTATGTGTGGTAATGTGGTGGGGGGATTATGTGTGGTGATGTGGTGGGGGCGCGGGATTATGTGTGGTGATGTGGTGGGGGCTGGATTACGTGTGGTAATGTGGTGGGGGGCGGGATTATGTGTGATACTGTGGGGGTGGGATTATGTGTGGTAATGTGAGGGCGGGATTATGTGTGGTTATGTGGTGGGGGTGGGATTATGTGTGGTAATGTGGTGGGGGAACGGGATTATTTGTGGTGATGTGGTGGGGGTGCGGGACTATGTGTGGTGATGTGGTGGAGTTGCGGGATTACATGTGGTAATGTGGTGGGGGGGCGGGATTGTGTGTGGTAATGTGGAGGGGGGGCGGGATTATGTGTGGTAATGTGGGGGGTGAGATTATGTGTGATAATGTGGTGGAGGGCGGGATTATCTGTGTTAATGTGGTGGAAGGGCCGGATTATGTGTAGTATTGTGGTGGGGTGGCGGGATTATGTGTGGTCATGTGGTGGGGGGTGGGATTATGTGTGGTAATGTGGTGGGGGGCGGGATTATGTGTGCTAATATGGTGGGGGGCGGGATTATGTGTGGTAATGTTATGGGGGGGCGGGATTGTGTGATAATGTGGTGGTGGGTGGGATTATGTGTGGTAATGTGGTGGGGGGTGGGATTATATGTGGTAATGTGGTGGGGGGCAGAATTATGTGTGGTAATGTGGTGGGGGGATTATGTGTGGTGATGTGGTGGGGGCGCAGGATTATGTGTGGTGATGTGGTGGGGGGGCGGGATTATGTGTGATAATGTGGGGGGTGGGATTATGTGTGGTAATGTGGTGGGGGTGGGACTATGTGTGGTAATGTGGTGGGGGGCGGGATTATGTGTGATAATGTGTGGGGTGGGATTATGTGTGGTAATGTGGTGGGGGCGGGATTATCTGTGGTAATGTGGTGGGGGGCCAGATTATGTGTAACAATGTGGCGGGGTGGCAGGATTATGTGTGATGATGTGGTGGGGCCGGGATTATGCGTGGTTATGTGGTGGGGGTGGGATTATGTGTGGTAATGTGGTGCGGGAACAGGATTATTTGTGGTGATGTGGTTTGAGTGTGGGATAATGTGTGGTGATGTGGTGGAGGGGCGGGATTACATGTGGTAATGTGGTGGGGGGGCGGGATTGTGTGTGGTAATGTGGATGGGGGCCGGGATTATGTGTGGTAATGTGGGGGGTGAGATTATGTGTGATAATGTGGTGGGGGCGGGATTATCTGTGGTAATGTGGTGGAAGGGCCGGATTATGTGTGGTAATGTGGTGGGGGGCGGGATTATGTGTGGTAATGTGGTGGGGGGCGGGATTATGTGTGGTAATGTGGTGGGGGGCGGGATTATGTGTGGTAATGTTGTGGGGGGGGCGGGATTGTGTGTGGTAATGTGGTGGTGGGTGGGATTATGTGTGGTAATGTGGTGGGGGGCGGGATTATGTGTGGTAATGTGGTGGGGGGGATTATGTGTGGTGGGGGCGCGGGATTATGTGTGGTGATGTGGTAGGGGGGCGGGATTACGTGTGGTGATGTGGGGGGTGGGATTACGTGTGGTGGGGGGTGGGATTATGTGTGGTGATTGGGTGGGGGGGCGGGATTGCATGTGGTAATGTAGTGGGGGCGGTATTACATGTGGTGATGTGGTAGAGGGTGGGATTACGTGTGGTGATGTGGTGGGGGGTGGGATTATGTGTGGTGATGGGGTGGGGGGCGGGATTATTTGTGGTGATGGGGTGGAGGGGCGGGATTACGTGTGGTAATGTGGTTGGGGGGCGGGATTGCATGTGGTAATGTGGTGGGGGGCGGAATTACATGTGGTGATGTGGGGGGTGGGATTACGTGTGGTGGGGGGTGGGATAATGTGTGGTGATGGGGTGGGGGGCGGGATTATTTGTGGTGATGGGGTGGAGGGGCGGGATTACGTGTGGTAATGTGGTCGGGGGGCGGGATTGCATGTGGTAATGTGGTGGGGGGCGGAATTATATGTGGTGATGTGGGGGGTGGGATTACGTGTGGTGGGGGGTGGGATAATGTGTGGTGATGGGGTGGGGGGCGGGATTATGTGTGGTGATGGGGTGGGGGGGCAGGATTATGTGTGGTAATGTGGTGGGGAGCGGGATTATCTGCAGTAATGTGGTGGGGGCAGGACTATGTGTGGTAATGTGGTGGGGGCGGGATTATGTGTGATAATGTGGGGGGTGGGATTATGTGTGGTAATGTGGTGGGGGCGGGATTATCTGTGGTAATGTGGTGGAGGGCCAGATTATGTGTAGTAATGTGGCGGGGTGGCGGGATTATGTGTGATGATGTGGTGGGGGGTGGGATTATGTGTGGTAATGTGGTGGGGAACGGGATTATGTGTGGTGATGTGGTGGGGGTGCGGGATTATGTGTGGTGATGTGGTGGAGGGGCTGGATTACATTTGATAATGTGGTCGGGGGGCGGGATTGTGTGTGGTAATGTGGAGGGGGGCAGGATTATGTGTGGTAATGTGGGGGGTGAGATTATGTGTGATAATGTGGGGGGGCGGGATTATCTGTGGTAATGTGGTGGAAGGGCCGGATTATGTGTAGTAATGTGGTGGGGTGGCGGGATTATGTGTGGTGATGTGGTGGGGGGGCGGGATTATGTGTGGTTATGTGGTGAGGGGCGGGATTATGTGTGGTACTGTGGTGGGGGGCGGGATTATGTGTGGTAATGTTGTGGGGGAGCGGGATTGTGTGTGGTGATGTGGTGGGGGCTGGATTATGTGTGGTAATGTGGTGGGGGGCGGGATTATGTGTGGTAATGTGGTGGGGGGCAGAATTATGTGTGGTAATATGGTGGGGGGGATTATGTGTGGTGATGTGGTGGGGGCGTGGGATTATGTGTGGTGATGTGGTGGGGAGCGGGATTACGTGTGGTAATGTGGTCGGTGGGCGGGATTGTGTGTGGTAATGTGGTGGGGGCAGTATTACGTGTGGTGATGTGGTGGGGGTGGGATTACGCGTGGTGATGTGGCGGGGGTGGGATTATGTGTGGTGATGAGGTGGGGGGCGGGATTATGTGTGATGATGATTTTATGTGTGGCGATGGGGTGGGGGGCGGGATTATGTGTGGCAATGGGGTGGGGGGGCGGGATTATGTGTGGTGATGGGGTGGGGGGTGGGATTATGTGTGGTGATGGGGTGGGGGGCGGGATTATTTGTGATAATGTGGGGGTGGGATTATGTGTGGTAATGTGGTGGGGCGGGATTATCTGTGGTAATGTGGTGGGGGGCCAGATTATGTGTAGTAATGTGGTGGGGTGGTGGGATTATGTATGCTGATGTGGTGGGGGGGCGGGATTTTGTGTGGTGATGTGGGGGCGTGGGATTATGTGTGGTGATGTGGTGGGGGCGCTTGATTATGTGTGGTGATGTTGTGGGGGGTGGGATTGTGTGTGGTAATGTGGTGGGGGCGGGATTATGTGTGGTAATGTGGTGGGGGCGGGATTATGTGTGGTAATGTGGGGGGTGGTATTATGTGTGGTAATGTGGTGGGGGGCGGGATTATCTGTGGTAATGTGGTGGGAGGGCCGGATTATGTGTAGTGATGTGGTGGGGTGATGGGATTATGTGTGGTGATGTGGTGGGGGGGCGGGATTATGTGTGGTAATGTGGTGGGGGGCGGGATTACGTGTGGTAATGTGGTGGGGGGGCGGGATTACGTGTGGTAATGTGGTGGGCGGGTGGGATTGTGTGTTGTAATGTGGTGGGGGGGCAGGATTATGTGTGGCAATGTGTGGGATGGGATTATGTGTGGTAATGTGGTGGGGGGCGGGATTATCTGTGGTAATGTAGTGGGAGGGACGGATTATGCGAAGTAATGTGGTGGGGTGGCGGGATTATGTGTGGTGATGTGGTGTGGGGGCGGGATTATGTGTGGTTATGTGGTGGGGGTGGGATTATGTGTGGTAACATGGTGGGGGGCGTGATTATGTGTGGTAATGTGGTGAGGGGCGGTATTATCTGTGGCAATGTGGTGTGGGGCGAGATTATCTGTGGTAATGTGGTGGGGGGCGGGATTGTGTGTGGTAATGTGGGGGGCGGGATTATCTGTAAAAATGTGGTGGGAGCGTGATTATGTGTGGCAATGTGGCGGGGGGCGGGATTATGTGTGGTAATGTGGTGGGGGGCGGGATTATGTGTGGTAATGTGGTGGTGGGGCGGGATTATGTGTGGTAATGTGGTGGGGGGCGTGATTATGTGTAGTAATGTGGTGGGGGGCGGTATTATCTGTGGCAATGTGGTGGGGGGTGGCATTATCTGTGGTAATGTGGTGGGGGCGGGTTTATGTGTGGTAATGTGTTTGGGGGTGGGATTATCTGTAGTAATGTGGTGGGGGCGGGATTATGTGTGGTAATGTGGTGGGGGGCGGGGTTATGTGTGGTAATGTGGTGGGGGGCGGGATTATGTGTGGTAATGTGGTGGGGGCAGGATTATCTGTGGTAATGTGTTGGTGGGGTGGGATTATGTGTAGAAATGTGGTGGCATGGTGGGATTATGTGTGGTAATGGGGTGGGGGGGCGAGATTATGTGTGGTAATGGGGTGGGGGGCGGGATTATGTGTGGTAATGTGGTGGGGGGTGGGATTATCTGTGGTAATGTGGTGGGGGCGGGATTATGTGTGTTAATGTGGTGGGGGGCGGGATTATCTGTAGTAATGTGGTGGGGGGTGGGATTATGTGTGGTAATGTGGTGGGGGCGGGATTATGTGTGGTATAGTGTTGTTGGGGGCGGAATTATGTGTGGTAATGTGGTGGGGGGCGGGATTATGTGTACGGGTGGCGGGATTATGTGTGGTAATGGGGTGGGGGGGCGAGATTATGTGTGGTAATGGGGTGGGGGGCGAGATTATGTGTGATAATGGGGTGCGGGGGCAGGATTGTGTGGTGATGTGTTGGGGGGCGGGATTATGTGTGGTGATGTATTGAAGGGGTGGGATTATGTGTGGTGATGTGGTGGGGGCGGGAATATGTGTGGTGATGTGGTGGGGGGCGGGAATATGTGCGATAATGTGGTGGGGGTGGAATTGTTTGTGGTAATGGGTTGGGGGGCAGGATTATGTGTGGAGATGTGATGGGGGGCGAAGCTACTGTGCAGGGGGCGGGATTAGCGAGTAATCACGATGCCTCTTATATATATAGATGTCACTGATAACAATTCTGCTGTAATCTCTAATACTATACCCTTTGCACATACTAACCAATCCTTCCAGGCTCTGAAATTTTGTTACTAAGCTGTACACTCCAAATTTCCAATGCCATTACTACTGGGAACAACTCCAGTATAGCCATGGTTTTGGTCAGTCCAACCTCTGACAAAAATTTCCCCCTACATCACTAATCACCATAAACTGCAGCAAATCCAAATCCATCATAATCAGCTGCATCCGTGAACAGACTGAGATCATCAGACTTCCTCCTCCCGTATTAGGGACCTACCATTAAACGACTGTAGGAATTCTTTCCAAACCATTAAATCCTCCTTCATGTTCCGAGTCACCCTGATAAAACGATGTGCTTGTAAACTACCCCTTGTAGCAAAACCTAGCAAACCTAGCAAGACTAGTAACTGGTGCAAGATGACTTTTTAGCACTGCGAACTGGTGACAGACAAAACTGTAACTTTTCTACCTTATGCATTGGCAAATGTACCACAGACTGAGCTGTGTCAATTTCTCTCCCTAAAAAGGTCCAACATCTCACTGGCCTCTCAGTTTTTTCTGCAGATGCTGAGCCAATATTAACGGATTCCAGATGTAAGTAGCTTTTACCGCCCAACCCACGTCTGGGCATAACGCCAGATGTTGGCAGAACTCCTCGTCATACTTCCATCAAGCCGACCCCCCGTGCAAACAGGGATAACGCAGGGGCCCGGGTAATCAGCTGTAGTCTACCCAGTACCCTCGTGACAGTATGATGGTGTGGGGGTGCTTTGCTGGTGATACTGTTGGAGATTTATTCAAAATTGAAGGCATGCTGAACCAGCATGGCTACCAAAGCATTTTGCAACAGCATGCTTTTCCAATCAGTTTGCATTTAGTTGGACCATCATTTATTTTTCAACAGGACAATGACCCCAAACACACCTCCAGGCTGTGTAAGGGCTATTTGACCAAGAAGGAGAGTGATGGGGTGCTACGCCAGATGACCTGGCCTCCACAGTCACCAGAGCTGAACCCAATCGAGATTGTTCGGGCTGAGCTGGACCGCAAAGTGAAGGCAAAAGGGCCAACAAGTACTAAGCATCTCTTGGAACTCCTTCAAGATTGCTGGAAGACCATTCCCAGTGACATCAATAGAATGCCAAGAATGTGCAAAGCAGTCATCAAAGCAAAAGGTGGCTACTTTGAAGGACCTAGAATATAAGACACAATTTCAGTTGTTTCACACTTTTTTGTTAAGTATATAATTCCACATGTATTTTTCTGTATTTTCATGACTATGAAAATTGTACATTCACACTGAAGGCATCAAAACTATGTTTAGGCGAAGATGAGAATGATTTGTTAATGGGAAGCTCTGGTGGTACTTCCTCCTGAGCCTCGGCAATCTCAGCCTCAACCTCTGTCGTGAGAGCCGAAACCACTACACCCTTTTGGAGGATAGGTACCGGATCTTCCCGAGGTTCTCCCCCCGGAAAACACCTGGATAAAGCATCTGCCTTAGTGTTCTTAGACCCCGGCCGGTACGTGACAAAAAGTTGAATCGCGTGAAAAACAATGCCCAGCGAGCCTGCCTGGGGGACAGACGCTTGGCTGACTCTAAATAAAGCAGATTTTTATGGTCAGTGATAACTGTAACCTGGTGGACCGACCCCTCCAAGAAGTGTCGCCATTCCTCAAAAGCCAACTTGATAGCCAACAACTCCCTGTTGCCGATATCATAGTTACGTTCGGCGGGGAACAGCTTCTTGGAAAAGTAGGCACATGGACGCAACTCACCCAAGGATGAACCTTGTGACAGCACCGCCCCCACTCCAACCTCAGACGCATCGACTTCCATGGTAAATGGTTTTGATACGTCCAGTTGCACCAGAATGGGGGCCGAAGCAAAACTGTTCTTCAGAAATTCGAAAGCGCGCACAGCAGCCTCTGGCCAGGCGGAGAAATTGGTACCCTTTTTCGTCATGTTAGTAAGCGGTTTAGCAATGTTAGAAAAATCTTTGATAAATTTTCTATAATAATTAGAAAATCCAAGGAACCGCTGGAGTGCTTTTAGGTTATCAGGCCGTTCCCAATGCAGCACCGCTTGCACCTTAGCGGCGTCCATTTTAAACCCTGAAGCAGACACAATATAACCCAAGAAAGGCAACTCCTGAACCGAAAATACACATTTCTCAAGTTTTGCATAGAGCTTATTTTCTCTGAGTAGCTGTAACACCTGCCTCACATGCTCTAAATGAGTATCACGGTCGCATGAATAAATGAGAATGTCATCTAGGTACACAATAACGAATTTCCCCAGTACATGCGAGAACACATCATTTATGAAATGTTGAAATACAGCAGGCGTGTTTGTCAACCCAAATGGCATCACCAAATTTTCGAAATGACCCTCAGGAGTATTAAAAGCCATCTTCCACTCATCACCTTGACAGACTCTTATGAGGTTGTAAGCCCCCCTGAGGTGAAGCTTGGAAAACCACTTAGCACCAGCCACCTGGTTGAACAAATCAGGTATCAGTGGCATAGGGTACGGATCACGAACTGTAATCTGGTTTAACTCCCTGAAATCCAGACACGGGCGTAGTCCGCCATCTTTCTTCTTAACGAAGAAGAACCCCGCTGCCACCAGCGAGGATGAAGGCCTGATGTGCCCTTTGCTCAAACTCTCAGCAATGTAGTCTTTTAAAGCTTGCCTTTCAGGACCAGAGATGTTAAACATCCTAGCTTTCGGCAATTTGGCAATTGGCAATTCTGAGCAACCCTTCTCAGAGAACACATCTGCGAAATCAAGCAGTGACTCAGGAATGCTAGGAGTCACAATGGACACACATGTGGCCAGACAATTCTCCTGGCAGAATCCGCTCCTCTGAATTATGTCCTGAGTTTTCCAGTCAATCACCGGGTTGTGCATAGACAACCATGGAAAACCTAGAACCATTTGTGCAGGAAGATTACTGAGCACCCTACATGTAACTTGCTCAGAATGTAGGACCCCAATGTGGAGTTTAACCTCAGCCACAAACTCCGTAATCTCCCCCTGTGGGAGTGGAGTAGCATTGATGACCACCCGGATAGGATGAGGCAGTTTTTCGACCGTAAACCGTGCGCGCAAACTCCTCATCAATGAGATTAGTGGCCGACCCACTATCCACAAAAACAGTGATTGGCAGCTCTCTGCCAGCGACCATAACTCTGGCAGGGAGCATACATTGAGAGACCACCATAGGGGATATGCATAAGCTCAGATTGGCCTCCTCCACACCTCTGAGCTTAGTAGTTTTCCGCCATTGTGCTTTTCTTAGAAAACAGAGGACAAGCATTTACATAATGCCCTTTTTTACCACAGCAAAAACAGGCTCCCTGCTTCCTGAGTGAGGGGGCTCGATGATGTGACACCCCTGCGATTTGCATAGGCTCCGTGGACTCACCTGCAGCAACCTCATGTGCACCTATGCCCTCTTCCATAAGCGGCGTCTCTTGCACCCCCTGACGCAAACAGCGATCAATGCGGACAACAAGACTCATAGCAGACTCTAGAGAAGCAGGAGTCTCATACATCAGGAGGGCTTGTTTAACCCTTCTCGAAACCCCATGTACAAACTGACTCCGCAGCGCAGGGTCATTCCATTGTGTGTCCACCACCCAGCGGCAAAATTCAGAACAGTAATCCTCCGCCATTCGCTCCCCCTGGGGGAGAGTGCATATTTTAGATTCTGCTAGAGCCAATCTGTCAGGATCATCATATATGAGTCCAAGAGCAGAAAAAAAAATCTCCACTGAGTTAAATGCAGCTGAATCAGATGGTAATGAAAATGCCCATGCTTGGGGGTCTCCGTTCAGTAATGACAATACCAGGCCCACACGCTGAGCCTCATTACCTGAGGAAACCGGGCGCATACGAAAATATAATTTGCAAGCTTCACGAAAAACAACAAATTTACTGTGTTCCCCAGCAAACCTCTCAGGTAAAGGGATCTTTGGCTTTGCAACTCTACCTGCAGTTTCAGCTTGCACATTAGATACTACAAGACCCTGTTGCTGAACTGCCCCCTTCAACTCAGTGACCTGTAAGGACAGCGCCTCCAACTGGCGGGTTATGGAAGTCATGGGATCCATGACATCCAAAATTTATTATAATGTCACGAGGGTACTGGGTAGACTACAGCTGATTACCCGGGCCCCTGCAATATCCCTCAGACTAGGGAAAACCCTGTCTGTCCCTCTCCCAGAATTTACACTGATGGTGTGCTTGTCTGGGCCGCCAGGCCTGACCCTGACTCCTGTTTCAGCCCTATGCTGAAACCTCCACCCACCACCCAGTGATTAGACCACACACCAACCTCCACAGAAAGCACAGACAGGGAAAACTAAAAAACGCACCACGCCGCAGACACACAGGAAGACACTATAATGTGCACAGGGCAAAACAAACACAAATATAGGAAGGAGAAATATGACAAAGGATAATACACCACGAGATACGATATTTCTTCTCTTAGACCACCACTCTAGACCGAAATCACCAGGCACAAGACACAAGCTATAATCAGCGACGCCCAAAGTCCAGAATTACTATTTAAAGGCCACGGGCGTGACCCAGCCTCCAACCAGATTACTAGCTAGATTAACCACGGACAACCTGGATAAAATCTATCCGGCACCACTGAGCGTATAGTGGACGAATGTGGAATTACCACTGTCTGTCGGACGCCCTAGTGTGAATAGCGTCCAACATGACCCATACCTCCTTCTCCATGCTTCACTGTGAGAACCAGGCATGTAGAGTCCATCCGTTCACCTTTTCTGAGTCGCACAAAGACACAGTGGTTGGAACCAAAGATCTCAAATTTGGACTCATCAGACCAAAGTACAGATTTCCACTGGTCTAATGTCCATTCCTTGTGTTCTTTAGCCCAAACAAGTCTCTTCTTGTTGCTTGTCCTTAGCAGTGATTTCCTAGCAGCTATTTTACCATGAAGGCCTGCTGCACAAAGTCTCCTCTTAACAGTTGTTGTAGAGGTGGGTCTGATGCTACAACTCTGTGTGGCATTGACCTGGTCTCTAATCTGAGCTGCTGTTAACCTGCGATTTCTGAGGCTGGTGACTCGGATAAACATATCCTCAGAAGCAGAGGTGACTCTTGGTCTTCCTTTCCTTGGGCGGTCCTCATGTGAGCCAGTTTCTTTGTAGCGCTTGATGGTTTTTGCCACTGCACTTGGGGACACTTTCAAAGTTTCCCAATTTTTCGGACTGACTGACATTCATTTTTAAAGTAATGATGGCCACTCGTTTTTTTTTTATTTAGCTGCTTTTTTCTTGCCATAATACAAATTCTAACAGTCTATTCAGTAGGACTATCAGCTGTGTATCCACCAGACTTCTGCACAACACAACTTATGGTCCCAACCCCATTTACAAGGCAAGAAAGCCCACTTATTAAACCTGACAGAGCACACCTGTGAAGTGAAAACCTTTCCCGGTGATTACCTCTTGAAGCTCATCAAGAGAATGCCAAGAGTGTGCAAAGCAGTCATCAAAGCAAAAGGTGGCTACTTTGAAGAATCTAGAATATAAGACATATTTTCAGTTGTTTCACACTTTTTTGTTAAGTATATAATTCCACATGTGCTAATTCATAGTTCAGTGTGAATGTACAGTTTTCATAGTCATGAAAATATAGAAAAAATCTTTAAATGAGAAGGTGTGTCCAAACATTTGGTCTGTACTGTATATTATATAAATGTATTTGCATTTTGCAGTGAAAAATAAGTATTTGATTCCTCTGGCAAACAAGACTTAATACTTGGTGGCAAAACCCTTGTTGCCAAGCACAGCAGTCAGTCATTTTTTGTAGTTGATGATTTGTTTTGCACACATATCAGGAGGAATTTTTTTCCACTCCTCTTTGCAGACCATCTCTAAATCATTAAGATTTTGAAGCAGTCGCTTGGCAACTCGGAGCTTCAACTCCCTCCATAAGTTTTCTGTGGGATTAAGGTCTGGAGACTGGCTAGGCCACTCCATGACCTTAATATGCTTCTTTTTGAGCCATTCCTTTGTTGCCTTGGCTGTATGTTTTGGGTTATTGTCTTGCTGGAAGACCCATCCACGACCCATTTTTAATGTCCTGGCGGAAGGAAGGAGGTTGTCATTCAGGATTTTACAGTACATGGCTCCATCCATTCTCCCATTGATGCGGTGAGGCAATCCTGTGCCCTTAGCAGAGAAACACCCCCAAAACATAATGTCTCCACCTCCATGCTTGACAGTGAGGACAGTGTTCTTTGTGTCATTGGCAGCATTTCTCTTCCTCCAAACAGCAAGTTGAGTTAATGCCAAATACCTCAATTTTTGTCTCATTTGACCACAGCACCTTCTCCCAATCACTCACAGAATCATTCGGGTGTTCATTGGCAAACTTCAGATGGGCCTGCACATGTGCCTTCTTGAGCAAGAGGACCTTGCGAGCACTGCAGGATTTTAAACCTTTACGGCATAATAAGCTATCAACAGTTTTCTTGGTGACTGTGGTCCCAGCTGCCTTAAGATCATTAACAAGTTCCCCTTGTGTAGTTTTAGGCTGATTTCTCACCTTCCTCATGATCAAGGATACCCCACGAGGTGAGATTTTGCATGGTGCCCCAGATTGATGTCGATTGACAGTCATTTTGTATTTCTTTCATTTTCTTATTATTGCAACAACAGTTGTCTCCTTCTCACCCAACGTCTTATGGTTTTGTAGCCCATTCCAGCTTTGTGCAGGTCTATGATCTTGTCCCTGACATCCTTATAAAGCTCTTTGGTCTTGCCCATGTTGTAGAGGTTAGAGTCTGACTGATTAATTGAGTCTGTGGACAGAAGTCTTTTATAAAGGTGACTATGTAAGACAGCTGTCTTTAATGCAGGTAACGGCTTGATTAGGAGCGTCTAACTAGTCTGTAGGAGCCAGAACTCTTAATGGTTGGTAGGGGATCAAATACTTATTTCTCACTGCAAAAATGCAAATAAATTTATATGATTTATGTAATGTGATTTTCTGGATTTTTTTTTATGTTCTATTTCTCAATGTTAAAATTCACCTACCCTTAAAATTATAGACTGTTCATGTCTTTGTCAGTGAACAAACTTACAAAATCAGCAAGGGATCAAATACTTATTTCCCCCACTGTATACTACCTGTCTCATGTCAGTGGCTTCGACTATTATCCTCAATTTCACTATGGTTAAGTTGTTATTCTTGTTGTTTGGTTAATAAAAGGCTGATGCGTCCAATTCAGTCCATCCTTGTGTGTAGTTGGTTTATTTTAGAGGAGGAGTAAGTCTGGGGTAACATCACGCATGATTTGCCAATACCCCTTGTCATGTGTTTGTGTTCAAGAGCTTGAAAGTGGTGTGATACAATCCTAAGAGACCTAAAGACCTGAAGGTGTTACATATGTCTTTACAGGGCAATTGGAAGCTTTACATAAGTTCAATTAACTGCAGATCAAATTTTAGGGAGAAACTTGTTGAACCTATCAAATTCTAATTTAAAAAGATTTGATTGCCATGGTTCCACCCCTCATGATGTACTAGAGATGTTGTGAATGACAGCTCTGCTATGTCCTATGGGATCGAGGGCTGTTGAGCGGTCAGGATTGTGAGTGACAACTCAACCGCCCAATTTGAGGCAGAGGTGTTAATATTGATTGACAGCTGAGCCATCCTATCGGGCTGGGTCTGTGGGATCTCTTGCAGTTGTCATCCATTCTGGGTGATTACAGGGCTATTTAGCACTTTGTCAATTATAAGACCTTTGCCAATTTAAGCTTTGCTCAATTGGTGTGTGTGTGCTTGCTCTGTACTCTTAGTTGTACAGTATTCTATTCTGATCTCCATTGCTGACCTGGGCTTTACCTTTTTAACCATCCATCTGACTTACCCCTTTATCTTGATCTCTGATCTCGGACTGTTACCTGCCTATGATTTTGTCTCACACCTCTGTTTATTAAGAGCCCTCTTGGTATTGACCTCAGAACTCTTGACTATCCTGCCTCACAAGTCCGTGAGTAGTGACTAGTGTGATATTGAGTAGTTACTAGCATCACATTGATAATCACTCATAAATACCAAACACTCATATTTTGTTTACTTTTCTTCATTTGCAATTTTCTTTTGTTGATTTCTTGACTCAAATATAAATGATTAATTTTTTCAATATTTATAAATTATGTTATAAATACCATCTACATAAAATTACCTATACACACATTTTTTAGCCTTGCATTTTAATAATTATTTTAGGTTCCTCAAATTTATTTTCCTTTGTTAAATAAAATATTACTATTCAGACAGAGTACAGAGTGAAGTGCATATACATAGTACATGACAAGGAATATGTTAATGAAAAAATGTTGTAAATATGAAGAATGTTACTGGGAATAGTGAGAGAAGAAGGAAATACTACAGAGATAGAACACAAATAAGGCAACAAAGCGGACTAATTCAACTAAATAAATCAGAAAAATTATATGAAAAAATTATATGTAGAGATAGGATTTTATTTTCACAATATATGTATTGCAGTTTTCAGCTTCTTCAGGGATATGCTTGAAAACAATTTAAGGGTTTATTTTGGTGCTGAGAACATTAACAATGATTAGTTTGCAATTGTGAATAATTACAGAGCAACGAAGTAAACACCATGTTCTGACATGATTGCATGAGATCTAGTCACTTGATGTCTAGTCACTGGAGGGATAGCAGCAATCTCTGCTGCTGATTATAACTCTAGGCTTTAGCTTGTCGGTGATTTCACATAAGCATTCATTATTATATAAAATTACTGATGGATACCCAAACATGTAAGAAAGAGATATCGTGGTAGGTATTATATTTGATTATCATATTTCTTTTGTTTTACATAGGATACTTAGTTTGCATTGGTGATAGCTTCAGGATTGCGTGAGAATAACCTGAGTATACGTTTTGGGCATTATTTGTTGCACTGCCTTTTGCAATCATTCTTGTGAACCACCATGCTGCCTTATAGTATGCAAAATAATATTTACAATGCTGCTTGTTTTTAGGATGTTTTTTGCCAAAATTGAATAAACATTCATTTGTACTGTAAGGACTAGTTCTAAATAATAATAATAATAATAAATAAGTGCCAACTTCTGAAAACATTTTAATTTAATTATTGGTATTCTACTTTCGAACCTACATCAATATGTCCTATCAGTAAGGACTTGTTCAGACATACATGGGATCATGAAAAATTGTCAGTTTTTCTGGATGCAAAACAGATTATTTTACATATTCTTGTATGAACCCAGACTAAGATGAACATATAGTGTAACATCGCGTTCAGCTTTTCTTCTTGTCATGCACTAATCATACAGATCATCGCCAGACAAGATGAGAGAGGTCAGATGAGAGGATGACAGAGGTTTCTTGCTACTATCATATGACTGTAATATTGATCCGAGTGCTGTCTGTGGAAACAATTGACATCACACGCAGATAAGTTGGACCGTAACAGGGGTCGTGTCACAGGATTATTTATTTATCCCACAATTTACAAAACCTGTTTTTTAGGAACCATGCTAAAAAAAATAGTTATCTGAACAACCCAACTGAATATCATATTCAGTTGGGTGGTTCAGATAATTAGGGTTTTTTTAGCATGGTTCCTAAAAAACAGGTTTTGTAAATTGTGAAATAAATAATCCTGCGGCGCCACCCCAGTTGCAAGAGAGTCTAAGAATATGAGATACAGGAGTCTGTCAATTACTGAGCTAAATTCCCTCAGTATCTGGGGATGGGTCAGGGGATTTGTTAATGTTTAATTTGCTCCGACGCAGACATACTTCTCGTGTAAATTTATTTTGATAAAGTGTGGGTAATAAATCTTGTAATATATTCTGATCTAAAAAATTTGATAAATTTTGGTTCCCAGCCTAGTGTTTTTGATTGTATCTGTATTGATGTCTTTAAGTCAATTCATTAAAATGATATATTTTGCTTCTTTCTGTTTTTCTGGTTTTTGAGATCAGGATATTTTGTTTGAGTTAGTTTTACTTTAATCATTTATAATACTTTGATACTTCTGTCCTAGATAAGTCATATCTAATAATTCTTCAGTGGGATTTTGCTGTTAACACCTGCTGTATTACTGGAAAACATGGATTAAGATTGAAAATCTACAAAAAAAAGGAAATGTTTAGATTTCCAGTTCACTTTCCCTTTAGTCACAAAAAACAGCCAAAGTGTTGAAAACTTCTGGAATGCTGTTTTCATTACTTTGAGGTGTGTAATTTTTAAATGGGATAATTTATGTTTTTTTTCTAGTATGTAGACCTCCTCAAAGCTATTTTAATCATTTGAATATGGTGTGAGGGGAACGTAGCTCTTGCAAAAACAAGTTCATACTTTCTGCTAGCCAGTATACTCCTCCATTTCTGAAAAAAAACACTGTGTGAATCTATTTGCAAACAAGGGTAAGGTTGCAATCGGACAAATCTTGGATGGAGTGCATGTGTCTTTGAGGTGCCTAACCTCAGTGATGAGAAACATGGATAGCAGGCGCCAGCACAGACAGTGCTGAGAGGTTTTTTTTAATAGGCCCAGATCTTTGGGTCTGGGTTTTAGGAGCAACTGATAGAGCTGGGTGGGATTGGATGCTCCCTTACTGCCAGTCCCAGGTCTTGAAAGGCCTATATAAGGCAGTTCTGCTGCCTCAGATGTTGTCTGTAAGGCAGCCAGGGTGGTAGTCGTGACAACTGACATTACGGTTCCCACATCCTGACGCCTCACAGATGAAACAACAAGGTGTGGTGTGTGTGACAAAACACTTACGGTCACTGCCAGATTCTTCCCAGGTCCCGTCACTCCGGCTGAATAAAATATCTCAGTCACAAATCTTCTCAAACAACATAACTTTACTGGGCAACAGCAGTTTCAACTCATAGGCAGTAGTTTTCACACAGAGTTTCACATCCCGCGCTCTCCCTGTCGTCCTGACAGACCCCATCTTCCTTTATCAGTAGCTTCTGACAGACACATTATATAAACATTACATTACATGACAGTTACAAGATATCACAGTGTATGAACATTAATAAACCATGAGGTACCACATATAACCGTGCGAAGAGCGTTCTGAAGAGAGGAGGCACGTGAGGTTCCCCACCACCTCCTTACATGTGTATGGAGGGAAAAATACCTGTTGGTGTTCATGAGATCCTGACAATCTCTGTCAAAGAGGAAAGTGTATCTGAATGTGTGAGCACATACTGCTAAATGGACTGTTTATTTTTTTGTTATACCTTTGTGCTGAGAAAAGGCTGTTTTTGTTTGCGAGCCATGACTGTTTTTGCAATAAATAACTCACTATTTTTGAACACAAGAATTGGACCCCTGTTTGTGCACTAGTGTCTACCATAGAGCTGCACCCCTACACAGGGAGGAAGTGCTTTGGATGTGATGAAGCACTTCTCAATTCCCCAAGTAGCACTTCATTTTCCTGCTTCATTGACAGCTTATTTTCTCAAACTCACACAGAAAGTTGCACTGGAAGAGTGATGGAGCTGGGGCGACTAATGAATGGGAAGTGCTTCATCATGCTCAAAGCACTAAAGTCTCACTTGAATACAGATTCAAACAGTGTTTCTCAGTAATAGAGGAATGCACAGGCTTGCTGGAAGTATGGATGGAATTGTCTTTGCAAGGGTTTTGAAGGTGAGACCAAACTGACACATTACTTTAAACTACAACTTGAAATGTAGTTTTTGAATGCTTTTATACTTTGACCCATATGCAACATTAATATTTTACTGCGTATGCAAAACATTTTGATATAAAACAGAATATTGGCAATTATATTATATTTGGAATGAAAGGACACAAAAATGTTTAAAATAGGATGTTATAATGTTTGTAAGAGAGGAAAAGATAGCAGTCAGTTACTGTACTTCAGTAGCCTGCAAGAATGTTTTATCTGTAAGTATAAAAGGCATTGCTTTTCATCTTCAAAATCAGAAGAAAGTTATTAAAGTAATAGTGCAATATCATGCAATATTGTCAGAAGGAATTACAGATCATACAGATGACTTTTTGCTCTCAATCATAGAGATATCAATCCTAGATAATACAACTATTTTCTTTGTTAGTAGGGAAGCTTCTGTATGTCCTTTAGCTGTAGTGGAGGGTTTTCTAATCATCCGTCTAGTTCACACCATTAACAGCATAAAAGTAATCTTTCAAACTTGTAATTTATGTAGGTCTCATTATGTAGCTGTAGATGGGAAAAATGTATCATTTGTGGGTTGAGAGGTTATTTCTTGTAGTGCCAATACATCCTTTATATTCCATTGCGTTTTCAATAACTTTTCTTTTCTAAAACATTAGCACACCATTATTTTTATATGTCTGCCGTGTAAGAATTCAAATTATCTAACATCTACAAGTACTGAATAGGTGGCTAAACAAAAGGAACAGAACCCATAAATCCGCCATCCGTGCTTCATGGATAGAAGTTTTATCTAAAAAGTATCGTATACACTCGAGTATAAGCTGACCCGAGTATAAGCTGAGGCACCTACATTTGCCCCAGAAAACTGGGTAAGCTTATTGACTCGAGTATAAGCCGGGTATGCATTTTCCCCTCATCCCTGTCCTGCTATGCATGGCTCCCCCTTCCCTGTCCTGGTATGAATGCCTCCCCATCCCTGTCCCTGTCTGCATGCCTCCCCTGTCCCTGTCATTGCATGCATGCCTCCTTCTTCCCTGTCCTGGTATGAATGCCTCCCCATCCCTGTCTGCATGCCTTCCCTGTCATTGTATGTGTGATGCCCGGGAGACCGAGGTACCCAGCACCAGATCAATGAGGTCCGTCTCTTGAGGGGGATGTCACTAGTGGCTTGTCCCGGTGCTGTGGCCTCAGGCGATGCACAGTGCAAGGGATATCATGAAGGAACAGACACTTACTTGATCAACAGCAGGTCCTCTCAGCTGTGATGACCCCGATCCTGGATCGATGGCTATTGTCCAAATGAAAGACTGAGGCGCTGAAACGTTTAACCAGTTTACTTCAACAAAGAGGGATTTGCAACCAATACTGTCACCGGAGTCTGTTTAAGAACTCTGAATTACTTTGACCCTGTCAGGATTTCCACCTCTTATTATGCGCAGTTTCTGTATGGCCCTGCTGCTGTTTGTGAACTGGCTGCCGACCCAATCTGTCTCTTCTGTGCTCTGGTTCAACGGACAACCCGAGTCCTTTTTGTCGGCTTACCCCCTCTGGGAGTACCGCTGAACTCTGTGTCTGTTGCTGCGTCTTACCCTAGTGAAGCTGATATCACCTCACGTCCTTCCGGTTGCTGTATTATATATAATGAACATAGCCACAGATCCGGTATCCGTCTCTGCGCCTACTCTGGGTAGAGGTTATTGCTACCCGGTTCTCACAATGTCCTTTTTCTCTATTCCTCTTCTCCTACTATGGGTATTACGGGCCTATAATCCGTTATAGGGCTGTTAGAAGTTCAGTTATACGACCTCCCACTTTCAGCTCCTCAACCCAACTGCCAGTCCCCTTCCCAGACCAGAATAGACCAAGGGGAGTCTCCGGAGCTCCCCCTTCCGGCTGGAGATGGCAGTGCAGTCTTGCTATTTTAATATTTGTATTTGGTGTTAATAACTATTTTTGTGGCAAATACCCCTAGGGGCGCCACATTCCCCCTTAGTTAAGAACAGTACTCCGGCACTGTGGGATGATAACATTTTGAAATAACAATTGATATGTACAGAGTCTTAAAAATGAAAAGTTACAAAAACCACTCAAAGAAACAAAAAAAAAATGGAATTCTGTAAAAAGTCACTTCAAATAGCGTCCATTAATACAGTTCTATCCTTGAAGGTACTAGGAAGCAAAGTTCACAAAGCAGTCTTTCCGGAGCTTTGATTTAGTGTTTC
This sequence comes from Ranitomeya variabilis, assembly GCF_051348905.1. Classification (NCBI taxonomy): domain Eukaryota; kingdom Metazoa; phylum Chordata; class Amphibia; order Anura; family Dendrobatidae; genus Ranitomeya; species Ranitomeya variabilis. The sequence goes on from NC_135237.1 coordinate 288,727,112, forward strand.
CGGGCTGATAAAAAGTTCAAGAATATGCAAGAAGTTCATACAGGTAAGTCTCTGTAGGTACTGGGCTTAAACGTTACAGAACGATAACAATGACTATAGTCTTAAGGTACCTTCACACGAAGCAACGCTGCAGCGATAGCGACAACGATGCTGATCGCTGCAGCGTCGCTGTTTGGTCGCTGGAGAGCTGTCACACAGACCGCTCTCCAGCGACCAACGATGCCGAGGTCCCCGGGTAACCAGGGTAAACATCGGGTTGCTAAGCGCAGGGCCGCGCTTAGTAACCCGATGTTTACCCTGGTTACCAGCGTAAAAGTAAAAATAACAAACAGTACATGCTCACCTGCGCGTCCCCCGGCGTCCGCTTCCTGTACTGTGTGAGCGCCGGCCCTAACAGCAGAGCGGTGACGTCACCGCTGTGCTTTTACTTTCACTTTAGGGCCGGCGCTCAGTCAGAGCAGGAAGCGGACGGCAGGGGACGCGCAGGTGAGTATGTACTGTTTGTTTTTTTTACTTTTACGCTGGTAACCAGGGTAAACATCGGGTTACTAAGCGCAGCCCTGCGCTTAGTAACCCGATATTTACCCTGGTTACCAGCGTAAAACATCGCTGGTATCGTTGCTTTTGGTGTCAAACCTGACGATACACGCCGGTCTGACGACCAAATAAAGTTCTGAACTTTATTCAATGACCAGCGATATCACAGCAGGATCCAGATCGCTGCTGCGTGTCAAACACAACGATATCGCTATCCAGGACGCTGCAACGTCACGGATCGTTGTCGATCTCGTTGTAAAGTCGTTTCGTGTGAAGGTACCTTTATAGTTGGTAATCCGCATACCTGGCCGGTAATTGACCCTGGGTACTACGCTGGGACCTACGTAATAGCGGTGTCTCTTTATGTGGTGTACTACTGTCTACTGCGGATATAGTATCTGCCCTCTCTGCTAAAGATAATTCCACCACTATGGGGTTGGCAAGTCCACCGTGAATGGGATCACTCTGATCAGGAATCTGTTCTTCCTGACCTGGAACCTCTTGTAGTATGGGGTCAGCCTCTTCCTTTCTTGGGACTTCTAATATTGGATTCGGTGTTGGATAAAAGGCCACCATGAGAACCACTACTGCACCATGGTATGTTAGTAGGGTTTTGGGAAAGTCTCCTATACAGGTGTGATACATTTCCTCCTCTTTTTCCTTTACTGGTTGAACCTGTATAGGTTGAATAACTTCTGATTCTGGCTGGACAACTTCTGGCTCTTTCAACGTTTCCGGACATAATTTAACATTGTCTCTTGACACTAGTACAGATGTTAAACCTCCATTTTTGCTAATGAGACACATTTTAGGATTATCCATTCTTGTTGGTAAAACTGTGTAGGGTACGGCTTCCCATTGATTATCCAGTTTATTGGTTCGACGATTCCTCTTGAGTACTTGGTCACCCGGTCTTAATGGAGTTGCTTGAGCATTCTGGTTGAAAGTTCGCTCTTGTCTTTCTCTGGTTTGCTGGAGGCTTCTTTCCACACTCTCTTGCACTTGGCGATACTGTTTTTGCCGTACGACATCCCAATTGGAGTCTTGAACTTCTGCGTCTGGTTTCAGAATTCCCATTTCTAGATCAATTGGCAACTGGCCGGGTCTTGCACGCATAAGATAAGCTGGGGTGCAGTTGGTAGAGCTCACCGGGACATGATTATACAGATCCACCAAGTCAGGCAATTTCTCTGGCCATTGATTCCTTTCCGTTTCAGGTAAAGTCTTTAGTAGGTCTATCACAATATGGTTCATCTTCTCACATAAGCCATTTGTTTGCGGATGATAGGCCATCGTCCGGATCTTTTTGCAACCATACATATTACAGAATTCTCTGAAGATCTTTGATTCAAAGGCTGTACCCTGGTCAGTGAGAACCTGTTCCGGATATCCATGGGGTCTACAAAAGTACATTTGGAATGCTTTGGCTGCTGTTTTTGCAGTCAGATCTCTTACAGGTACTACTACCAAGAAGCGCGAATAATGATCCACGATGGTCAAGGCATAGACGTAACCGGACCGGCTCGGTGTCAACTTCACATGGTCCATGGCTACCAGTTCAAGTGGTTGTTTGGTGATTATGGGCTGCAGTGGTGCCCTTTGGCTCTTTTGATCGTTCCTTCTGAGGTTGCACGGGCCACAGTTTCTACACCACTGTTCGATTGATTTTCTCATCCCGATCCAATAAAATCTTTCTCTCAGAAGTACTTCTAGCTTTTTCCAACCAAAGTGACCAGCACCATTGTGGTAAGCCTCGAGGACCATCCTCACATCTTGTTTAGGCACGATAATCTGCCAAACCAATTCATGTGTTTTCGGATTGGTGTATCTTCTACAGAGTTTCCCTTGATACAGGAACATTTTGCCTCTCTCTTTCCAGAGTTGATGCGTCTCTTCTGGGGCATCCTCATTGGGATATGCACTTTGCTCAGTCAATAGTTCCTTCACTAGCTTCACAGCCGGATTGATATCTTGGGTGTCAGCCCATCTATGGTGTGCTAACGGATTAAAATTCACTTCTTGTTGTTTCTGATAGGTATTTGACTGACGATGTTTTACCTTGGGCTGATGAAAGGCTGGTAGTTCAATTTCTTCAAGCTCCCCCATTTCTTCTTCTACATCTCTCAAGTGTGGCATCCGGGATAGGGCATCGGCATTTCCATTCTTGCGACCTGCTCGATACTTGATCACGAAGTTGTAATTATATAACCGGGCCCATCCATCGCTGTTCTAACGCACCTAATTTTAACCGTGTCTAGGTGGGTCAATGGATTGTTGTCAGTATAGACAATAAATTCTGCACCGGTCAAATAGTGTTTGAAACGTTCAGTTACAGCCCAAACTACTGCCAGTAGCTCCAATTTGAAGGAGCTATAATTTTCAGAATTTCTTTCAGTAGGCCGGAGTTTTCTACTTGCAAAGACGATGACTTTCTCCCGACCTTCTTGCTTTTGTGACAGCACCGCTCCCAATCCCACATTACTGGCATCGGTGTAGAGGATGAAAGGTTGATGGTAATCCGGGTACGCCAGAACTTCTTCTCCGGTTAGTGCCTTCTTTAGTTGTTCAAAGGAGTCTTCTCTTTCGTCATTCCACTGAAAAGGAGGGTTTCGGTTTGAAGGTTTCTTCGTCTGCCCTATCAAAGCATCTTGCAAGGGCGCTGCCAATTTGGTAAATCCTTTTATAAATCTACGATAGTAACCCACTAATCCCAAGAATTGCCTCACTTCTTTTGCGTTGGTAGGTCTTGGCCAATCCCTTATGGCAGTTATTTTCTCGGGATCCGGTGCTACTCCCTCCGAACTCACGATGTGCCCTAAGTATTGTACCTTTGGCTTGAGAAGGTGACATTTGGATGGTTTGATTTTCATACCATACTTGGATAAGGCTTCGAACACCTCTGCCAGGTCTGTTAAGTGCTGTTCGTAAGTCTTTGAGTAGATGATCACATCATCTAGGTACAGGAGGACGGTCTCGAAGTTCTTGTGTCCAAGGCAACATTCCATCAGTCGCTGGAAAGTACCGGATGCGTTGCAGAGTCCGAACGGCATGCGATTAAATTCGCTTAGACCCATTAGTGTGGTGAATGCCATTTTTTCTTTATCTCTCTCAGCCACAGGGACTTGCCAATACCCGCTTGTTAAGTCTAAGGTGGAAAAATAATTAGCAGATTTCAAAGCAGTCAAGGACTCTTCTATCCTAGGCAAGGTATAGGCGTCTTTATGGGTGATGTTATTAATCCGCCGGTAGTCTACGCACATTCTCATGGTTCCATCCTTTTTTTTTACAATCACCAGAGGGGCCGCTCAAGGGCTACAACTATCTCTTATTACCCCAGCCTGTTTCATCTCTCTCAGCATGTCCTTCGCATATTGATAGTGAGTGGGCGGTATGGGTCTATATCTTTCTTTTATCGGGGGATGGTCACCGGTGGGGATTGTATGTTCCACCCCTTCTATCCGTCCGAAGTCCAATGGGTGTTTACTGAAGACCTGTTCATATTCCGTCACTAATCTATACACCCCTTGTCTTTGATGGGTAGGTGTTGAATCTACACCTACGTCTAGCTGTTGACACCAATCCTCCAATTTTCCATCTGAGCCGTTATTTTCCACCTGACAGGTCGATTCTAAGGGCTCAACAGTTGTGATGGCATTGTTGACAACAGTATATAACTTTGCCACTGTAGCGTACCTTGGCAAAGTGACCTCTTCCTCTCCACAGTTCAAAAGACGTACCGGCACCCGTCCCCGGTGTACCTCGACCACCCCTCGTGCCGTGAGTATAGTGGGCCTGCTGTCGGTGTACGCTGGTTCTATTAAGGCTTGATAGTCTCGTCCTTTAGTACCAATGGCCGCTCTACACCATACCAGCATTTCTGTTTTTGGTGGGATTACAATAGATGTTGGATCACTCACCCTCACACTGCCGATTTCTCCACCTGCAACTTCTATCTGTTGCCTTATCATTAATACTTTTATTTCCCTCTGGAGAACTCTCTGCTGGCAGGATCGGGCAGTTTCAGCAATTTGTTGTAAGACAGAAATAACTTCGGAAAAGCAGTTCTCTAACACATTCATTCCTATCAATACAGTTGGTTCACAGTTCTGTCGGTCAACATCAACGACAATTATACCCTGTTTCTTCAATTCTGCTTTACCAATCTTTATGGTCATCTCCCTGAATCCTAGTTTCGGTACCAACTTACCATTACTGGCCCATATATCTAGTTCAACATCAGAGGGTCCTTTATCAATATCTACCTCGACCCAGTACCTCTTATAAAGGATATATGGTATAGATGAAATCTGGGAACCTGTATCCAGCAAAGCGTTGAGGGGAATTCCGTCCAGCACGATAGGGATGATGGGTCGTCCTCCGATGTACCTGTCATGCCAGGGTGTTGGGCCTTGAAAATTCATTCCTGTGAAGCGGCCCGCATTCCCAGGGGATTCCCATTTAAATCACAATTTCGTGCAAAGTGTCCTGGCTGCTGGCAACGGCGGCAAATGGGCTGTCCATCCGGTTGGTAGCAGTCACGGGGTCGTCCTCTCCATGTCGGGTATCTCGGGGACCTCATCCATGGAACATCCTCTCTACGGTTTGCCAACTCCATCTTGGGTTCTCTCATCTCCTGCATGGTTTTAGCCATTGAAGCAACAACATCAGTTAAAGAGTCAAGCTTTTGCTGAAGAGCCTCATTAGTAATGGGCCCCAGAGACTTAGCACTGGCACCGGACGTAGCTGATGTCACTGGCATTCCCCGTTGCTGAAGTGCATCTGCCATGGGTTGTGTGAGATCCTGATCCCGAGGTGCCTCTGCCAGCTGGAGACGTATAGCGCTCTCCTTTAATTGGGCAAATGTCAATTCAGGGTTCTTAAAAACAAGCATGCTCACATGCCCCCGGTGAGAAGGGGTGTAGAGTCCCTCAATAAATTGATCTCTTAGCAGTTTATCGGCTCCTGTGTTAAAAATGGGTTCAGCCAGTATAAGTGATTTAAGGACTTCCTGGCTTCCTGCAGGTTTAAGGCAAAATCTCTCACGCCCTCATTAGCTTTTTGTTTGCAATTAAAGAATCGTACTTTAGCTTTGCTGCTGGCAGTGGTTTCAAATGTAGCTTTTAATCCAGCAAATATGCGTTCAACAGTACCTTTTAGATCAGTTGCCCATGCCGTGACTTCTCGCTTAGCATGGCCACTTAACTGCATCATCAGGAGACTAACACGCTGAGCTTCACCCACGGGGAACATATCAAAATGAGCCAGCATCTTTTCCCTGAAACCGTCAAGGGTATTAGGTTCACCTTCATATGTTGGAAGCCACGGGCCACCCGGGGTATATGGCATCAACACCGGCATGATGGGCACCACTCCTTCCACTGCTGCGCTGCCAAGCTCTCTATCGACACTTTGTCTTTCAGCTGCATTAACGTCGCCGGGTGCTGCGGCGTCTCCGTGCTGCGACATAATTTACCCCCTTAGTTAATCCAGACCCCTCCGGTCCCAGCTTCCATCTAGATAATGTAGATTCGTTCCTCTGTGCAGCAGGATGACAATGACACGCCCCCTGCTGCCTCTAACTGCCGCACGCTCTGTGATGGTGGATTTTGAAGTTTTTCAGTTAGACTGGGGCTTGGGTAATGACGTAGCTCGATTAACAGTTTTGTGCCTAACGGTTATGAGATGATTACATCAGGGGATGGTGGCCATTTTTACCCCATTATAACCAATGGAGAAAAGTCACTTTCAATAGTTTTCAATGGGGAACGGGATTTTCTTTAATAAAGTCAATTTCCAAGATTTTTCATCCAAATTTTCACAGTTTCAGACTCCAATTACGGCACACAATACCCGGTGTACGGGCTGGCCCATCCTGTTCGTGACGCCAGTTGTGACGCCCGGGAGACCGAGGTACCCAGCACCAGATCAATGAGGTCCGTCTCTTGAGGGGGATGTCACTAGTGGCTTGACCCGGTGCTGTGGCCTCAGGCGATGCACAGTGCAAGGGATATCATGAAGGAACAGACACTTACTTGATCAACAGCAGGTCCTCTCAGCTGTGATGACCCCGATCCTGGATCGATGGCTATTGTCCAAATGAAAGACTGAGGCGCTGAAACATTTAACCAGTTTACTTCAACAAAGAGGGATTTGCAACCAATACTGTCACCGGAGTCTGTTTAAGAACTCTGAATTACTTTGACCCTGTCAGGATTTCCACCTCTTATTATGCGCAGTTTCTGTAAGGCCCTGCTGCTGTTTGTGAACTGGCTGCCGACCCAATCTGTCTCTTCTGTGCTCTGGTTCGACGGACAACCCGAGTCCTTTTTGTCGGCTTACCCCCTCTGGGAGTACCGCTGAACTCTGTGTCTGTTGCTGCGTCTTACCCTAGTGAAGCTGATATCACCTCACGTCCTTCCGGTTGCTGTATTATATATAATGAACATAGCCACGGATCCGGTATCCGTCTCTGCGCCTATTCTGGGTAGAGGTTATTGCTACCCGGTTCTCACAATGTCCTTTTTCTCTATTCCTCTTTTCCTACTATGGGTATTACGGGCCTATAATCCGTTATAGGGCTGTTAGGAGTTCAGTTATACGACCTCTCACTTTCAGCTCCTCAACCCAACTGCCAGTCCCCTTCCCAGACCAGAATAGACCAAGCGGAGTCTCCAGAGCTCCCCCTTCCGGCCGGAGATGGCAGTGCAGTCTTGCTATTTTAATATTTGTATTTGGTGTTAATAACTATTTTTGTGGCAAATACCCCTAGGGGCGCCACATTTGCATGCCTCCTTCTTCCCTGTCCTGGTATGAATGCCTCCCCATCCCCGTCCCTGTCAGCATGGCTTCCCTGTCCCTGTCATTGCATGCATGCCTCCTTCTTCCCTGTCCAGGTATGAATGCCTCCACATCCCTGTCTGCATGCCTCCCCTTTCCCTGTCATTATATGCATGCCTCCCCTGTCCCTGTATGCATGCCTCCCCTGTCCCTGTCCTGGAATTAATAGGTACACTAAAATGGTCATATTACAAATATGACATGCCCTGTAAAAAATAAAACATTTTTACCAGAACATTTGCATTAGCAAATTAACATTAATATTAGTATGCCACACTGTTTTCAGATAAAATAACAGGCACAGATACATCCCCGTCATGAATTCGAGTGTTCTGTCAAGATGAATTAGAGTCCATTTTAGGCTAAGTTTAAACTGCTATTGTAAAACTTTGGCCTGTAACATACACAAATCGACTCTGTGTGCATGTCCATGTTCTTGTGTGCTCCCAAGATGGCTGCGGCAGCAACCTATTATGCACTAGTCTGGTCTGTAAATCACACCAAACTAGAGTATGATTTTTTTTGTGAAAAATAACCCATGTGCTAACACATAATCTAACATTGAATCTGTGTGTTGCCCAATTTCCACACAGACCAAAAACAAGTTAGTCTGAACATATGCTTAAAGGGGTTGTCCACTAATTTCAATTAACCCCCCAATGTATCCCCCCAGGGCCCCTAATGAATTTTCTAAATACCTTATATTGCCGTTTTCGCCTGTGAGCGGCACTATGGCGGCGGAAATTAGCGGCGGCTGCAGCTTGGGGGTCACGTGACCCGGACTCAGCCGCCGCTAATTTCCGCCGACATCACGTCAATTTCCAGACTCTGGAAATTGATGTGACGTCATGAGCAGGTGTGACCAGCCTCCACAGACAGCGGTCACTCATCAAGAGTGACTGGGCTGTGGGTGGTGCTGGGGTCTGCGTGCGGGGCTGTGCTGGAATCTGCAGGCAGGCGGGGCTGGGGTCTGTGGGTGGGCGGGGCTGGGGTCTGCGGTCGGGGCTGGGGTCTGCTGGCTGTGCTCATGTGCTGGGGTCTGCTGGCCAGCCGCGCTCATGTGCTGCGATGTGCGGCCGGTGCGGCAGCGGCGGTGGGTCTGCGCGGTGAATCTGCCATCGGTGGATCTGCTGGCAGTGGGGGTTGTGCACGGCGGGTCTGCGGAAGGTGCTGGAGTGTGTGGGTGGGGGGTCTGTGGGGCTGTGCAGTGGGTCTGCTTTGTGCGATGGGTCTGCTTTGGATGGGGGGTCATTGGTGTGTGTGTCTCTGTGTGTGGGCATCGTCCGATGGGACTTCAAGTCCCATCGGGCTCTGCCTGCTACAGTGACAGTGAGTGACACATTAGCCAATGATGGGACAGTAGTAGTCCCATCATCTGGCTAATGTGTTGAATGTAAAAAAACCCCACATATACAGTACACACATACAACATACATTACACACATACAGTACATACAACATACATTACACACATACATTACACACATACAGTACATACAGACATACAACATACATGCAACATACATTACACACATACGGTACATACAACATATAGACATACAGCATACATTACACACATACAGAACATGCAACATACACCATGCAACATGCACCATACAACATGCGACATGCACCATGCAACATATGACATGCACCATGCAATATGCAACATGCGACACGCACCATGCGACATACAACATGCACCATGCAACATGCAACATATGACATGCAACATGCACCATGCGACATGCACCATGTGACATGTGACATACGACATGCGACATGTAACATACTAAATGCAACATGCAACATACAACACGCAACATGCACCATGCGACATTCAACATGCACCATGCACCATGTGACATGTGAAATACGACATGCACCATGCGACATACCACATGCACCATGCGACAAGCAACATGCGACATACCACATGCGGCATGCAACATGGGACATGCGGAATGCACCATGCAACATGTGACATGCAACATACAACATGCACCATGCAACATATGACATGCAACATACGACATGCAACATACGACATGCAGCATGCGACATGCTCGTGTGACATGCACCATCAACCATGCGGCATGCACCATGCAACATGCATCATACAACATACACCATGCAACATACAACATGCCACATGCAGTACATACATACAGTACATACATACAACATACATATAGACAAACAGTACATTAAACATAGAGTACATACTCACCATCACTTGTCACCTTGATCCCTGAAGCCAGTGTCACCTGTGAGAAATATTAAAATAATAAACAAATACTATACTCCCTGATCCGCAGAAATCCAATTAAAACGAGTGTCCCTCGACGATCTCCTGTGGAGAGCAGCAGCATCAGCTGATGCGACTGCTCTCCAGGAGCTCCAGGAATACAATGATGGAGGGTATCCTTCCACAATGTATTCCCCACAATGTATTCCCTGTGAGAAAATAGTCCCTAGTCTCACTTCCGGCACTGCTGTGTGGGAAAATTCTCATACAGCTTTGCCATAAAGTGAGACCCTGAACTGAGGTAACCTCAGTGATACACAGCAGGAGACATTGTCTCCTGTCTGTGTGTCACTGTAGGTCCTATAGAGCAGTGACATCACCCGATGTCACTGTTCTATAGGGGAGATCGTCGTGGGACACTCGTTATTAATTAGACTATGGCGGAAAGTGAGTATACGGTTTATTATTTTTATTTTTAATTTTTTGCAGGTGATCAAGTATGGTAAGTATGGTTACATTAAGAATATTAAAATACTTTTTTCTGGCTGTGTCTTTTTTAACCCTTTCACTGCTATAGGATGAATAATGGATAGGCGTCATATTGACGCCTCTCCATTATTAACAGGGCTTAATGTCACCTTACAATAGCAAGGTGACATTAACCCCTTATTACCCCATATCCCACCGCTACTCGGGAGTGGGAAGAGAGGGGCTAAGTGCCGGAGTTGGCGCATCTTACAGATGCGCCATTTCTGGGGTGGCTGTGGGCTGGTATTTGTAGCCAGGGGGGCCTATATCCATGGCCCCTCTCTAGGCTATGAATATGAGCCTGCAGCTGTCTGCATAGCCTTTCTGGCTATAAAATATAGGGGGACCCCACATCATTTTTTTGGGGGGTCCCTGTTAAGGAAGCCCCTGTTCCTCCCACGTCACCAATCCGTGACGTCCCTACACAGGCCCAGCTCTCCGGCGCCCCCTTTGTCTCTCAGGTCAGTAAGGGAACTGCACCTAGAGCAAATGGCCGCCGGGGAGACTGCCCTGTTACCCACACTGGGTATTCTAAGATTCGCAATCAGAGTAAAAGGATCAGCCCAAAATTAATTTATGATTTAATTGCCTTAAGGGCGCACTAGGTAAATACAAGAAATATACAATCACAATATATCAAGAGTTACAGTCAGAGTACAATATAACAACAATGATACAAGGCTTAAGGTATAAAGCTGGAGGTCACTTTACCAGGTTAGAGGTCGCTTGTGGAAGCCGGGGGGCGCAGCGTTCCGCAGGTCCAAAACTTTAGTTGCCGGGCAGCCCCCAGAAAGCATGTGCTTGCCCCCCTCTGGCTGGCATATGCCCTGTTTCTTAGGTGGTCATCTTCTGTGTGTGTCACTCTCCACATGTTCCAGCTCTTAACCCTGCTGTGTCCCTCCCCCTGTAGCTGGGTGGGCTTAGCAATCTCCACCCCTCTGCCTCCCTGCGATATTTGTTCCAATATCTAATAAATGGGATAACTGCTCTCAGGATGATCGGATCAGCACACGGGCAGTACCAGCGCCTGTGGTTTGTTCTGCCGGTCGTGCTGGGATCAAACCTGGACCCATTCGGTCCCTGTGGGAGGCTGATCTCTATATCTCGGGTTTCAGACCTCCCACGGATACAGGAGTCGCACCATTAGATGCACCATTTCTTTAGGACGAGGGGAATATTTTTTATGAGCCGGTACCTCGGACGATGCGTCCATAATTCACGATTCCATGTCAGAGACGGTTCGGCTGGACGACCATACTAGATGTGTATCCAGTGGCTACTTGACATGCGTGCTTTAATTAAGCCCCCATGCATTTCCAAGCCCCCTGCTGGTGTGGTTTCCTCCCTGAGCTTTGAAGTACCTTCTGCAATCTACACTGAGCTCAGCCAATTACCATACTAATAGGCACTATGTTCATTAGAAAAGGTGGGGGCCAGGAGCACTCCTCTCTGCAGACCTGTGACCAGGAGACAAAATGGAGTCACGCCAATCTGTGTTAGTAGGCCCGTCCAAGATGGCGGCTGTTCCCTCATCACACCTCCCTGCTTTAGAGGGCGCTAGGGGGCATCACATTCCTGTGTTCCCCCGTGCGCCCTTCCGCACTTTCTCCTTGCCGGGACAACCCATCAGCATTACCATGGTCTCTGCCCCCTCCTCTGTCTCTCCCTGAGGCAGTCTCTGCCTCCTCCTCTGTCTCTCTTTGAGGCTGTCTCCGCCCCTCCTCTCTCTGTCTGAGGCTGTCTCTGCCCCCTCCTCCTCCTTTCTCTGAGGCTGCCTCTGTCTCCTCCTCCCTCTGTCTGAGGCTGTCTCTGCCTCCTCCTCTGTCTCTGAAGCTGTCCCTGCCTCCTCCTCTGTCCCTCTCTGAGGCCGTCTCTGCCTCTCCCTCTCTCTTTCTGAGGCTGTCCCTGCCTCCTCCTCTGTCTCTCTCTGAGGCTGTCTCTGCCTCCTTCTCTCTTTCCCTGAGGCTGTCCCTGCCTCCTCCTCTGTCCCTCTCTGAGGCTGTCTCTGCCTCTCCCTCTCTCTTTCTGAGGCTGTCCCTGCCTCCTCCGCTGTCTCTCTCTGAGGCTGTCTCTGCCTCCTCCTCTCTGTCTCTGAGGCTGTCCCTGCCTCCTCCTCTGTCCCTCTCTGAGGCTGTCTCTCCCTCTCTCTCTGAGGCTGTCTCTGCCTCCTTCTCTCTTTCCCTGAGGCAGTCTCTGCCTCCTCCTCTGTCTCTCTCTGAGGCTGTCTCTGCCTCCTCCTCTCTGTCTCTGAGGCTGTCCCTGCCTCCTCCTCTGTCCCTCTCTGAGGCTGTCTCTGCCTCCTTCTCTCTTTCCCTGAGGCTGTCCCTGCCTCCTCCTCTGTCCCTCTCGGAGGCTGTCTCTGCCTCTCCCTCTCTCTTTCTGAGGCTGTCCCTGCCTCCTCCTCTGTCTCTCTCTGAGGCTGTCTCTGCCTCCTCCTCTCTGTCTCTGAGGCTGTCCCTGCCTCCTCCTCTGTCCCTCTCTGAGGCTGTCTCTGCCTCTCCCTCTCTCTCTGAGGCTGTCTCTGCCTCCTTCTCTCTTTCCCTGAGGCAGTCTCTGCCTCCTCCTCTGTCTCTCTCTGAGGCTGTTTCTGCCCCCTCCTCCCCCTTTCTGAGCGGATAGGGTACCCCTAACTGTTGGTCCCTGGGCCACGCCTCCGGTGAACCCTGCTGGACCGTTACCTGGAACAGCCATCCCTGGTCCCAGACCACCTGCTCGCGGTCTGACTCCCCAGGAGGCTGTGCCGCCTGCTCCTTGAGAGCTTTCAGGCTAGCATCAGCTTCCAACGCTGCCTGAAATCCCTGACTCGATGTGGCGAGAATGGACGACACTGCCACATCCGCGGTCAGCTCCCCGGGATCTGTCTCCTGGCCGCTGTCTGACTCGGCAGCCACTTGGTCAGAGAGGGGGAAGCCGTCGGACCTCTGCAAGGCTCCTTGGGCTCCGGCGCTCCCACTCCTGGTGACAGCGGCCACGACCGCTGTGCCCATGGGTAGCGCCTGCTTCCCTCCGGCTCCTGACCAAGCCGCCGGGTCAGGCAGACTTCCCTGCCATCCTGACATCCCGGGTGTGGGGAACTCCTGCCCTGGGGTCTTACCTGGTGGCTCCTCTCCCGGGACGCCTCCTCCCCCCATGGCCTGTTCCTCTTCCTGCAGGGGCCCTAGACTCAGCAGGCTGGATTCACTTAGGGGCCCTACACTGCCCATAGCAGCCCCTCCCTCCACCTCTGAGCTCTCCCCTACAGTCTCCTCACCTGTCCTCCCTGTGAGCCCTGTGGGTGTGGTGTCCGTGCATGGATTACCCTCAGGTTTCAATCCCCCCTCCACTGTTGGAGGCACATTCAACACATCAACATCCACAGTAGAGTCATGACATTCTTGGGGAGCCGAACTTGGGGGTTCAGTGGCCACATACCGAGACACTATCCGCCCCAAATCGGTCCCAAGTAATACATTGGCAGGAATATTTGACGTTACTCCCACCTCCCGCACTCCCCTCCCGGCGCCCCAGTCCAAAAACACCTTGGCGACAGGCAGCGCCGGTTCCACGCCTCCAATTCCGGAGACGGAAAGGGTTTTCCCCGGTACCAAGTCTTGAGAGGACACCACCTCAGGACGTACCAGGGTTCGTTCAGCGCCTGTGTCCCGCAGTCCCATGACCGCTGTGCGGCCGATAGTGACGGGTTGGTAATTGTCCAGGGACCTCCCACCACCCCCTCCCACACATAAAACAGTGGACGGTTCCGGGGACAGGGATGGGGTCTTAAGACGCTGGGGACATGCAGACTTGAAGTGTCCCAGCTGGTTGCAGTGATGACAACGTCTGGGTTCTGCACCTGGCCTGGAGAGGGCAGCAGGGGGGTACACCCCTTGCACTCTGGGGGCTGGGGAAACAGGGGCAGGATTGGGCTTACCCCCTCTCCAGGAGCTGCTGGCAGGCTTCTTCGGCTCAGGCACCCTGTTATTGGCATACTCGTCTGCCAGGGCGGCTGTAGCAGAAGCCCCCTTCGGTTTCTGGTCACGAAGGAACTGCTGGAGGTCCTCTGAGCAGTTCCACAAAAACTGCTCCGTGACGAACAGTTCCTGGACCTCCTGGCGGGTGGCGAGCGCTAGACCCGAGGTCCAGTGCTCTGCAGCTCTCAGCAACGCCCGCATGTGGTCGGTCCAGGTGTCCTTTGGGCCCCGCTGCAGGCTCCGGAACTTCTTGCGGTAGGACTCCGGGGTGAGGTTGTAGTGCTGGATCAGGGCCCGCTTGATGCTGCTGTAGTCCTGCTCCGCCCCGGCAGGTAAGTCCCCCAAAACTTCCAGGGACTTACCCCTCAAACGGGGGGTCAGGTATCTTGCCCACTGATCCGGGGCCAGATGGTGTTGAAGGCAGGTCCTTTCAAAGGCCAGCAAGAAGGAATCCAGGTCTCCATCCTTCTCAAGCAGAGGGAAGTCCTCGGCCCGGACTTTGGAAACCCTGGACTCTGGTGGTGCTGGGGCGTCCAGCGGGAGCCCGTGTTGAGCCATCTCCAGTCGGTGCTGGCGCTCCGCTGCTCTCTCTGCCGCCGCTTGCTCCGCTGCCCGCTCTGCAGCTTTCTCTGCCCGCTCCGCTGCCTCACGGCGTTCTGCACGCTCGGCCTCCGCTTGCTCCGCTGCCCGCTCTGCAGCTTTCTCTGCCCGCTCCGCTGCCTCACGGCGTTCTGCACGCTCGGCCTCCGCTGCTTTCTCTGCAGCTGCCATGAGTCTCATATAGGCGTCTTCATTACCCGCCTCGAGACGTGCCACTGCCGCTGCAACAAGGGTCGCTGATGTGGACAGGCTGGGGCGGGTAGGTGGTGGGTAGTCCCTTGCCGGACTAAGCACAGGTGGCTGGCTCCTTGGGGAGTCTGGGCTGAGCTCCCCCTCGCCTTGAACAGTACCATCCACCACCACCTCCTCCTCGACCATAGCACTGGCCTGCGCCCTCACTGCACTCCTGGTGCCCTCTGCCATCTTTGGAACCTCTGGTTACTGACACAGCTGTAACCCTGACCTTGCACACAACTTATTATATTTACACTCTGACCGTCTAGTGCTGGGCTGACCTTAAGACCCCAGCAGCGAAAGTTACCACTGGTAGTCTTTAGTGTCTGGGAGTAGGGGTCCCACGCACACTATTACTCTGATCCCACCGCTGCCACCACTGTTAAGGAAGCCCCTGTTCCTCCCACGTCACCAATCCGTGACGTCCCTACACAGGCCCAGCTCTCCGGCGCCCCCTTTGTCTCTCAGGTCAGTAAGGGAACTGCACCTAGAGCAAATGGCCGCCGGGGAGACTGCCCTGTTACCCACACTGGGTATTCTAAGATTCGCAATCAGAGTAAAAGGATCAGCCCAAAATTAATTTATGATTTAATTGCCTTAAGGGCGCACTAGGTAATTACAAGAAATATACAATCACAATATATCAAGAGTTACAGTCAGAGTACAATATAACAACAATGATACAAGGCTTAAGGTATAAAGCTGGAGGTCACTTTACCAGGTTAGAGGTCGCTTGTGGAAGCCGGGGGGCGCAGCGTTCCGCAGGTCCAAAACTTTAGTTGCCGGGCAGCCCCCAGAAAGCATGTGCTTGCCCCCCTCTGGCTGGCATATGCCCTGTTTCTTAGGTGGTCATCTTCTGTGTGTGTCACTCTCCACATGTTCCAGCTCTTAACCCTGCCGTGTCCCTCCCCCTGTAGCTGGGTGGGCTTAGCAATCTCCACCCCTCTGCCTCCCTGCGATATTTGTTCCAATATCTAATAAATGGGATAACTGCTCTCAGGATGATCGGATCAGCACACGGGCAGTACCAGCGCCTGTGGTTTGTTCTGCCGGTCGTGCTGGGATCAAACCTGGACCCATTCGGTCCCTGTGGGAGGCTGATCTCTATATCTCGGGTTTCAGACCTCCCACGGATACAGGAGTCGCACCATTAGATGCACCATTTCTTTAGGACGAGGGGAATATTTTTTATGAGCCGGTACCTCGGACGATGCGTCCATAATTCACGATTCCATGTCAGAGACGGTTCGGCTGGACGACCATACTAGATGTGTATCCAGTGGCTACTTGACATGCGTGCTTTAATTAAGCCCCCATGCATTTCCAAGCCCCCTGCTGGTGTGGTTTCCTCCCTGAGCTTTGAAGTACCTTCTGCAATCTACACTGAGCTCAGCCAATTACCATACTAATAGGCACTATGTTCATTAGAAAAGGTGGGGGCCAGGAGCACTCCTCTCTGCAGACCTGTGACCAGGAGACAAAATGGAGTCACGCCAATCTGTGTTAGTAGGCCCGTCCAAGATGGCGGCTGTTCCCTCATCACAGTCCCCCTATTTTAATAGCCAGTAAAGGCTACGCAGACAGCTGCTGGCTGATATTCATAGCTTGGAAGGGGCCATGGGTATTACCCCGTTCCCAGGCTACAAATATTTGCCCCCGGCCGTCTGCTTTCCCCCTCTGGCACAGAAAATTGCGCGGGAGCCCACGCCATTTTATTTTAACTGAAACATTGTTCATTAAACCCTTTCTGCCAGCTGACGGAATAGTACATCAGCTGGCCGCTTTGAGGTGGGCTTTGGCAGTGAGCCCACTACAAAGCCGCAATGTGTCAGCTGTTTTCAATAATAAAAAAAAATTTACATGGTCACTAAATGGCGTAGCGAGAAAAAATCAAAAGCCAAAATTATGTTTTTTTGGTCGCCACGACATTGCATTAAAATGCAATAACGGGCGATCAAAAGAACGTATCTGCACAAAAGTGGTATCATTAAAAACGTTAGCTCGGCACTCAAAAAATTAGCCCTCACCCAACCCGATATCTCAGAAAATGTAGACGCTTCGGGTATCGGAATATGGCACAATTATTTTATTTTTATTTTTTAGCAAAGTTTGGAATTTTTTTTCACCACTTATATAAAAAAGAACCTAGACATGTTTGGTGTCTATGAACTTGTACTGACCTGGAGAATCATAATGGCAGGTCAGTTTTAGGCTGTGTGCACACGTTGCAGATTTGGGTGCAGAATTTTCTGCACAAAATCTGCATCTCCTGGCAGAAAACGCAGCTGCATTTTTTATGCATTTTTGGTGCGGTTTTTGTGCATTTCTGATGCAGTTTTTGGTGCGGCTTTGATGGAGTTTTTGGTGCGGTTTTGATGCAGTTTTTGGTGCAGTTGTGATGCAGTTTTTGGTGCGGTTTTGATGCAGTTTTTGGTGCAGTTTTGATGCGTTTTTGGTGCATTTTTTGTGCCTTTAGATGCAGTTTTTGGTGCAGTTTTGATGCGTTTTTGATGCAGTTTTTGGTGCGGTTTTGATGCAGCGTTTGGTGCAGCTTTGATGCAGTTTATGGTACGGTTTTGATGCAGTTCTTTTTGCAGTTTTGATGCATTCTTGATGCAGTTTTTGGTGCAGTTTTGATACAGTTTTTGGTGCAGCTTTGATGTGTTTTTGGTGAGGTTTTTCCGCGGTTTCGATGCATTTTTTAATTAGTTTTTGCTGTGGTTTTTGAGCGGTTTTTATGCGTTTTTGTGTGTTTTTGTACAGTACAGACCAAAAGTTTGGACACACCATCTCATTTAAAGATTTTTATGTATTTTCATGACTATGAAAATTTTACATTCACACTGATGGCATCAAAACTATGAACTAACACATGTGGAATTATATACTTAACAAAAAAGTGTGAAACAACTGAAAATATGTCTTATATTTTAGGTTCTTCAAAGAAGCTACCTTTTGCTTTGATGTATACACAATTAGAACTCAGCCACATATAAATCCAAAACCGGATACAACATAAACTCCCCAGCAGCATATATAATACGAAAAAAGGAGTCATAAGGTTGTCTTAAAGGTACAAACAATGATAACATATTTATTAAACATCCATAGATACATAAAATGCAATTAGCAAAATGATACAGTCATAGAAAAATAATACTGTGAATATGGAAACAGGTAAACATAATCCACAGGTCATACCACAAGTATACGCCTAGAGAGTCCGGGTAAATACAATAAATAAGTGGCAATACCAGCTTACTAAACCCGCCCTTGATACATGTGACAAAAAGGGGTTAACAATTAGTAACAGACCGGACCTCACCCATGTCAGACGTTGTATGAACCTGTGGACCGCCAGCCCCTACGCGCGTTTCGCGTAGGCTTCTTCGGGGGGCTGTCCAGCATGTGTCAATACGTGTTTTATATAGGGTCACCGCACCTGATGTGCATTAAGAGGCTGTGAAACGGCGCATGTCCGGGTGGCCTCGGCGCCGGAACTAGCATCGCCGCCCGGATGTCCGGGTCTAGCCATGAGGCAGGGAGCCGTAACCACGGCAACCATGTCACACACGCCAGAACCAATGTGCATCCGCGGCGATGCACCGTCACGACGACGTCACAGACATGCGCACAAGCCCCCAGAGAGGAGATATGTGAAGAGAGCGGATCTCAGTAAGTGTAACCAATTATAATATATAAAGTGAAAGAGTGCTAAAGTGCAATGCATAGTATGAGCAGTCAACATGGTAAGTATTACAAAGTCTACATATACGTGCAAAGTACAATCCAGTGGCATAATGAGAGAATAATTGTTATACAAGACATAATAAAGTGCAACATAAATATAACCATAAAAACGACGTGTCAAGGCTTGAAGTTCTCCAATGATGAAGTGGACAGCCAAATTCATATGTGCATGTTCCGCTCAGATCAGTTATCTCAGGATGCGGTGAAAAATCACAACTGGTAATATTCACAATAAGAACACTAAAAATAAAATACAATACAAAAACAAATTATTAAAATAACGAGAGACACATAAAGACAATTAAAATCTAAGTCCAGAGAAACCAAAACGTCATTATCTAGAGAAAAGAGGCAAAGCTATTCTGCTCATTGAGTCCATATGGGGTCACTGTATTAAGGATAGTAATCCACCTACATTCACGATGAAATAATAGGCGTTTGCTATCGCCACCTCTGATACCAATATGGATCCTGTCAATACCCCATACTTTTAACTCATTAGGGTTGCACTTATGTTTTAACCAAAAATGTCTCGGAATCGTTTTTAAATTTCCAACCTCGCTCTCATCCTTTGTGGCTGCAATCTCTCTCGCATGCTCACGTGTTCTTACGCGTAGCTCCCTGGATGTAAGTCCTATATATATAAGATTACACGTACATTTTGCGTAATAAATAACATGTGTGCTTTTACAGGTAATGTATTCCTTGATCGTAAATTCTTGTGACTCATCCGAAGATGTAAAGGTTTTGGCGCGCCGATGGTTTTTGCACGCCATGCAATCCATACAAGGGAAAAAACCTGCCCGTGGTGAGTTGGTTCCAAAGATAGTGGGGGGTTTTGCCACATAGTGGCTCTTCACTAGTATGTCACGAAGATTCTGGCTACGTCTAGCCGTTAATCTTGGATCATCTGTTAAGTGCTGATTCAGCAAAGGGTCTGTTCGTAGAACAGACCAGTGCTTTGATAGAATAGACCTGACTTCATCCCATTTTGAATTAAAAGTGGTAATGAACCTAGTAACCTCCTGTTCTGCGTTCTTACCCAACTTCTTTTTCCCGGACACATGGTGTAGTTGGTTCTGGGACAGAAGAGAGGTCCTATTTGTATGTTTAGCTCTTTTATACCCTTTCTTTATTGATCTCTTACTATAGCCACGTTCGCTAAATCTCTCCCCAAGGTCCAACGCCTGACACTCAAACGCCTCCTCAGAGGTACAAATTCTCCTCATCCGGAGGAATTGCCCAACAGGTACAGCTCTGATGGTTGATCCTATGTGTGCGGAGGAAGCATGCAGTAATGCATTCACTGAAGTTTCCTTTCTATGTACATCCGTACACAATGAACCATCAGGCTGCACCTGTATTTTGAGATCCAAAAAGGAAATCTCCTTGGCATGCCATGAATATGTGAGTCTGATGTTGAAGTTGTTGCGGTTCAGCCCGGATACAAATAAATCCAAATCATCGACCGATCCTTTCCAAATAAAAAAGATATCATCTATGAAGCGGTACCAGCCATAAATCTGGGGGGCGACATGTGCGTCATCTGGAAAAATTTCCCTCTCCCAAAACCCCAAAAATAAATTTGCATACGAGGGCGCACATGCCGCCCCCATGGCGGTACCCCGCTTCTGTAGGAAGAATCGGTCCTTAAATGTAAAGAAATTGTGTTCCAGGATAAACCGCAACAAGTCCAACACCAGCTCTCTGACGTCCGGATCCAGGTTGCTGGATTCTAAAAAGAAACCAGCAGCCTTCATGCCATCCTCGTGATCAATACACGTGTATAACGTTTCTACGTCAACCGTCACGAGGAGCATGTCAGATTCAATGTGTAAGCCATCCAGACGTCTCAGGACGTCCGTAGTGTCCCTGACATAGGAGGGCAACGTCTCCACCTGTGATCTAAGGTAATAGTCAATATATTTACATAATGGTTCATTCAGCCCTCCTATGCCAGAGACAATCGGACGCCCCGGAGGGTTCTGAGCGTCTTTGTGGACCTTGGGGAGAAGATAGAAAGTGGGTACACGTGGAAAATCTACAGTCAATCCATCACGCAGTTTTTTAGTTATAACCCCCCTTTCAAAAGCCATGTCCAAGATATTACACACCTGTGCCTGGAAGTTTTTCTGGGGGTTTTCCTTTAATACTACATAGGTATCTTTATCCCTAAGCTGCCTAAATACCTCTCTCTCATATTTCTCAACCGGCCAGACTACCACATTTTCCCCCTTGTCAGCCGGTTTGATAACCACATCACTTCTGGCACGTAATTGTATGAGGGCCTGTTTCTGATTGTAGGTGAGGTTGTTATCTCTTTTAGTCGCACTCAATTTTTTCAAATCCTCTGTTACCAGTTTGGTGAATATATCCACCTGTGGAAACAGTGACAAGGGAGGAAATGAGGCAGATCTGGGAGCGATAGACGGAGGAGAAATACCTGGCAGTTCCATAAGCGCTTCGGTCTCCAGATCCTCCAGAATGTGGAGAGTCTCCTGTTCTGTCAGGGAAATGGCATCTGCGGTAGACCCATATTTTGAATGTAGATGTTTAAGTACCAGCTTCCTAGAAAATAGATTCAAATCCTTTATCACTGTAAACAGATCAAAAGAGTTAGTAGGTACAAAAGAGAGTCCTAATTCTAGGACAGAGATTTGGTCAGCTGTCAACGGTTGAGTTGACAGGTTAATTACCTCAAGATTAGTTTTTGCCTTTTTCTCTCTCTGTGGGGAGTTGAAGGCTTTCCTTTTATTGTATGTTTTTCCACTTCTCAACCAATTATCTCTTGGGGGATCCCTCCTCTCCACCGAGGGTCGCCCTGTCTCCATTTTTTGACTCCTGTCCTCATTGGATGATATGGAAGAAAATGAGACCGATCGTCCGCGTGTCTGGGAATTAGCACCAGGGTTGCCCCTCCTCCATTTATATATCTTGTTATTTTTTAAATCAGTCAGGTCCCGCTGATATTTTTTTGTTTTCCTCGTCACTATATCATTCTCCCATCTTTCTAGATCGGCATCCATCTCACCACTAAATTTCGTAACCTGTTCAGCCGTGGCTAGTTTTGTAATCTCACTTTGTAGAGTATTTAATTCAACATCAAGTTCATTAAGTTTTACCTCATTAGAATTAATCAGTAGCTCCATGAAACCTTTTGAGCACTGTGAGGCGATTTCCTCCCACTTATTCTTAAAAACTTCCTCCTCCACAGAAAACGAGGGGAACAGCTGCACACGCAATCCCCTAGGTATGAGACCACATGATACATATCTCTCAAGGAACGCTTTGTTCCACCAAATGCGCGTACGCTTGTTCAGTAGTTCTTTAAATTTGTTTCTCAGATCATAGATGTCTCTGGACTTAGAATCTAAAATGTTACCCGATCCTTCACAAAAAACTTTTTCAAGTTGTGTCAGCCATGATTTCTCACGTGCACGGTAGTCCATGTGCTCAGAACTAGAAGCTGTGAGAACACAGAAATCAATATATACACAATTAGAACTCAGCCACATATAAATCCAAAACCGGATACAACATAAACTCCCCAGCAGCATATATAATACGAAAAAAGGAGTCATAAGTAGGGTTGAGCGACTTTCATTTTTTTAAGATCGAGTAGGGTTTTGGGAAACCCGATTTTGTCCAGAGTCGAGTCGAGTGCAGTCGGCCGATTATCGCTAAAAGTCGGGGATCGACCGAAACACGAAACCCAATGCAAGTCAATGGGGAAGCATAGTCGGCAGTGAGTGGAGGCCAGGAAAACACCTACAGTGCCCATTTTAATGCCAAAAACATCCATTCTTGTTTCTGAAGCTTGCCAATCTTAATTAACTGTATAATAATAGTTGGGCATAGGGAATTGGGGGAAAGTTGTGGGGGGAGTAGGGCTGGCTCAAGTTTTTCGTGGGCCCAGGAAATGCGGACTACGTCACGGCGGTGTTGCAGGGAAAGGTAAGTATTTAAAAGTTGCAAGTGCTGTGATCCTGAGCAAGCAGGGGGGGCCCACTCGTTCGCATTGCCACTGGCACAGGGCCCCTCAAAGTACGGCGGTGTGTTTGCATGGCGGGGGCGCCTCCCACCAGCAGCGACACTTTTGCGTACTCTGAGGGGCCCTGTGCCAGTGACGTCGCCAACGAGTATGCCCCCCCACCTGATGAAGGAACCTGCACTTTCATCTGCACCTTCCTCTTTGTCCCTGTGTAAGGTGGTATAACATGCGGGAAGGGGAACCTTACTTTCAGCAGGGACAGATTCTGGCTGTGTAGAGTACAAGGGGAATGTAGTGGTCTAGGTCAATGTACCAGCAGACTCATTTAGCAGTGGCTGGGCAATGGGCAGGATGAGGAGGAAACAGATATAGGGCCAAAGAATAAAGTAGGCTACATGCAGTTCAAAATTGGTAACAGGACTAAACAGGCGGCATTGCTTTGTTCAGTGGAGTAGCAAACCCAAGAGCAGCAGACACTGTTTCAAGGGCCTAACCACACTAGTAGGCCAAATGCAGTTTAATATCTGATAGTATAGGGCGAAAGCCAGAATGTGGAAGCTCAGCTTTGTTCAGTTGAGGACAACACCAGGGAGGGGCAGACACCTTTAGTAGGCCGGAAAAGCCTATTGCATTTTTTAAAATGGTAATTTGGAGCAGAAGGTTGAAGCTCAGCTTTATTTAGTTGAGGGCAACACCAGGGAGGGGCAGAAGCCGTTAGTAGGCCCTAACCACCATTTTTTTTTTAAAACCACATAATGAGAGCCGGAAGGTTGAAGCTCAGCTTTATTTAGTTGAGGACAACACCAGGGAGGGGCAGAAGCCGTTAGTAGGCCCTAACCACCATTTTTTTTTTTTTTAAAACCACATAATGAGAGCCGGAAGGTTGAAGCTCAGCTTTATTTAGTTGAGGACAACACCAGGGAGGGGCAGAAGCCGTTAGTAGGCCCTAACCACCATTTTTTTTTTTAAAACCACATAATGAGAGCCGGAAGGTTGAAGCTCAGCTTTATTTAGTTGAGGACAACACCAGGGAGGGGCAGAAGCCGTTAGTAGGCCCTAACCACCATTTTTTTTTTTAAAACCACATAATGAGAGCCGGAAGGTTGAAGCTCAGCTTTATTTAGTTGAGGACAACACCAGAGAGGGGCAGAAGCCGTTAGTAGGCCCTAACCACCATTTTTTTTTTAAAACCACTTAATGAGAGCCGGAAGGTTGAAGCTCAGCTTTATTTAGTTGAGGACAACACCAGGGAGGGGCAGAAGCCGTTAGTAGGCCCTAACCACCATTTTTTTTTTAAAACCACTTAATGAGAGCCGGAAGGTTGAAGCTCAGCTTTATTTAGTTGAGGACAACACCAGGGAGGGGCAGAAGCCGTTAGTAGGCCCTAACCACCATTTTTTTTTTTTTTAAAACCACTTAATGAGAGCCGGAAGGTTGAAGCTCAGCTTTATTTAGTTGAGGACAACACCAGGGAGGGGCAGAAGCCGTTAGTAGGCCCTAACCACCATTTTTTTTTTTTTTAAAACCACTTAATGAGAGCCGGAAGGTTGAAGCTCAGCTTTATTTAGTTGAGGACAACACCAGGGAGGGGCAGAAGCCGTTAGTAGGCCCTAACCACCATTTTTTTTTTAAAACCACTTAATGAGAGCCGGAAGGTTGAAGCTCAGCTTTATTTAGTTGAGGACAACACCAGGGAGGGGCAGAAGCCGTTAGTAGGCCCTAACCACCTTTTTTTTTTTTAAAACCACATAATGAGAGCCGGAAGGTTGAAGCTCAGCTTTATTTAGTTGAGGACAACACCAGGGAGGGGCAGAAGCCGTTAGTAGGCCCTAACCACCATTTTTTTTTTTAAAACCACATAATGAGAGCCGGAAGGTTGAAGCTCAGCTTTATTTAGTTGAGGACAACACCAGGGAGGGGCAGAAGCCGTTAGTAGGCCCTAACCACCAATTTTTTTTTTTTTAAAACCACTTAATGAGAGCCGGAAGGTTGAAGCTCAGCTTTATTTAGTTGAGGACAACACCAGGGAGGGGCAGAAGCCGTTAGTAGGCCCTAACCACCATTTTTTTTTAAAAACCACTTAATGAGAGCCGGAAGGTTGAAGCTCAGCTTTATTTAGTTGAGGACAACACCAGGGAGGGGCAGAAGCCGTTAGTAGGCCCTAACCACCATTTTTTTTTTTTTTAAAACCACTTAATGAGAGCCGGAAGGTTGAAGCTCAGCTTTATTTAGTTGAGGACAACACCAGGGAGGGGCAGAAGCCGTTAGTAGGCCCTAACCACCATTTTTTTTTTAAAACCACTTAATGAGAGCCGGAAGGTTGAAGCTCAGCTTTATTTAGTTGAGGACAACACCAGGGAGGGGCAGAAGCCGTTAGTAGGCCCTAACCACCATTTTTTTTTTAAAACCACTTAATGAGAGCCGGAAGGTTGAAGCTCAGCTTTATTTAGTTGAGGACAACACCAGGGAGGGGCAGAAGCCGTTAGTAGGCCCTAACCACCTTTTTTTTTTTTAAAACCACATAATGAGAGCCGGAAGGTTGAAGCTCAGCTTTATTTAGTTGAGGACAACACCAGGGAGGGGCAGAAGCCGTTAGTAGGCCCTAACCACCATTTTTTTTTTTAAAACCACATAATGAGAGCCGGAAGGTTGAAGCTCAGCTTTATTTAGTTGAGGACAACACCAGGGAGGGGCAGAAGCCGTTAGTAGGCCCTAACCACCAATTTTTTTTTTTTTAAAACCACTTAATGAGAGCCGGAAGGTTGAAGCTCAGCTTTATTTAGTTGAGGACAACACCAGGGAGGGGCAGAAGCCGTTAGTAGGCCCTAACCACCATTTTTTTTTAAAAACCACTTAATGAGAGCCGGAAGGTTGAAGCTCAGCTTTATTTAGTTGAGGACAACACCAGGGAGGGGCAGAAGCCGTTAGTAGGCCCTAACCACCATTTTTTTTTTTAAAACCACATAATGAGAGCCGGAAGGTTGAAGCTCAGCTTTATTTAGTTGAGGGCAACACCAGGGAGGGGCAGAAGCCGTTAGTAGGCCCTAACCAAAGTTGAAGGCCAAATGCAGTTTAATTTCTGATACTATAGGCCGAAAGCCAGAAGGTGGAAGTTCCGATTTAGACAGTGGAGGACAATTTGAATTAGGGACTGCAGACAGACTTAGTAGGCTGTCCCCTGTGGACCATGCATCCACCACATTAACCCATTGCGCCGTAATGGACACGTAATCTTCCGTGGCCATGCCTACAGGTCCATGCGTCTGTTGTCAGGTGCACCTTTGTACTCACAGATTGCCAGAGTGCATGGACAATGCGGTCTTCTACATGCTGGTGGAGGGTTGGGATGGCTTTTCTCGCAAAAGAAGTGTCGACTGGTTAGCTTGTAGCGTGGTACAGCGTAGTCCATCATGGCCTTATTAATAGTAAATAAAATATATAACTAGGCTCTATGAACTTTTAAATAGGTTCCAGGGGTACACGGGCAGCATTGGTGTGGTCAGTGGAGGAGTATTGCAAGTAGGGGCTGCAGACAGGCTATCAAAGGCCTAAAATAACAAACAGTAGGCAGTCATGGCAGTTTTACATCGGTTACATGGATACACAGGCAGGCACTCCAGGCAGCATTGTGCTCAGTGGAGGAGTATTGCAAGTAGGGGCCGCAGACAGGCTATCAAAGGCCTAAAATAACAAACAGTAGGCAGTCATGGCAGTTTTACATCGGTTACATGGATACACAGGCAGGCACTCCAGGCAGCATTGTGGTCAGTGGAGGAGTATTGCAAGTAGGGGCCGCAGACAGGCTATCAAAGGCCTAAAATAACAAACAGTAGGCAGTCATGGCAGTTTTACATCGGTTACATGGATACACAGGCAGCTAGGTGGTGAGTGGAGGAGTATTTAAAGTAAGGACCGCAGACAGGCTATCAAAGGCCTAACATAACAAACAATAGGCTCATGGCAGTTTTACAGCGGTTACATGGATACACGGGCAGGCAGCTTGGTGGTGAGTGGAGGAGTATTTAAAGTATGGACCGCAGACAGGCTTCGAAGGCCTAACACAATAAAATGGGCTGGCTGTAGGCACTTTAAAATTGGTTCCAGGGGTACACGGGCAGCAGTGGTCTGGTCAGTGGAGGCCTAGTGGAAGTATGGACCGCAGACAGGCTTCGAAGGCCTAACACAATAAAATGGGCTGGCTGTAGGCACTTTAAAATTGGTTCCAGGGGTACACGGGCAGCAGTGGTCTGGTCAGTGGAGGACTAGTGGAAGGAGGGAGCGCAGAAAGGCTTCAAAGGCCTAACATAACAAACAATAGGCTCATGGCAGTTTTACAGCGGTTACATGGATACACGGGCAGGCAGCTTGGTGGTCAGTGGAGGAGTAGGGACCGCAGACAGGCTATCAAAGGCCTAAAATAACAAACAATAGGCTCATGGCAGTTTTACAGCGGTTACATGGATACACGGGCAGGCAGCTTGGTGCTGAGTGGAGGAGTAGTGCAAGGAGTGTCTGTCCCAGTACTCCCAAAATATAAATAGATGTTAATGTCTCGCAAAACAACCAAAACAAAAAAAAAGATGGCATACTTAGGTACAGGGGTGGGCTCATCTGCTGTGTTTCTGACATAGTAATTTGGCAGTAACTATTTAATGGTGCCAATATAGGACACAGACACAGACTACTTTAAGTTGCATCATAGATGTCTACAAATTTGTATTGTCAGTGCCAGACATTGAATGATGTCAGCGAATAGACTAAAGATTGGTGGAGCTGTGCGACATAATTTTGCACGTAGTAGAGCCCAGTTTGAGCTGGGGTAGGGGGGAACTCTCTTGAGGCCGGCGGGACCGCCCCAGGGCCACTCATGTTACAACGGTGTGTCTGACGTTGGGTGCGCACCACCACCGCCAGAGACACTACATTGTACTATGAGGGACCCAGTAGCAATGCCGTCAACCAAAAGCGAGCACACCCACCTCTTCAGACAAACAGCAGTCTCACGGGTGCTTGCGCCAAGTCGCGATACCACGGCCCCGTGTGGGGAGTTTGGCCATTTAGGGAGGTGTAAACATGTCGTATGCTGTACAATCTGCAGCAGCAAATTAGACATTAGAAAAGTAATTCACAGGCAAGAGCTTTTCATAGGAAAGCTAGGTGTCGGCCGGGCAAGGTGGGGCAAAAGATTTTGAAATCCAGTTGTGGTTCATTTTAATGAATGTTAGATCGTCAACATTTTGGGTAGCCAGACGAGTCCTTTTTTCGGTTAATATTGACCCTGCAGCACTGAATACTCTTTCTGATAGGACACTTGCTGCCGGGCAAGCAAGCTCCTGCAATGCATATTCTGCCAATTCTGGCCAGGTGTCTAATTTGGAGGCCCAGTAATCAAATGGGAATGACGGTTGAGGGAGAACATCGATAAGGGATGAAAAATAGTTAGTAACCATACTGGACAAATGTTGTCTCCTGTCACTTTCAATTGATGCAGCAGTACCTGTCCTGTCTGCGGTCATAGCAAAATCACTCCACAACCTGGTCAGAAAACCCCTCTGTCCAACGCCACTTCTGATGTGTGCACCCCTAACACTCCTAGTCTGCTGCCCCCTGGAGCTCGTGTGAGAACGATCACGTGCGCTGTGTGCTGGGAATGCCTGAAGCAAACGGTCAACAAGAGTTGATTGTTTGGTTGCTAATATTAGTTCCAAGTTCTCATGTGGCATAATATTTTGCAATTTGCCTTTATAGCGTGGATCAAGGAGGCAGGCCAACCAGTAATCGTCATCGTTCATCATTTTCGTAATGCGTGTGTCCCTTTGTAGGATACGTAAGGCATAATCCGCCATGTGGGCCAAAGTTCCACTTGTCAAATCTCCGGTTGTGATTGGTTGAGGGGCAGTTGCAGGCAAATCTACGTCACTTGTGTCCCTCAAAAAACCAGAACCCGGCCGTGACACGCAACCAATTTCCTGTGCCCCCGTGAAAGTTTCCGCATTAAAAATATACTCATCCCCATCATCCTCCTCGTCCTCCACCTCCTCTTCGCCCGCTACCTCGTCCTGTACACTGCCCTGACCAGACAATGGCTGACTGTCATCAAGGCTTCCCTCTTCCTCTGGTGCAGACGCCTGCTCCTTTATGTGCGTCAAACTTTGCATCAGCAGACGCATTAGGGGGATGCTCATGCTTATTACGGCGTTGTCTGCACTAACCAGCCGTGTGCATTCCTCAAAACACTGAAGGACTTGACACATGTCTTGTATCTTCGACCACTGCACACCTGACAACTCCATGTCTGCCATCCTACTGCCTGCCCGTGTATCCTCCCACAAATAAATAACAGCACGCCTCTGTTCGCACAGTCTCTGAAGCATGTGCAGTGTTGAGTTCCACCTTGTTGCAACGTCTATGATTAGGCGATGCTGGGGAAGGTTCAAAGACCGCTGATAGGTCTGCATACGGCTGGCGTGTACAGGCGAACGTCGGATATGTGAGCAAAGTGCACGCACTTTGAGGAGCAGGTCGGAGAACCCAGGATAAGTTTTCAATAAGCACTGCACCACCAGGTTTAAGGTGTGAGCCAGGCAAGGAATGTGTTTCAGTTGGGAAAGGGAGATGGCAGCCATGAAATTCCTTCCGTTATCACTCACTACCTTGCCTGCCTCAAGATCTACTGTGCCCAGCCACGACTGCGTTTCTTGTTGCAAGAACTCGGACAGAACTTCCGCGGTGTGTCTGTTGTCGCCCAAACACTTCATAGCCAATACAGCCTGCTGACGCTTGGCAGTAGCTGGCCCATAATGGGACAACTGGTGTGCAACAGTGTCATCTGCCGATGGAGTGGTTGGCCGACTGCGTTCTGTGGAAGAGCTGTAGCTTCTGCAGGAGGACGAGGAGGAGGAGGAGGGGGTGCGAACGCCTACAGCCAACTGTTTCCTAGACCGTGGGCTAGGCACAACTGTCCCTAAATTGATGTCGCCTGTGGACCCTGCATCCACCACATTCACCCAGTGTGCCGTGATGGACACATAACGTCCCTGGCCATGCCTACTGGTCCATGCATCTGTAGTCAGGTGCACCTTTGTACTCACAGATTGCCTGAGTGCATGGACGATGCGCTGTTTAACATGCTGGTGCAGGGCTGGGATGGCTTTTCTGGAAAAAAAGTGTCGACTGGGTAGCTCGTATCGTGGTTCAGCGTACTCCATCAGGGCTTTGAAAGCTTCGCTTTCAACTAACCGGTAGGGCATCATCTCTAACGAGATTAGTCTAGCTATGTGGGCGTTAAAACCCTGTGTACGCGGATGCGAGGATAAGTACTTCCTTTTTCTAACCAGAGTCTCATGTAGGGTGAGCTGGACTGGAGAGCTGGAGATCGTGGAACTTTCGGGTGTGCCGGTGGACATGGCAGACTGAGAGACGGTTGGAGACGGTATTGTTTCCGCCGGTGCCCTAGATGCAATATTTCCTCCTACAAAATTGGTGATTCCCTGACCCTGACTGCTTTTGGCTGGCAAAGAAACCTGCACAGATACTGCCGGTGGTGCGGAAAATGGTGGCCTTACAGTGACGGAAGGGATGTTGCGTTGCTGACTAGCTTCATTGGCCGAGGGTGCTACAACCTTAAGGGACGTTTGGTAGTTAGTCCAGGCTTGAAAATGCATGGTGGTTAAGTGTCTTTGCATGCAACTAGTATTGAGACTTTTCAGATTCTGACCTCTGCTTAAGCTAGTTGAACATTTTTGACAGATGACTTTGCGCTGATCAGTTGGATGTTGTTTAAAAAAATGCCAGACTGCACTCTTCCTAGACTCTGATCCCTTTTCAGGGATTGCAGACTGAGCTTTAACCGGATGGCAACGCTGTGCTCCAACAGGTTTTGGCTTTGACACGCGTTTTGGTCCAGATACGGGCCCGGCAGATGGAACCTGTTGCGATGTTGATGCCTGCTGCGGCCCCTCCTCCACCTCCGCTTCTGAACTACTGCCGCCTGCACCCTGTTCCCCCAATGGCTGCCAATCGGGGTCAATAACTGGGTCATCTATTACCTCCTCTTCGAGCTCGTGTGCAACTTCGTCTGTGTCACTGTGTCGGTCGGTGGTATAGCGTTCGTGGCGGGGCAACATAGTCTCATCAGGGTCTGATTGTGGATCTGTACCCTGAGAGGGCAATGTGGTGGTCTGAGTCAAAGGAGCAGCATAGTACTCTGGCTGTGGCTGTGCATCAGTGCACTCCATGTCAGAATATACTTGTAATGGGCATGGCCTGTTAAATGTTTCACTTTCTAAGCCAGGGACGGTATGTGTAAAGAGCTCCATGGAGTGACCCGTTGTGTCGCCTGCTGCATCCTTCTCTCTTGTTGTAGTTTTTGCTGAGGAGGACAAGGAAGCGACTTGTCCCTGACCGTGAACATCCACAAGCGACGCGCTGCTTTTACATTTACCAGTTTCGGAAGAGGAGGCAAAAGAGCTAGAGGCTGAGTCTGCAATGTAAGCCAAAACTTGCTGTTGCTGCTCCGCCTTTAAAAGCGGTTTTCCTACTCCCAGAAAAGAGAGCGTTCGAGGCCTTGTGTAGCCTGACGACGAAACTGGCTCCACAGCTCCAGACTTAGGTGGAATATTTTTATCCCCACGACCACCTGATGCTCCACTACCACTACCATCATTACCAGCTGACAATGAACGCCCACGACGACCTCTTGCACCAGACTTCCTCATTGTTTTAAAATCTTAACCAAAGTAACTTTATTTGTTGCTATCAAACAACTTACACGGTGAGCTATAACTTCAGTATGATTTCAATATCCCTTAACAGGTTGGTGAGACCACAAGGAAAATCAGGCACAATGTTACACACTCTGTTTTCTGTGGCACAAAATCACAGAGATGACACACACGCAGGACTGTCACTCAAGCACTAATGTCAATATTAATCTCCCACCTAATTTATTTATTTTTTTTTCTCAGGGAGACTTTAGAAACCAAATAATATTAAAAAAAAAAAAAAAAAAGGCTTTCTATGGCCCACAATTAGAGAGAGAGAGGTGGCACAACCAGGAGTCAAGACTGGCGCACAAGCTGAAAGGGCAATATTACTCTCCCACTGTTTTTTATGTTTTTTTTGTTTTTTTCAGGGAGACTTTAGAAACCAAATAATATTAAAAAAACCAAAAAAAAAAAAGGCTTTCTATGGCCCACTGAATGAGAGGGAGAGAGGTGGCACACCCAGGAGTCAAGACTGGCACACAAGCTGAAAGGGCAATATTACTCTCCCACTGTTTTTTTATGTATTTTTTGTTTTTTCAGGGAGACTTTAGAAACCCAATAATATTTAAAAAAAAAAATAAATAGGCTTTCTATGGCCCACTGAATGAGAGGGAGAGAGGTGACACACCCAGGAGTCAAGACTGGCACACAAGCTGAAAGGGCAATATTACTCTCCCACTGTTTTTTTAGGTTTTTTTTTTTTTTTCAGGGAGAATTAGAAACCAAATAATATTAAAAAAAAAAAAAAAATAGGCTTTCTATGGCCCACTGAATGAAAGGGAGAGAGGTGGCACACCCAGGAGTCAAGACTGGCACACAAGCTGAAAGGGCAATATTACTCTCCCACTGTTTTTTTATGTATTTTTTGTTTTTTCAGGGAGACTTTAGAAACCCAATAATATTTAAAAAAAAAAATAAATAGGCTTTCTATGGCCCACTGAATGAGAGGGAGAGAGGTGGCACACCCAGGAGTCAAGACTGGCACACAAGCTGAAAGGGCAATATTACTCTCCCACTGTTTTTTATGTTTTTTTTGTTTTTTTCAGGGAGACTTTAGAAACCAAATAATATTAAAAAAACCAAAAAAAAAAAAGGCTTTCTATGGCCCACTGAATGAGAGGGAGAGAGGTGGCACACCCAGGAGTCAAGACTGGCACACAAGCTGAAAGGGCAATATTACTCTCCCACTGTTTTTTTATGTATTTTTTGTTTTTTTCAGGGAGACTTTAGAAACCCAATAATATTTAAAAAAAAAAATAAATAGGCTTTCTATGGCCCACTGAATGAGAGGGAGAGAGGTGGCACACCCAGGAGTCAAGACTGGCACACAAGCTGAAAGGGCAATATTACTCTCCCACTGTTTTTTTAGGTTTTTTTTGTTTTTTCAGGGAGACTTTAGAAACCCAATAATATTTAAAAAAAAAAATAAATAGGCTTTCTATGGCCCACTGAATGAAAGGGAGAGAGGTGGCACACCCAGGAGTCAAGACTGGCACACAAGCTGAAAGGGCAATATTACTCTCCCACTGTTTTTTTATGTATTTTTTGTTTTTTTCAGGGAGACTTTAGAAACCCAATAATATTTAAAAAAAAAAATAAATAGGCTTTCTATGGCCCACTGAATGAGAGGGAGAGAGGTGGCACACCCAGGAGTCAAGACTGGCACACAAGCTGAAAGGGCAATATTACTCTCCCACTGTTTTTTTAGGTTTTTTTTTTTTTTCAGGGAGACTTTTGAAACCAAATAATATTAAAAAAAAAAAAAAAAAAAAATATAGGCTTGCTATAGCCCACTGAATGAGAGATAGCGCACACACAGCAGTGGCACACAAGCCCTGACTGAGGCCAATATTTTTCTCCCACTGATTGATGTAGTGTTTCTGTGTTGAGGTAGATTTTAGAACACAAATCACGGAAAAAATAAATAGGCTTTCTATGGCCCACTCAGTGAGAGATGGCACACACAGGGATGGCACTGTAGCAGAAATGCCAATCTTAATCTCCCACAAAAAAAAAACAAAACAAAAAAAAAAACTGTCCTACAATTACTATCTCCCTGCAGTAATGTAAGCCAGGTATGGCAGGCAGCAATAGGAGTGGACTGATGCACAAATTAAATAAAAAGTGTGGACAAACAAAAAAGATAGCTGTGCAGAAAGGAAGGAACAAGAGGATATGTGCTTTGAAAAAAGCAGTTGGTTTCCACAGTGGCGTACACACAGCAATACAGCTATCACGGAGCCTTCTAGGGCAGCCCAATGAGCTACAGCGCTGAGGGGAAAAAAAAAAAAAAATAGCTTCCACTGTTCCTGCACACCGAAGGTGGTGTTGGACAGTGGAAATCGCTGCAGCACAAGCGGTTTGGTGGTTAGTGGACCCTGCCTAACGCTCTCCCTGCTTCTGATGAAGCGGCAGCAACCTGTCCCTAAGCTCAGATCAGCAGCAGTAAGATGGCGGTCGGCGGGAACGCCCCTTTATAGCCCCTGTGACGCCGCAGACAGCAAGCCAATCACTGCAATGCCCTTCTCTAAGATGGTGGGGACCAGGATCTATGTCATCACGCTGCCCACACTCTGCGTTCACCTTCATTGGCTGAGAAATGGCGCTTTTCGCGTCATTGAAACGCGACTTTGGCGCGAAAGTCGCGTACCGCATGGCCGACAAGCACAGGGGTCGGATCGGGTTTCATGAGACGCCGACTTAGCCAAAAGTCGGCGACTTTTGAAAATGATCGACCCGTTTCGCTCAACCCTAGTCATAAGGTTGTCTTAAAGGTACAAACAATGATAACATATTTATTAAACATCCATAGATACATAAAATGCAATTAGCAAAATGATACAGTCATAGAAAAATAATACTGTGAATACGTCTGACATGGGTGAGGTCCGGTCTGTTACTAATTGTTAACCCCTTTTTGTCACATGTATCAAGGGCGGGTTTAGTAAGCTGGTATTGCCACTTATTTATTGTATTTACCCGGACTCTCTAGGCGTATACTTGTGGTATGACCTGTGGATTATGTTTACCTGTTTCCATATTCACAGTATTATTTTTCTATGACTGTATCATTTTGCTAATTGCATTTTATGTATCTATGGATGTTTAATAAATATGTTATCATTGTTTGTACCTTTAAGACAACCTTATGACTCCTTTTTTCGTATTATATATACTTTTGCTTTGATGACTGCTTTGCACACTCTTGGCATTCTCTTGATGAGCCTGAAGAGGTAGTCGCCGGGAATGGTCTTCCAACAATCTTGAAGGAGTTCCCAGAGAGATGCTTAGCACTTGTTGGCCCTTTTGCTTTCACTCTGCGGTCCATCTCACCCCAAACCATCTCGATTGGGTTCAGGACTGGTGACTGTGGAGGCCAGGTCATCTGGCATAGCACCCCATTACTCTCCTTCTTGGTCAAATAGCACTTGCACAACCTAGAGGTGTGTTTGGGGTCATTGTCCTGTTGAAAAATAAATGATGGTCTAACTAAACGCAAAACGGATGGAATAGCATGCCGCTGCAAGATGGTGTGGTAGCCATGCTGGTTCAGTATGCCTTCAATTTTGAATAAATCTCCAACAGTGTCACAAGCAAAGCACCCCCACACTATCACATCTCCTCCTCCATGCTTCACGGTGGGAACCAGGCATATAGAGTCCATCCATCCACCTTTTCTGCGTCGCACAAAGACACGGTGGTTGGAACCAAAGATCTTAAATTTGGACTCATCAGACCAAAGCACAGATTTCCACTGGTCTAATGTCCATTCCTTGTGTTTTTTAGCCCAAACAAGTCTCTTCTGCTTGTTACCTGTCCTTGGCAGTGGTTTCCTAGCAGCTATTTTACCATGAAGGCCTGCTGCACAAAGTCTCCTCTTAACAGTCGTTGTAGAGATATGTCTGCTGCTAGAACTCTGTGTGGCATTGACCTGGTCTCTAATCTGAGCTCCTGTTAACCTGCGATTTCTGAGACTGGTGACTTGGATAAACTTATCCTCAGAAGCAGAGGTGACTCTTGGTCTTCCTTTCCTGGGGCGGTCCTCATGTGAGCGTGAGCCAGTTGCTTTGTAGCGCTTGATGGTTTTTGCCACTGCACTTGGGGACACTTTCAAAGCTTTCCCAATTTTTCGGACTGAATGACCTTCATTTCTTAAAGTAATGATGGCCACTCGTTTTTCTTTACTTAGCTCCTTTTTTTCTGACAATAATACAAATTCTAACAGTCTATTCAGTAGGACTATCAGCTGTGCATGCACCAGACTTCTGCACAAGACAACTGATGGTCCCAACCCCATTTATAAGGCAAGAAATCCCACTTATTAAACCTGACAGGTCACGCCTGTGAAGTGAAAACTATTCCTAGTGACTACCTCTTGAAGCTCATCAAGAGAATGCCAAGAGTGCGCGAAGCAGTGATCAAAGCAAAAGGTGGCTACTTTGAAGAACCTAGAATATAAGACATATTTTCAGTTGTTTCACACTTTTTTGTTAAGAATATAATTCCACGTGTCAATTCATAGTTTTGATGCCTTCAGTGTGAATGTACAATTTTCATAGTCATGAAAATACAGAAAAATCTTTAAATGAGAAGGTGTGTCCAAAATTTTGGTCTGTACTGAATGCGTTTTTGAAAGCTAAATAAAGATGTGTTATTGAACAAAAGAAAAAAGATTTGTCATGTCATTATTGTCCAACCTCCTCTTTTACATTTGTCCAACCCACACTCCACTACACACACAGACAGACAGATAGATGATAGATTAAATGGATAGACAGATCTACATATAGATAGATCTATAGATGCATACAGTACATCTGTCTATTCATATATCTATCTATAGATATATCTGGATAGATATATCTTTTGATAGATGTATGGATAGTGTAGGGTGCCTGTCCACTGTCCGGATTACATCCGAATTAGCTACAGATTGGATGCTGCGTACTTGTAGTCCCATCGGATGATGCCTGCACACACCCGCCAAAAGACCCCCTGCACACACCTGAACAGTCCCGCACACACCCACATAGCCCCGCACACACCCGAACAGTCCCACACACACCCGAACAGCCCCGCACACACCCGAACAGTCCCGCACACACCCAAACAGCCCCGCACACACCTGAATAGTTCCGTACACACCAGAACAGCCAGGCACACACCCGCACAGCCCCGCACACACCCGCTCAGTCCCGCACACACCCAAACAGCCCCGCACACACCCGAATAGTTCCGCACACACCCGAACAGACAGGCACACACCCGCACAGCCCCGCACACACCCGCACATCCCTGCACACACCTGAACAGCTCCGTACACAACGGAACAGCCCCACACACACCAGAATAGCCCTGCACACACCCAAACAGTCCCGCACACACCTGCACAGCCCCACACACACGCACAGTCCCACACACACCCGCACAGTCCCACACACACCCGAACAGTCCCGCACACACCCGCACACATCTGAACAGCCCGAAGACCCTGCCCACACACACATACATGCACACAGTCACCGCCCACACTCTGCCCACGCACTTCCCTCCTCCCGAACTGCAGTGTTTCTTGGACCCACATCTGCAGCACAACTGCAGATCTTTTTTACATCTGTGGTTTTGCTGCCGATGTGCCCGACTCAATGCAAGTCTAAGGGTGCAGAAACGCTGCAGTTTGGCACAAAAAAAGTGACATGCTGCAGAAAAAAAAGCTGCATTTCGGTGCCGCTTTTTCCGCAGCATGTGCACAACAAGTCTGCGGCTCGCATAGGCTTACATTGGTTGTGCACGACACTGCGGATTTGATGCAATTCCATGCGTCAAAAAACGCTGCGGATCTGGAATCAAATCCGCAATGTGTGCACACAGCCTTAGCATTTAGTGAACCTAGCAAAAAAGCCAAGCAAAAAACAAGTGTGGGAGTGCACTTTTTTTGCAATTTCATCGCACTTTGAAAACGAAAAAAGCTCCAGGGGTGAAGGGGTTTAAAACATGGATATGGACATACAGTACAGACTAAAAGTTTGGACACACCTTCTCATTTAAAGAATTTTCTGTATTTTCATGACTATAAAAATTGTACATTCACACTGAAGGCATCAAAACTATGAATTAACACATGTGGAATTACATACTTAACAAAAAAGTGTGAAACAACTGAAATTATGTCTTATATTCTAGGTTCTTCAAAGTAGCCACCTTTTGCTTTGATGACTGCTTTGCACACTCTTGGCATTCTCTTGACGAGCTTCAAGAGGTAGTCACCAGGAATGGTTTTCACTTCACAGGTGTGCCCTGTCAGGCTTAAGAAGTGGGATTTTTTGCCTTATAAATGGTGTTAGGACCATCAGTTTTGTTGTGCAGAAATCTGGTGGATACACAGCTGATAGTCCTACTGAAAAGACTGTTAGAATATGTATTATGGCAATAAAAAGCAGCTAAGTAAAGAAAATGATTGGCCATCATTACTTTAAGAAATGAAGGTCAGTCGGTCCAAAAAATTTGGAAAGCTTTGAAAGTGTCCCCAAGTGCAGTGGCAAAAACCATCAAGCGCTGCAAAGAAAGTGGCTCACATGAGGACCGCCCCAGGAAAGGAAGACAAAGAGTTACCTCTGCTTCTGGGGATAAGCTTATCCGAGTCACCAGCCTCATAAATCGCAGGTTAACAGCAGCTCAGATTAGAGACCAGGTCAATGCCACACAAAGTTCTAGCAGCAGACACATCTCTACAACAACTGTTAAGAGGATACTTTGTGCAGCAGGCCTTCATGGTAAAATAGCTGCTAGGAAACCACTGCTAAGGACAGGCAACAAGCAGAAGAGACTTAAACAAACCACAACGGGAAACATATAGCTAAGTCTGTCACACATGCTCAACACCCTGGGTGAGCAAAAACAGACTAATAAGAAAAGTGGACACTCCAACATGCATATCGTATGAACAAAAAAAGGAAATAAGAGTTAAAGTCCAGAGTTTTTTTTATAAAAGGGTATAAATTTATTCAAACAATACATATTTATATGTGTACAAAACAGTTGTATTCAAAAAGTTTTTCCAGTAATCAAAGAAATGCAGCGAAAGAACAGGCGGATGAAGAAAGGCGGAAGAACCAGATATCACCGCATATCTCATAAAAGGTTAGCCAGCGACACACTGCAGCACTGCCCCCTGACAAAGCCAACGCAAAACAAGCTTGGGCTGCGTGGTGGAGTGCCAGTGTTCACCGCATGATGGGTAAGAGCCTGTGGATAATAAAAACAACCCAAAATGAAAGAAAGTAGTGCACTATGCCTCCACATGCTCACAACCACAGTGGGGGAGCCTATCCGGGAGGCATGCTTTCTAAAGCGAATAAAGGGGACACTCCTATAAACACTATTACAATACGAGAAAAATGGAGTTAATGTCCACACGATATTTGAAAAATCTTAATAATTTATTATTACCAAAAGATATCACAACAATACATTATAATAATTTAATCATAAAAGTAGAACCGGCTAGACAAAAATGGCTATAGCACAGAAAAACAGAGAACGGTGCGGACCTCAGGTTGGTGCCAAAAAATACACCAATTATATGCAAAGTGCAATATCATATATTGGTAGGTACACGGGGGGAGCCTAGTTATAAATATAAAGTGTCTGAAAGAGCCCTGTACACTGACTCTTCCTGTATCATAGCACACCCATATCCCCGGATGCTTACCAATCTCCAGGCGCCAAAACCGAGCCGCACCGTCGCCCCAACGCGCGTTTCGCGTTGGCTTCGTCAGGGGGCGCCCCCTGACGAAGCCAACGCGAAACGCGCGTTGGGGCGACGGTGCGGCTCGGTTTTGGCGCCTGGAGATTGGTAAGCATCCGGGGATATGGGTGTGTTATGATACAGGAAGAGTCAGTGTACAGGGCTCTTTCAGACACTTTATATTTATAACTAGGCTCCCCCCGTGTACCTACCAATATATGATATTGCACTTTGCATATAATTGGTGTATTTTTTGGCACCAACCTGAGGTCCGCACCGTTCTCTGTTTTTCTGTGCTATAGCCATTTTTGTCTAGCCGGTTCTACTTTTATGATGAAATTATTATAATGTATTGTTGTGATATCTTTTGGTAATAATAAATTATTAAGATTTTTCAAATATCGTGTGGACATTAACTCCATTTTTCTCGTATTGTAAGAGCCTGTGGATGTAGGGGATATTATTGTAGTTGGGCACTGGCCCGTATGCTACTGAGTGGATGTATTTTCACCCCCCCTGTCCCCACTTCTCTTTTCCCTGGATTAAAAAGCACTATGCACTTTTGATATTTATGAGATATGCGGTGATATCTGGTTCTTCCGCCTTTCTTCATGCGCCTGTTCTTTTGCTGCATTTCTTTGATTACTGAAAAAACTTTTTTAATACAACTGTTTTGTACACATATAAATATGTATTGTTTGAATATATTTATACCCTTTTATAAAAAAAATCTGGACTTTAACTCCTATTTCCTCTTTTTGTTCATACAATAAGCAGAAGAGACTTGTTTGGGCTAAAGAACTCAAGGAATGGTCATTAGACCAGTGGAAATCTGTGCTATGGTCTGATGAGTCC
This sequence comes from Ranitomeya variabilis, assembly GCF_051348905.1. Lineage (NCBI taxonomy): Eukaryota > Metazoa > Chordata > Amphibia > Anura > Dendrobatidae > Ranitomeya > Ranitomeya variabilis. The sequence continues at coordinate 288,767,154 of NC_135237.1, forward strand.
AAATTTGAGATCTTTGCTTCCAACCACCGTGTCTTTGTGTGACTCAGAAAAGGTGAACGGATGGACTCTACATGCCTGGTTCCCACCGTGAAGCATGGAGGAGGAGGTGTGATGGTGTGGGGGTGCTTTGCTGGTGACACTGTTGGAGATTTATTCAAAATTGAAGGCATACTGAACCAGCATGGCTACCACACCATCTTGCAGCGGCATGCTATTCCATCCAGTTTGTGTTTAGTTGGACCATCATTTATTTTTCAACAGGACAATGACCCCAAACACATCTCCAGGCTGTGTAAGGGCTATTTGACCAAGGAGGAGAGTGATGGGGTGCCACGCCAGATGACCTGGCCTCCACAGTCACCAGACCTGAACCCAATCGAGATGGTTTGGGGTGAGCTGGACTGCAGAGTGAAGGCAAAAGGGCCAACAAGTGCTAAGCATCTCTCGAAACTCCTTCAGGATTGTTGGAAGACCATTCCCGGTGACTACCTCTTGAAGCTCATCAAGAGAATGCCAAGAGTGTGCAAAGCAGTCATCAAAGCAAAAGGTGGCTACTTTGAAGAACCTAGAATATAAGACATAATTTCAGTTGTTTCACACTTTTTTGTTAAGTATATAATTTCACATGTGTTAATTCATAGTTTTGATGCCTTCAATGTGAATGTACAATTTTCAAAGTCATGAAAATACAGAAAAATCTTTAAATTAGAAGGTGTGTCCAAACTTTTGGTCTGCACTGTATCTATGGAAATAGATATAGATATATTGATATATCTCTGCATGTATCTATCTATCCATCCCATATCTATCTATCTATCTATCTATCTATCTATCTATCTATCTATCAATCTATCTGTGTGTAATGGAGTGTGGGTTGGACAAATGTAAAAGAGGAGGTTGGACAGAAATGACATCACAAATCTTTTTGGAGATAGAGAAGGGAGAGGAGGGAGGGGTTGGGGTGTGTTTTGGAGTGGGTGTGCTAGGTTCGGGCTTAGAGGCCTGTGCAATGCATCATGGCACTTGTACAATAAGTCAGGAGAAAGGAAGTTGTCGATTAACCCCATGAGAGCTGGATCCAGCACTGAAGATGTGCTGCTACAGCATGATAAAAGGTAATATTGCTAAAATAAACACAGTGGATGTTTTCAGTGGCACATAATAGCAATATTTATGAAAAAAAAAAGTTATTGTAGTGGACAACTTCTTTAATGTCTATTTATACTTCCAGATTATCATGAATGGTCATTTCTTGGAACGCTCCTTTCACAATAATTTGACCAACTAAACGGGCTGCCGATAACGCATGAACAACAAATACACTTGTTCATTCAGTGCAATGGTATTTTGGTCTGCACAAAAGATCATCATTCTTAGCAGCGAAATGTCCTGTGTACGCCATATCTATGCTGCCGTGAACAATGGCATCCTATGCGTACTGAGTGATCTAATACAAATCATAGTCATCGTTAAGAGCAGTCTGCCAATATAAACACGCTATTAAACGACCAATAATTAGTAAATATTTAGCGGTTATTTAAAGGGAACCTGTCACCCCCCTAAGGCGTTTGTAACTAAAAGAGCCACCTTGTGCAGCACTAATGCTGCATTGTGACAAGGTGGCTCTTTTAGTTATGCTCCCTGCACACGCTGAAATAAACGCTTATAAAATGTGCCCCCTCATACCGTGAAATCGTCTCGGGGCGGGTCTTTCCCCCCTAATCAGATGCAGCACAGCCATCACACTGGGCCTGTGTGCGTCAGGTAATGTAGACCCACATTTAGAGTCACTTCCTCAAAGATCTCAAGTCAGATACTGATTACTTTGTTTTCAATGGTTTCCGTGATGTGAAGTGGTTAACCCAAAAGTTTGATATTTTTAGAGCACTGGCTATGAAACAAGCCTCATAACTAGTGATGAACGAATATACTCGTTACTCGAGATTTCCCGAGCACGCTCGGGTGTCCTCCGAGTATTTTTTAGCGCTCGGAGATTTAGTTTTCATCACCGCAGCTGAATGATTTACATCTGTTAGCCAGCATAAGTGCATGTGGGGGATGACTGGTTGCTAGGGAGTCCCCACATGTACTTATGCTGGCTAAGAGATGTAAATCATTCAGCTGAGGTGAGGAAAACTAAATCTCCGAGCACTAAAAAATACTCGGAGGACACCCGAGCATGCTCGGGAAATCTCAAGTGACTAGTATATTCGCTCATCACTATTCATAACTTATTTCTATACATAAATACCTTATTTCTATTCATGTATAAGACTTTAATATTGAAGCTTCATTTTGGAAAATGTTCATACCCTTCTTTGTAAACCAATCTGTTGAAATGGGTTATCTACAGGCTTCAATGTGTAAATTCTGCTAACACCAAGATAAATCACTTCCTTCTCACAGTTATTCAATCTGATGTGTACTCTTAAGAAGCTATAAATATAACATGTTCAAAAATGTTTCCATAAATATGTATGCTCAGTTTGCAAAAGAAATATCTGGCAGTTACTATGTCCATTTACTTTATCTCAAGAAGCAAACCCCAAGAAAATAGATGGTGTTAGATGACTTGGATCAAAGTCAAGGATTATATATATATATATACATATATATATGTATATATATATACATATGTATACTAGCTGAAGAGCCCGGCGTTGCCCGGGCATAGTATCCCCTGTATATAGTATATATCTGTATGCCATCTCCTCCTGTATATATTATATACCTGTATGTTATCTCCCCTGTACATAGTATATACCTGTATGTCATCTCCCCTGTATATAGTATATACTGGTATGTCATCTCCCCCTGTATATAGTATGTACCTGTGTGTCATCTCCTTCTTTATATAGTATATACCTGTATGCCATCTCCTTTTGTATATAGTATATACACCTGTATGTCATCTCCCCTGTATATAGTATACTAGCTGAAGAGCCCGGCATTGCACGGGCGTAGTAACTAACTGTGGTTAGTTATAACAAATTATACTGATTATCCTCCATCCCATAGTCCCATGCCCAAATACCCATCAAACATATCCTCCATCCCATAGTCCCGTTCCCATATACCCATCATACATAACATCCATCCCATAGTCCCGTGCCCATATACCCATCATAGACATCCTCCATCCCATAGTCCCGTGCCCATATACCAATCAAACACATCCTCCATCCCATAGTCCTGTGCCCATATACCCATCATACATCCTCCATCCCATAGTCCCGTGCCCATATACCCATCAAACATCCTCCATCCCATAGTCCCGTGCCCTCATACCCATCTATATATATAATTGTCTAAAGGTTTTTCTGTCTGTCTGTCCTGGAAATCCTGCGTCTCTGATTGGTCGAGGCCGCCAGGCACAGCGACGGGCACAGTATGGCGACGATGATGTCATAAAGGTTGCCTCGACCAATCAGCGACGGGCACAGTCTGCCGCGAATTCGCCTCGACCAATCAGCGAACGGCACAGTATCGACGTAGATGTCATAATGGTTGCCATGGCAACGATGATGTCATAAAGGTTGCCTCGACCAATCAGCAACGGGCACAGTCTGCCGCGAATTCTGGAATCATCATTGTCCATATACTACGGGGACATGCATATTCTAGAATACCCAATGCATTAGAATCGGGCCACAGTCTAGTCATACATATCCTCCATCCCATAGTCCCTTGCCAATATACCCATCACACATCCTCCATCCCGTAGTTCCATGCCCATATACCTATTATGACATAATCTTCGCCATGGCAACCGTTCTGACGTCATCGTCACCATTGCAGCCTAATATGACATCATCGTCACCATGGCAACCTTTATGATACCATCATCACCATGACAACCATTATGACGTAATTGTCGATATATACACACATACACTTGTTTTTATATATATATAGATATATATGTGAAAATTGCAAACTGCCATTGTAGTGACCGTTACGTTTTAGTGCCTGTACATTTTGCCAAGCTCATGCTCCTGTAAATTAGATTGGCTCTCATTGCTACAGAAATGCCAAACATGTGGACACTTAAGCACAGTGGGGCTCAGAAGGGAGGTGGCATTAGGATTTGGGAGCACAAAATTTTGCCGATTTTTTTTGGGGGATGGGTGAGGGGCATTTTGCTTTTCCAGTCTTTGTACTACCAGTAATGTGGAAACCCACTACATTTCCGCTAACAGATGATGGACCTGAGTGGGGACTTGCTTTTTTGTGGATTGAGTTGAAGATTTTTTTGGGGAACATTTTACATAACAATTTGGATCACATTTGTCAGGCACTCTATGCTGAGTACTTATATTGGGGTTTCCCTTTAAATGTTTGAGTGATGTAATTCAGCTCTAACCACCGAGGGATCCATTGGCTATAATGAGACAGCAGAGCTACTCTGGACTCTGTCTTGCCTCTGTTCAGCAGTGACCTTCTTTTCAGAGGTGCAAAAAACTGTGGCCGACGGTGTCCACAGTGCCTCCATCTGCCTCATTAGAGGGAATCTTCTGCCGGGGTTCTGTCTGAATCCTGTATTTCAGAGAATTACACAGAAACCCTGGTGTAAGCGCTTAGAAGAGCCTTACTGCCATCTTTGGGAGGCTGAATGTAAAAAATCAACAGCAGGTGAACAATTTTTTAAAAATAAATTTTTACGCCGTTCTTCGTGCAGTATAAGTGATTAGACGACTTTATTTACCCGGTCGATGTGATTACAGCGATAACAAATATATATATATGGTTTTTATGTTTGGCTGCTGTCATACACTAAGTCTAGGTTCTCATTAGCGTTTATGCGTGCAGAGTATCATGCATGCGCAAACGCATTCCAAAACGCATGCAAACACATGTTTACGCATGATCTTATGCATGACAGCAAAAAAATACTGCGTTTGTATGGATGTTTGCATGCATTTGAGTTGTTTATGCGCATGATTATGGTATTTTTAAATGGGCATGGCTTAGTGATTTCTCTTTTTAGACCCTGCACAGATGAAATCCTCTTCTTTTGATGCTGTTTCCTGCTGCAAGATAGATCTTAGTGTGGAGAGCTTCAATCTGAATCTGGATTTATCATTGAAATTGGCTTTTGCTGTGGCTTGTAAGGAAGAAAGAAGAAGAGAAAGACGGAGAAGACGTCATCGTCGCAATTGGCAGCACCCCATTGTTGAAGTCTGAGAGAGCCGTGGAGCCTACCACTCATTGTACACTGAGCTTTGTGAAAACCTGCAAAAGTTTTTTGAATACACGAGGATGTCTGAACACAGCTTCGATGAATTGCTGCATCGTGTGCGAGGATCCATCTCCAGGCAGGACATGCAACTACGTAGAGCAATTCATGCTGAGGAACGTCTTTTGGTGATTTTGAAAGGGAAACACCTGTAAATAATATTCTTGTTATAAAAGCCATGTACTGATTATGTTCCCGTTTTCTTTTCCACAGACTCCTGGCTACTGGAGAGACCTTAATATCTTTACATTTTCAATTTTGGATTGGACTGTCCACCCTTTCTGGGATTGTTGGAGACACCTGCCATGCATTATGTGACGTTCTGGGTGCAGAATTCCTCCCCCAACCCACAACTGAACTCTGGTTGAAAAATGAAGAAAAATTCAAGGAAATTTGTAATTTTCCCAACTGTGTGGGGGCTGTGGACGGCAAACACGTTTGGATTCTTAAACCTGCTGGAAGTGGTTCTGAGTACTTCAATTATAAAAAAAGCAGTCCAAATAGAAGAAAAAAGAAAAAAAGAAAAAAATGAATGGCACTGAGATAAATGTAATGAGTAGTGTTGAGCGATACCGTCCGATACTTGAAAGTATCGGTATCGGAAAGTATCGGCCGATACCGGCAAAGTATCGGATCCAATCCGATACCGATACCCGATACCAATACAAGTCAATGGGACTCATGTATCGGACGGTATCCCTGATGGTTCCCAGGGTCTGAAGGAGAGGAAACTCTCCTTCAGGCCCTGGGAACCATATAAATGTGTAAAAGAAAGAATTAAAATAAAAAATATCGCTATCCTCACCTCTCCGACGCAGCCGGGACTTCAGCGAGGGAACCGGCAGCGTTGTTTGTTTAAAATTCGCGCTATTACTTGGTTACGTGAATTCCCGGCTTGTGATTGGTCAGGTCGGCCATGTTGCCGGGACGCGGACCAATCACAGCAAGCCGTGACGAAATTACGTCACGGCTTGCTGTGATTGGTCCGCGTCCCGGCAATATGGCCGCCCTGACCAATCACAAGCCGTGACGTCACGGGAGGCTGGACACGCGCTCATTTTAAAATGGGCGCGTGTCCAGCCTCCCGTGACGTCACGGCTTGTGATTGGTTGCGCCGCGGTCAACCAATCACAAGCCGGGAGGCTGGACGCGCTCATTTTAAAATGGGCGCGTGTCCAGCCTCCCGTGACGTCACGGCTTGTGATTGGTCAGGGCGGCCATATTGCCGGGACGCGGACCAATCACAGCAAGCCGTGACGTAATTTCGTCACGGCTTGCTGTGATTGGTCCGCGTCCCGGCAACATGGCCGACCTGACCAATCACAAGCCGGGAATTCACGTAACCAAGTAATAGCGCGAATTTTAAACAAACAACGCTGCCGGTTCCCTCGCTGAAGTCCCGGCTGCGTCGGAGAGGTGAGGATAGCGATATTTTTTATTTTAATTCTCTCTTTTACACATTTTAACATTAATGTTGTTGCGATACCCGATACCCGATACCACAAGAGTATCGGAATCCCGGTATCGGAATTCCGATACAGCAAGTATCGGCCGATACCCGATACTTGCAGCATCGGAATGCTCAACACTAGTAATGAGTAGTGTTGAGCATTCCGATACCGCAAGTATCGGGTATCGGCCGATATTTGCTGTATCGGAATTCCGATACCGAGATCCGATACTTTTGTGGTATCGGGTATCGGTATCGAAACAACATTAATGTGTAAAATAAAGAATTACAATAAAAAATATTGCTATACTCACCTCTCCGACGCAGCCTGCACCTTACCGAGGGAACCGGCAGCGTTATTTGCTTAAAATTCGCGCTTTAACTTCCTTACGTGAAGTCCCGGCTTGTGATTGGTCGCGCGCCGCCCATGTGGCCGCGACGCGACCAATCACAGCAAGCCGTGATGTAATTTCAGGTCCTTCAGGATTTTAAAATTACGTTCCGGCTTTGTGATTGGTCGCGTCGCGGTCACATGGGCGACGCGACCAATCACAAGCCGTGACGTCACGGGAGGCAGGACACGCGCGCATTTTAAAATGCGCGCGTGTCCAGCCTCCCGTGACGTCACGGCTTGTGATTGGTCGCGTCGCCCATGTGACCGCGACGCGACCAATCACAAAGTCGGAACGTAATTTTAAAATCCTGAAGGACCTGTACTTTTTTCTGACTGTAATATTGACACCTTGAATGTAACTTTAATAATAAACACCTTAACTGTAACACCCCTTACTACTTCATTCAACAATGCATTCAACAATACGCACATGTTTAAATACAGAGATAAATACTTCACTCAACAATACACTTAACAATACACACATGTTTAAATAAAGTTTAATGTTTTTTGGCATTTTTACGTTTCCTGGATTTGGTTTTGCTGCTTCCTCCACCTTTTCCTTCCTGTTGATTCATGGTGGGAGTGGAAGTCTGTGCTGCTGCACTCAGCTGCATGGTAGAAGTAGAAGGCTGGGCTGCTGCACTCGGCTGCATGGTAGAAGTGAAAGGCTGGGCTGCTGCACTCGGCTGCATGGTTGAAGGGGAAGGCTGGGCTGCTGCACTTGGCTGCATGGTGTAGCTGGATAGTGTTAGAACAGTCCTAATGTCCAGCGGTGGTTGTGGTAGTGGTGGATAGTGCCACTGATGCTGTCCTGGAGCTTGTTACCCTGTAGTGAAAGAACTTGGTGCCTTCAGCTGATATCGGGACCACTGCATGGCGTTGGTGTAAGCATCCTGACAGGCCTTCATCCCATAGAGCTGGAGATCATGACTAAGGTTATGCGTTACACCCCGTTCTATAGTGGAAAAATAATGTTGCACCGGTCTATTAAGGTCAGCTTCCAGGCAGTCAAGACGTCTGTGGACGTCCTGGACAAGATATTCAAGATGCTGACAAATCCGCGCTCCTCCAAAATCAGGCAAAGGAATCACAAAGTGCAGAAGAGTTGCATACTTTATTCAGAGCTTTAAAACTATGCGTTTCATGGACATCCTGTCCACTTTCTCAGGTGGCTATGTACCTGAGGAAGTGGACAGGACATCCATGAAACACGTAGTTTTATAGCCATGAATAAAGTATGCAACTCTTCTGAACTCTTTGATTCCCTTGCCTGATTTTGGAGGAGAGTGGGTTTGTCGGCATCTTGAATATCCTATCCAGAATTTCATCCCAGTCTGGAAGACTGAGCTTAAGTGAATAAACTCAGGCATGACTGACCTCTCCCAGGTCCTCTGCTGCTGGCAACCAGACCCAAGTAAAGTAGTGGCAGAGAGCTGGGAGAGGGGAAAACCTAATGGATCGACTTCCTCCTCCCCAGCCTGTGAAGCCTGCCTGGCTGCTCCATCACTGGTGGATTGATTGGGCCTGTTCGTTGGCTGGTCAATGAGGGGGTGCTCCAACAGAGGACGATCCAGGTTCTGTGGTGCTGCACCAGGTTCTATGTGGAAAATAAATGAAAAACATTAGTAACAAAATTAAAAGTTTAAACAATAGTAAGAGCAAGCGCAGGCCTCAGAAAAAAAAGCAGCTGATGGTACTTATATTTTCGGACTTTTTGAGCACCCCTTCGAACCCAAATCTCCTCATGTTCTTATTGAAGCGATCCGTCATCAAGCACCAACACATTTTTACTCTCTCCACTGTGAAGGGGGAAAAAAAAAATTATTGTAAAAAGACTCCAACATTTACAGCAAAACCGACGCATAAAAAACCACATTGCAATACTTATGAAAATCCTTTCTAACTTGCATGGTCCCAATCATCCAACAGCGATCTGGCCACTTCTTCCCAGAGTCATCGGATCAAGGCTGAGTCGGAATGATTCCGATCACGGGTGTCCCACAACGCTGCCCACTCTTGCACAGCTTGAATAAGGACTTCGTTATCTATATCCGGTTGTCCTTCCTCACGTTGTGGAACCTATAGATGAAAAAAATAATAATTTGTAAGTAAAACTCAAAATAAATTCAATTACACCTCTGATAAAGGCTACTTATACCCGGTCTTTCCTCTTCAGCAACTTGAGGCCAACGACCCTGGGAAGAATCATTTCCACTAGCCTGCTCTTCTGCACTGGCAGGTACCTGTAAAGAAGATACATGATTTCACACATGATTATATAGGTCACCAGTATATATACACACAAGGATATCAAAAAATACAGACAAAAAGATCAATTGAATATGAGGAGAACTTGAGTCATAATGTATCTCAAAATATAAATATTTTATTAAGGGTAGATATTTACCACAGACTAAATACAATTACATATAATAGAATATGATAAAATAGTGTGACCCCCCCAAAAAAAAAAACCAAGAGTATGGACTACTCTTCCTTTTTGTAATTCTTGTGCCTCGATATCTTTAAATGCATGGTGTGGGCCCCTTCTCCAGATATATTCTTACCACCTTTTGGTTGGTCTCTTTATTATATTTTAATATTTTATGCTTTTTAACACGTGTTTGTCTTCAGACTTTTAGTTTTATATGTGATCCATGTTGGAATTGGACAACAAGGACGATCTGTGGATGCACTTTTTTCACTTGCAAGTCACTACACCGTCAAGTCTGGCATAATTAACCATAATGGACTTAGTAATCTTTGTATCACTTTTTAAAATATTCATATATTATAATATTGTTGTGTAATTTATAAGTATGCACAATACATACTTCAACTAATATGCACTTTGTAATGATCACAATGTTATTTGAATATTTATATACTATAAAATTGTTCTGTAAAAAAAAATATATACCGTATATACTCGAGTATAAGCTGAGATTTTCAGCCCAAATTTTTGGGCTGAAAGTGCCCCTCTCGGCTTATACTCGAGTCATGATCGGTGGTGGGGTCGGCGGGTGAGCACTGTCATATACTTACCTAGTCCCGGCGATCCTGGCGCTCCCCCTGCCTGTCACACTGTCTTCGGTGCCGCAGCCTCTTCCCCTGAGCGGTCACGTGGGACCGCTCATTAGAGAAATGAATAGGCGGCTCCACCTCCCATAGGGCCTATTCATTTCTCTAATGAAGCGGTGCCGGTGACCGCTGATAGAGAAAGAGGCTGCGGCACCGAAGACCAGCTGCTGGGGGAAGGAGCGGGACGCCGGGAGCAGGTAAGTATGACATATTCACCTGTCCTCGTTCCACACGCCGGGCGTCGCGCCATCTTCCCGGCGTCTCTCCAGTCTGACTGTTCAGGCAGAGGGCGCGATGACGCATATAGTGTGCGCGCCGCCCTCTGCCTGATCAGTCAGTGCGGAGAGACGCCTGGAAGATGGCGCCGAGGAGCTGCAAGAGAGGTGAGTATGTGTTTTTTTTTTTTTATTGCAGCAGCAGCAACAGCTATGGGGCAATAATGGACGGTGCAGAGCACTATATGGCACAGCTATGGGGCAATGGTGCAGAGCACTATATGGCACAGCTATGGGGCAATGGTGCAGAGCACTATATGGCACAGCTATGGGGCAATGGTGCAGAGCACTATATGGCACAGCTATGGGGCAATGGTGCAGAGCACTATATGGCACAGCTATGGGGCAATGGTGCAGAGCACTATATATATGGCACAGCTATGGGGCAACGGTGCAGAGCACTATATGGCACAGCTATGGGGCAATGGTGCAGAGCACTATATGGCACAGCTATGGGGCAATGGTGCAGAGTACTATATGGCAGAGCTATGGGGCAATGGTGCAGAGCACTATATATATGGCACAGCTATGGGGCAATGGTGCAGAGCACTATATATATGGCACAGCTATGGGGCAATGGTGCAGAGCACTATATGGCACAGCTATGGGGCAACGGTGCAGAGCATTATATATATGGCACAGCTATGGGGCAACGGTGCAGAGCATTATATATATGGCACAGCTATGGGGGAACGGTGCAGAGCATTGTATATATGGCACAGCTTTATGTGGAGCATCTATGGGGCCATAATGAACGGTGCAGAGCATTATATGTGGCACAGCTTTATGTGGAGCATCTATGGGGCCATAATGAACGGTATGGAGTATCTATTTTTAATTTTGAAATTCACCGGTACCTGCTGCATTTTCCACCCTAGGCTTATACTCGAGTCAATAAGTTTTCCCAGTTTTTTGTGGCAAAATTAGGGGGGTCGGCTTATACTCGGGTCGGCTTATACTCGAGTATATACGGTATATATGCTGGACTATAATGGTCAGGCAAATATACCATGTTTGTTACACATGCAGTTTGTTTATTCATCTATCATTATTAGGGTTGAGCGACTTTTATTTTTATAGGATCGGGTCGGGTTTCACGAAACCCGACTTTCTCAAAAGTTGGGTCGAGTGAAATCGGCCGATCCTATAAAAAAGTCGGGGTCGGGGTCGGCCGAAACACGAAACCCAATGCAGTGCAATGGGATACTATGGTTCCCATGGTCTGAAGGAGAGGAAACTCTCCTTCAGGCCCTGGGATCCATATTAATGTGTAAAATAAAGAATCAAAATAAAAAATATTGATATACTCACCCTCAGACGCGCCCTGGTACTAATCGGCAGGCTTCCTTCCTAAGAATGAGCGCGTGAATGACCTGCGGTGATGTCGCGGCTTGTGATTGGTCCCGAGCGGTCACATGGACAAGCCGCGACATCATCTAAGGTCCTTCACGTGCTCATTCTTAGGAAGTAAGGCTGCCGGAAAGAAGCAGGGCGCGTCCGAGGGTGAGTATATTCCTATTAGGTATATACTCACCCTCGGACGCGCCCTGCTTCTTTCCGGCAGCCTTCCTTCCTAAGAATGAGCGCGTGAAGGACCTTAGATGATGTCGCGGCTTGTCCATGTGACCGCTCGTGACCAATCACAAGCCGCGATGTCACCGCAGGTCATTCAAGCGCTCATTCTTAGGAAGGAAGCCTGCCGATTAGTACCAGGGCGCGTCCGAGGGTGAGTATATCAATATTTTTTATTTTGATTCTTTATTTTACACTTAAATATGGATTCCGATACCGATTCCCGATATCGCAAACATATCGGAACTCGGTATCGAAATTCCGATACCAGATTCAGAAGATCGCCGACCTCATGGCCGACCCCACACAGGGGTCGGGTCGGGTTTCATGAAACCCGACTTTGCCAAAAGTCGGCGACTTCTGAAAATGGCCGACCCGTTTCGCTCAACCCTAATCATTATTTATATATGTATTATTCATTATATATAATTTTTTATTTTACAAATGCACTTTTTGCACATATTTGGTCTTGATCCACAGACCTAACAATCAGTTAGTCACTTGTTTGTACCAAAACTAATCAGTTCCACCTATATCTATCACCATGTTTAGTGCTAGCATGCATTGCTAAAAACAATTACAATGTATCAGACATAAGATATGCATCAATAAATCAAGGGTTAATTACCCATATTGTGTCTCCTTTTGTTAACGATGTGATCACAAACCCGACGTACATTTCGCGAGTATAAAGACTCGCTTCCTCAAGGGGGCGTGGTCTAAATAGCCAACTCACTGATCTTAAATAGCCAGCTGATCCGATCACATGGTCGGATGTAGCCAATAACATGTCATGTCTTTACAATGCACAGGTCCTTGCTCTGAAAACTTCCTAACCCATGTACTGCAGCTGGGGGATAAGGTCGACGCAAAACCCCACACCACCCAGCAAGACAGACAAGGGGATAGAGGAGAGGACAGAAGCACAGAGTCCCAATGCATTTTAAAAATTATTTTGTGATATATACTGTATATATTTTTTTAATTTTTCAACTTTTTTTTACTTTTACATTTTTTGCTTTGTCTCACTATGGGATTTTCACTTTCTGCAGTCTGATCGCAGTTATAAGGTATAGCAATACAGGAGCATTGCTATGCCTTATAACTGTCAGTGCTGCAGACACAAGTGTTTTAGATCATGCATTGTGCATGATCTAACTAACTTCCCAGTGCCTGGTGACACAAATGTTGTCAAGACGACATCACTTCACCATGGCAACGATCGGTAACCGGCTATGGTCTCCTATCCAAGGCAGAAGGTTTTTCTTCCCTCTGCTGGATCTCTAAATGCTGTGATCTCAACGATCGCACCAATTAAGGGGTTAAAGTGTCAGGAGTGGTGCGGGCACCACTCCTGGCACTGAGAGCTGGGTGTCAGCTGTCAGAATCAGCTGACACTCAGTGGCGATCGCTCGCACACGGCCCCTCTGCGCGGGAAGTACTACAAATGTCGGTAAGGGGTTGAACATAAAGATTAGGGTTTGTGATGAGACAGCGTTAATCTGGCCAGTGGTGCAGAGGTGAATTATTCTTAATTATGCCAGACATACTGTTCTTTTGTTCAGTAGGTCAAGCAACATGAGCCATTGGTTCATGTAAGACTGTCCCTTATTTGTTAATTTATGGATTGCCTGCTAATTACGTATTGCATCCACCCCCTGAGGTTTACTAGTCTGCACAACTTGGAGAATAAATATGCAGTCTAATTGAACAAAGAGGGATTGTGACTCTACAGGATGCCACCACAGAAACAATGGTTCAGCTAGTGGAATACAGATCTACAACACTGCCCATCACTGAGCTCACAAAGTTGTTTGGAAAAGCTAGGCGGGAGAATCGGGTCACCTGGCAACATACCTCGCTGTGCTCAGTCACCTTCCTAAGCTTGCTGCTACCTCTTGTTTGTGGGTGCCCACCAAAAGAAGGGTGCTACTGGTTGGGGTAGTTGGCCCTGGATGCTCCGAAATCATGGTGATTCTAATCTTTGGCAAGTCAGTGGAAGAGTGAAACTCTGCCATTTGCACCTTCTTGTGTACTTGCTTGGAATGTACTATATGTTGTTGACTGTTGATGATCCAATAAAGCCTTACCGGAGTATGTTACACTTAACCTGTGTTGTGTGTAGTGTAGTGTTCTGCCTATGTGGAAGCAGTAGAGACATTCAGTGGGATGAACCCTGGCCCATGCAGTCTTCTAAAGGCAGCCAGGATAGTGGACGAGAACATACCTTGATAATTGTGTCTCTACACATAGTGGCAGCAGTGGGATACTACTCAGCCTGTCTTATCTTGGGGAGCTGCAGGGGACTGGTGTTCTTAAAGACCTTCCAAGGGCTCCACAACCAGGGAGGCATATAAGCAGACTCAGTAGACCAAAGTTGAGGCATATACAGTAAGTTTCAGACACCACCATGTCCAACTCCACCAGTTCGGCCTTGGGAAGAGGATTGGAGTGAATATACAGCCATAACAGAAAACAACAACTACAGGAGCTATGCTAACAGGGGCATAACTGTTGCATTCATAGTTACATAGTTACATAGTTAGTAAGGTTGAAGGAAGACTTTAAGTCCATCTAGTTCAACCCATAGCCTAACCTAACATGCCCTAACATGTTGATCCAGATTCGCAGCTGTGTCCAGGCCCGGTGGGTGAGTGGCCTGCCAAAGCCAGCAAATACTTCATCTGGATGCTTGTCCAGAGGCCAGCAGCTGACGTTTGCATGCATATTGAGTGCTTGGCAGTGATGTCATGTACTTCCATATCTTGCACACTGAAGTCAGCTGCCAGCTTCAGCAGAGGAGGCCATGCAGAGGGGATCAAAGGATGGTGAGTATTTTTTTTTTTTTTAAATCAGTGAGTACATGGTGGCCATGCTACTACATGGATTACTGTAGGTTATCCATTTTATTGTATGTATGACTATGGGTGGTCATCACCCACACCCAAGCCAAGTAGCACTCAGATGTGGATCCTTCTGCCACTCCTTCCGTGTATAACCTACACTCTAAGCTTCTATCAGCCACCTCTGAGCTGGCAATGGTGAGTACTCCTGACCATATCGTGGCCTTTGACTGGGGGAGATAGAGTGCAAGGAGATTAGGGGAACCCAATTCACAGTCCCCATCCTAGAGCTTGTCTGCAGTATGGCTGCCCGATCTGGGGGATGAAATCAGGGATTGGTGTATAGATGGGAGAAAGGGCTCTTATATCGGGAAAAGCTGGCATCCTGCCAATAAAAACACTGGAGCCGTGTCCATCAGCTCATGGTATCCCAGCAGTACCGACACCAACTCCTACAATTGGCCCATGATGTCCCTGCAGCTGGGAACATGGGGGTCAAAAGTACCCCGGCCCATCTACTGTGTAGTTTGTTTTGGATGAGGGTTACTCAAGAGGTGCGGAAATACTGTGCCTCTTATCCGGTGTGTTAATGGATGTGGGGAGCACCCTGTTGTGCCCTGCTCCAATTCCTGCCCTTGACATGTGAACTGTTCCTGAGGGTTACCATTGATTTAGAAGGTTCAGTAGTCATCCCCAGCTGTAAAGGAAAGGTGTTCATCCTCACCCTGACTGACTTTGCCACCCACTATGCGGAGGCCGTTGACCAGTCCTTCATAGAAGCTCTACTGGACATCTTTAGTCAAATAGGGTTTCCGCAGGAGGTATTGACTGACCAGGGGGCCAAGTTCCAAAGTGAGCTGATTTAGACCCTCTGGGGGAATCATAGGTCTGCCCCATGAACACCACCTCCTACCACCTTGAAACTAAAGGGTTATATGAGTGCTTCAATGGAGTGCTTAAACAGCTCATTAGCTGGGAATGTGAAGATCAAGGGGGGAGACTGGGAGAAAAACCTGCAGCACCAGCCCTTCTTGGCCTACCAGGAAGTGCTGCAGGATTCTACCTGATACTCTCCCGTCGGATTGCTGAGCAACCGAATAGTACAAGGGCATTTAGAGCTCGTATGAGAGAGTTGGGAGATTCCTATTCTGGATTATGTCCAAAATTTTTGTGAAAAGGTGAGGTAGATCATGGTCTCAGCCAACAGGAAACTAGAAGTAGGTCCGTTCATGAACACCTATCATGTTAACTGGCTAAAAATTTATGAGGGAACGGAGGTCATCAGCTTAGCAGTTTGTTGTTTCCCTTTAGATGACCCTGGTATGGACAAGATCCTGGACTTATTTGTGGAATCCAAATGGGGAATGTTTGTAATGAATGTCCCATTGGGGCAGCGGCTTGGTCCATCACAGAAGCAGTAGTTAACAAAGCTGCTCGGAACATATAAACCCCTGTTCACAAGTCAGCCTGGTCGAACACCCCTCATCCAGGATCATGTCAACATAGGGATAGCCGCTTCACTCAGCCAAACCCTCTGGTGTTGTCAATAAAGAAGACTGAGATGGATGAAATGTTGAATATGGGGGTCATAGTTCCTACCCATATTCCATGGGCTGCCAGTGTAGTGTTGGTGCCCAAAAAAGACATGAGCACTCGCTTTTGTGTAGACTATAGGCATTCTCCAGCATGACATTTGGGATGAAGAACACCCTGACTATCTTGCAGAATATGGTGAACCAGTTACTAGAGCGGCATCAGGGGTATACTCATGTCTACCTAGATGATATCGCTATCTTCAATGAAACCTGGGAAGAGCATCTTCAACACATTTCCCAGGTTCTGCAGAGAGGAACCAAAGTCCAGCTCACCATCTGACCTGACAAGTGCCAGATGGGATTTCTGACGTGCTATACCTGGGACATCAGATGGGAGTGGGTGCATTCGTCTATAACACCAAAAGTAGAAGCTATTACCCAGTGTCCTCATCCATTTAACCAAAAACAATTCTGCCCATTCTTAGGGATCACAAATTATTAACACATGTTTATTCCCAAGAACAGCATAGTGGTGAAGCCCCTCACTGACCTCACCACCAAAATATAGACCTGCAACCTCATCTGGACCCCAGAATGCAAGTGTGATGCCACAGGAAGGCGAATACTAAGAATGGACCCTCTGGACCATGGAACAGACCTACCCCTGGGCGAGCTGACATAGTGGAGACCGACCCCCTATACAGGGATCATCAGGAGCAAGCCCAGAGGTCACTAGAACAACAGTAGCTGATATCAAGAGGAGTAGCTCAAGCAGTGAGCAGGAGCTGGGACTGAATGGAGCCACTGGAGAGTGAGAAATCCAGAGGTGCAGGAGCCGGGAACACAGATACTAGGATACAGACGGGAGCGAGATGGACCCCAGGAGCAGACGTCTTGACGGAACCATGGGAAGACTGAAGTGGAGGCAACTGAAAAGAAAAGGCGAAACAGGGAAAGAGGATTATGCTGCCAGAGCTGAGTACTGGAGTACTGGTATATAGAAGACAGGTGAGGTTACAAAGGCACGAGCATGCGGTTGCAGGCAGAGCAGTGCAAATGTATACGGATAGCAGTAAGGGCACGAGGCGCCAGGTTCAGGCCAGGGTTACAGAGCGAGTAGCAACTGAATAACCGGGCACCTCCCCTTAGAGAAGGTGTCCAGAAATACCCAATGATTCACCCGGATTGGCTGCTGGTGTTTAGTGAGCTAAGGCATCCAAAAGCATCAATTACAGAGAAAATGCGCTGGTACCCTTTAAGGGACCTGACGCATACGCAGACACCGGGAAGAGTGTACGAGCGGAAGCTGAGGAGATACATGGTGGGACCGAGCAGAGACAAAGTGGTGGAGGCCAGGAGAAAAGACAGAGGGACTGAAACTGGCAGCAGGAGGATGGACCGTGGCAGACCAGGTAAGTGACCGACTGGCAGGCCGGCGGGCAGGCACAGTGGCTGTGACAGCTAGTCTGTATTCCTCCAGTTGAAAACCCAGCGAGCCCAGTCTTGACTGTTTCCACCACTGGTTCATTGTCCAAAAGACTTATCGGATAACAGACTGGGAGCCATTCTCAGCTAAGTTGGGGCCGACGGCCAGGTCGATCCGAGAGCCTATGTCTCTCGAAAGCTGTTGGCCCAAGAGAGAGCATATGCCACATTAGAAAAAAAAGATGGCCATAGTCTGGGCCCTGAAAAAATGTCAGCCTTAGGCTTCTTTCACATTTCCGTCTTTCTGCTACCGTCACAATTTTTAGATTTTTGAAAAAGCAGGATCCTGCAAAAAAATTTGCAGGATCCTGCATTTTCCCATAGACTTGTATTGCTGACGGATCGTGACATATGGCCACATGTTGCGTCCGTCGTGCACTGATTGTGTCTGGTTTTGGCGGACCGTCGTCACAGAAAAACGTTCAAGGGAACTTTTTTCTTTACGTCGCATCCAGTGTTTCAGACTGCGCATGCCCAGCAGGAAATATCGCTCTCAGGATCTTTCCTCATCCTGCAGTCTGACAGAAATGTGAAAGCACACACTTCGGTCGGTACGTCGGGCCGACTCTTCGTGATGGCCCTGTACCGACGGAAGTATGAAAGAAGCCTAACCTCTACAGCAAGGCATTCATGGTCCTAACTCCTAACCGATCACAATCCCTAAGTTGCCTGAATGGAAATGCAGACAAACTGACCCAAGAAGTGGAGAAGGATGATTGGAAGCCTCATGTCTGCCAGACCCATCAACAATGACCCACAACAGGATATGGCAGCCGAGACTAATTAAAAATGGGGAGTAATGTGACTACTTAGCGTCAATCTGCCACTGGTGTGTGGGTGAATTTTTCTTAATTATGCCAGATGCACTGTTCCTTTTTTCAGTAGGTCAAGCGACGTGAGTCATTATTTCATGGGAGAGTGTCCATTGACCTTTGTATGTTAATTTGTGGAATACTTGCTGATTACGTATCAGCACCATGAGTTGTACTAGTCTGCACAACTTGATGGACAAATCTGCTATCTAACTGAACAATCGAGCAATGAGGAATTACCTCCCTCCACCTTCACCCAATCATTTGTGACAATCCCCTGAAATGTGAGCTGCGCGATATAAAAGGGTACTGCTCCTGTGACCAGTGTGACTCTACAGTACGTCAGCCCTGAAACTACAGTTCCAGCTGGTAGAATTCAGATCCACTGCCCATCACTGAGCCCACAAAGTTGTTTGGAGATCCCAGATTGGGACACTCAGGTCACCTGGCTACATGCCTAACTCGGTCACCTGACAATAGCTTGCTGCCAGCTCTTTTCTGTGGGGGCCCACCAAAAGAGGGGTGCTACTGTTTGGGACAGTTGCCACTGTATGCTCTCAAGTCAGGGAGCTTCTATCCATCAGCGGAAGGTGAGACTGTCATTTGCACCATATTGTGTACTTTCTGGGAATGTACGATATGTTGCTAACTGTTGGTGATCCAATGACATCTTACCAGTGTGTGGTACACTAACCCTGTGTTATCTGAGTAGTGTTCAGCCAAAGGGGAAAGAAGACGGGCGTTTAGTGGGAAGAGTACTGGCACGTGTTAATTACTTGTCTATGTATTGGAAAAATATGGTGCCCAAAGATAGAAACCAGTAAAAAGATCTTTTTTTTGGTGCATAATTTCTGGACTATTTAGTATAACCTGTTTATTAAAAAATTGTCTTACTTGTAAAAAGCCTTTAAAAAAAATCAAAGTCTTGAAAAAAGGGACTTGTGTTCTCAAATTTCGTTGTACTAATATGATATGCAAAAATCTTATTTTTTCTTTGCTAACTAGTCACTTCCTCTCTTTCCACTGGCCTCCTGAATTTACCATACACTCTGAAAAACAGCTCAAATCCATCTTGGTCTAAGCAAGGTGGATGCCAAGCATTGTTACAGTAGGTGTAAGTTTACGCTGCTTATTAAATTGTTTCAAGAAGGGAGGGGGGTGGAGGAGAGCACAAAGCATAGTAAGAGACCAAGCAGACAAATGTAAAAGCACAGACAGATTGAGCTGTGAGTCGCCCCGCCAGGGCCGTGGGGTACTCGGTAGCGGGTCCTGAGTTTCACAGGGTGATGTCACGGTGGCGACCCGGTCCGTTGTCCAGGGCACCCATGTAAAAGTGAAAGGTCTTTAAAGGGAATAAAGTTTATGTTCGTGACGCCACCTGTGGTATTCGGTCAGTGGGGACTGACGCTGCTTTAAGGTGTCCTCTGGGGTGATGTTATGGCAGCTAGATGGTATAACTTCGCACAGGTGAAGTATATCCAGAGGGCTCCCGGTGTGTAGATGGAAGATGGTGAATGGTGCAGTAAAGAATGAGGACACAGGTTTGCAGTCTCTTTACCTTGTTTGCTGTTGACTTCAGGCAGCCACAATCCAGGGCACCAGATCACAGGGCAGATGAGGTCCAGCCGGCTTGGAGGCAAGTTAGGAGTCCCCTTATCCAGGTGGAAATCAAAGCCTTTCTCTAGCGCCATGGTGTTGTAGTCCCTTACTGCCTATGGCTTCAGATAAGGTCCTCACAGATGTTCTCTCTCTCTGTCCCCCATATAGGATAGGACATAACCCGTATGACTGGTAACTTGAGTCTGTTTATAGGGACTCTAGCACGCCCCGGGCTCTAAAGGTGTCACCGTGTCTCCTGGGTATTAGGGCGGACAAGTAACGTGAAGTTCAGCTGTCCTGCCGGTCTCTGATGTAAGTCGTAGAGAGTCCTTACAACCTCGGTGTTCTGGCTACTGGTTTCTGCACCTCAGAAGGAGGCAGTTTGCTCGGGGCTGGTATCCTCTCCTGTGCTTTGCTCTCCTGCATGCTCTCTGCAATTAATTCGGCTTTCTGTATAATCTCTTTCTGGGAACTGCTGCACTGTGGCTACACAGTTCCGTAAACCCTCTTCTGCCTCAGACTGATCCAGTCTGTTTCCTGGCAAGAACTGTTCCGACCTTTCCCTCCAAAACTACCTTATATATGGGGAGTCACCTAGTGAATAGGATCAAAAGCTCCCCCTGGTGGCCTGGAGTGTGAATGTGTTTCATGCTTGTGTTTACCCAGTGACAGGTATCCCTTCTTGCCTCGAAACATAACATCACTCTCCTCATGAGGAGAGCAATGCTACTGTGATGACCACGACCCTGGGGTGCCACAGCTGCATCTTCAAACAAATGTGTTTCATGTCAGTGTTGGATTCACAGCCACACAGGCCTGTAATGTTATATAATATCTTCCACAGTGCTGCTGGCTTTGTCTGTGTACTACAGGAAAAGAGCAGGAAGCCCCATAGGGTATGTGCACACGTCCGGATTTCTTGCAGAAATTTCCTGAAGAAAACCGGAAATTTTCTGCAAGAAATCCGCATTTTTTTTTTTCGGTTTTTTTCCGTTTTTTTCGCGGTTTTTTTAGCATTCTGCAAGCGTAATTAGCTTGCAGAATGCTAAAGTTTTCCAAGCGATCTGTAGCATCGCTTGGAAAACTGACTGACAGGTTGGTCACACTTGTCAAACATAGCGTTTGACAAGTGTGACCAACTTTTTACTATAGATGCTGCTTTTGCAGCATCTATAGTAAAAGATAGAATGTTTAAAAAAAATAAAAAAAATAAAAAACATGCTTATACTCACCCGCAGACAGCTGATCTCCTCACCGGCGTCCGTTCCGTATAGATGGTGTTTGCGCGCAGGACCTTCCATGACGTCGCGGTTACGTGAGCGGTCACGACCGGTCTTGACCAATCACAAGACGGCGACGTCATCGGCAGGTCCTTCACCGCACACCAGCTACAGGAACTGAAGCGACAGCGTGCAGTGGAGAGGCGGGAAGACATCGAAGGTGAGTATAGGACTATTTTTTATTTTAATTCTTTTTTTTTTACCAATTATATGGTGCCCAGTCCGTGGAGGAGAGTCTCCTCTCCTCCACCCTGGGTACCAACCGCACATAATCTGCTTACTTCCCGCATGGTGTGCACAGCCCCGTGCGGGAAGTAAGCAGATCAATGGACTCCCAGGTGTGCGGAATCCCCTGCAATTCCGCATTTTAATGAACATGTTGCTTTTTTTTCCGCGATGCGATTTTTTCACGGAAAAAAAGGCTACATTTGCACAAAAAATGCGGAATACACTGAAAATAATGGGAGGCACATGTAAGCGTTTTTTTCGCGTTTTTATCACGTTTTTATAGCGAAAAAACGCGAAAAAAACGCGAAAAATACTGAACGTGTGCACATGGCCTTACAGTGGCATGTAAAAGTTTGGGCACAGATGGTCAAAGATACTGTTATTGCAGAGTACTCAAACTTTTACATTGGCCCATTTTCCTTTTTGTAACTTTTAAAATGTAAAAGATGAAAATATATACACTACCATTCAAAAGTTTAGGGTCACCCAGACAATTTTGTGTTTTCCATGAAAACTCATACTTTATTAATCAAATGAGTTGCCAAATGAATTGAAAATCTAGCCCAGACATTGACAAGGTTCAAAAAAAAGATTTTTATTTGAAATAATAATTTTCTCCTTCAAACTTTGCTTTCGTCAAAGAATGCTCCCTTTGGCATCAATTCTAGCATTGCAGACTTTTAACATTCTATCAGTTAATTTGCTGAGGTAATCTGGAGAAATTTCTCCCAATGCTTCCAGAAGCCGCTCCCACAAGTTGGCTTGATGGGCACTTTTTGCGTACCATATGGTCAAGCTGCTCCCACAACAGCTCAATGGCTTTGAGATCTGGTGACTGCGCTGGCAACTCCATTACAGATAGAATACCAGCTGCCTGCTTCTTCCCTAAATAGTTCTTGCATAATTTTGAGCTGTGCTTTGGGCCATTGTCCTGTTGTAGGATGAAATTAGCTCCAATCAAGCGCTGTCCACAGGGTATGGCATGGCACTGCAAAATGGAGTGATAGCCTTCCTTATTCAAAATCCCTTTTACCTTGTACAAATCTCCCACTTTACCAGCACCAAAGCAACCCCAGACCATCACATTACCTCCACCATGCTTGACAGATGGTGTCAGGCACTTTTCCAGCATCTTTTCAGTTGTTCTTTGTCTCACAAAGGTTCTTCTGTGTGATCCAAACACCTCAAACTTGGATTGGACACTTTTTTACAATCTTTCTCTGTTCAATGTCTGTGTTCTTTTGCCCATATTAATCTTTTCCTTTTATTAGCCAGTCTCAGATATGGCTTTTTCTACGCCACTCTGCATCCTGAAGTCGCCTCTTCACTGTAGACGTTGACATTGGTGTTTTTTGTGTACTATTTAATGAAGCTGCCAGTTGAGGACCTGTGAGGTGTTGATTTCTCAAACTACAGACTAATGTACTTGTCTTGTTGCTCAATTGTGCAGCAAGGCCTCCCACTTCTCTTTCTACTCTAGTTAGAGCCTTTTTGTGCTCTCCTCTGAAGGGAGTAGTGCACACCGTTGTAAGAAATTTTCAGTTTCTTGGCAATGTCTCGCATGGAATAGCCTTCATTTCTAAGAACAAGAATAAACTGTTGAGTTTCACATCAATTTTTTTTTTCTGGCCATTTTGAATGTTTAATGGAACCAACAAATGTAATGCACCAGATTCTCAACTAGCTCAAAGGAGGGTCAGGTTTATAGGTTCTCTAATCAGCCAAACTGTTTTCAGCTGTGCTAACATACTTGCATAAGGGTTTTCAAGGGTATTCTAACAATCAATTAGCCTTCTTACAGTTAGCAAACACAAATAACCATAAGAACAGTCGAGTGTAGTGTTGAGCATTCCGATACCGCAAATATCGGGTATCGGCCGATATTTGCTGTATCGGAATTCCGATACCGAGTTCCGATATTTTTGTGATATCGGAAATCGGAATCGGAAGATCCCAGTGTATGGTTCCCAGGGTCTGGAGGAGAGGAGACTCTCTTTCAGGCCCTGGGATCCATATTCATGTAAAAAATAAACAATAAAAATATAAAATATGGATATACTCACCCCTCCGGCGGACCCTGGATCTTAACGATGTAACCGGCAGCCTCCGTTCCTAAGAATGCAGTGAGTGTAGGACCTGCGATGACGTCGCGGCTTGTGATTGGTCGCGTGAGCGGTCACATGAGCAGTCACGCGATCAATCACAAGCCGCGACGTCATCGAAGGTCCTTCACTCTGCATTCTTAGCAACGGAGGCTGCCGGTTACATCGCTAAGTTCCAGGGTCCGCCGGAGGGGTGAGTATATCCATATTTTTTATTTTTATTCTTTATTTTTTACATGAATATGGATCCCAGGGCCTGAAGGAGAGTTTCCTCTCCTTCAGACCCTGGGATCCATCCAGGATACCTTCCGATATTTGTGTCCCATTGACTTGTATTGGTATCGGGTATCAGTATCGGCGAGATCCGATATTTTGCCGGTATCGGCCGATCCAATCCGATACCGATACTTTCGAATATCGGAAGGTATCGCTCAACACTAGTCGAGTGATGATTGTTGGAAATGGTCCTCTATACACGTATGAAGATATTGCATTACAAATCAGACGATTGCAGCTAAAATAGTCATTTACAACATTAACAATGTATAGAGTGTATAATTTAATGTTGGCTTCATTGGAAGAAACTGTGCTTTTCTTTAAAAAATAAGGAAATTTCTAAGTGACCCTAAACTTTTTAACGGTAGTGTATATTTTTTGCCTAAAATACAAAGAAAATGTGTCATCTTTAACTTAAGGCAATCAGATGCCATTTCATCTTCAACTTGCTTAAAGCAAACCTGTTAGCAGGATTTTGCTAAGTAAACTACAGACAATGTCAGGTTGGCAGTATTTAGAGTTGAGCGAATTTGTTCGTATTCGGTCACCAAATCTGAATTTGCCCTATTCGTGCCATATTGGTACCCCATTGTGCCGAATTTATGCTTGATCAGTTCTGAACATATTCGGTAATTTCTACTCCTATTGACTTTAATGACGTTCGGCTGTGTTCGACGAATATTGCAAAAACAATATTTGCTGCCGAATTTTTAAAAATTTGCTCAACTCTAGTAGAGTTAAACTGATTAAAATAATACCTGGGGTGAAGAAATCCATCTTGTAGTTCTTGTGTAATCAGTGTTAGAAGTTTTCAGTTAATAAAATGCCAGTGCTCCAGGGTGTGACTGTAGGCAGAGTCTTATCTTCCTGCTCTAAGGGTACCGTCACACAGTGAAATTTCCATCGCTGCGACGGCACGATTCGTGACGTTGCAGCGTCGTATGAATATCGCTCCAGCGTCGTAGACTGCGGTCACACGGTGCAATCACGGCGCTGGAGCGATGCCGAAGTCCCCAAGTAACCAGGGTAAACATCGGGTTACTAAGCGCAGGGCCGCGCTTAGTAACCCGATGTTTACCCTGGTTACCAGCGTTAACGTAAAAAAAACAAACAGTACATACTTACATTCTGGTGTCTGTCCCTCTGCGTCTCAGCTTCTCTGCACTGTGTAAGCAGCAGAGCCGGAAAGCACAGCGGTGACGTCAGACGTCACCGCTGTGCTCGCTTTCCGGCCGGCAGCCGCTCACAGTGCAGAGAAGCTGAGACGCCGGAGGACAGACACCGGAATGTAAGTATGTACTGTTTGGTTTTTTTACGTTTACGCTTGTAACCAGGGTAAACATCGGGTTACTAAGCGCGGCCCTGCGCTTAGTTACCCGACGTTTACCCTGGTTACAAGCGAACACATCGCTGGATCGCTGTCACACACAACGATCCAGCGATGTCAGCGGGTGATCAAGCGACGAAAGAAAGTTCCATACGATCTGCTACGACGTACGATTCTCAGCGTGATGTCTGATCGCAGTAGCGTGTCAGACACTGCGATATCGTAACGATATCGCTAGAACGTCACGAATCGTACCGTCGTAGCGATGGAAATTTCACTGTGTGACGGTACCCTAAGCTAGAGAAACCAAGGAGAGATCTGCCTACAGGCCACCCCTGTAATGCCTGCTGCAGTGCAGTAGCACACAACCTCCACCAGGAGGTGCAGGTGGAGGAAAACAGGTACACTTGCAGAGAAATCACAGAGCAGCAGGCAGAAGCCACTAGGTGGCAAATAGTAGTCAAAAAAAGCCGGGTCAGAAACAGAAATGGAGCGAAGTACAAGAGGTCACAGCAATACACGTAGTCAGAAACAAGCCAAAGAAGTCAGAGCCAGTCGGGAGCAGGAAAGCCAGAGACGCAAGACAGTCAAAGAGGTCAGAGGGCAAGCCGAGTCAAATTCCAGGGGATCACAACATGGAGCGCAAGTACTGCACAGAGCAAAGTCACAGGGCAACACAGGAACGGGAACTAGGTAAATGGGCAGAGGACAAATCAGGGTATAACGGGTCAGCTGCTTAAGCTAGAGACAGGAACTATAACTGACACTGCTTGCAGGTGACAGCAGACTGAAATAGCCAGAGAGATTCCAAAATGAGGCAAGGAAGATTAATCCCCGCATGACATCCCGGGGAGAGAATAATCAGAAACAAACCCCAGACTGGATCATGACAGACCCGAAGCACAAACATGCTCCTCACCATGGAGACAGAGCGAGACAGACTGTTTGTGCTTCATACAGTCTGTGGGCTTTTCTTTCCTAAGGGTACTGTCACACAGTACCATTTTGATCGCTACGACGGCACGATCCGTGACGTCGCAGCGATCGTATGATTATCGCTCCAGCGTCGTAGACTGCGGTCACACGTTGCAATCACGGCGCTGGAGCGATGCCGAAGTCCCCGGGTAACCAGGGTAAACATCGGGTTACTAAGCGCAGGGCCGCGCTTAGTAACCCGATGTTTACCGTGGTTACCAGCGTAAACGTAAAAAAAACAAACAGTACATACTCACATTCCGGTGTCTGTCCCCGGCGTTCTGCTTCTCTCCACTGTGTAAGCGCCATAGCCGGCAAGCACAGCGGTGACGTCAGACGTCACCGCTGTGCTCGCTTTCCGGCTGGCAGACGCTCACACAGTGGAGAGAAGCTGAGACGCCGGAGGACAGACACCGGAATGTAAGTATGTACTGTTTGTTTTTTTTACGTTTACGCTGGTAACCACGGTAAACATCGGGTTACTAAGCGCGGCCCTGCGCTTAGTTACCCGATGTTTACCCTGGTTACAAGCGAACACATCGCTGGATCGCTGTCACACACAACGATCCAGCGATGTCAGCGGGTGATCAAGCGACGAAAGAAAGTTCCACACGATCTGCTACGACGTACGATTCTCAGCAGGATCCCTGATCGCTGCTGCGTGTCAGACACTGCGATATCGTACCGATATCGCTAGAACGTCACGAATCGTACCGTCGTAGCGATCAAAATGGTACTGTGTGACAGTACCCTTATTAGTTTCTCTGGCTTAGAGCAGGAAGATAAGACCCTGCCTGTAGTCTGGCCCCAGAGCACTGGCATATCATTAACTGAAAACCTCTAACACTGATTACATAAGAACCATAGCAAGAATTTATTCACCTCAGGTATAATTTTAATCAATTTAACAGGGCCAACCTTACTATGACTGTAGTTTACTTAGCAAAATCCTTCTGACAGCATCGTTTTAACAGTTCACAATAAGAGTAATTATGACCAGGGGTGCCCAAACTTTTATATGCCACTGTATTTCTATGTGCTTTGAAAGTGAGAGATCATGGAGGGAAAATCTGGCACAAAATGCAGAATACATATCAAATAATGTCAAATAGTGTACACACAACAATTTATTCTTATATAGTTGTGGCCAAAAGTATTGACACCCCTGCAATTCTGTCAGATAATACTCAGTTTCTTCCTGAAAATGATTGCAAACACAAATTCTTTGGTATTATTATCTTAATTTGTCTTAAATGAAAAAACACAAAAAGAATTGTCCTAAAGCCAAATTGGATATAATTCCACACCAAACATAAAAAAGGGGGTGGACAAAAGTATTGGCACTGTTCGAAAAAGCATGTGATGCTTCTCTAATTTGTGTAATTAACAGCACCTGTAACTTACCTGTGGCACCTAACAGGTGTTGGCAATAACTAAATGACATGGATTAAAGTTGACTCAACCTCTGTCCTGTGTCCTTGTGTGTACCACATTGAGCATGGAGAAAAGAAAGAAGACCAAATAATTTTCTGTGGACTTGAGAAACCAAATTGTGAGGAAGCATGAGCAATCTCAAGGCTACAAGTCCATCTCCAAAGACCTGAATGTTGATGTGTCTACCGTGCGCAGTGTCATCAAGAAGTGTAAAGCCCATGGCACTGTGGCTAACCTCCCTGGATGTGGATGGAAAAGAAAAATTGACAAGAGATTTCAACGCAAGATTGTGCAGATGTTGGATAAAGAACCTCGACTAACATCCAAACAAGTTCAAGCTGCCCTGCAGTCCGAGGGTACAACAGTGTCGACCCGTACTATCCGTCGGCGTCTGAATGAAAAGGGACTGTATGGTAGGAGATCCAGGAAGACACCACTTCTTACCCCGAGACATAAAAAAGCCAGGCTGGAGTTTGCCAAAATTTACCTGAAGAAGCCTAAAACGTTTTTGGAAGAATGTTCTCTGGTCAGATGAGACAAAAGTAGAGCTTTTTGGGCAAAGTCATCAACATAGAGTTCACAGGAGAAAAAAAGAGGCATTCAAAGAAAAGAATACGGTCCCTACAGTCAAACATGGTGGAGGTTCCCTGATGTTTTGGGGTTGCTTTACTGCCTCTGGCACTGGACTGCTTGACCGTGTGCATGGCATTATTTTGCAGCATAATGTAGGGCCCAGTGTGAGAAAGCTGGGTCTCCCTCAGAGGTCATGGGTCTTTCAGCAGGACAATGACCCAAAACACACTTCAAAAAGCACTAGAAAATCGTTTGAGAGAAAGCACTGGAGACTTCTAAGGTGGCCAGCAATGAGTCCAGACCTGAATCCCATAGAACAACTGTGGAGAGATCTAAAAATGGCAGTTTGGAGAAGGCACCCTTCAAATATCAGGGACCTGGAGCAGTTTGCCAAAGAAGAATGGTCTAAAATTCCAGCAGAGCATTGTAAGAAACTCATTGATGGTTACCGGAAGCGGTTGGTTGCAGTTATATTGGCTAAAGGTTGTGCAACCAAGTGTTAGGCTGAGGGTGCCAATACTTTTGTCTGGCCCATTTTGGAGTTTTGTGTGAAATGATCAATGTTTTGCTTTTTGCTTCATTCTCTTTTGTGTTTTTTCAGTTAAGACAAATTAATAATACAAAAGAATTTGTGATTGCAATCATTCTCAGGAAGAAACTGAGTATTATCTGACAGAATTGCAGGGGTGTCAATGCTTTTGGCCACAACTGTAAGTTACATAAAGCAGCAGATATATTTTAATAAACATGTTATACTATACAGTATATCTTTGCTGTCCTAGACGTCATCAAAATACTGTCCTTTATTCCTGCTCTGACATTTTGCTCCCTATGCTGTAGCAAATCTGACACCAGGAGCATTCATTCTCCAGTTAGATGTGCGTCGGCATCTACATTGTGGTGCCTTATAGAGCCTCTATGATTCACCTGTTGTGCAAGACTCAGTTTATAAAGATGTACTAGCCCCATGAAGGGTGTATTTCTTGTTTTCCTTAGCCACTATGTTCCTGCCTATCTGTGTTACTTTTATTACAAAAATATTCTTTTTGTGTGTGTGTGTGTGGAAGTGATGCAGTCTTTTGCAAATTAGCTATTATTTTGTTTCAGTTTCAGAGTATCTAATGTGAAGATACATGTCTAACTTTTTACTTTTTCATCGTTCACCTTTTCATCTTAAAGAGTAGCAAGTTTTATGTCTTAGAATTATGATTTTGTATTTATATGAACAATATATATTTTGTGCAGTACTAGAATTATATTAATGATACAAGGAAAAACACAAGCATTCTTGAGCATCAATCAACTAAAACAAGGGCAATAAAAATCAATATATTTGATTTTCAAACTACTGGCAGTAGCTCATAAAAAGCTCGTTGTTCAGACTCAATGCTAAAATTCTCCTTCAGTATTTATAACTGGTTTTCACTGACCTTTTGTTCACCCTCACAAATTCTTTGTAACAGGTATTCAGTGGAGATACAAAGCCTACACACACCTGTTAAAATGACAGATGTTTCGTCTTTTAAAAAACATACCAAGAATTATTTCAGAACTTTTTCCACTTTTTAAGTTTGCCATAATCTTTTTGGTTGGAAAAAAAAATACTTTGTTGAAATACCCTTTGAATTTATGACAGTATTCAGTTTTTTTGGGTAGAAGTATATCAGCATGGCACCTCTAAACATGATAATCTTTGTCCACTTTTCATTGCAGTAAAGCTCCAAATCTGTCAGATAACAACAAGGGCATCTTCAGAGTACATTGCACTCTCCTGGTCGACATACAGATTTTCAATTGAATTTAGGTCTAGGCTCTATTTACGCCATTGCAAAACTGGCTAAACCATTCTTTTGTTGATTTGGAGGCATGCTCAGAGTTGTTGTGGTGTAGGATGAAATTCATCTTCATCTTTTCAGCAGAGGCCTGAAGGCTTTGATGCAAAATTGACTGATATTTGGCACTTTTCATAATTTCCTTTACCTTGACTAAAACCTTTGATTTCAGTTGCCAAAAACAACCCAAAACCATAATGCTGCCTTTACCAAGCTTCTCTGTATGTATGGTGTTTTGGTGATATGCAGTGTTGGCTTTGCGTCAAGCATATATAGCTTAAACCAATACCTGGTGTCATGATCCTATGATCCTGGGTTCGAACCTTTTGAGCCTGTGTTTTGTGGTTGGCTTCTGTCTGTTGAGCCACAGTAGACATGCGTTTTCCCAGGTTTATAGGTTCTGCTATTCTGGCTGCAGTCTGTTTAGCATAATACAGGTGTTTTCGTTTGTCTGCCCTATCATCTTTCTGGTGCGGCTTTATATTCTGTCCCCCTACTGGCATTTCCTGCTGGTGATATTCTCATATGGATATTCAGCCATTCTGCTGTAGTTTAAAACCAGTCAATGTACTTCCAGATAAACTCTATCTCTTTGTGGTTTCTGTTCTATGCTCTGCACTTAGCTTCTGTTTCTTTTTAGGAAGTAGGCAGCATACATTCCAACAGTATGTACTTTACACTTTATTTTGTGGTTTATTTTACCCACTCTGGGATCGTTCCTTTTTTCATAAAGCTTTCCCTTTTGTTGATAATTCACACTCTGCTCTGCCCTCTGGTTCTTTAGGAGGAACGTGATGCGCTCAATGGCCTTTTAGTCAGCATAGGTATGTGCTGCCATCTTCTAGTCTGTGGTTAGGGTGATCTCTGCTCACACAGGAACCACTACGGACTGTAGGGTCAGCATCTCTAGTCTGTACAGACACCAACAGGATCAGTTACGGTATTTAGATTTAACTAGTTTTCAAAGTGAGTAGCTACACTAGCATAACACCTGGATATGGAATCTACCACATAATTTGTCAATAGCTACACTATAATAAAACATGCCTTTTATTATAAAGTAATTAAAAAACCTCTTGGCTGTACAAAACAACCATATATGTATACTGCAACATCAAGAACCACAATGTATGATGATCAATTGCCCACCTTACTGTATGTATCATAATTCAAAACATCAGTGTGTTTGTTCAATCAAAGCACATTAATATGACTATCTTACACCTTCAGCAATATATGAGTAAAGGAACAAGACAAAAATATTTAAACTTTAGCAATTAATAAATAAAGGAATAATCTCACTCATAGCTATTCACTCTGTGGGATCTTGGGCAGGTTCCTTGGAAATCCTATGCTATTTCCTGGGGAGGGAGGCATATCAATGAAAAGCCACACATTACCCCATACAGGTGTTCTCACAAATGCCTCCGCTACTGATTTATCAATGGAGTATTTTTTTTGTAACATTAGGAGCAGCCACTAATGGCTGGATAGACAAACAAAACAGCGTTTGTGGCTATTTGGCGTGCTATATATTTTGTGCCAAACATACCTTTTAGAATTATGGTCAAGAAGTTAAACCTTAGACTCATCAGTCCATATCATGTTTTCCCACATTCCTCACATGCTGAGTGGTGGGGATTAGTGTAGGCACAGTATGAGGAGTGGAGTGTTGTATTGACACACTGATGAGTAGCAGGGATTAGTATGGACACAGCTTGTGGAGTGGAGGGGATTGTGCAGACAGTATAAAGATCATGGGCATTGCTGTGTAAACTATGATGAGAGATTGGTGTGGATGCAGTATGAGGAGCAGGAGAGGGATTGGTGTGGGCTAAGTATGAGGAGTGGGTGGGATTGGTGTGGACACAATATGAGAAGTGCGGAAATTGCTGTGGGCACAGTATGAAAAGGGGAGTGTGGGAGGTTGTTGCACACACAGTATGAGGAGCATAAGGGAAGAGACATGGACACAGTATGAGGAGCGAGGGGGAAAATTGGAGACGATACAGTATGAGGAGATAAAGTGGTGTGGACACAGTATGAGAGGGAATTGGATTGGTACGGACAAAGTATAGGGAGTAAGGGGGACTGTGAGGAGACAGAATGGGAGTGAGGGGGACCTGTGAGGAGACAGTATGGCAGTATGAGGAGCAAGGGGAATCTGTGAGGGTATAGTATGGGGTGTGTGGAATATGTGTGGAAACATAGTAAGGGGAGTGAGTGCGGAAACAGTATGGGGAGTGGGGATACATGAGGAGACAGTATGGCGAGTCTGATTGCTGTTAACAACAACTTCCTGTACCACCTTATCATTATTAAAGAAATACTATCATGTGATACAAATGTATATGGGGCTCACCTGACATTACAATTGATTGCTGTACTAAGCTTGGTAATGTATTCATGTACTTATGGTGGTTTTGTTGATGCATTAATGTACTGATAGTGGTTCTGTTGATGTATTCATGAATTTCTCTACTAATAGTGGTTCGGGTGACATATTTCTGCACTGATGGTGGTTCTTGTGTTGTCTTTTTATATTGAAAGTGATTCTGATGATTTATTCATGTACTGATGGTGGTTCTTGTGATGTCTTTTTATATTGAAAGTGATTCTGATGATTTATTCATGTACTGATGGTGGTTCTGGTGATGTATTTCTATATTGCTGGTGGTTTGGTGATGTGTTCTTGAGATGTTGTTGTTGTTCTGATCCCGTACTCATGTAACAATCTGTAACTTATAGGATTACATGATACATGGCTATGTTAATAAAGTATTTAATAAAGTATTGTGCTGTCTGGCGAGTTAAGGGTTACCATGTTTTTATTTATGTTAGGAGCATTAAAGGGGTTGTCCAAGTTTGTGATGAAAGTCAGCAGTTACTCTATGCGACTGCAGACTTCTGAATCCTTACAGTGAATGCATTGCATGCTGTCAGGATTCTCTGGTGCTGGAGGTGAGAGCACAAAGTCATCCAAGCGCAAGTATGTAATTTGTATGCATACAGTTACGTGCCAACCAGAACTGTGTAGCCTCACACAATACAAGTAAATTGAGCGAGGCCAGACACATCAACTTGGAATGTGGCTGGAAGTATTCTTGCACTCACATGGCCACCCACTCTCTTGGCACCAGCACAAGAGTATCCTGACAGTGTGCTGTGCGTGATGCACGTGTTGTGAGAAATCAGAAACCATAGCGTGAGTGCAGACTTTCATTACAAATCTGGGCAACTCTTTTAAATATAACATTAAGCACTGAGCATGCCCAATCCTAACAGCATGGAATATATTCACTGTCATGACTCATCTCTGCTTCTTGTTTCCAGCGGTCATCACCTGATTACTCATATGTGATTTTCATACTTAAAGGGACTCTGTCACCTGAATTTGGAGGGAACAATTTTCAGTCATATGGGCGGGGTTTTCGGGTGTTTGATTCTCTGTCCTCCGTAATACATGCCTGCACAAGGCAATCTTGCCTTACGCAGGCGTGTACTATGGAGGACAGAGAATGAACTTCAATCCAATATTGCAGCCAGCATGCAGCCAGCAGGTAAGGAAAGGGTGAATCAAACACCCGAAAACCCATATGACTGAAAATTGTTCCCTCCAAATTCAGGTGACAGAGTCCCTTTAAAAGTCACGTGCCAACTAGCTTCTTTTCCGGTCTCTCTCAATTAAGCAGGGGATGTAGTATTTCACTGAACATTGAGAGAATCAGGAAAAGTAGCTTGTCGGCATTTAAATGGTCACATTTGGTCCATGTGCCAAACTGACTTCGCGCTAGGTGCTAGAAAACCTAGATACACTTTTGCCACATGCTTTTGACAGACTTGATGAAGATTTTGGCAAAATATAGCTTAAGGGTATGTGCACACGATGCAGATTTGGTGCAGAATTTTCTGCACAAAATCTGCATCTTCTGGCAGAAAACGTAGCTGACAATTCCTGCGTTTTTTATGCGTTTTTAGTGCGTTTTTTGCAGTGCAGTTTTGGTGCAGTTTTTAGTGCGTTTTTTATGTGTTTTTTTATGCTTTTTTTATGCTGATTTGTCAGCGTTTTTTTAAAGCTAAATAAAGAGATAAAGTTAAAAAAAAAAAACCTACAACTACCAGCCCACAGCCGCCCCAGAAATGGCGCATCTCTAAGATGCGCCAAATCTGGCGCTTAGCCTCTCTCTTCCCACTCCCGTGTAGCGGTGGGATATGGGGTAATAAGGGGTTAACGTCACCTTGACCATGACGTTAACCCCAGTTAATAATGGAGAGGCGTCTATAAGACGCCTCTCCATTATTAACCCCAAATTACTGAACACAAAAAAAAGACACAGGAAAAAGTATTTTACAATTCTAAATTTTACCATACTTACAAATCCCTTGATGATCTATAGTCTTTTCCGACGTAGTCCATTAATATCGAGTGTCCCACGACGATCTGCCACGGAGAACAGCCACACCAGGAGATGTGACTGCTCTCCACGGCTTCCCAAACACAATGACAGGAGCTAAAGCTCCTGCAGTGTGCCTGCGCATGCGCGCGAGTTTACTGGAGTTCAATGAACTCCGGGACTCTCGCTTTACGACACTGCTGCGTGAGAGATTTCACGGCAGTTCAATTGCCGTAAAGTGAGCTCCCGGAGTTCATTTAACTCCCGGAAACGAACGGGCAGCTCCGATACACTGCAGGAGGGATTAACTCCTGCAGTGTATCACCGGAGGACGTCGTGGGACAACCTATATTATGGATTATGACGGAAAATATTTTTTTATTTTTTATTTTGGGACAAGGATGATCGTGGATGGTGGCCTTCGGGGACGTATGTGGTGAGTATGTACTACATGTAAATGTGTGTTTGTGTTTTTAACCCATTGTAGTCAGTCGCCTGACGATGGGACAACTCTCCCATCATCACATTTCGATGGGAGAAGTAGTCCCACCCGACGAATGACTACAATGAGTCACTACTGACAGACAGACACACAGACAGACAGACACACACACACAGACACACACACAGACACACACAGACACTATACATACCATTTCTACCATACGCCTCACATCAATCCCCATCCGACGGTACGACTCCATTTTTGCTACACTCCGCCCACACACTTCCTCCACATCACTGACGTCACTTCCTTCTGCTGCGGTTTTGACACCCAAATCCGCATAAAATCTGCAGATGGTTTTTACATCTGCAGTTTTTATGTGGATTTGACCCACAAAATGGGAGTCAATGGGTGCAGAAATGCTGCAGTTCTGCACAAACGAAGTGACATGCACTTCTTTGAAATCTGCAGCGTTTCTGCACGGATTTTTCTGCACCATGTGCACAGCTTTTTTTTTCACATTGATTTACATTGTACTGTAAATCACAGTGCAGTTCTGCAGCAGAAAAAAACGCTGCAGAACTGCACTAAATCTGCATCGTGTGCACATAGCCTAAGGAAGGTGCAGGAATTTCTGATAAGTGCTGTTTGTATTTTGAATGTAAACAACAACAATCTTCCATAAAACATTTAGGGTATGTGCACACGTCAGGATTTCTTGCAGAAATTTCCTGAAGAAAACCTGAAATTTTCTGCAAGAAATCCGCATGTTTCTTTTTGCGTTTTTTTCCCGTTTTTTTAGCATTTTGCAAGCGTAATTAGCTTGCAGAATGCTAAAGTTTTCCAAGCGATCTGTAGCATCGCTTGGAAAACTGATTGACAGGTTGGTCACACTTGTCAAACATACTGTTTGACAAGTGTGACCAACTTTTTACTATAGATGCTGCCTATGCAGCATCAATAGTAAAAAGATATCATGTTAAAAATAATAAAAAAAATTAAAAAAAGGTTATACTCACCCTCAGATTGATGGCCCCTGATCTCCTCAGCTGTTGCTCTGTGTGTAGGACCTGCGATGATGTCGCGGTCACATGACCGCGACGTCACGGTAACATGACCGCGACGTCACGGTAACATGACCGCGACGTCACGGTAACATGACCGCGACGTCATCGCAGGTCCTACACACAGAGCATCTATAGGAATGGAAGAGAGAGCATGCACCGATGAGAGGCGGGAAGACTGCGGGGGCCATCAAAGGTGAGTATATCACTATTTTTTATTTTAATTCTTCTTTTTTTTTTACCAATTATAAGTCTCTTCTCCTCCACCCTGGGTACCAACCGCACATGATCTGCTTACTTCCCGCATGGTGGGCATAGCCCCGTGCGGGAAGTAAGCAGATCAATGCATTCCTAGGTGTGCGGAATCCCCGCAATTCCGCAAATTTAATGAACATGTTGCTTTTTTTTTCGCGATGCGATTTTTTTGCGGAAAAAAATGCAACATTTGCACAAGATATATGGAATACACTGAAAATAATGGGAGGCATATGTGAGCGTTTTTTCGCATTTTAATAACATTTTTATAGCGAAAAAACGCACAAAAAACGCGAAAAATACTGAACGTGTGCACATGGCCTAAATGTTACTATAGGCCTTTTGACAGCCTCTGTGACTAATTCTCTTCTTGTCTTTTCATTAATTTTTGAGTGTAATCCAGTTCTAGGTAATGTCATTGTTGTGCCAAATTTAAGCACTTCTTTATGACTGCCTTCATCGTGTGCCATGGTATATCTAATGCCTTGAAAATTTGCATCCTTCCATGACTTATAATTTTCAACAATGAGATCCCTTTGCTCTCTTTGTAAGGCTACTTTCACACTACCGTCGTGCACTGTACGTCGCAATGTGACGTGCCGACGCAACAACGTTTGCGTTGAAAGCGCCGCACAATGGGGGCAGCGGATGCAGTTTTTCAACGCATCCGCTGCCCCATTGTTAGGTGCGGGGAGGCGGGGGCGGAGTTCTGGCCGTGCATGCGCGGTCGGAAATGGCGGACACGTCGCACAAAAAACGTTACATGTAGCGTTTTTTGTGCCGACGGTCCGCCAAAGCAAGACGCATCCGTCGCATGACGGATGCGACGTGTGGCAATCTGTCGCAATGCGTCGCTAATGCAAGTCAATGGAGAAAAAACTCATCCTGCAAGCACTTTTGCAGGATGCGTTTTTTCTCCCAAATGACGCATTGTGACGGAGGCCAAACGACGCTAGTGTGAAAGTAGCCTACGCTGTTTATGAACCATGGCATTTACTGCAAAATGCAACTAAGAAAATGTCAAAGTCCTATTAGAACTTTATGTGGGGTTAATCAGAATTCCTTTCAATGATGGCAGCTGTGTGCTTAGTACTATTTAATAGAGTTCAAAAGTAATAGTCTAGTGCTGAACTCAACCACATCTCCAATTATAAGAGGGTGTTCGCACTTATGCAAACACTTTTTTTTAGTTTGTTTTTTTAGTTTTGTTATTGTTAGTTTTATTTTACTTTTCAAAATTATTTTGTTACATGACAAATCCTGGCATATTACAGGGATGTGTAGACTTTTTATATCCACTGTAATTACCTGTGAGAACTAGAGATTGGTGAACCCTAACAATAAAGTTCGGCTTCCGTACCGAACACCTATTGTTCGGGCATGGGCACCAAGCAAGAACTTCACCAGGAAATCCATGTTACTATTCGGGTTCGGCCCGAATGACAGCGCGGCAAACACTGCTACTGTTCGGTGGTAAAATCATTACCACCGATCTGAGAGATGCTGTTCCCACACTGTCAAATGACAGCGTGAGCCCGCAGCTGTAATCGGAGGTAAAACGTTTACCTCTGGTCACTGGCGTCAGCTGATGGGACTACAGCTCCCATCCACCAACGCCTTCTGCCCCTAATAACAGCGAGAGCAGGCGGCGGCTGATGAGAGTAAATAATTTAAAATAAATATGGCGTGGGGTCCCTTGTATTTTCTATAACCAGCCAGACAAAACTCACAGCTGGGGGCTGCAACCTTCAGCTGTCAGCTTCAGCAAAGGCTGGTTATCAAGAATAGAGGGGTCCCCACTCTGATTTTTTTTTTTTTTTAATTATTGAAATAAATAAAAGAACAGTGTGTGGTCCCCACCATTTCTATCAACGAGCAAAGCTAAGGCAGACAGCCGGGGGCTGGTATTCTCAGGTTTATAAGGGGCCATGGATATTGGCCCCCAGCCTAAAAATAGCAGCCCACAGATGTCCAGAAAAGGCTCATCTAGATGCAACAATTCTAGGGCTGTGCCCATCTCTTCCCACTTACCCTATAGCGGTGGCAAGTGATGTTCATGTCTGTGGGGTTGATGCCAACCATGATGTCACATGTACATGACAGCGTGGCAAACACTGGATGTTCGGACCCTCATTCAAGTGAATGGAGTCCGGGTTTGGATTTGGGTCCGGTAACTGTTCGGCAGAACCAGCCGGCCCTGAACATCCAGGGGTCCGCTGTTGTGAATCTGCTTTTGGGCTCCTTCTGGTGGTGGCTAGTGGTACTGGTGACTCGGGTGTGTTTTCTTTCTCAGTTCACCTGTTTTCATCAGTAGTGGGGAGTTCCTATTTATTCCTGCTCTTCAGTCATTGCCTTGCCGGCCATCAATGTAACCAGAGCCTTTCTGTTGCATGTTCCTGCTCCTAGACTACTGATCAGCTAAGTTGGACTCTTTGTCCTAAGTTTGTTTGCATTTTTGTTCCAGTTTACAGTTAAGTCTTTCTCTGTAGCTGGAAGCTCTTGTGGGCTGAAATTACCACTCCGGTGTCATGAGTTGACACATGAGTTTTAAAGTAATTTCAGGATGGTATTTTAAAAGGGTTTTCAGCTGACCATGCAGTTCCCTTTTGTATCTTTCTACTATCTAGTAAGCGGACCTCGCTTTGCTGAACCTACCTTCATACTGCGTATGTCTTTTCCTCTGAACTCACCGTCAATATATGTGGGGGGCTTCTGTCTCCTTTTTGGGGGAATTTCCCTAGAGGTAAGCCAGGTCTGTTTTTTCCTCTACTAGGGTAAGTTAGTTCTCCGGCTGGCGAGAGACGTCTAGGGATAAAACGTAGGCACGCCCCCCGGCCACTATTAGTTGTGTGGTAGGTTTAGCTCACGGTCAGCTCGAGATTCCATCACCCAAGAGCTCGTTCGTTATTTATGTGTCCTGACGTTCCCCTGCCATTGGGAACCATGACAGTATGGCCGACCACGTGTTAAAACTGTTGGCAGAAGAAAGGAGAGAAAAAGAAGTCTGCAAATTATTTTTTTTTTCTCCCTCTGTGTTTGCTCTATAGTTGAATCAGTTGCATTTCAGCTCTAATTGCAGTCTTTGTCTCCCTCTCCTTCTAACCCTTGAATGGCTCTGATCTCACCTGCTTAAAATGGATCCTCAGAGTTTGGCTACAGGTTTGAATAATCTTGCCACAAAAGTTCAAAATTTACAGGATTTTGTTATACATGCTCCTATATCTGAACCTAGAATTCCTATACCAGAGTTTTTCTCCGGAGATAGATCTCGTTTTCTGAATTTCAAATATAATTGTAAATTATTTCTTTCTCTGAGACCTCGCTCCGCTGGAGATCCCACACAGCAGGTTAAGATTGTAATTTCCTTGCTGCGAGGTGACCCTCAAAATTGGGCATTTGCATTGGCACCAGGGGATCCTGCGTTGCTCAATGTGGATGCGTTTTTTCTGGCTTTGGGGTTGCTTTATGAGGAACCTAATTTAGAGATTCAGGCTGAAAAAGCCTTGATGGCCCTATCTCAAGGGCAAGATGAAGCTGAAATATACTGCCAAAAATTTCGTAAATGGTCTGTGCTTACTCAGTGGAATGAGTGCGCTTTGGCGGCGAATTTCAGAGAGGGTCTCTCTGATGCCATTAAGGATGTTATGGTGGGGTTCCCTGCGCCTACAGGTCTGAATGAGTCCATGACAATGGCCATTCAGATTGATCGGCGTTTGCGGGAGCGTAAACCTGTGCACCATTTGGCGGTGTCTT
Organism: Ranitomeya variabilis; assembly: GCF_051348905.1. NCBI lineage: Eukaryota > Metazoa > Chordata > Amphibia > Anura > Dendrobatidae > Ranitomeya > Ranitomeya variabilis. The sequence continues at coordinate 288,807,377 of NC_135237.1, forward strand.
CTGAGAAGGCGCCAGAGAATATGCAATGTGATAGAATTCTGTCCAGAAGCGAACGGCAGAATTTTAGGCGAAAAAATGGGTTGTGCTTCTATTGTGGTGATTCAACTCATGTTATATCAGCATGGTCTAGACGCACAAAGAAGGTTGATAAGTCTGTTTCAATTGGCACTTTACAGTCTAAGTTTATTCTATCTGTGACCTTGATTTGTTCATTATCGTCAATTACCGCGGACGCCTATGTCGACTCTGGCGCCGCTTTGAGTCTTATGGATTGGTCCTTTGCCAGGCGCTGTGGGTTTAATCTAGAGCCTCTGGAAGTCCCTATACCTCTGAAGGGTATTGATTTTACGCCATTGGCTAGTAATAAACCACAATGCTGGACACAAGTGACTATGCGTATGACTCCAGACCATCAGGAGGTGATTCGCTTCCTTGTGTTGTACAATCTACATGATGTTTTGGTGCTCGGATTGCCATGGTTACAATCTCATAATCCAGTCCTTGACTGGAAAGCAATGTCTGTGTTAAGCTGGGGATGTCAGGGGGCTCATGGGGACGTACCTTTGGTTTCCATTTCATCATCAATTCCCTCTGAGATTCCGGCATTTTTGTCTGATTATCGTGATGTTTTTGAGGAGCCTAAGCTTGGTTCACTCCCTCCTCACAGAGATTGCGATTGTACCATAGATCTGATTCCAGGCAGTAAATTTCCAAAGGGTCGTTTGTTTAATTTATCCGTACCTGAACATGTTGCTATGCGAGAGTATATTAAGGAGTCCCTGGAAAAGGGACATATTCGTCCTTCTTCATCTCCTGTTGTGAATTTGCTTTTTGGCTCCCTCTAGTGGTTACTAGTGATTTGACTCTGGGTATGTCAGTCATCCCTTGTATGCTCACCTGGGCCGTTAGTTCAGGGGTGTTGCTATATAAGCTCCCTGGACCTTCAGTTCAATGCCTGGCAACGTTGTAATCAGAGCTAATCTGTTGTGCTCTTGTCTACTGATCCTGGTTCCTGCTAGATTAAGCTAAGTCTGCTTTCTTGCTTTTTGCTATTTGTTTTTGTTTGCATTTTTGTCCAGCTTGTACATAATCTGTATCCTAACCTTGCTGGAAGCTCTAGGGAGGCTGGAGTTCTCCCCCCGGGCCGTTAGACGGTTCGGGGGTTCTTGAATTTCCAGTGTGGAATTTTGATAGGGTTTTCGTTGACCATATAAGTTATCTTACTACATTCTGCTATTAGTAAGTGGGCCTCTCTTTGCTAAACCTAGTTCATCTCTGTGTTTGTCATTTCCTCTTACCTCACCGTTATTATTTGTGGGGGGCTTGTATCCAACTTTTGGGGTCTATTATCTGGAGGCAAGAGAGGTCTTTCTTTTCCTCTTCTAGGGGTAGTTAGTCCTCCGGCTGGCGCGAGACATCTAGCGACCAACGTAGGCATGTTCCCCGGCTACTTCTAGTGTTGGCGTTAGGAGTAGATATATGGTCAACCCAGTTACCACTGCCCTATGAGCTGGATTTTTGTACTTCGCAGACTTACTTGTTCCTCTGAGACCCTCGCCATTGGGGTCATAACAGTTTGCCAGGCCAGTATTAAATGTTAAATGCATTGCAGAAGCGGGATTATAAGAAAGAAAATTCTGAGTTTTTTTTTTCTTTTTCTCATTTTTTTTTTCTTTTCCCCTTTACCTCTGAGTGGCTTGTGTTTGCTGCAGACATGAATGTCCAGACCTTGATTACAGGTGTGGACCAGCTTACTGCTCGTGTGCAGGGCATACAAGATTATGTTATCAGAAATCCTATGTCAGAACCTAAGATACCGATTCCTGAACTGTTTTCCGGAGACCGATTTAAATTTAGAAATTTCAGGAATAATTGTAAATTGTTTTTGTCCCTGAGACCCTGTTCATCTGGAGACTCCGCTCAGCAAGTGAAAATTGTTGTTTCTTTTTTACGGGGCGACCCTCAGGATTGGGCCTTCTCGCTGGCGCCAGGAGATCCGGCATTGGCTGATATTGATGCGTTTTTTCTGGCGCTCGGTTTGCTTTATGAGGAACCCAATCTTGAGATTCAGGCAGAAAAAGCCTTGCTTGCTATGTCTCAGGGCCAAGACGAGATTGAAGTGTATTGCCAAAAATTTCGGAAATGGTCCGTGCTGACCCAGTGGAACGAGTGTGCATTGGCTGCAAATTTCAGAAATGGCCTTTCTGAAGCCATTAAGAATGTGATGGTGGGTTTTCCCATTCCCACAGGTCTGAATGATTCCATGGCCCTGGCAATTCAAATCGACCGGCGGTTGCGGGAGCGCAAAACCGCAAATTCCCTCATGGTGTTGTCTGAACAGGCACCTGATTTAATGCAATGTGATAGAATCCTGACTAGAAATGAGCGGAAAATTCATAGACGCCAGAATGGCTTGTGTTACTACTGTGGTGATTCTACACATGTTATCTCAGCATGCTCTAAACGTCTTACTAGGGTTGTTAGTCCTGTCGCCATTGGTAATTTGCAACCTAAATTTATTCTATCTGTGACTTTGATTTGCTCACTGTCATCGTATCCTGTCATGGCGTTTGTAGACTCAGGTGCTGCCCTGAGTCTGATGGATCTGTCATTTGCCAAGCGCTGCGGTTTTGTTCTGGAGCCATTAGAAAATCCTATCCCTCTTAGGGGTATTGATGCTACGCCTTTGGCAAAAAATAAACCGCAGTTTTGGACACAGGTTACCATGTGCATGACTCCCGAACATCGGGAGGTGATACGTTTTCTTGTTCTGCATAAGATGCATGATTTGGTTGTTTTGGGTTTGCCATGGTTACAGACCCATAATCCAGTCTTGGACTGGAAGGCAATGTCGGTGTCAAGTTGGGGCTGCCATGGAATTCATGGAGATTCCCTGCCCTTGTCTATTGCTTCTTCTACGCCTTCGGAAGTTCCGGCGTATTTGTCTGATTATCAGGATGTCTTCAGCGAGTCTAAGTCCAGTGCACTGCCTCCTCATAGGGAATGTGACTGTGCAATAGATTTGATTCCTGGCAGTAAGTTTCCTAAGGGGAGACTGTTTAATTTGTCGGTACCTGAACATGCCGCGATGCGTTCATATATCAAGTAGTCTCTTGAGAAGGGGCATATCCGTCCTTCTTCTTCCCCTCTTGGTGCGGGATTCTTTTTTGTGGCCAAAAAGGACGGATCTTTGAGGCCTTGTATTGACTATCGGCTTTTAAACAAGATCACTGTCAAATTTCAGTATCCTTTGCCGCTGTTGTCAGACTTGTTTGCCCGGATTAAAGGTGCCAAGTGGTTCACCAAGATAGACCTTCGTGGTGCGTACAACCTTGTGCGCATTAAGCAAGGCGATGAATGGAAAACCGCATTCAATACGCCCGAAGGTCATTTTGAGTACTTGGTGATGCCATTTGGGCTCTCTAATGCACCTTCAGTTTTTCAGTCCTTCATGCATGACATTTTCCGGAAGTATCTGGATAAATTTTTGATTGTTTATCTGGATGATATTCTGGTTTTTTCTGATGATTGGGACTCGCATGTGGAGCAGGTCAGGATGGTTTTTAAGATTTTGCGTGAAAATTCTTTATTTGTTAAAGGCTCAAAGTGTCTCTTTGGTGTACAGAGGGTTCCCTTTTTGGGGTTCATTTTTTCCCCTTCTGCTGTGGAGATGGACCCAGTCAAGGTCCGAGCTATTCATGATTGGACTCAACCCTCGTCAGTTAAGAGTCTTCAGAAGTTCTTGGGTTTTGCTAACTTCTACCGTCGTTTTATCGCAAATTTTTCTAGCGTTGTTAAATCATTGACGGATATGACCAAGAAAGGCTCTGATGTGGCTAACTGGGCTCCTGCTGCCGTGGAGGCTTTCCAGGAGTTGAAACGCCGGTTTACTTCGGCGCCTGTTTTGTGCCAACCTGACACCTCACTTCCCTTTCAGGTGGAGGTGGATGCTTCGGAGATTGGGGCAGGGGCCGTTTTGTCGCAGAGAGGCCCTGGTTGCTCTACTATGAGACCTTGTGCCTTTTTCTCCAGGAAGTTTTCGCCGGCAGAGCGAAATTATGATGTGGGCAATCGGGAGTTGTTGGCCATGAAGTGGGCATTTGAGGAGTGGCGTCATTGGCTCGAGGGTGCTAAGCATCGTGTGGTGGTCTTGACTGATCACAAAAATCTGATGTATCTCGAGTCTGCTAAACGCCTGAATCCTAGACAGGCCCGCTGGTCATTGTTTTTCTCCCGGTTTGACTTTGTGGTCTCGTATTTACCAGGTTCTAAGAATGTGAAGGCCGATGCTCTGTCTAGGAGCTTTGTGCCTGATGCTCCTGGAGTCACTGAACCTGTGGTTATTCTTAAGGAAGGAGTTATCGTGTCAGCTATTTCTCCTGATCTGCGGCGTGTGTTGCAGAGATTTCAGGCTGGTAGGCCTGACTCTTGTCCATCTGACAGATTGTTTGTGCCTGCTAAATGGACCAGCAGAGTCATTTCCGAGGTTCATTCCTCGGTGTTGGCAGGGCACCCGGGAATTTTTGGCACCAGAGATCTGGTGGCCAGGTCCTTTTTGGTGGCCTTCCTTGTCAAAGGATGTGCGGTCATTTGTGCAGTCCTGTGGAACTTGTGCTCGAGCTAAGCCTTGCTGTTCTCGTGCCAGCGGGTTGCTCTTGCCCTTGCCTGTCCCGAAGAGACCTTGGACACACATCTCTATGGATTTCATTTCTGATCTTCCGGTGTCTCAGGGCATGTCTGTCATCTGGGTGATATGTGATTGTTTCTCCAAGATGGTCCATTTGGTTCCTTTACCTAAGCTGCCCTCCTCTTCTGATCTGGTTCCTGTGTTCTTCCAGAACGTGGTTCGTTTGCACGGCATTCCTGAGAATATTGTGTCGGACAGAGGATCCCAGTTTGTTTCCAGGTTCTGGCGATCCTTTTGTGGTAGGATGGGCATTGATTTGTCGTTTTCGTCCGCTTTTCATCCCCAGACTAACGGACAAACGGAGCGAACTAATCAGACTCTGGAGGCTTATTTGAGGTGTTTTGTCTCTTCTGATCAGGATGATTGGGTGACCTTCTTGCCGTTGGCTGAATTTGCCCTTAATAATCGGGCTAGTTCCGCCACCTTGGTTTCGCCATTTTTCTGCAACTCTGGTTTCCATCCTCGTTTTTCCTCGGGACATGTGGAGCCTTCTGACTGTCCTGGGGTGGATTCTGTGGTGGATAGGTTGCAGCGGATCTGGAGTCATGTGGTGGACAACTTGAAGTTGTCACAGGAGAAGGCTCAGCGTTTTGCCAACCGCCGCCGCGGTGTGGGTCCCCGACTTCGCGTTGGGGATTTGGTATGGCTGTCTTCTCGATTTGTTCCTATGAAGGTCTCCTCTCCCAAATTTAAGCCTCGCTTCATTGGTCCTTACAAGATATTGGAAATCCTTAATCCTGTATCCTTTCGCCTGGATCTTCCGGTGTCGTTTGCCATTCACAACGTATTTCATAGGTCCTTGTTGCGGCGGTACGTTGTGCCTGTGGTTCCTTTTGCGGAGCCTCCTGCTCCGGTGTTGGTTGAGGGCGAGTTGGAGTACGTGGTGGAGAAGATCTTAGATTCTCGTCTCTCCAGGCGGAGGCTTCAGTACCTGGTCAAGTGGAAGGGCTATGGTCAGGAGGATAATTCCTGGGTGGTCGCCTCTGATGTGCATGCGGCCGATTTGGTTCGTGCCTTTCACGCCGCTCATCCTGATCGCCCTGGTGGTCTTGGTGAGGGTTCGGTGACCCCTCACTAAGGGGGGGGTACTGTTGTGAATTTGCTTTTTGGCTCCCTCTAGTGGTTACTAGTGATTTGACTCTGGGTATGTCAGTCATCCCTTGTATGCTCACCTGGGCCGTTAGTTCAGGGGTGTTGCTATATAAGCTCCCTGGACCTTCAGTTCAATGCCTGGCAACGTTGTAATCAGAGCTAATCTGTTGTGCTCTTGTCTACTGATCCTGGTTCCTGCTAGATTAAGCTAAGTCTGCTTTCTTGCTTTTTGCTATTTGTTTTTGTTTGCATTTTTGTCCAGCTTGTACATAATCTGTATCCTAACCTTGCTGGAAGCTCTAGGGAGGCTGGAGTTCTCCCCCCGGGCCGTTAGACGGTTCGGGGGTTCTTGAATTTCCAGTGTGGAATTTTGATAGGGTTTTCGTTGACCATATAAGTTATCTTACTACATTCTGCTATTAGTAAGTGGGCCTCTCTTTGCTAAACCTAGTTCATCTCTGTGTTTGTCATTTTCTCTTACCTCACCGTTATTATTTGTGGGGGGCTTGTATCCAACTTTTGGGGTCTATTATCTGGAGGCAAGAGAGGTCTTTGTTTTCCTCTTCTAGGGGTAGTTAGTCCTCCGGCTGGCGCGAGACATCTAGCGACCAACGTAGGCATGTTCCCCGGCTACTTCTAGTGTTGGCGTTAGGAGTAGATATATGGTCAACCCAGTTACCACTGCCCTATGAGCTGGATTTTTGTACTTCGCAGACTTACTTGTTCCTCTGAGACCCACGCCATTGGGGTCATAACAATCTCCCTTAGGAGCCGGTTTTTTCTTTGTGTCTAAAAAAGATGGCTCTTTGAGGCCGTGTATTGATTATCGACTCTTGAATAAAATTACAGTCAAATATCAGTATCCTTTGCCACTGCTGACTGATTTGTTTGCTCGAATAAAGGGGGCTAAGTGGTTCTCTAAGATTGATCTTCGTGGGGCGTATAATTTGGTGCGAATTAAGCAGGGGGATGAGTGGAAAACCGCATTTAATACGCCCGAGGGCCATTTTGAGTATTTAGTAATGCCTTTTGGTCTTTCAAATGCCCCTTCAGTCTTTCAGTCCTTTATGCATAACATTTTCCGTGAATATTTGGATAAATTTATGATTGTGTATCTGGATGATATTTAGATTTTTTCGGATGACTGGGACTCTCATGTCCAACAAGTCAGGAGGGTTTTTCAGGTTTTGCGGGCTAATTCCTTGTGTGTGAAGGGTTCTAAGTGTATTTTTGGGGTTCAAAAGATTTCTTTTTTGGGGTACATTTTTTCCCCTTCTTCCATTGAGATGGATCCTGTCAAGGTTCGGGCTATTTGTGATTGGACGCAACCTACTTCTCTTAAGAGCCTTCAGAAATTCTTGGGCTTTGCTAATTTTTATCGTCGATTTATAACTGGTTTTTCGGATGTTGCTAAACCTTTGACTGATTTGACTAAAAAGGGTGCTGATGTTGCTGATTGGTCCCCTGCTGCTGTGGAGGCCTTTCGGGAGCTTAAGCGCCACTTTTCTTCTGCCCCTGTGTTGCGTCAGCCTGATGTTGCTCTTCCTTTTCAGGGTGAGGTTGACGCTTCCGAGATCGGAGCTGGGGCGGTTTTGTCGCAGAAAAGTTCCGACTGCTCCGTGATGAGACCTTGTGCGTTCTTTTCTCGAAAATTTTCGCCCGCCGAGCGAAACTATGATATTGGTAATCGGGAGCTTTTGGCTATGAAGTGGGCTTTTGAGGAGTGGTGTCATTGGCTTGAGGGGGCTAGACATCAGGTGGTGGTATTGACCGATCACAAGAATTTGATTTATCTTGAGTCTGCCAAGCGCCTGAATCCTAGACAGGCGCGCTGGTCGTTGTTTTTCTCTCGGTTTAATTTTGTGGTCTCATACCTACCAGGTTCTAAAAATGTGAAGGCAGATGCCCTTTCTAGGAGTTTTGAGCCTGATTCCCCTGGTGATTCTGAACCTACAGGTATCCTTAAGGATGGGGTGATATTATCTGCTGTTTCCCCAGACCTGCGACGGGCTTTGCAGGAGTTTCAGGCGGATAGACCTGATCGTTGCCCGCCTGGTAGACTGTTTGTTCCTGATGATTGGACCAGTAGAGTCATCTCAGAGGTTCATTCTTCTGCATTGGCAGGTCATCCTGGAATCTTCGGTACTAGGGATTTGGTGGCTAGGTCCTTCTGGTGGCCTTCCCTGTCTCGAGATGTACAAGTTTTTGTGCAGTCTTGTGATGTTTGTGCTCGGGCCAAGCCTTGTTGTTCTCAGGCTAGCGGATTGTTGTTATCCTTGCCTATTCCGAAGAGGCCTTGGACTCACATCTCTATGGATTTTATTTCTGATCTCCCTGCTTCTCAGAAAATGTCTGTCATCTGGGTGGTGTGTGACCGTTTTTCAAAGATGGTTCATTTGGTACCCTTGCCTAAGTTGCCTTCCTCATCCGAATTGGTTCCTCTGTTTTTTCAAAATGTGGTTCGCTTGCATGGTATTCCGGAAAATATCGTTTCTGACAGGGGGACCCAGTTCGTGTCTAGATTTTGGCGGGCATTCTGTGCTAGGATGGGCATTGATTTGTCTTTTTCATCTGCGTTCCATCCTCAGACTAATGGCCAGACTGAGCGAACTAATCAGACCTTGGAGACTTATTTGAGGTGTTTTGTGTCTGCGGATCAGGATGACTGGGTTGCCTTTTTGCCGTTGGCAGAGTTTGCCCTCAATAATCGGGCTAGTTCTGCCACTTTGGTTTCTCCTTTCTTTTGCAATTCGGGGTTTCACCCTCGTTTTTCTTCCGGTCAGGTGGAGTCTTCGGATTGTCCGGGGGTGGATACTATGGTGGATAGGTTGCATCGGATTTGGGGACAGGTGGTGGACAATTTGAAGTTGTCCCAGGAGAAGACTCAGCATTTTGCTAACCGCCGTCATCGTGTTGGTCCTCGTCTTCGTGTTGGGGACTTGGTGTGGTTGTCTTCCCGTTTTGTCCCTATGAGGGTTTCTTCTCCTAAGTTTAAGCCTCGGTTCATCGGTCCTTATAGGATTTTGGAGATTCTTAACCCTGTATCCTTTCGTTTAGACCTTCCGGCATCTTTCGCTATCCATAATGTCTTCCATCGGTCGTTGTTGCGGAGGTATGAGGTGCCGGTTGTTCCTTCTACCGAGCCTCCTGCTCCTGTGCTGGTTGAGGGTGAATTGGAGTATGTTGTGGAGAAAATCTTGGACTCCCGTATTTCCAGACGGAGACTACAATATCTGGTTAAGTGGAAGGGTTATGGTCAAGAAGATAATTCTTGGGTAATTGCTTCTGATGTTCACGCCTCTGATTTGGTTCGTGCCTTTCATAGGGCTCATCCGGATCGCCCTGGTGGTTCTTGTGAGGGTTCGGTGCCCCCTCCTTGAGGGGGGGGTACTGTTGTGAATCTGCTTTTGGGCTCCTTCTGGTGGTGGCTAGTGGTACTGGTGACTCGGGTGTGTTTTCTTTCTCAGTTCACCTGTTTTCATCAGTAGTGGGGAGTTCCTATTTATTCCTGCTCTTCAGTCATTGCCTTGCCGGCCATCAATGTAACCAGAGCCTTTCTGTTGCATGTTCCTGCTCCTAGACTACTGATCAGCTAAGTTGGACTCTTTGTCCTAAGTTTGTTTGCATTTTTGTTCCAGTTTACAGTTAAGTCTTTCTCTGTAGCTGGAAGCTCTTGTGGGCTGAAATTACCACTCCGGTGTCATGAGTTGACACATGAGTTTTAAAGTAATTTCAGGATGGTATTTTAAAAGGGTTTTCAGCTGACCGTGCAGTTCCCTTTTGTATCTTTCTACTATCTAGTAAGCGGACCTCGCTTTGCTGAACCTACCTTCATACTGCGTATGTCTTTTCCTCTGAACTCACCGTCAATATATGTGGGGGGCTTCTGTCTCCTTTTTGGGGGAATTTCCCTAGAGGTAAGCCAGGTCTGTTTTTTCCTCTACTAGGGTAAGTTAGTTCTCCGGCTGGCGAGAGACGTCTAGGGATAAAACGTAGGCACGCCCCCCGGCCACTATTAGTTGTGTGGTAGGTTTAGCTCACGGTCAGCTCGAGATTCCATCACCCAAGAGCTCGTTCGTTATTTATGTGTCCTGACGTTCCCCTGCCATTGGGAACCATGACAGTCCGCCTATCTCTAGTGAGAACAACTGCATTGAGGTCTAATACATTCTACTTACAGTGGCTTGCCAAAGTATTCACCCCTGGGCATTTTTTCTCATTTTGCTTCTTCTCAATCTGGAATTTCAGAAAAAAATGTTTATGGTTTGCATCAGTTCATGTAAAGAACATTCCTATAACTATGAACATTTGGTTTTGATTTTATTGTGAAGCAAACAATAAATAGAACAAAATAACTGAAAACTTCAGTGTGCATAACTATTCAGCCCTTTAGTCAGTACTTTTTGAAGAGCCTCCTTTGAGGCAATTACAGCTGCTTTTGATAAGCATCTATGCAAAACTGCTCCAGGTCTTAGGCCATGTGCACACGTTCAGTATTTTTCGCGTTTTTTTCGTGCTTTTTCGCTATAAAAACGTGATAAAAACGCGAAAAAACGCTTACATATGCCTCCTATTATTTACAGTGTATTCCGCATTTCTTGTGCAAATGTTGCATTTTTTTCCGCGAAAAAATCGCATCGCGGAAAAAAAAGCAACATGTTCATTAAATTTGCGGAATTGCGGGGATTCCGCACAACTAGGAATGCATTGATTTGCTTCCTTTCCGCATGTGGCTGTGCCCACCATGCGGGAAGTAAGCAGATTATGTGCGGTTGGTACCCAGGGTGGAGGAGAGGAGACTCTCCTCCACGGACTGGGCACCATATAATTGGTAAAAAAAAAAGAATTAAAATAAAAAATAGTGATATACTCACCTTCGATGGCCCCGGAGTCTTCCCGCCTCTCAGCGGTGATGCTGCTGCTTCCGTTCCTATAGATGGTGTGTGTGAAGGACCTGCGATGACGTCGCGGTCTTGTGATTGGTCACGTGACCGCTCACGTGACTGTGACGTCATCGAAGGTCCTGCACACACACACCATCTATAGGAACGGACGCCGCTGAGGAGATCGGCTGTCTGCAGGTGAGTATAACCATTTTTTTAATTTTTTTTATTATTTTTAAACATTCTATCTTTTACTATTGATGCTGCATAGGCAGCATCTATAGTAAAAAGTTGGTCACACTTGTCAAACACTATGTTTGACAAGTGTGACCAACCTGTCAGTCAGTTTTCCAATCGATGCTACAGATCGCTTGGAAAACTTTAGCATTCTGCAAGCTAATTTCGCTTGCAAAATGCTAAAAAAAAGGCGAAAAAAACGCAAAAAAAAAAATGCGGATTTCTTGCAGAAAATTTCCGGTTTGAAATCCTGACGTGTGCACATACCCTTAAAATTATAGTAGATGGTTTTCCCTTGTGAACAGTAATCTTCTTGTTTGACCACAGATTTTCAATTGGATAAAGGCCTGGGGTTTATATAGGTCACTCCTAAACATTTACACGTTTCCCCGTAAACCACTTGAGTGTGTTTTTTTAAGCAGTATGCTTTGGGTCATTGTCTTGTTGGAAGGAGAACCTCCATTCCTGTCTCAAATCACTGACAGACTAAAACAGGTTTTGCTCAAGAATATCCCTGAATTTCCCACCCTCTATCTTCCCCTCAACTAGGACCATTTTCACTGTCCCTACTGTTTAAAAACATCTCCATCTCCACAGCATGATGCTGTTACCACCATATTTAAACACTGTTTGTAATGTAGCAAAATAGGTAATTTGACATGGGGTGAATACATTTGCAAGCCACTGTCCATATTTTCATTTTTGTACATTTTAATAATATTTGTTTTTTTTCTTAACTAAGGTACTTCTAGACTGCCCGCATACTTTAAATGTTTGTACGGCTCACATTTTACTTTAGTGATGTTTTAGAATATCAATGTAAAGTAATTAACTGCACAAGATTGTGCAGGTGCAGGTAGCATGCTGTTAGACACAACCAGACACCTCACAGAGAAGGCAGAGATGGTTTATTACCATCTCTGCCTACTTTATCACTGTATGAACACTATTGAAAAAGTACTTTTTTTTATACAGTGCCCTCCTCCAGGCATAGCATTCACGTGATAACTTGAGGTGGGGAGGGAGCTGGAGTTGCTGGGTCCTAGCCAACCCAGATATCCTCTGCTGTTCTTGTAGAAAGATGAATTTTCTCTGTAAATGGGGCTAATATATCAGCTCCAGTTACTGAAGTTAATGAATAAATCATAAATATAAAAATCTATTGTCAAATGTCCCACAAAAATACTCGGATGCTTATTACTCACAATTCCTAATGCTGGAATGCTCGTTTTGAGTAACGAGTATAAGGCCAGGATCACATATACGCGAGATATGGCCGAGTCTCGCAGGTGAAAACCCAGCTCTGGCGCCAGCACTCCGGAGCGTAGCGTGCAGCTCCATGTATTGCTGTGCGGCTGCACGCTCCGCTCCGGAGTGCTGGCGCCAGAGCTGGGTTTTCACCTGCGAGACTCGCGTATATGTGATCCCGGCCTAACACAGGTCTACAAACAAATATTTTTTGTAGTCATCGCAGGTAACTTTGTACTTTTCGGAATCATCTTTTTCTCCTGATTTCAAAAATGTATATAGTTTTTTTTCCCTTCCCCATGACAGCACCGCACATTGAGAGATGGTATCCGCCCCCAGGAACAGGAAACCTGTAGCAGAGATAAAAAAAGAAGAGGACGGCACCTCTCTCCTCAGTTTTGGTTTCCTGTTCCTGCAGGCGGATACCTGTGGTAAAATACCTCCGGAGGGATCTCCCTCTGATGTTCTGGTCCAGAGGCCAAGGTCCACGGGGGGGCATCAAGCTGGGCGCAGTGGTGCGCGCCTGTAATCCTGGCCATAGGGAGCTGTTGGACCGCGCTCTTCCCCTTTCCTGGACTCCCCGGCGTCCGCTCCTGCTTGGAGGCTGGGTTGGGGTGCAGGCGTGCACATCACGATGCTGCCGCCGACTGAATGGGTGACTACTTCCAGTCGCGCTGGAAGTGATGTCACACGCCGGAGTAAGAGGGTGTGCTGGACACTTCCAGGTGGAAGTCGTTCCAGGAGCGCGCACACCGCTCTACTTATATAAAATTAAAACAGCGCACAGCATTCAGTGCTGTACAGCTCAAGCATGGCAGACCCTGCTGCAGATGGACGGGTACCAGAGGAGGACCCACAGCCTGTCGTGGTATTCATGGGTCGTGGGTGAGTGCCTTTGTAAGGCGAAGCACACCTTTAGTGACAACCATATATCATGTTTATTTTATAGGGTAAAAAAGTCACCACAAAGCAGAAGAATAGGGTGTGTGCGTTATGCAGAGAAACCCTCCCCAAAACATACGAAAAATGGATCTGTCAGCCGTGTATTGATAAAACAGTAGCCGAAGAGTTGCCATCCTTACTCCAAAGCATTAAAACAATTATTAGGGATGAAGTAAAAATGTCAGTAAAAGAACAGTTAAAAGACCAAGCCGTGCTCAACACTGGAAAACCCATGCCTTCCCATACTTCTAAAAACCCCAAAGCTCCAATGTAGACTCGGAGGAAGAGTTTGGAGAATTAACCCTCTCAGATGTATCAGAACTAGACTCATCAGATGAGGAGTGTGGCCGCCCTTATTTTTATCCGAAAATATTGGGGAATTGCTAAAATTGGTTAGGTCAACTATGGGGATTGAAACACCCAAAGAACAATGCACGGTACAAGACTCCATGTTTAGCAATTTAGAGGAGAAAAAAAACGTAAGGTTTTTCCTTTTCATGAAAGCCTTTTAAATTTAATTAAAAGAGAGTCGAAAAAAACTAAAAAAAAATGTCGGTTCCACAGACACTAAAATGTGAGAACCAAAGACAAGACACATGCAGTCATAGAATCCCATAAAATTAAATTTTTATTGATAGTACTTCATAAAAACCATAACAGAGAAACCAGACAGCGTGTAGTGAGACTGGTAGATGACAAACAGATGCCAGTAGCAACATGAAAGAAATAATAGTCACCCAAGGTATATAGTGACCCCTAACGTTCGCCCAGGCTCACCACAGGATAAGAATAGCAAGCAACATGTCATAGAGATAGTATATATCCAATGTCAAATAAGCCACAATAGCAAGTGCTTTAGAACTCCCATATAGTTGGTAAAATCATATGGCTACAGACATGAAGTGAGCAAAGTAGTAAGCATATCACCTGGACTGGAGGACCTGAGCCAACGCAGGGGACACCGGACCACCCCGACGCGCGTTTCGGTGTGTGCACCTTCCTCAGGGGGCGCTTGGTGGTGGGTGAACATAACCGCGCTATTTATAATGGACCCAAAACTTAAAAAACCCCGGCGCAGCTGCGCAGCGTAGATCACGCCAGCCTTCTGGACCAATCTGCCGACAACTGGAAGCACATGGGGCCCCACGTGACCCGGAAGTACGTGATCAGCCAGAGAAGCCAGCAGAGCAGCGCCTGCGCAGATGGAGCCACGGTATGTAGCGGACATATTGAAGCAGGGCAGGAGCGAGGGCAAGAATATTAGGGGCAAAAGTTACACCGGATAAAGGTAAACGGAACATATCTGCCGGTGACCAGCAATGCTCGTATATAGAAGAATAGCGCATAGCAAAGAAACAATTAAGATCAGCATGATCCAATATATCTGTCACAACAAAATAATAATACTGTAACACAAGGTGAAAAAAAGAGACATGTATGATAATATAATGTCAATACAAAATTATAGGTCATAATGGGCGCTCACAAAAATATACAAGAATAATCATAAATATGAACACTGAGAAGCCCAATATTACTCAATCCTACAGAATTTAAGAAACCTAACAAAATAGTATTATAATACGATTATGGACTAGAATAATGAACAATAGATCATCATATAAGGAGTAAACAATAAGTATACACAAGATAAAGATATAAGTCCTTATCACAAGGAGGGGACAGTCTTGAATCATGCTGTAAGTTCAGAGATGGTTATACAAATCTTCCCCTTCGGATCTTGTCCATATAGCTCCAGCAACCAGCATACAACATGCCCCAATATAGAGATGTGTGAGTCCTAAATAGCACAGAGCAAAAAAGTTAAAATCATTTAAAAACAACATGATGCGGAGGGCAAAAACAAGCACAGCAGTATGATGACTACAAAAAAGGGGCATAGCTAATATTTTCGTTCAAGCCCAGTGGATGTACAGTATTAAGCAACCATATCCAACGGGTCTCTAGTTGCCCTAAACGTTTAAAGAGGTTCCCCCCACGGATATTGACATTCAACATGTCGATACCGCGGACTCGCAGCAATGAGCTGTCACAATGGTGTTTAGCCAAAAAATGTTTGGGGATAGTTTTTAGAGCAGAAGTGTCCTCCTGAGTAGCAGCCGCCTCGATCCCCAGGACGTGCTCCCTAATCCTAACCTTCAACTGTCTAGTGGTCATCCCGATATAAATCAGGCCACACGGGCAGGTGGCGTAGTATACAACATATCTTGAGGCGCATGTGATGCGCCTCCGGATAGTATATTCCTTAGACCCACTAGAGTTGAGGAATTTGGCACACCTATCCATATTAGGGCATGCAATGCAACGTCCACATGGGACCGAGCCCACAGGAGCCGGTATATCATCCAGAAATGTTCTGGGTCCCTGGCAGGTATAATGGCTCCTGGTTAACAGGTCTCTCAAGTTCTTCGCTCGTCTAAATGTAAGGAGGGGTCTCTCGGGGAGGAATTTAGAAATGATGGGATCAGTTAACAAAATAGGCCAGGCTTTAGTGAGTGCAGATCTCACTTTATCGGCCTGGGGGCTGAAAGTTGTAATAAAGCGGGACTGGTTACCCCCATTCGTTCTCCCCTCACCCTGAGGTTTATATAGGAGATGATTCCGGGTAGAATATTTGGCCCTATGGTAGGCCTTTTTACCCCCCTCGTGGATATGTTCCACCGCCAGCTCCTCCAGGATCCTCAATGTAGCTTGTTCTTCCTCTGTAGGAAAAAGTAGATTGCTCTCATTATCAAAGTAATGACGTTTCAACAGCAACGATCTAGCGAATAGGTTGAGGTCTTTAACAGCAGTGAACCTATCAAACTCAGGTGTGGGTGAGAACGAGAGACCCCTACCAAGAAGAGACAGATCATTAGATGTAAGTACATGATGGCTCAAATTAATTACCCGTTTATTAGTACTTTCTGGCTCCGTCTGATGTCTAAAGTGTCTTCTATACGGATGGTAGGTATGATCCCTTAAACGAGTAGATCCAGAGGAGGCAGATATATCGGACTGCCCACTCACAGATGATATAGAAGTGTTTGAGGGAGTTCTTACTAAATTGGCCTTTCTCCACAGATACACCCTATTCGTTTGGTAGTCCTTAATGTCTCTGTTGTACTGAACCAGCTGATTCTCTTGTATCTTTTTGGCCAGAGCGTCTAACGATTTTCTGGCTGCGGTACATCGATGACATCCTCTTTGTCTGGCAGGGTGAGGCCGTCGACCTGGGACAGTTCATCCAACGTCTCAACAGCAACGATTTCAATATCAAGCTCACGTGTGTTTGGGATGGCTTTAAGATCAGCTTTTTGGATGTAATGGTTATTAAGGATGGTTCTGGGAATATACACACTGACATCTACCGTAAGACAACATCCACCAATATGGTGTTGCATGCCTCATCCTGCAATCCTCGGCATATGGTATCATCCATACCTGTTGGGCAGTTCCTCCGTTTACGAAGGATCTGCTCAACAGAGTGTGACTTTGAGAAGCGTGCTGTTGAATTAATGGCGCGGTTCTTGGAACGCGGCTATAGTAGACGGATTATCAAAAAGGCCTACCATAGGGCCAAATATTCTACCCGGAATCATCTCCTATATAAACCTCAGGGTGAGGGGAGAACGAATGGGGGTAACCAGTCCCGCTTTATTACAACTTTCAGCCCCCAGGCCGATAAAGTGAGATCTGCACTCACTAAAGCCTGGCCTATTTTGTTAACTGACCCCATCATTTCTAAATTCCTCCCCGAGAGACCCCTCCTTACATTTAGACGAGCGAAGAACTTGAGAGACCTGTTAACCAGGAGCCATTATACCTGCCAGGGACCCAGAACATTTCTGGATGATATACCGGCTCCTGTGGGCTCGGTCCCATGTGGACGTTGCATTGCATGCCCTAATATGGATAGGTGTGCCAAATTCCTCAACTCTAGTGGGTCTAAGGAATATACTATCCGGAGGCGCATCACATGCGCCTCAAGATATGTTGTATACTACGCCACCTGCCCGTGTGGCCTGATTTATATCGGGATGACCACTAGACAGTTGAAGGTTAGGATTAGGGAGCACGTCCTGGGGATCGAGGCGGCTGCTACTCAGGAGGACACTTCTGCTCTAAAAACTATCCCCAAACATTTTTTGGCTAAACACCATTGTGACAGCTCATTGCTGCGAGTCCGCGGTATCGACATGTTGAATGTCAATATCCGTGGGGGGAACCTCTTTAAACGTTTAGGGCAACTAGAGACCCGTTGGATATGGTTGCTTAATACTGTACATCCACTGGGCTTGAACGAAAATATTAGCTATGCCCCTTTTTTGTAGTCATCATACTGCTGTGCTTGTTTTTGCCCTCCGCATCATGTTGTTTTTAAATGATTTTAACTTTTTTGCTCTGTGCTATTTAGGACTCACACATCTCTATATTGGGGCATGTTGTATGCTGGTTGCTGGAGCTATATGGACAAGATCCGAAGGGGAAGATTTGTATAACCATCTCTGAACTTACAGCATGATTCAAGACTGTCCCCTCCTTGTGATAAGGACTTATATCTTTATCTTGTGTATACTTATTGTTTACTCCTTATATGATGATCTATTGTTCATTATTCTAGTCCATAATCGTATTATAATACTATTTTGTTAGGTTTCTTAAATTCTGTAGGATTGAGTAATATTGGGCTTCTCAGTGTTCATATTTATGATTATTCTTGTATATTTTTGTGAGCGCCCATTATGACCTATAATTTTGTATTGACATTATATTATCATACATGTCTCTTTTTTTCACCTTGTGTTACAGTATTATTATGTTGTGGTGACAGATATATTGGATCATGCTGATCTTAATTGTTTCTTTGCTATGCGCTATTCTTCTATATACGAGCATTGCTGGTCACCGGCAGATATGTTCCGTTTACCTTTATCCGGTGTAACTATTGCCCCTAATATTCTTGCCCTCGCTCCTGCCCTGCTTCAATATGTCCGCTACATACCGTGGCTCCATCTGCGCAGGTGCTGCTCTGCTGGCTTATCTGGCTGATCACGTACTTCCGGGTCACGTGGGGCCCCATGTGCTTCCGGTTGTCGGCACATTGGTCCAGAAGGCTGGCGTGATCTACGCTGCGCAGCTGCGCCGGGGTTTTTTAAGTTTTGGGTCCATTATAAATAGCGCGGTTATGTTCACCCACCACCAAGCGCCCCCTGAGGAAGGTACACGCACCGAAACGCGCGTCGGGGTGGTCCGGTGTCCCCTGCGTTGGCTCAGGTCCTCCAGTCCAGGTGATATGCTTACTACTTTGCTCACTTCATGTCTGTAGCCATATGATTTTACCAACTATATGGGAGTTCTAAAGCACTTGCTATTGTGGCTTATTTGACATTGGATATATACTATCTCTATGACATGTTGCTTGCTATTCTTATCCTGTGGTGAGCCTGGGCGAACGTTAGGGGTCACTATATACCTTGGGTGACTATTATTTCTTTCATGTTGCTACTGGCATCTGTTTGTCATCTACCAGTCTCACTACACACTGTCTGGTTTCTCTGTTATGGTTTTTATGAAGTACTATCAATAAAAATTTAATTTTATGGGATTCTATGACTGCATGTGTCTTGTCTTTGGTTCTCAGTTTTCTGGCAGTTGTCCTATGTCCATGCATGGGTGGCGTATTTATGTGGGTATATACCACTAATAAATGTGTGATGTTCATATTCCACCAATGATGTTTTTTGGAACTCTGCAGACACTAAAATGTAAATATCCGTTTGATGAGGAAGTCTGTGAGAAATGGGAGAAAGCCCCAAGGAGAGATGCAGCCATTGCCAGCACCTCAAAAGGGATAGCCCTACCATTTGAAGATATGGGTGCCTTAAAAGACCCTCTTGACAAGAAGGCTGGTTCTTTCTTAAAATCGGCTTAGGAGGTGTCAGCATGGTCATTTAAGCCTGGGGTTGCCGCCACTTGCAGAGCTCGTGCTATGGTCAAGTGGTTGGAGGAATTAACTGAGCAAATTAAAAATAAATGCCCAAGAGAGACTTTTAGAGGCAATACCCTCTATACAGAAAGTGGCAGGTTTTATAGCAGATGCGTTGGTGGACTCCGTTTGGTGTGCCGCCCGTGCGTGTGCCCTATCAAACTCAGGAAGGAGGGCATTATGGCTAAAAAACTGGAACGCAGACTTCCAGTCAAAAGTAAAACTTTGTGCTGTCCCTTGCGAGGGTCAGTACCTCTTTGGGAAAACATTAGATGAGCTACTGGAGAAAGCGTCGGACAAAAAACGGTTTCCACTCCTTCCCTTCTTTAACCCCTTCACCCCCAAGGGTGGTTTGCACGTTAATGACCGGGCCAATTTTTACAATTCTGACCACTGTCCCTTTATGAGGTTATAACTCTGGAACGCTTCAACGGATCTTGGCAATTCTGACATTGTTTTCTCGTGACATATTGTACTTCATGATAGTGGTAAAATTTCTTCGATATAACTTGCATTTATTTGTGAAAAAAATGAATATTTGGCGAAAATTTTGAAAATTTCGCAATTTTCCAACTTTGAATTTTTATGCCCTTAAATCACAGACATATGTCACGCCAAATACTTAATAAGTAACATTTCCCACATGTCTACTTTACATCAGCACAATTTTGGAACCAAAATTTTTTTTTTTGTGACGGAGTTATAAGGGTTAAAAGTTGACCAGCAATTTCTCATTTTTACAACACCATTTTTTTTTAGGGACCACATCTCATTTGAAGTCATTTTGAGGGGTCTATATGATAGAAAATACCCAAGTGTGACACCATTCTAAAAACTGCACCCCTCAAGGTACTCAAAACCACTTTCAAGAAGTTTATTAACCCTTCAGGTGTTTCACAGGAATTTTTGGAATGTTTAAATAAAAATAAACATTTAACTTTTTTTCACACAAAATTTATTTCAGCTCCAAGTTGTTTTATTTTACCAAGGGTAACAGGAGAAAATAGACCCCCAAATTTGTTGTACAATTTGTCCTGAGTACGCTGATACCCCATATGTGGGGGTAAACCACTGTTTGGGCGCATGGCAGAGCTCGGAAGGAAAGGAGCCCCTTTTGACTTTTCAATGCAAAATTGACTGGAATTGAGATGGGACGCCATGTTGCATTTGGAGAGCCCCTGATGTGCCTAAATATTGAAACCCCCCACAAGTGACACCATTTTGGAAAGTAGACCCCCTAAGGATCTTATCTAGATGTGTGGTGAGCACTTTGACCCAACAAGTGCTTCACAGAAGTTTATAATGCAGAGCCGTAAAAATAAAAAATCATATTTTTTCACAAAAATGATCTTTTCGCCCCCAATTTTTTATTTTCCCAAGGGTAAGAGAAGAAATTGGACCCCAAAAATTGTTGTGCAATTTGTTCTGAGTACGCTGATACCCCATATGTGGGTGTAAACCATTGTTTGGGCGCAGGGCAGAGCTCGGAAGGGAAGGAGCGCCATTTGACTTTTCAATGCAAAATTGACTGGAATTGAGATGGGACGCCATGTTGCGTTTGGAGAGCCCCTGATGTGCCTAAACATTGAAACCCCCCACAAGTGACACCATTTTGGAAAGTAGACCCCTTAAGGAACTTATCTAGATGTGTGTTGAGCACTTTGACCCAACAAGTGCTTTACAGAAGTTTATAATGCAGAGCCATAAAAATAAAAAATCATATTTTTTCACAAAAATGATCTTTTCGCCCCCATTTTTTTTATTTCCCCAAGGGTAAGAGAAGAAATTAGACTACAAAAGTTGTTGTGCAATTTGTCCTGAGTACGACGATACCCCATATGTGGGGGTAAACCACTGTTTGGGCGCATAGCAGAGCTCGGAAGGGAAGGAGCGCTATTTTACTTTTCAATGCAAAATTGACTGGAATTAAGATGGGATGCCATGTTGCGTTTGGAGAGCCCCTGATGTGCCTAAACATTAAAAACCCCCACAAGTGACACCATTTTGGAAAGTAGACCCCCTAAGGAACTTATCTAGATGTGTTTTGATAGCTTTGAACCCCCAAGTGTTTCACTACAGTTTATAACGCAGAGCTGTGAAAATAAAAATTCTTTTTTTTTTTCACAAAAATGATTTTTAGCCCCCAGTTTTGTATTTTCACAAGGGTATCAGGATAAATTGGACCCCAAACATTGTTGTCCAATTTGTCCTGAGTACGCTGATACCCCATATGTGGGGGGGAACTACTGTTTGGGCGCATGACAGAGCTCAGAAGGGAAGGAGCGCCATTTGGAATGCAGACTTAAATGGATTGGTCTGCAGGAGTCACGTTGCATTTGCAGAGCCCCTGATGTACCCAAACAGTACAAACCCCCCACAAGTGACCACATATTGGAAACTAGACCCCCCAAGGAACTTATCTAGATGTGTTGTGAGAACTTTGAACCCCCAAGTGTTTCACTACAGTTTATAACGCAGAGCCGTGAAAATAAAAATTCTTTTTTTTTTCACAAAAATGATTTTTAGCCCCCAGTTTTGTATTTTCACAAGGGTATCAGGATAAATTGGACCCCAAACATTGTTGTCCAATTTGTCCTGAGTACGCTGATACCCCATATGTGGGGGGGAACTACTGTTTGGGCGCATGACAGAGCTCAGAAGGGAAGGAGCGCCATTTGGAATGCAGACTTAAATGGATTGGTCTGCAGGCGTCACGTTGCATTTGCAGAGCCCCTGATGTACCCAAACAGTACAAACCCCCCACAAGTGACCCCATATTGGAAACTAGACCCCCCAAGGAACTTATCTAGATGTGTTGTGAGAACTTTGAACCCCCAAGTGTTTCACTACAGTTTATAACGCAGAGCCGTGAAAATAAAAATTCTTTTTTTTTTCACAAAAATGATTTTTTAGCCCCCAGTTTTGTATTTTCACAAGGGTATCAGGATAAATTGGACCCCAAAAGTTGTTGATCAATTTTTCCTGAGTACGCTGATACCCCATATGTGGGGGGGAACCACTGTTTGGGCGCATGACAGAGCTCGGAAGGGAAGGAGCGCCATTTGGAATGCAGACTTAAATGGATTGGTCTGCAGGCGTCACATTGCATTTGCAGAGCCCCTGATGTACCCAAACAGTACAAACCCCCCACAAGTGACCCCATATCGGAAACTAGACCCCCCAAGGAACTTATCTAGATGTGTTGTGAGAACTTTAAACCCCCAAGTGTTTCACTACAGTTTACAACGCAGAGCCGTGAAAATAAAAAATCCTTTTTTTCCCACAAAACTTATTTTTTGGCCCCCAGTTTTGTATTTTCCCAAGGGTAGCAGGATAAATTGGACCCCAAAAGATGATGTCCAATTTGTCCTGAGTACGCTGATACCCCATATGTTGGGGTAAACCCCTGTTTGGGCACACGGGAGAGCTCTGAAGGAAAGGAGCACTGTTTTCCTTTTTCAACGCAGAATTGGCTGGAATTCAGATCGGATGCCATGTCCCGTTTGGAGAGCCCCTGATGTGCCTAAACAGTGGAAATCCCCCAATTATAACTGAAACCCTAATCCAAACACACCCCTTACCCTAATCCCAACAGTAACCCTAACCACTCCTCTAACCCAGACACACCCAACCCTATTCCCAACCGTAAATGTAATCCAAACCCTAACCCTATCTTTAGTCCCAACCCTAACTGTAGCCCCAACCCTAGCCCCAACTCTAGCCCTAACCCTAGCCCTAACCCTAGCAATAACCCTAGCCCTATCACTAGCCCTAACACTAGCCGTAACACTAGCCCTAACCCTAGCCCTAGCCCCAACCCTAGCCCCAACCCTAGCCCTGACCCTAGCCCTAACCCTAGCCCCAACCCTAGCCCTAACCCTAGCCCTAACCCTAACCCTAGCCCCAACCCTAGCCCTAACCCTAGCCCTAACCCTAGCCCCAACCCTAGCCCTAACCCTAGCCCTAACCCTTGCCCTAACCCTAACCCTAGCCCTAACTCTAGTCCTAACTCTAGCCCTAACCCTAACCCTAATGGGAAAATGGAAATAAATACATGTTTTAATTATTTTATTTTTCCCTAACTAAGGGGGTGATGAAGGGGGGTTTGATTTACTTTTATAGCGGGTTATTTAGCGGATTTTTATGATTGGCAGCTGTCACACACTGAAAGACGCTTTTCATTGCAAAAAATATTCATTGCAAAAAATATTTTTTGCGTTACCACATTTTGAGAGCTGTAATTTTTCCATATTTGAGTCCACAGAGTCATGTGAGATCTTGTTTTTTGCGGGACGAGTTGATGTTTTTATTGGTAACATTTTCGGGCACGTCACATTTTTTGATCGCTTTTTATTCCGATTTTTGTGAGGCAGAGTGATCAAAAAGCAGCTATTCATGAAATTCTTTTGGGGGAGGCGTTTATACCGTTCCGCGTTTGGTAAAATTGATAAAGCAGTTTTATTCGTCGGGTCAGGACGATTGCAGCGATATCTCATTTATATCATTTTTTTTATGTTTTGGCGCTTTTATACGATAAAAACTATTTTATAGAAAAAATAATTATTTTGGTATCGCTTTATTCTCAGGACTATAACTTTTTTATTTTTTTGCTGATGATGCTGTATGGTGGCTCGTTTTTTGCGGGACAAGATGACGTTTTCAGCGGTACCATGGTTATTTATATCAGTCTTTTTGATCGCGTGTTATTCTACTTTTTTTTTTTTTTCTTACGGTGTTTACTGAAGGGGTTAACTAGTGGGGCAGTTTTATAGGTTGGGTCGTTACGGACGCGGCGATACTAAATATGTGTACTTTTATTGTTTTTTTTATTTTATTTAGCTAAAGAAATGTATTTATGGGAATAATATATATATATTTTTTTCTTTATTTAGGATATTTTTTTTATTTTTTTTTTACACACATGTGGGGAATTTTTTTTTACTTTTTTACTTTGTCCCAGGGGGGGACATTACAGATCATTGATCTGGCAGTGTGCACAGCACTCTTCCAGATCTGCAATCTGCTGTGCAGGCCTGCAGGCTTACCAAGTGTCTGCTCTGAGCAGACACTCGGTAAGCCACCTCCCTCCCTGCAGGACCCGGATGCCGCGGCCATCTTGGATCCGGGACCTGCGGCGAGGAGGGAGGTAGGAGACCCTCGGAGCAACGCGATCACATCGCGTTGCTCCGGGGGTCTCAGGGAAGCCCGCAGGGCTTTGATCATGTTTGATCGCGGTGTGCCGGGGGTTAATGTGCCGGGGGCAGTCCGTGACTGCTCCTGGCACATAGTGCCGGATGTCAGCTGCGATATGCAGCTGACACCCGGCCGCGATCGGGCGCGCTCCCCCCGTGAGCGCCGCTGATCGGTGATGACGTACTATCCCGTCGGTGGTCATACGGGCCCACCCCACCTAGACGGGATAGTACGTCAGATGTCAGAAAGGGGTTAAACACCGTTGGGGTGATACTCGTTCGTCCTTTCGAGGATCAGGAAATAGAGGGGGCCGGGAACGCTCTGAGGATAGGTCCATGTGAGGAAGACCCTGGAGGAAAGGGATTCCTCTTCAATAAGCTTCCCCCTAGATCACACCCAAAACAGCAATGACGCCAGGAATCCGGTAGGAGGGAGGCTCCAAAATTTCCTCTTTCAGTGTGAAGCATTACCTGCCTCTTGTTGGATAACAAAACTATTTTCCAAAGGCCTGCGACTGAGTTTTACCAAAACCCCACCACGGAGAGTAATATCCACCCAGGTGCCCAAGAAAAATCAGGCCACGTTAGAGAAAGAAGTTCAGATACTCCAACAGAAAAAAGTGTTAAAAAAGGTACCTGATCAACAGGTGGGAGAATGATTCTACAGTACCCTTTTCCTTACACAAAACCAGATGGTTCAATGAGAATGATATTCAATCTAAAATCGATAAACTGATATATCCGGGTGGAAAAATTCAAGATGGAGACATTAAGGTCGGCAGTGAAATTACTCAGTCCAGGGTGTTACATGGTGGTAATAGACCTAACCGATGCCTATTACCATATGCCAATCTGCGAAGAGCACCAAGAATACCTAAGATTGGTAGTGGAAATTGCTCAGGTTCCCACTCGCCTACAATATCAGTGCCTTCCCTTCGGGGTCTCAATAGCTCCCCGTATATTTACAAAAATAATATCGGAAATGGCATCCTACATAAGGAAGGAAGATATACTCCTGGTCCCCTATTTAGAGGACTTTCTTGTTGTAGCAGACGACAAACAAAAATGCGGGAAGGCTGTCACAAGGGTGCTAGAAATACTAACAAATCTGGGCTGGATAATAAACTTCAAAAAGTCAAGATTAGATCCAACCCAGATACAGGAATTCCTGGGAATCCAGTTGAATTCAATCAAACAAAAATGCGTTCTCCCAGACAAAAAAGTCCACTCCGTCCTTCAAAAAATACACCAGGTACAGACGACTCAACCCATTTTTCTAAGGTCCACGATGTCACGGCGAGGAGTCCTAACAGCAACAATTTCGGCAGTAAAGTGGGCACAAGCCCATACAAGAGAACTACAACACCAGATATTGTCCGAACTGTCAGTGGTTCCATGCAACCTGAATCGGAAGTTTTTTCTTTCACTGCAGGTGCAAGAATCGTTGAAGTGGTGGCTGAGCACGGAAAACTTAAAAAATGCGGTACCATGATCAATCCAAAACCTGTTAGTACTAACTACAGATGAAGGGCCATTAGGTTGGGGAGCACATCTGTCAGACCTAGTTCTGCAGTGTCCGTGGGAAACCTCAATGAGAACAGCATCCTCCAACCTAAAAGAATTGACAGCGGTAAGGCGAGCACTTCTTCATGCAGGCAAAAGAGTCAAAGGGAAAGACATCACAATACTATCCAACAACAGTACTACGATAGCTTACATAAAACATCAAGAGGGAACAAGATCAACATGGTGATGTCAGAAGCCAAACTGTTCGAATGGGCAGAAAGCAACCTTTTTGTCCTTATCAGGAACACACTTAAAGGGAACAGACAATCTGGTGGTGGACTTCTTAAGCCGTCATGTATTACGCCAGGGGGAGTGGTCCCTGAACCAAGATGTGTTTGGGAAAATCTGTGCCATCTAGGGCATGCCGGAAATAGATTTATTTGCCACAAGAAAAAAAGGTAAACAGGTTCTACTCCCTCAATCCAAAAGAACACACGGAGGGAGTAGATGCACTGCTGCACGGGTGGAACTTTCACCTAGGGTACGCATTCCCTCCAATTCCACTGATTCCGATACTTCTAAAGAAGATTTGAGAGGACAGGGCACGGATAATCCTCGTGGCAGTTTTGGTAAAAAAAGAGCATGGTTTACATGGCTCAGACGCATGTCTATCTCGAACCCATGGATCCTCCCGGACATCCCAAACCTTCTACATTAGGGCCCGGTCCTACATCCTCAAGTGCACAGACTCCATCTCACCGCCGGGAACTTGAGAGGGGACTATTACTAGCAAAAGGTTTCTCAAACTCTTTAGTAGACACTCTGCTCACCAGCAGAAGGAAACATTGGACAAGTACCAAAAGATATGGGAAAAGTTCCTGAAATTCTTGGGGCAACAGTTGTCCAATATGAGCCAACACGCCCTGGTGAAAGAGATACTAGAATTCCTTCAAAAAGGGCTAGAAAAAGGGTTATCTACTAACACCCCAAAGTAGGGTTGAGCGACTTTCATTTTTTTAAGATCGAGTAGGGTTTTGGGAAACCCGATTTTGTCCAGAGTCGAGTCGAGTGCAGTCGGCCGATTATCGCTAAAAGTCGGGGATCGACCGAAACACGAAACCCAATGCAAGTCAATGGGGAAGCATAGTCGGCAGTGAGTGGAGGCCAGGAAAACACCTACAGTGCCCATTTTAATGCCAAAAACATCCATTCTTGTTTCTGAAGCTTGCCAATCTTAATTAACTGTATAATAATAGTTGGGCATAGGGAATTGGGGGAAAGTTGTGGGGGGAGTAGGGCTGGCTCAAGTTTTTCGTGGGCCCAGGAAATGCGGACTACGTCACGGCGGTGTTGCAGGGAAAGGTAAGTATTTAAAAGTTGCAAGTGCTGTGATCCTGAGCAAGCAGGGGGGGCCCACTCGTTCGCATTGCCACTGGCACAGGGCCCCTCAAAGTACGGCGGTGTGTTTGCATGGCGGGGGCGCCTCCCACCAGCAGCGACACTTTTGCGTACTCTGAGGGGCCCTGTGCCAGTGACGTCGCCAACGAGTATGCCCCCCCACCTGATGAAGGAACCTGCACTTTCATCTGCACCTTCCTCTTTGTCCCTGTGTAAGGTGGTATAACATGCGGGAAGGGGAACCTTACTTTCAGCAGGGACAGATTCTGGCTGTGTAGAGTACAAGGGGAATGTAGTGGTCTAGGTCAATGTACCAGCAGACTCATTTAGCAGTGGCTGGGCAATGGGCAGGATGAGGAGGAAACAGATATAGGGCCAAAGAATAAAGTAGGCTACATGCAGTTCAAAATTGGTAACAGGACTAAACAGGCGGCATTGCTTTGTTCAGTGGAGTAGCAAACCCAAGAGCAGCAGACACTGTTTCAAGGGCCTAACCACACTAGTAGGCCAAATGCAGTTTAATATCTGATAGTATAGGGCGAAAGCCAGAATGTGGAAGCTCAGCTTTGTTCAGTTGAGGACAACACCAGGGAGGGGCAGACACCTTTAGTAGGCCGGAAAAGCCTATTGCATTTTTTAAAATGGTAATTTGGAGCAGAAGGTTGAAGCTCAGCTTTATTTAGTTGAGGGCAACACCAGGGAGGGGCAGAAGCCGTTAGTAGGCCCTAACCACCATTTTTTTTTTAAAACCACATAATGAGAGCCGGAAGGTTGAAGCTCAGCTTTATTTAGTTGAGGACAACACCAGGGAGGGGCAGAAGCCGTTAGTAGGCCCTAACCACCATTTTTTTTTTAAAACCACTTAATGAGAGCCGGAAGGTTGAAGCTCAGCTTTATTTAGTTGAGGACAACACCAGGGAGGGGCAGAAGCCGTTAGTAGGCCCTAACCACCATTTTTTTTTTTTTTAAAACCACATAATGAGAGCCGGAAGGTTGAAGCTCAGCTTTATTTAGTTGAGGACAACACCAGGGAGGGGCAGAAGCCGTTAGTAGGCCCTAACCACCATTTTTTTTTTTAAAACCACATAATGAGAGCCGGAAGGTTGAAGCTCAGCTTTATTTAGTTGAGGACAACACCAGGGAGGGGCAGAAGCCGTTAGTAGGCCCTAACCACCATTTTTTTTTTTTTTAAAACCACATAATGAGAGCCGGAAGGTTGAAGCTCAGCTTTATTTAGTTGAGGACAACACCAGGGAGGGGCAGAAGCCGTTAGTAGGCCCTAACCACCATTTTTTTTTTTAAAACCACATAATGAGAGCCGGAAGGTTGAAGCTCAGCTTTATTTAGTTGAGGACAACACCAGGGAGGGGCAGAAGCCGTTAGTAGGCCCTAACCACCATTTTTTTTTTTAAAACCACATAATGAGAGCCGGAAGGTTGAAGCTCAGCTTTATTTAGTTGAGGGCAACACCAGGGAGGGGCAGAAGCCGTTAGTAGGCCCTAACCAAAGTTGAAGGCCAAATGCAGTTTAATTTCTGATACTATAGGCCGAAAGCCAGAAGGTGGAAGTTCCGATTTAGACAGTGGAGGACAATTTGAATTAGGGACTGCAGACAGACTTAGTAGGCTGTCCCCTGTGGACCATGCATCCACCACATTAACCCATTGCGCCGTAATGGACACGTAATCTTCCGTGGCCATGCCTACAGGTCCATGCGTCTGTTGTCAGGTGCACCTTTGTACTCACAGATTGCCAGAGTGCATGGACAATGCGGTCTTCTACATGCTGGTGGAGGGTTGGGATGGCTTTTCTCGCAAAAGAAGTGTCGACTGGTTAGCTTGTAGCGTGGTACAGCGTAGTCCATCATGGCCTTATTAATAGTAAATAAAATATATAACTAGGCTCTATGAACTTTTAAATAGGTTCCAGGGGTACACGGGCAGCATTGGTGTGGTCAGTGGAGGAGTATTGCAAGTAGGGGCTGCAGACAGGCTATCAAAGGCCTAAAATAACAAACAGTAGGCAGTCATGGCAGTTTTACATCGGTTACATGGATACACAGGCAGGCACTCCAGGCAGCATTGTGCTCAGTGGAGGAGTATTGCAAGTAGGGGCCGCAGACAGGCTATCAAAGGCCTAAAATAACAAACAGTAGGCAGTCATGGCAGTTTTACATCGGTTACATGGATACACAGGCAGGCACTCCAGGCAGCATTGTGGTCAGTGGAGGAGTATTGCAAGTAGGGGCCGCAGACAGGCTATCAAAGGCCTAAAATAACAAACAGTAGGCAGTCATGGCAGTTTTACATCGGTTACATGGATACACAGGCAGCTAGGTGGTGAGTGGAGGAGTATTTAAAGTAAGGACCGCAGACAGGCTATCAAAGGCCTAACATAACAAACAATAGGCTCATGGCAGTTTTACAGCGGTTACATGGATACACGGGCAGGCAGCTTGGTGGTGAGTGGAGGAGTATTTAAAGTATGGACCGCAGACAGGCTTCGAAGGCCTAACACAATAAAATGGGCTGGCTGTAGGCACTTTAAAATTGGTTCCAGGGGTACACGGGCAGCAGTGGTCTGGTCAGTGGAGGCCTAGTGGAAGTATGGACCGCAGACAGGCTTCGAAGGCCTAACACAATAAAATGGGCTGGCTGTAGGCACTTTAAAATTGGTTCCAGGGGTACACGGGCAGCAGTGGTCTGGTCAGTGGAGGCCTAGTGGAAGTATGGACCGCAGACAGGCTTCGAAGGCCTAACACAATAAAATGGGCTGGCTGTAGGCACTTTAAAATTGGTTCCAGGGGTACACGGGCAGCAGTGGTCTGGTCAGTGGAGGACTAGTGGAAGTATGGACCGCAGACAGGCTTCGAAGGCCTAACACAATAAAATGGGCTGGCTGTAGGCACTTTAAAATTGGTTCCAGGGGTACACGGGCAGCAGTGGTCTGGTCAGTGGAGGCCTAGTGGAAGTATGGACCGCAGACAGGCTTCGAAGGCCTAACACAATAAAATGGGCTGGCTGTAGGCACTTTAAAATTGGTTCCAGGGGTACACGGGCAGCAGTGGTCTGGTCAGTGGAGGACTAGTGGAAGTATGGACCGCAGACAGGCTTCGAAGGCCTAACACAATAAAATGGGCTGGCTGTAGGCACTTTAAAATTGGTTCCAGGGGTACACGGGCAGCAGTGGTCTGGTCAGTGGAGGCCTAGTGGAAGGAGGGACCGCAGACAGGCTTCGAAGGCCTAACACAATAAAATGGGCTGGCTGTAGGCACTTTAAAATTGGTTCCAGGGGTACACGGGCAGCAGTGGTCTGGTCAGTGGAGGACTAGTGGAAGGAGGGAGCGCAGAAAGGCTTCAAAGGCCTAAAATAACAAACAATAGGCTCATGGCAGTTTTACAGCGGTTACATGGATACACGGGCAGGCAGCTTGGTGGTCAGTGGAGGAGTAGGGACCGCAGACAGGCTATCAAAGGCCTAAAATAACAAACAATAGGCTCATGGCAGTTTTACAGCGGTTACATGGATACACGGGCAGGCAGCTTGGTGCTGAGTGGAGGAGTAGTGCAAGGAGTGTCTGTCCCAGTACTCCCAAAATATAAATAGATGTTAATGTCTCGCAAAACAACCAAAACAAAAAAAAAGATGGCATACTTAGGTACAGGGGTGGGCTCATCTGCTGTGTTTCTGACATAGTAATTTGGCAGTAACTATTTAATGGTGCCAATATAGGACACAGACACAGACTACTTTAAGTTGCATCATAGATGTCTACAAATTTGTATTGTCAGTGCCAGACATTGAATGATGTCAGCGAATAGACTAAAGATTGGTGGAGCTGTGCGACATAATTTTGCACGTAGTAGAGCCCAGTTTGAGCTGGGGTAGGGGGGAACTCTCTTGAGGCCGGCGGGACCGCCCCAGGGCCACTCATGTTACAACGGTGTGTCTGACGTTGGGTGCGCACCACCACCGCCAGAGACACTACATTGTACTATGAGGGACCCAGTAGCAATGCCGTCAACCAAAAGCGAGCACACCCACCTCTTCAGACAAACAGCAGTCTCACGGGTGCTTGCGCCAAGTCGCGATACCACGGCCCCGTGTGGGGAGTTTGGCCATTTAGGGAGGTGTAAACATGTCGTATGCTGTACAATCTGCAGCAGCAAATTAGACATTAGAAAAGTAATTCACAGGCAAGAGCTTTTCATAGGAAAGCTAGGTGTCGGCCGGGCAAGGTGGGGCAAAAGATTTTGAAATCCAGTTGTGGTTCATTTTAATGAATGTTAGATCGTCAACATTTTGGGTAGCCAGACGAGTCCTTTTTTCGGTTAATATTGACCCTGCAGCACTGAATACTCTTTCTGATAGGACACTTGCTGCCGGGCAAGCAAGCTCCTGCAATGCATATTCTGCCAATTCTGGCCAGGTGTCTAATTTGGAGGCCCAGTAATCAAATGGGAATGACGGTTGAGGGAGAACATCGATAAGGGATGAAAAATAGTTAGTAACCATACTGGACAAATGTTGTCTCCTGTCACTTTCAATTGATGCAGCAGTACCTGTCCTGTCTGCGGTCATAGCAAAATCACTCCACAACCTGGTCAGAAAACCCCTCTGTCCAACGCCACTTCTGATGTGTGCACCCCTAACACTCCTAGTCTGCTGCCCCCTGGAGCTCGTGTGAGAACGATCACGTGCGCTGTGTGCTGGGAATGCCTGAAGCAAACGGTCAACAAGAGTTGATTGTTTGGTTGCTAATATTAGTTCCAAGTTCTCATGTGGCATAATATTTTGCAATTTGCCTTTATAGCGTGGATCAAGGAGGCAGGCCAACCAGTAATCGTCATCGTTCATCATTTTCGTAATGCGTGTGTCCCTTTGTAGGATACGTAAGGCATAATCCGCCATGTGGGCCAAAGTTCCACTTGTCAAATCTCCGGTTGTGATTGGTTGAGGGGCAGTTGCAGGCAAATCTACGTCACTTGTGTCCCTCAAAAAACCAGAACCCGGCCGTGACACGCAACCAATTTCCTGTGCCCCCGTGAAAGTTTCCGCATTAAAAATATACTCATCCCCATCATCCTCCTCGTCCTCCACCTCCTCTTCGCCCGCTACCTCGTCCTGTACACTGCCCTGACCAGACAATGGCTGACTGTCATCAAGGCTTCCCTCTTCCTCTGGTGCAGACGCCTGCTCCTTTATGTGCGTCAAACTTTGCATCAGCAGACGCATTAGGGGGATGCTCATGCTTATTACGGCGTTGTCTGCACTAACCAGCCGTGTGCATTCCTCAAAACACTGAAGGACTTGACACATGTCTTGTATCTTCGACCACTGCACACCTGACAACTCCATGTCTGCCATCCTACTGCCTGCCCGTGTATCCTCCCACAAATAAATAACAGCACGCCTCTGTTCGCACAGTCTCTGAAGCATGTGCAGTGTTGAGTTCCACCTTGTTGCAACGTCTATGATTAGGCGATGCTGGGGAAGGTTCAAAGACCGCTGATAGGTCTGCATACGGCTGGCGTGTACAGGCGAACGTCGGATATGTGAGCAAAGTGCACGCACTTTGAGGAGCAGGTCGGAGAACCCAGGATAAGTTTTCAATAAGCACTGCACCACCAGGTTTAAGGTGTGAGCCAGGCAAGGAATGTGTTTCAGTTGGGAAAGGGAGATGGCAGCCATGAAATTCCTTCCGTTATCACTCACTACCTTGCCTGCCTCAAGATCTACTGTGCCCAGCCACGACTGCGTTTCTTGTTGCAAGAACTCGGACAGAACTTCCGCGGTGTGTCTGTTGTCGCCCAAACACTTCATAGCCAATACAGCCTGCTGACGCTTGGCAGTAGCTGGCCCATAATGGGACAACTGGTGTGCAACAGTGTCATCTGCCGATGGAGTGGTTGGCCGACTGCGTTCTGTGGAAGAGCTGTAGCTTCTGCAGGAGGACGAGGAGGAGGAGGAGGGGGTGCGAACGCCTACAGCCAACTGTTTCCTAGACCGTGGGCTAGGCACAACTGTCCCTAAATTGATGTCGCCTGTGGACCCTGCATCCACCACATTCACCCAGTGTGCCGTGATGGACACATAACGTCCCTGGCCATGCCTACTGGTCCATGCATCTGTAGTCAGGTGCACCTTTGTACTCACAGATTGCCTGAGTGCATGGACGATGCGCTGTTTAACATGCTGGTGCAGGGCTGGGATGGCTTTTCTGGAAAAAAAGTGTCGACTGGGTAGCTCGTATCGTGGTTCAGCGTACTCCATCAGGGCTTTGAAAGCTTCGCTTTCAACTAACCGGTAGGGCATCATCTCTAACGAGATTAGTCTAGCTATGTGGGCGTTAAAACCCTGTGTACGCGGATGCGAGGATAAGTACTTCCTTTTTCTAACCAGAGTCTCATGTAGGGTGAGCTGGACTGGAGAGCTGTAGATCGTGGAACTTTCGGGTGTGCCGGTGGACATGGCAGACTGAGAGACGGTTGGAGACGGTATTGTTTCCGCCGGTGCCCTACATGCAATATTTCCTCCTACAAAACTGGTGATTCCCTGACCCTGACTGCTTTTGGCTGGCAAAGAAACCTGCACAGATACTGCCGGTGGTGCGGAAAATGGTGGCCTTACAGTGACGGAAGGGATGTTGCGTTGCTGACTAGCTTCATTGGCCGAGGGTGCTACAACCTTGAGGGACGTTTGGTAGTTAGTCCAGGCTTGAGAATGCATGGTGGTTAAGTGTCTATGCATGCAACTAGTATTTAGACTTTTCAGATTCTGACCTCTGCTTAAGCTAGTTGAACATTTTTGACAGATGACTTTGCGCTGATCAGTTGGATGTTGTTTAAAAAAATGCCAGACTGCACTCTTCCTAGACTCTGATCCCTTTTCAGGGATTGCAGACTGAGCTTTAACCGGATGGCAACGCTGTGCTCCAACAGGTTTTGGCTTTGACACGCGTTTTGGTCCAGATACGGGCCCGGCAGATGGAACCTGTTGCGATGTTGATGCCTGCTGCGGCCCCTCCTCCACCTCCGCTTCTGAACTACTGCCGCCTGCACCCTGTTCCCCCAATGGCTGCCAATCGGGGTCAATAACTGGGTCATCTATTACCTCCTCTTCGAGCTCGTGTGCAACTTCGTCTGTGTCACTGTGTCGGTCGGTGGTATAGCGTTCGTGGCGGGGCAACATAGTCTCATCAGGGTCTGATTGTGGATCTGTACCCTGAGAGGGCAATGTGGTGGTCTGAGTCAAAGGAGCAGCATAGTACTCTGGCTGTGGCTGTGCATCAGTGCACTCCATGTCAGAATATACTTGTAATGGGCATGGCCTGTTAAATGTTTCACTTTCTAAGCCAGGGACGGTATGTGTAAAGAGCTCCATGGAGTGACCCGTTGTGTCGCCTGCTGCATCCTTCTCTCTTGTTGTAGTTTTTGCTGAGGAGGACAAGGAAGCGACTTGTCCCTGACCGTGAACATCCACAAGCGACGCGCTGCTTTTACATTTACCAGTTTCGGAAGAGGAGGCAAAAGAGCTAGAGGCTGAGTCTGCAATGTAAGCCAAAACTTGCTGTTGCTGCTCCGCCTTTAAAAGCGGTTTTCCTACTCCCAGAAAAGAGAGCGTTCGAGGCCTTGTGTAGCCTGACGACGAAACTGGCTCCACAGCTCCAGACTTAGGTGGAATATTTTTATCCCCACGACCACCTGATGCTCCACTACCACTACCATCATTACCAGCTGACAATGAACGCCCACGACGACCTCTTGCACCAGACTTCCTCATTGTTTTAAAATCTTAACCAAAGTAACTTTATTTGTTGCTATCAAACAACTTACACGGTGAGCTATAACTTCAGTATGATTTCAATATCCCTTAACAGGTTGGTGAGACCACAAGGAAAATCAGGCACAATGTTACACACTCTGTTTTCTGTGGCACAAAATCACAGAGATGACACACACGCAGGACTGTCACTCAAGCACTAATGTCAATATTAATCTCCCACCTAATTTATTTATTTTTTTTTCTCAGGGAGACTTTAGAAACCAAATAATATTAAAAAAAAAAAAAAAAAAGGCTTTCTATGGCCCACAATTAGAGAGAGAGAGGTGGCACA
The DNA here is from genome assembly GCF_051348905.1 of Ranitomeya variabilis. Taxonomy (NCBI): domain Eukaryota; kingdom Metazoa; phylum Chordata; class Amphibia; order Anura; family Dendrobatidae; genus Ranitomeya; species Ranitomeya variabilis. Next base: position 288,842,667 of record NC_135237.1, read on the forward strand.
ACCAGGAGTCAAGACTGGCGCACAAGCTGAAAGGGCAATATTACTCTCCCACTGTTTTTTATGTTTTTTTTGTTTTTTTCAGGGAGACTTTAGAAACCAAATAATATTAAAAAAACCAAAAAAAAAAAAGGCTTTCTATGGCCCACTGAATGAGAGGGAGAGAGGTGGCACACCCAGGAGTCAAGACTGGCACACAAGCTGAAAGGGCAATATTACTCTCCCACTGTTTTTTTATGTATTTTTTGTTTTTTCAGGGAGACTTTAGAAACCCAATAATATTTAAAAAAAAAAATAAATAGGCTTTCTATGGCCCACTGAATGAGAGGGAGAGAGGTGACACACCCAGGAGTCAAGACTGGCACACAAGCTGAAAGGGCAATATTACTCTCCCACTGTTTTTTTAGGTTTTTTTTTTTTTTTCAGGGAGAATTAGAAACCAAATAATATTAAAAAAAAAAAAAAAATAGGCTTTCTATGGCCCACTGAATGAAAGGGAGAGAGGTGGCACACCCAGGAGTCAAGACTGGCACACAAGCTGAAAGGGCAATATTACTCTCCCACTGTTTTTTTATGTATTTTTTGTTTTTTCAGGGAGACTTTAGAAACCCAATAATATTTAAAAAAAAAAATAAATAGGCTTTCTATGGCCCACTGAATGAGAGGGAGAGAGGTGGCACACCCAGGAGTCAAGACTGGCACACAAGCTGAAAGGGCAATATTACTCTCCCACTGTTTTTTTAGGTTTTTTTTTTTTTTCAGGGAGACTTTAGAAACCAAATAATATTAAAAAAAAAAAAAAAAAAAAAAAAATAGGCTTGCTATAGCCCACTGAATGAGAGATAGCACACACAGCAGTGGCACACAAGCCCTGACTGAGGCCAATATTTTTCTCCCACTGATTGATGTAGTGTTTTTGTGTTGAGGTAGAATTTAGAACACAAATCACGGAAAAAATAAATAGGCTTTCTATGGCCCACTGAATGAAAGGGAGAGAGGTGGCACACCCAGGAGTCAAGACTGGCACACAAGCTGAAAGGGCAATATTACTCTCCCACTGTTTTTTTATGTATTTTTTGTTTTTTCAGGGAGACTTTAGAAACCCAATAATATTTAAAAAAAAAAAAAAGGCTTTCTATGGCCCACAATTAGAGAGAGAGAGGTGGCACAACCAGGAGTCAAGACTGGCGCACAAGCTGAAAGGGCAATATTACTCTCCCACTGTTTTTTATGTTTTTTTTGTTTTTTTCAGGGAGACTTTAGAAACCAAATAATATTAAAAAAACCAAAAAAAAAAAAGGCTTTCTATGGCCCACTGAATGAGAGGGAGAGAGGTGGCACACCCAGGAGTCAAGACTGGCACACAAGCTGAAAGGGCAATATTACTCTCCCACTGTTTTTTTATGTATTTTTTGTTTTTTTCAGGGAGACTTTAGAAACCCAATAATATTTAAAAAAAAAAATAAATAGGCTTTCTATGGCCCACTGAATGAGAGGGAGAGAGGTGGCACACCCAGGAGTCAAGACTGGCACACAAGCTGAAAGGGCAATATTACTCTCCCACTGTTTTTTTAGGTTTTTTTTGTTTTTTCAGGGAGACTTTAGAAACCCAATAATATTTAAAAAAAAAAATAAATAGGCTTTCTATGGCCCACTGAATGAAAGGGAGAGAGGTGGCACACCCAGGAGTCAAGACTGGCACACAAGCTGAAAGGGCAATATTACTCTCCCACTGTTTTTTTATGTATTTTTTGTTTTTTTCAGGGAGACTTTAGAAACCCAATAATATTTAAAAAAAAAAATAAATAGGCTTTCTATGGCCCACTGAATGAGAGGGAGAGAGGTGGCACACCCAGGAGTCAAGACTGGCACACAAGCTGAAAGGGCAATATTACTCTCCCACTGTTTTTTTAGGTTTTTTTTTTTTTTCAGGGAGACTTTTGAAACCAAATAATATTAAAAAAAAAAAAAAAAAAAAAATATAGGCTTGCTATAGCCCACTGAATGAGAGATAGCGCACACACAGCAGTGGCACACAAGCCCTGACTGAGGCCAATATTTTTCTCCCACTGATTGATGTAGTGTTTCTGTGTTGAGGTAGATTTTAGAACACAAATCACGGAAAAAATAAATAGGCTTTCTATGGCCCACTCAGTGAGAGATGGCACACACAGGGATGGCACTGTAGCAGAAATGCCAATCTTAATCTCCCACAAAAAAAAAACAAAAAAAAAAAAAAAACTGTCCTACAATTACTATCTCCCTGCAGTAATGTAAGCCAGGTATGGCAGGCAGCAATAGGAGTGGACTGATGCACAAATTAAATAAAAAGTGTGGACAAACAAAAAAGATAGCTGTGCAGAAAGGAAGGAACAAGAGGATATGTGCTTTGAAAAAAGCAGTTGGTTTCCACAGTGGCGTACACACAGCAATACAGCTATCACGGAGCCTTCTAGGGCAGCCCAATGAGCTACAGCGCTGAGGGGAAAAAAAAAAAAAAATAGCTTCCACTGTTCCTGCACACCGAAGGTGGTGTTGGACAGTGGAAATCGCTGCAGCACAAGCGGTTTGGTGGTTAGTGGACCCTGCCTAACGCTCTCCCTGCTTCTGATGAAGCGGCAGCAACCTGTCCCTAAGCTCAGATCAGCAGCAGTAAGATGGCGGTCGGCGGGAACGCCCCTTTATAGCCCCTGTGACGCCGCAGACAGCAAGCCAATCACTGCAATGCCCTTCTCTAAGATGGTGGGGACCAGGATCTATGTCATCACGCTGCCCACACTCTGCGTTCACCTTCATTGGCTGAGAAATGGCGCTTTTCGCGTCATTGAAACGCGACTTTGGCGCGAAAGTCGCGTACCGCATGGCCGACAAGCACAGGGGTCGGATCGGGTTTCATGAGACGCCGACTTAGCCAAAAGTCGGCGACTTTTGAAAATGATCGACCCGTTTCGCTCAACCCTACCCCAAAGGTACAAGTCTCTGCCTTGGGTGCTCTATTTGCAGATCACCCCTGGGTCTACCGGTTTATCCGAGCCTCATTTGCAGTGAGACCCTCAAAATTGTTAAAAAAGGTGGCTCCCTGGGATCTAAATTTAGTCCTAAAAGCCTTAACATCTCCTCCTTTCGAGCCTCTTGCTTCTATTTCAGAGAAGGCCTTAACTTTAAAAACAGTGCTCCTGGTTGCCCTGACAGCGGCTCAGCGTATCTGCGAGCTGCAAGCCATTTCGGTAAATCCTCCATATACTATCTTTATTAAGAAAAAAGTAAAAATTCTTCACCTTACAAAACAGTTTTTATAGAACCAAAATAATTTTACAGGCAAAATAGAAACCAAAATATGAGCAGAAATTAAAAGTGCTTGACATTAGATTGTTGTTGATACAATTTTTCAGGGTTGTCCCTATATAACATCCAACAGTAATCTGAGTCATTGAGTCATTCCAAAAACCAAGGCAGCAGTGTTCCATTACTGTAATGTCCTTGTGAAACTGCTCACCTTGGTCATCACTTACATCCCTAAGATTTTGAGGGAAGAAATCTAAATGTGAATGCAAAAATTGCATTTTCAGAGACATGCGAAATCCAAGACACTGGTATGCATTTAGCAGTTCCTCAACACTTTCAAGTTTTCACAGATCCACTTCAAGCTTTTCCAAGATCTCAATTCCTTATCATTTTAGTGTTCCTTCAAATGCCTCATCTCTCATAAGTTCTCTGATCTGGGGACCAACAAATACTCAGTTTTGCTGGTAAAATGCTGGAGAATTTCTGTGAAATGTACTGGAACCCTTCTAAATTTGTCTTTGCCATGGCTTTCAAAAAGTTTTTAATCAATCCCAACTTTATATGTAGTGGAGGAAGAAAGATTTTTGTTGGAGCAACTAAAGAATATTGCTGAACATTGTCTCTACCTGGAGCATAGATGTTTCTCTGTCCCCAATCATGATAAACATAATGCTCTACTGTATTTCTACTGTCCCATAAACACAAGAAGCAACAATATTTTCTGAAACCTCCTTGCATTCCCATTAGCAGACCAGTCACTTTCAAATCTCCACAGATATTCAATTGATGATGCTTATATTGTATAGCATCCAAAATCACTGACAGATTTTCATAACTTTCCTTTAGATGACATGAGTGAGCAATAGGGATTGATGGTTTCGTATTTCCATTGTGAAGCAACACTGCTTTCTAACTTCTCTGGGATGACTCAGTGAACAATTGCCAATCTGCAACATTTTGGTTCAGTTCTTCAAAGAGGCCACTCACATTGTTACAGTACACCATTGGTCCATCAACTGTGAAAAATTGTGTAAGGGTACCGTCACACAGTGCCATTTTCATCGCTACGACGGCACGATTCGTGACGTTGCAGCGTCGTATGATTATCGCTCCAGCGTCGTAGACTGCGGTCACACGTTGCAATACACGGCGCTGGAGCGATAATTTCATGACGTATTTGCGATGTAGAAGCCATTGGTTACTGTGCGCACATCGTATACAACCTGTGTCACACGATGCAATCATGCCGCCACAGCGGGACACTAGACGACGAAAGAAAGTTTCAAACGATCTGCTACGACGTACGATTCTCAGCGGGGTTCCGGATCGCAGTAGCGTGTCAGACACAACGATATCGTAATGATATCGCTAGAACGTCACGAATCGTGCCGTCGTAGCTATGAAAATGGCACTGTGTGACGGTACCCTTAGTGTTACTTCTGTTTCGGTAATAACACACTTTGATATCATCATGAAGAAGATTCTTCTGTTTCAACCTAGATGCAAGAAGTTCAGCTTTATCTTTTAACAACGAAAGGTCTCTGATGAGATTATTTAATTCATGTTGAGTAAAGCATTCTGGCTGCTCCATCAGGTATATACTCATCTTGACTTGAGGTCTCCATGTCTACGTCAGTAGCTTCAGCTCTTCCATCAGGTGCCATCATATGTAACTGGCCTAAGTGCAGATTCAAGTTCAGGGCAATTAATCTTATGTTTGTTCTTCGTAGAAAATGCCTTCAGTTTGACAAACAAAAGTAGCAGTCATCACTATGATTTTTGGGTTCTCTCCAAATCACAGGAACAGCAAATGGCATAGCCACTTTCCTCGTACCAGTCATGAAGTCCATTTGAACAATTTGAGCATATCACATGAGGGGCCCAGCTTTTGTCTTGATCACCAAGTCGACACTTAAAGTACATCTGATACATCTTTTTAAAATCATGAGTGATTAAACATACTTGGCCTTTTGGTGTAAAAGAACCACGCACATAGCAGAATCTGTTCATATGATTAATACATTGTTGGGGAATTTTTCTCCTTCAAATCAGATCAAACAGTAGAGTAAGTTCACTTCAATGGTGGTGGCAAACTCATAAAAAAAAATGTGATGAGTCGACAGACTATATGTAGATATTTCCACAGAGATGAGAGGCTCCTTTTGGATCATGGATGCGATCAGCCTGTGGCACTGCTGAAGTGTTATGGAAGCCCAGGTTGCTTTTGATAGCAACCTTCAGCTTGTCTGCATTGTTGGGTCTGGTGTCTCTCATTTTCCTCTTGAGAATATCCCATAGATTCTCTTAAGGGTTAAGGTCAGGAGAGTTTGCTGGCCAATCAAACACAGTCATACTGTTGTTTTTAAACCAGGTATTGGTACTTTTGGCAATGTGGACAGGTGCCAAGTCCTGCTGGAGAATTAAATTTCCATCTCCATAAAAGCTTGTCGGCAGAGGGAAGCATGAAGTGCTCTAAAATTTTCTGGTAGATGGCTGTGCTGACTTTGGTCTTGATAAAACACAGTGGACCTACACCAGTAGATGACATGGCTCCCCAAACCATCACTGATTGTGGAAACTTCACATTAGACCTCAAGCAGCTTGGTTTGTGTGCCTCTCCACTCTTCCTCCAGATTCTGGGACCTTGATTTCCAAATGAAATGCAAAATTTACTATCCTTGTGTAGTGTGTCAGTGACTGCCTTCTGGTCTTCTGTCAAGTCAGCAGTCTTCCCCATGATTGTGGAGCCTACTGAAACAGAATAAGGGACCTTTATAAACACTTAGGAAGCCTTTGCAGGTGTTTTTTGGTGATTTTTCTAACTTACTGAGAAAATCACTTCTGGGTTTTCATTGGCTGTAAGCCATAATCATCAACATTCACAGAAATAAACACTTGAAATAGATCACTCCATTTGGGATGTGTTATTGCTGTTCCAGTTTAAAGAACTGCGGAATCATGAACTAAGCATGATCAAAACTTTCTTGTACATAGTTGGCATATCTTTAGGTGCTTTCTACTGGTTTTACAAAGAACCGTTAAAGAAACAGTTGCTAATGTTGCCTTAAATGTTGATTAGTTTACAGACCTGAAGAAAAACCCGTTTGGCGTGGCCGAAGACAGGGTCAAGATACTACGCTTTGTAGTTCCCCTAAGCATATGTTGGTGGTTTACAAAACTGGTCCCTCGCATCCTTGCTGCTGTTTAAATGACATTGAGCTATTGACTTGAATATTGATTGCACTTTTGAATAGGAAAATGTTGACTTGTTGCACTTTATAGAAGTGATAGTGTTTAATGATCCAGTAAGGGAAGTAAATAGTGTTTTGTGCAGATAGTGTTGAGAATTAGAGTTGGTAAAACGAGAATAAAGCTGAAATTTTGCACTTTGATTAAAGGAAGCCTTAAAGATAGTATACCCGTAAGGGTAGTTGCCATATAATAGTTAAGTTCTATATTATTAAAAAAGTTACTTATACCATGTATATATGTTCTTGTAACGGAGTACTGGACCTGTAAATGGATGTTTGGACAGAAGAGATACCTAAGCATTGCGGTCAAAGAGATTCATCCTTCATGGCAGCTGGTAATTACACTATGGTAGAAGGACACTTTCAGCAGAACAATGGATCATGCCTTAATGGTCCATTAGTCATGGAATGATTCCAGGAACATGACACCATAGAGAGTCTATAGATCTTAATTCTCTAGAGCATATCTGGGTCAATGCATAATGAACTGTTCTGTACATGTCTCTAACCCCATCTAATTTTCAGCAAGTGATAAAAGCTGTCATTTCCAAACAATATTCCTGCAAAATAATGTAAGCATACTAGATCTATGCCTTTAATTAGGTAACTATTCAATGTTTAGAATTTTGAAAGAACATTTGGACTAAAGTTATAGGTTGGAGAAATTACATTTTGAAATATCTAAAAATCACGTTTATTAAAGATGTTATTCACATGTTAGACATTTATGGTATATCTGTAAAGCTCCACATTTATTACCAGAAAGGGCAACTCCTGACCACTTCTCCCGCCTTGTGTTACGGTTGCTATCAGTGGTGAGAAGGCCATGCACGTTCGTCTCTATCCTTTGATGTCTACTTGAGTTCCAAAAGCAGCTAAGAACACTTGCAATGATACCTTTTTGGCCTCCCAAGAACCTCTCCACCCAATATTATAAAACCTCCGCAATTATGTAGTCCACTCAGAAGTGAACTATTTGTAATGATGGAAACAAAGCAAAAATACTTTATTATGTTCTTAAAAAACACAGAAAGAAACAAGAATGTTGAGAGTGCTGAACATTGTCAGCAAGTGCTCTGGACTATTGGAGCTGAGTATATAACGTTGAGTCTACAAAGAAAGCTGTTTGTCAGCATAAAACTGAAGAAACTACACAATTCAAAGATTTTTCCATTTGAAAACAGCTTGCAAAATGGAGTTGGTGATTTGGGGTGGAATAAAGGATCTCTGAATCCTATCAATGTGCAGCAGATGATTTAGTACCCACACAGCACTTTTTTTCCTATTATTTTATGATTGTGTATCTGTGAGAACTCAAATTTAAAAGCTGCAAGGGCAATAATTTTTACAAGATTTAGCACCTTTGCTAAAATTTTTGCACAGTACTGTAAATTGTAAATATTAGCAATATTGCTATTTCCAGCCATGACTATATCTCTTCTCAGAAAAGATTTTTAGGTTTCCACTGTGTTAATAAATGCAACCCATATATCCAATGTCAAAATGCCTGTTTTCTTGTCATAAAAAAAGATTGAAAGACGGATGTACCAAGAAAAAAACAAACAAAAAAAACCCCTGAACAAACGAAAAGTAGAGTTATAGATAAAGCTCAGACTGATGCCATGCAAAAGTAAGCGAGGTGACAACAGAAAAAGTAGATTAGGACTGGGTACATTGTGAGTTCATTATTGCAGTCTAAGTTCTATGCCGCAGGAATCTGCTCAAACAGATGAAAACTGTGAGAAACAAATTGTTTTTATTGAAAATGTTCAGAAGTTGCCATGAACTGTGTTGCGTACTTTGAGCCGTGTAAGCAAGCTCACAGCCTGGTTTAGCTGTTAAAATTGTGATATGTGCTCACTATATTAGGCATTTGTCTTTCTTCTACTTTTTTCTCATTAACAGAGATCAAAAGTTAAATGATCCAATTTGCGCTGAACTCTGGAAACAGTCACAACCCTGCCAAAAAAGCTCCAGAATCCTTAGGTTTGGTGTTGGCTACTGTATCCACATATGAACAAAAAGAAAGTTTGATGACAACATTCGTATACAAATAATTTTGTGATATGGCTTTAGAAAGAAATTTTGGAAGGATTAAACAAAGTAACATTCTCGTGTTCTTTTAGCTAATGTCTTCTTTGATAATTTCGATCCTATTATAAGAAGCTTTTTCTCTAGATTTGTCATCATTATATAATCATCATTAGCAGATTATTGCTACAATAATGTTATCTTGGTAAACTAGCAATTTAAAAAAAATTGCAAAGATGAAAATATAATATACACTCACCGGCCACTTTATTAGGTACACCATGCTAGTAACGGGTTGGACCCCCTTTTGCCTTCAGAACTGCCTCAATTCTTCGTGGCATAGATTCAACAAGGTGCTGGAAGCATTCCTCAGAGATTTTGGTCCATATTGACATGATGGCATCACACAGTTGCCGCAGATTTGTCGGCTGCACATCCCAAAGATGCTCCATACAAGGCAGGATGGATCCATGCTTTCATGTTGTTTACGCCAAATTCTGACCCTACCATCCGAATGTCGCAGCAGAAATCGAGACTCATCAGACCAAGCAACGTTTTTCCAATCTTCTACTGTCCAATTTCGATGAGCTTGTACAAATTGTAGCCTCAGTTTCCTGTTCTTAGCTGAAAGGAGTGGTACCCGGTGTGGTCTTCTGCTGCTGTAGCCCATCTGCCTCAAAGTTCGACGCACTGTGCATTCAGAGATGCTCTTAGGCCTACCTTGGTTGTAACGGGTGGCGATTTGAGTCACTGTTGCCTTTCTATCAGCTCGAACCAGTCTGCCCATTCTCCTCTGACCTCTGGCATCAACAAGGCATTTCCGCCCACAGAACTGCCGCTCACTGGATTTTTTTTCTTTTTCGGACCATTCTCTGTAAACCCTAGAGATGGTTGTGCATGAAAATCCCAGTAGATCAGCAGTTTCTGAAATACTCAGACCAGCCCTTCTGGCACCAACAACCATGCCACGTTCAAAGGCACTCAAATCACCTTTCTTCCCCATACTGATGCTCGGTTTGAACTGCAGGAGATTGTCTTGACCATGTCTACATGCCTAAATGCACTGAGTTGCCGCCATGTGATTGGCTGATTAGAAATTAAGTGTTAACAAGAAGTTGGACAGGTGTACCTAATAAAGTGGCCAGTGAGTGTATTTCAAAACAATATCCACGTAAAAGTCAGGAATGGAGATAAAAGAATTAATTCTCAGAACTCTGGACCATTGGCCAGGTCAGTACTTTGTGAGTGCTGGACGAGAGACCTGCAAATCTCCTTACCTACTGACACCAGCCTGGCTGGTGTAACCTTATGTGTATCAAGCTGCAATGAAGACATTGTTTCAGCTCTGGATAATCAAAAGGGGGATGCGAATGCTGGAAGGAGATTAGCAAATCTCCAGTCGTTTGGTCACAGAGTTCAGACCTGGCTGAGAGACCGGAGTCCTGCAAATCACTTCTTCCATCTTTAACCAAAACCAAAGATTTCCCAACAGACCATTGCTTAGAGCATGTCAGTGACACCTCTGGTTTAGTTTAGCTTCTTTCCACTGTGCATTATGGTATCAGCTCTTCAGCAGGTAAATGATGCACATGCCATCTACTTAATTTAAAAGAAAATGTAATTCATCAGACCAGGTCACCACCTTCATTGCTCCATGGTCCACTTCTGATGCTAATGTTCCCATTGTGGTTGCTTTCACTGGTTGCCAGAGGTCAGCTTGACCATTATGATTCTTCTGAAGCCCTGTGACTCATACATATCCTGCTATGATGCATTGTGTTTTCTGATACCTGTCATAGCCAGTATTACATTATTAACTATTTGTGCTACAATAGCTCATCTGTGGAATTCGACCAGATGGGCAACTCTTCACTTGCCTCAGTCACTAATGAGCCTTGTGCATCCGTGAACATTTTGTAATTTCACTGATAATCCTTCTTTGGACTTCTTTTAATAGGCACCAGTAGCGTAGCTACCGGGGGGAGAGGGGGCCATCGCCCCAGGCCCCGCGCTCTGAGGGGGCCCACCCAGAGCTATGATACTGTAACTGCATCGGTGCGTGCAGCACACCGATACAGTTACATTCCGCAGCAGAGGGTCCCCCGTCCTTCATCGCAGGTTCAACTGTATCGGCATCTAGCCAATACAGCAGACATCATTGATGAGAGAGGGAGCATTATGCTCCCTCTACCATCATCCCCCTTTCAGCGTCTGACTCAGACACTGACAGCAGGTGCGATGATGTCACTACCCTGCGCCCGCTGTCAGGAAATAAGCAGGAGCTTGGAGCAGCAGAGGAAGCAGGAGGAAGAGAGGTAAGTATTGGATATATTTTTTTTTTGACGGTGCATCATGTTAATCTGCCTATGGGGGGTGTATTACACTGCAGAGGCTGCCTATGGGGATGCAATATACTATATTGAGGTCCCCAACCTTTCTGACCTTGCCAGCCACATCCACCTATGAAAGAGGGTGGTGAGCCACATTCAGCTTTGAGAGAGGGTCGCGAGCCACAACCAGCTCCTTCCCCATTCTCAGTAGTGACACCAAGAGCCTCCATTACCGGTATAATGACAACCAAAGCTTTTCCACTGAAATCACACCAAGACAATATGCCAAGCTCCACGGTTTTCTATCTCACCCCCATTCAGATCTGGTCTTCTGTACAGGACTACACACAAAAGTCACCATTTAGAGATCAGCTCTTAATATTTATTTACACCTGGTGCTAATGCACCAAGCTGGCAGGCAGCCGCGAGCCACACATGTGGCTCCCGAGCTACAGGTTGGGGATCCCTGCAATATAGTATACAGGATGCCTATAGGGATACAACATATTATATTGCACCCCCATGCAGCCTGTATAGTATGCACCCTCATAGGCAGCCTGTACAGTCTATTAAATATACTATACAGGCTACCTATGGGGGTGCATTATACTATATATACAGGCTGTATATGGGGGTGCAATATACTATGCATGCTGCCTATGGGGGGTGCATTATACTATGTGTACAGGCTTCCTATGGGGGTGCAATACACTATACAGGTTGCCTATGGGGGTACATTATGCATATGGGGTGAATTAAACTATACAGCCTATACAGGCTGCCTATGGGGATGCATTATACTATACAGGCTGCCTATGGGGGTGCATTATACTATACAGGTTTCTTATGGGGCTGCATTACACTATAGAGGCTGTCTATGGGAAGTGCATTATACTATAGAGGTTGCCCATGGAGAGTGTATTATACTATAGAGTCTGCTTATGGGGATGCATAATACTATAGATATTGCCTATGGGGAGTGCATCATACTATATGCAGGCCTATGGGGAGTGCATTATACTACATTGAGGATTGTCCAGTGCGTTATACTATATGGAGGCTATCTGTGGAGCCATCATATAGTGTGGAGATTAGTGATAGATCTATCAAACAGTTTTTGGGACACTAAGGGGTCAATATATATATACATATATTTATATATATATATATATACATATATATATATATATATATATATATAACATGTAGTATGGCGGTAATATCCATGTTGGTCTTTATATATAGATTATTTTCAGTAACATAAAAACCCTAGCTATGCTTCTGGCAGGCACTAAACAGTGCATGCTGGGAACACTCAAGAATTCCTAACAGATTCTTATGCTTGCTTACTTTTCCTGCTCCTCCCATAACTTTAAGAATTAATTGTTGTCTTGTTGCCTTCTATATTTCACCCCATAACCATACCATTATCACAAGCTAATTAACGTTATTCAGATGCAGTTGAAGTTCAGACTTTTAGCTTTCATTTGAGGGTATCCATATTAAAATTGGATGAAGAGTTTAGGAGTTTCAGCTCCTTAACCTGTGCCACCCTGTTTTTTAAAAGGACCAAAAGTAATTGGACAATTGACTCCAAGGCTATTTCATGGACAGGTGTGGGCAATCCCTTCATTATGTCATTCTCAACTAAGCAGATAAAAGGCCTGGAGTTGATTTGAGGTGTGGTGCTTGCATTTGGAAGGTTTTCCTATGAAGTAAACATGCGGTCAAAAGTGCTCTCCATGAAGGTGAAACAAGCCATTCTTAAGTTGTGAAAACAGAGAAAAAACCCATCCGAGAAATTGCTACAATATTAGGAGTGGCAAAATGTACAGTTTGGTACATCCTGAGAAGGAAAGAAAGCACTGGTGATCTCATCAATGCAAAAAGACCTGGGCGCCCACGGAAGACAACAGTGGTGGGTGATCGCAGAATAATCTCCATGGTGAAGAGAAACCCCTTCACAACAGCCAACCAAGTGACCAACACTCTCCCGGAGGTCAGCGTATCAATATCCAAATCTATCATAAAGAGAAGACTGCATGAAAGTAAATACAGAGGGTTCACTGCACGGTGCAAGCCACTCATAAGTGTCAAGAATAAAAAGGCTAGACTGGACTTTGCTAAAAAACATCTAAAAAAGCCAGCACAGTTCTGGAAGAACATTCTTTGGACAGATGAAACCAAGATCAACCTCTACCAGAATGATGGAAAGAGAAAAGTATGGCGAAGGCTTGGTACAGCTCATGATCCAAAGCATACCACATCATCTGTAAAACACGGCGGAGGCAGTGTGATGGCTTGGGCATGCATGGCTGCCAGTGGCACTGGGTCACTAGTGTTTATTGATGATGTGACACAGGACAGAAGCAGCCAAATGAATTCTGAGGTATTCAGAGCCATACTGTGTGCTCAGATCCAGCCAAATGCAGCCAAACTGATTGCTCGTCGTTTCATCCTACAGATAGACAATGACCCAAAACATGAAGCCAAAGCAACCCAGGAGTCTATTAAAGCAAAGAAGTGGAATATTCTTGAATGGCCAAGTCAGTCACCTGATCTCAACCCAATTGAGCAGGCATTTCACTTGTTAAAGACTAAACTTCAGACAGAAAGGCCCACAAACAAACAGCAACTGAAAACCACCGCAGTGAAGGCCTGGCAGAGCATCAAAAAGGAGGAAACACAGCGTCTGGTGATGTCCATGAGTTCAAGACTTCAGGCAGTCATTGCCAACAAAGGGTTTTCAACCAAGTACTAGAAATGAACATTTTATTTAAAATTATTGAATCTGTCCAATTACTTTTGGTCCCTTTAAAAACAGGGTGGCACATGTTAAGGAGCTGAAACTCCTAAACCCTTCATCCAATTTTAATGTGGATACCCTCAAATGAAAGCTGAAAGTCTTAACTTCAACTGAATCTGAATTGTTTTGTTTAAAATTCATTGTGGTAATGTCTATAACCAAAATGAGAAAAATGTTGTCTCTGTCCAAATATATATGGACCTAACTGTATATATATACACACAGCTTTTGGGGTTTGAAGTTGCTCAGAAATGTCAACAGGCACAATAGTCCACAGGTGTGTATATGCATGTGATTTTTTTTTTTTACATCATACGCTATATTCACACTTTCATTCATTACAAAGCCACACATCTTTGCTATCCCCAATGTATAATGCATGCCAAAGATTCTGAATAGTTCTTATTGACTTATCATAGCGATTATTGGCTATGAGCATAATGTACAGCAAAAAATGTTGCTGCATATAGTGACACGTTTTTGACATAATTTTAATCAGAACCACCAACTCAAATGTGGACATAAAATACTTAATAAAATGAAAATAATGCAGGCACTGTCTAATATATAATTGCCTAGAATACTACTTCCTGCAATTTGTGCCAACTTCCGTGGCTTTGTCCGGAGCTATTGTCCGGAGCTATTGTCCGGAGCTATTGTCCGGAGCTAATGTCCGTAGCTAATGTCCGGAGCTAATGTCCGGAGATAAGTGACGTCACCAGTGTCCTACACCCAGGCAGAGCACAGTGGCCCCAGGCAGAGCACAGGGGCCCCAGGCAGAACATGGGGCCCCAGGCAGAGCACAGGGGCCCCAGGCAGAGCACAGGGGCCCCAGGCAGCATATGGGGCCCCAGGCAGAGCACAGGGGCCCCAGGCAGCATATGGGGCCCCAGGCAGAGCACAGTGGCCCCAGGCAGAGCACACACCAAATCGGAGGCCGAGGGGCCCCGCCAACCAAATCGGAGGCCGAGGAGCCCCGCCCACCAAATCGAAGGCCGAGCGGCCCCGCCCACCAAAGCGGAGGCCGAGGGGCCCGGCCCCGCCCACCAAAGCGGAGGCCGAGGGGCCCCGCCCACCAAATCGGAGGCCGAGGGTCCCCGCCCACCAAATCGGAGGCCGAGGGTCCCCGCCCACCAAATCGGAGGCCGAGGGTCCACACCATCCAAATCGGAGGCCAAGGGGCCCCGTCCACCAAATCGGAGGCCGACGGGCCCCACCCACCAAAGCGGAGGCCGAGGGTCCCCGCCCACCAAATCGGAGGCCGAGGGTCCCCGCCCACCAAATCGGAGGCCGAGGGTCCCCGCCCACCAAATCGGAGGCCGAGGGTCCCCGCCCACCAAATTGGAGGCCGAGGGGCCCCACCAACCAAATCGGAGGCCGAGGAGCCCCGCCCACCAAATCGAAGGTCGAGGGGCCCCGCCCATGAAAGCGGAGGCCGAGGGTCTCCGCCCACCAAATCGGAGGCCGAGGGGCCCCGCCAACCAAATCGGAGGCCGAGGGGCTTCGCCAACCAAATCGGAGGCCGAGGAGCCCCGCCCACCAAATCGAAGGCCGAGCAGCCCCGCCCACCAAAGCGGAGGCCGAGGGGCCTGGCCCGCCCACCAAAGCGGAGGCCGAGGGGCCCCGCCCACCACATCGGAGGCCGAGGGGCCCCGCCCACCAAATCGGAGGCCGAGGGTCCCCGCCCACCAAATCGGAGGCCGAGGGTCCCCGCCCACCAAATCGGAGGCCGAGGGTCCCAGCCCACCAAATCGGAGGCCGAGGGTCCCCGCCCACCAAATCGGAGGCCGAGGGTCCCCGCCCACCAAATCGGAGGCTGAGGGTCCCCGCCCACCAAATCGGAGGCCGAGGGGCCCCACCAACCAAATCGGAGGCCGAGGGGCCCCGCCTACCAAATCAGAGGCCGAGGGTCCCCGCCCACCAAATCGGAGGCCGAGGGGCCCCGCCCACCAAATCGGAGGCCGAGGGTCCCCGCCCACCAAATCGGAGGCCGAGGGTCCCCGCCCACCAAATCGGAGGCCGAGAGTCCCCGCCCACCAAATCGGAGGATAAGGGGCCCCGCCAACCAAATCGGAGGCCGAGGGGCCCCGCCAACCAAATCGGAGGCCGAGGAGCCCCGCCCAACAAATCGAAGGCCGAGCGGCCCCGCCCACCAAAGCGGAGGCAGAGGGACCCCTCCCACCAAATCGGAGGCCGTGGGGCCCCGCCAACCAAAGCGGAGGCCGAGGGTCCCCGCCCACCAAATCGGAGGCAGAGGGACCCCGCCCACCAAATCGGAGGCCGAGGGGCCCCGCCCACCAAAGCGGAGGCCGAGGGTCCCCGCCCACCAAATCGGAGGCCGGTCCCCGCCCACCAAATCGGAGGCCGAGGGTCCCCACCCACCAAATCGGAGGACGAGGGGCCCCACCAACCAAATCGGAGGCCGAGAGTCCCCGCCCACCAAATCGGAGGATAAGGGGCCCCGCCAACCAAATCGGAGGCCGAGGGGCCCCGCCAACCAAATCGGAGGCCGAGGAGCCCCGCCCAACAAATCGAAGGCCGAGCGGCCCCGCCCACCAAAGCGGAGGCAGAGGGACCCCTCCCACCAAATCGGAGGCCGTGGGGCCCCGCCAACCAAAGCGGAGGCCGAGGGTCCCCGCCCACCAAATCGGAGGCAGAGGGACCCCGCCCACCAAATCGGAGGCCGAGGGGCCCCGCCCACCAAAGCGGAGGCCGAGGGTCCCCGCCCACCAAATCGGAGGCCGGTCCCCGCCCACCAAATCGGAGGCCGAGGGTCCCCACCCACCAAATCGGAGGACGAGGGGCCCCACCAACCAAATCGGAGGCCGAGGAGCCCCGCCCACCAAAAGTAAGTGCGGCCCCAAAAGTAAGTGTGCCCCCGGGTGCAAAAGTAAGTGCGCCCCCGGGTGCAAAAGTAAGTGCGCCCCCGGGTGCAAAAGTAAGTGCGCCCCCGGGTGCAAAAGTAAGTGCGCCCCCGGGTGCAAAAGTAAGTGCGCCCCCGGGTGCAAAAGTAAGTGCGCCTCCGGGTGCAAAAGTAAGTGCGCCCCCGGGTGCAAATGTAAGCGCGCCCCCGGCCCCGGGTGCAAAAGTAAGCGCGCCCCCCAGTCCCGTGTGTGAAAAGTGCTGCTGTAAAGCTGGTAGCGCTGTTCAAGCACCATGTATTTCCTTCAGGAAATGCCCATCTAATATATAATTGCCTAGAATACTACTTCCTGCAATTTGTGCCAACTTCCGTGGCTTTGTCCGGAGCTAATGTCCGGAGCTAATGTCCGGAGCTAATGTCCGGAGATAAGTGACGTCACCAGTGTCCTACACCCAGGCAGAGCACAGGGGCCCCAGGCAGCATATGGGGCCCCAGGCAGAGCACAGTGGCCCCAGGCAGAGCACAGGGGCCCCAGGCAGCATATGGGGCCCCAGGCAGAGCACAGTGGTCCCAGGCAGAGCACAGGGGCCCCAGGCAGCCTATGGGGCCCCAGGCAGAGCACAGTGGCCCCAGGCAGAACATGGGGCCCCAGGCAGAGCACAGGGGCCCCAGGCAGAGCACAGGGGCCCCAGGCAGCATATGGGGCCCCAGGCAGAGCACAGTGGTCCCAGGCAGAGCACAGGGGCCCCAGGCAGCTTATGGGGCCCCAGGCAGAGCACAGTGGCCCCAGGCAGAACATGGGGCCCCAGGCAGAGCACAGTAGCCCCAGGCAGAGCACAGGGGCCCCAGGCAGAACATGGGGCCCCAGGCAGAGCACAGGGGCCCCAGGCAGAGCACAGGGGCCCCAGGCAGCATATGGGGCCCCAGGCAGAGCACAAGGGCCCCAGGCAGCATATGGGGCCCCAGGCAGAGCACAGTGGCCCCAGGCAGAGCACAGGGGCCCCAGGCAGCATATGGGGCCCCAGGCAGAGCACAGTGGTCCCAGGCAGAGCACAGGGGCCCCAGGCAGCCTATGGGGCCCCAGGCAGAGCACAGTGGCCCCAGGCAGAACATGGGGCCCCAGGCAGAGCACAGGGGCCCCAGGCAGAGCACAGGGGCCCCAGGCAGCATATGGGGCCCCAGGCAGAGCACAGTGGTCCCAGGTAGAGCACAGGGGCCCCAGGCAGCCTATGGGGCCCCAGGCAGAGCACAGGGGCCCCAGGCAGCATATGGGGCCCCAGGCAGAGCACAGGGGCCCCAGGCAGCATATGGGGCCCCAGGCAGAGCACAGTGGCCCCAGGCAGAGCACAGGGGCCCCAGGCAGAACATGGGGCCCCAGGCAGAGCACAGGGGCCCCAGGCAGCATATGGGGCCCCAGGCAGAGCACAGGTGCCCCAGGCAGCATATGGGGCCCCAGGCAGAGCACAGCGATATTTTGGACCACTGTGCGGTGTTTCAGACCCCCTGTGTGATGTCTGGGGCCCTGTTCTTAAGTATATTAAAGATTAAAGTAACGTATATTAAAGTATATTATAGATCAAATTTGACACGTTTATGAGCACCATTGAGTGATATACTCAAGAATGACATAATTTTTCAACATTTTATGGTTTCAAACTGTAAACACTCAGAGTTTTTTTTACTTCAACCAGAAAACCTTAACGGTTCATAAAAAACTTGACTGTTCAGGATATGATAAAAGTCATAGTATTCTGAATCTTTAACTTATAAAGATACCTTTACATGGGGTGATTATTGGTTCCAGAGAGGCTTTCGGCCGATAATCGTACACATGGCTGGTGACAGGACAATACAATATAAACGTTCAAAGGTAAACACTGATAACATTAAAATCTAATATATAATTGCCTAGAATACTACTTCCGGCAATTTGTGCCAACTTCCGTGGCTTTGTCCGGAGATAATGTCCGGAGATAAGTGACGTCACCAGCGTCCTACACCCGCTCAGGGTGGACAAAGATATATGCCTTCGTGGTGCGCAGCACTTTTCTGATTGGTTGCCGCCTGCCGCGAGCGACCAATCAGAAATGTGCCGTACTGTCAAGAATTGTCAAGAGCTGGTGAGTGCAGCCATTTTTTGTTCTTTCTTACTATTATTTATTAATTGTATTATTCTTACATTTGAATAAATAAAGTATATATGGATTCTAGACTCCCGATTCTTTAGAATCGGGCTGCCATCTAGTAGTACATAATAGTCATTAGACCAGTCAGGAACTTGCAGAATTCTGAGATTGTAAAGTCAGAAGCTTGACATTTTACCAATGATAAGTACATGTGTTAAACTGGAGGCAGCAAAGAGCATTAAGATGCTTCTCACAGTAATTCTAAAAATAATAAAATGGAGTCACAATTGTTAATAGTTTACATAGCAATTTACGACATCAATTTTTTTATTTCACTCTATTCTGTCAGAAAAAATAAATCCTTTAACAGTCATACTTCAGAATTGGTTTTTACTGACAAATAGATATAATTGAATCAATCACTCAGTTTGCAGCAAATATAAGGCATCCACTGCGATCTATGAAATGTGAACAATCCTAGATCCGCTTAAAGATAAGCAACAACTGTAATTAACTCCAGGGGACATGATTGCTTTGGATGCTGTATATCATGCTCAGTGCCTCACTAGTTTATACAAGAGAAATGCAAAGTTGCAAAGCTCTTATTCTGCCCAGTTTGATTGGCCGACAGGAATACATAAGAGTGCGATGGTAGAGTGCAATGGTAGAGCTCAAATACTTTATTGATTCTAGAAAGTGAAGATGAGACTCCAGTTTTTAAACTCAGTGAACTGAATTTTTTTTTTTAAACAGAAGAGTGGAGCGACTTCAAGGAATGAAAGCTAATATTCACTTAACTAGACTGGGAGAAGCAGATATTAGGTAACTTTTCCGAGCTTGAAGCATATTCAGAAGGTTGTGACTTGGACCTAATACAGACCACCTTACACTTTATGTAACCTTTGGAGTGCTGGTTTCCATTTGTTTGCATCTATCTATCTAAACAGAGTAGAAAAAAACAGGGCTGTGGATTCGGCTTCGTAGTCTGAGCAAATTTTGGTGGAGTTGGAGTCTGTGTAAAATGGACCGACTCCAACTCCTAAAATACATAATAAATTGGGTACAGTAGTTCAATGCAGTTTGTGGGGAATATTTTTTTCTTAAGAATTTGGGAAAGTTATGAAATGTCCTATAAATGTCTGTCCTATTCATGATCTAAGGTCTAGACTTTTAACTGAGATGAATCTGTGCTGCAGTTTATGTTCATGATAAGTAGTGAGGCTCCTACTCTACAGATAAGGGAAAGAAATAACAAACACACATGGAAGGAAAGCCTTCATTCATCTCAGAACTTCTGGAGTTAACAGGAAAGCAGGATTAAAGAAGGTAAGTACTTCCTAAAGCATATCTAAACTTTCAATAAACTGTGCATAAATCAATAGTCCAGTATATGTTGTCTCTGTATGCTTGATATTTTAGTTTCTTTTTCCTCTTAGCTCATGTTTGGAGAAATTAGCTGCCCTAATGACTTATATACACTATACATAGAATGTAAAGGGGAAAAACTGTTTTCTACCATCTCAAATTCAGAAATACAGTAACAGGATCGATGAGAACATATATATTTGTGTGTGTTTTCTGCAATATGATTCAGCACAAACATGCTCCCTCCCTCCTCCCCTCTTCATACACTGTGTGCAGAATTATTAGGTAAGTTGTTGATCACATGATACTTTTTATACATGTTGTCCTACTCCAAGATGTTTAGGCTTGAGAGTCTGCTACCAATTAAGTAATTAAGTAAATCAGGTGATGTACATCTCTGTAATGAAGAGGGCTGTTGTCTCATGACATCAAAACCCTATATAAGGTGTGCTTAATTATTAGGCAACTTCCTTTCCTTTGGCAAAATCGGTCAGAAGAAAGATTTGACGGGCGCTGAAAAGTCCAAAATTTTGAGATGTCTTGCAGAGGGATGCAGCAGTCTTGAAATTGCCAAATTGCATGATCACTGAACAATCAAGTGTTTCATGGCAAATAGTCAACAGGGTTGCAAGAAGTGTGTTGGGCAAAAAAGGCGCAAAATAACTGCCCATGAATTGAGGAAAATCAAGCGTGAAGCTGCCAAGATGCCATTTGCCACCAGTTTTGCCATATTTCAGAGCTACGTTACTGGAGTAACAAAAAGCACAAGGTGTGCAATACTCAGTGACATGGCCAAGGAAAGGAAGGCTGAAAAACAACCACCTTTGAACAAGAAACATAAGATAAAACATCAAGACTGGGCCAAGAAATATCTTAAGACTGACTGTTCAAAGGTTTTATGGACTGATTAAATGAGAGTGACTCTTGATTGGCCAGATGGATGTGCCAGATGCTGGATCAGTAAAGGGCAGAGAGTTCCACTCCGACTCAGACGCCAGCAAGGTGAAGGTGGGGTACTGGTGTGGGCTGGTATCATCAAAGATGAGCTTGTGGGACCTTTTCGGGTTGAGGATGGAGTGAAGCTCAGCTCCCAGACCTACTGCCAGTTTCTGGAAGACAACTTCTTCAAGCAGTGGTACAGGAAGAAGTCAGTATCGTTCAAGAAAAACATGATTTTCATGCAGGACAATGCTTCATCACATGCCTCCAACTACTCCACAGCTTGGCTGGCCAGTAAAGGTCTCAAAGAAGAAAAAATATGACATGGCCCCCTTGTTCACCTGATCTGAACCCCATAGAGAAACTGTGATCCCTCATAAAATGTGAGATCTACAGGGAGGGAAAACAGTACACCTCTCGGAACAGTGTCTGGGAGGCTGTAGTGGCTTCTGCACACAATGTTGATCGTACACAGATCAAGCAACTGACAGAATCTATGGATGGAAGTCTGAGTGTCATCATAAAGAAAGGTGGCTATACTGGGCACTAATTTTTTGGGTTTTGTTTTTGCATGTCAGAAATGTTTATTTCTAAATTTTGTGCAGCTATACTGGTTTACGTGGTGAAAATAAACAAGTGAGATGGAAATTTATTTGGTTTTATGAAGTTGCCTAATAATTCTGCACAGTAATAGTCACCTGCACAAACAGATATACTCCTAAGATAGCCAAATCTTAAAAAAGAAAAAACCCACTCCAACTTCCAAAAATATTAAGCTTTGATATTTGAGTCTTTTGGGTTGATTGAGAACATAGTTGTTGATCAATAATAAAAATAATCCTCTAAAATACAACTTGCCTAATATTTCTGCACACAGTGTAGACTGTGAAGAAATATGATGTGAAGCATTTAGTGAACTGTACCCTGAGACAAGCCTGACATTGAAAGTTAAGCATAAAGCTATCTAACATATTTTACAAACTTTATGCTTATCATCTGTCCTATTGATTTATGCAAAGATTGTTTTATTTATATCCTAAAGTATACAGTGCATGATTCCCTATTCTTGCAAGAATTACAATGTACCTTATTTTTTTTACAGGACTAAAATATTTTGAGAGCAAATTTACAGAATTACAAAATGTCTAAGAAGCATCTTATGAAGTCGGCTGTATTTGAGCATTTTACAGTGACTCAAGATAAAAAACATTTTGTGTGTCAGTGTATAAGTCACCCAGATGAAAACAAATGCTGTGATGCCAAAATCCGTGCATACTCAGGCAGTGATAAAAATGCTCCTTCAAGAGATTCCAATCTAAGAAGACATTTCCAATGTTGCCACCCATAAATTGACAAAGCTGTGATTGAAAAAGATCACCGCAGCACCAAGAAACCAGACACCAGCACTTCCCGCTAAGCAAAGGAGGAAAGAGCATCTTAAACATCAGTCTCAAGATATTTTTTAAGTGACAAAGTTACTGCAACAATGACAGAAGATGTGTTTGAAAGACAGCTTATTGAGCTTGTTGTGAAGGACTGTGTACCATTATCATTATTTGCATGACCAGCTTTTACAGCTCTTAATGGAGAAATGGCCCACAAACTTGGTGTTTTCTCTTGAAAGAGAAAGTATTAGAAAATTAGTGATTTGAAGAAGCCCTTAACCAAAAGGAAGATCTTAAAAAGACTCTCAAATGCTTTGTATTTCTTAAAATTGATACCTGCACACATCACAGTGAACTATTTTGCTATCAATGTTTGAGGTTTGTGACAGCAAAAAAATTGTCACTAAAATGCTGGCAGTAAAGGATACTAAAGTTCTTCACAGCAGCCAGTTTCTCCACACCTTAGTGGAAAAGGTTCTGCAAGATTATGAACTAAAAAAACAGGTTCTTGCTAGTGTAACTGATAATGCTGCAAACGTGATAAGTACAATTAACCTGATGAATGAGAATAATGAAGGTGAACAGCAGCTAGAAGAACATTTCACATTCAGTATGTTGGAGATGGAAGGCCACAGTCCTGTTCCCATAACAAAGGAACAAACAGATATTTCTACAGAAGAACAGCAAAATGATTCTTTACAATTAGATGATCTTGTTGAAGCTGCTTCACACCTCTTTCCTATTCATCACATGCGCTGTGTTGTGCGCACGCTGCAGCTGGCAATAAGAGATAGTCTGCAAGAGGGACATGCTGGAACTCTGATTAGCAAAGTAAGGAAATTGGCTGTTGCTGCCAGAACCCCTAAAATTGATTCCATCTTGAAGAGACGTGCTGGAAAAGGAGCAATTGTGGATCAAGCCACTCGGTGGGGCAGCACCTATTTAATGATTGAGTGATTGCTTGAGCTGAAACCCTTCCTTCTACATATGGCCAACCCTCAGGTAACACTACATGAAGGTCAATGGACACAGGTGGCTGAACTGAAGGAATTTCTTCATCACCCATTTACAGTGACTAAACAGTTAAAAGCTGAGGATTTAACTCCTGGAATTTTTATGACGGAGTGGAACTATAGGGGAAAGAATTGGAGACACAAAGCGCAAAATAGGGTCTTATCCTTTATATAACCAGGAGAGCGTTCTTAGAATTGCTCACCTGATTTGCTTGAATGAAGAGCATGTAGCAATTTTGGCTGCTGCAGATCCACAAGCCGGTCAACGGCTGTATGACAATATAAACTGTGCAGAGGTGTGGGTTAAATCCGCGCTGCCTTAATGATGAAGTTCCAAGGATCATAAATTTAAACAGTGGTTTATTCAACGCGTTTCAAGGTCAGTGCGACCTCTTCTTCAGGAAATTCCACATACAACATACAGATACAGCGTGCATACATTGTTTAAATACGTACAGAATTAAAAAAAGGTGCCAAGCAGTCAGATGACATGTGGTGTCAAAGTTCATGGTTCACAAAAGGTTTTGTGAACCATGAACTTTGACACCACATGTCATCTGACTGCTTGGCGCCGTTTTTTGAATTCTGTACGTATTGTAGCATAGCGACTGGTCATGTGACTGATGGATGGTATGTATCGCAGAGGTGGGTGGCCCTGTGATGGAAGCCTGGGTATGTTTTGCTCAAGCAGATCTACTGCTGATGGGTTTGTTTACATTGGGAAGGCTTCCAGGTGATTGGAGAGATGGGTGGGTTCAGTCACCTACAAACCCAGCCAAAGAGGTGTGTCTGAACACGTAAGATGGTTTTGTGTGTAAGGACCTGTGGTGATGTCACGCTCACCTGACTAGCCATGTGACAGGTACCTGGGTGTGGTTACACCTATGTAAAGGAGGTGTGTGTAGCACATGGTAAGGAAGATTGAGTGTGTGGGTGTGTGTCAGGGTGGACACACCTCCATGTGTCCTGGCTGGACACTGCAGAGTGGCCTGTGTGTTGGATGGTTCCACGTGGGGACAGACGTCCTGAACAACACACAGAGACCATTTAGGCTGGAGAGCCTAGGTGCCGGACATAGCATGACCTGTGTGCCTACAGGTCTGAGAGAGAGCGGAGCACTATTATGGACATTGAGGAATCATCTGTCTGACGTAAGACTGTTTACCTGTTGTTCCTGTTGCAATGTGGTTTATGGAGCAATAAACCCTGTGAACTTTTAAGGAAACGTGTCTCCTGAGTGTCATCCGTCGCACCTAAGTGAGTGTCCCCTAGACCCATAGCGGGTGAAATGCTACAATTGGTGTTTAGAATGCGGACAAGGATCCAAGGAACACAGGTTGCAGCGCTGGCTCGTCTGAGCCAGGAGAGTGGACGGTCTTGACAACCGTGAGTAAATACTGACCGGGGTCAGTGAGAACTGCTGTTTATGGGATACCTCTGAAGAGAAGAGGGATCCGGGAACCTGTGTGGCAATGACAGGTGATGGATGGAGATCCGTGGTGTACTGACCTGGGTCAGATTGGAAGGAAAAGGATACCTCTGAGGAGAAGAGGGTCCCAGGAACCTGTGCGGCAATGACGGGTAACGGTCTTGAAAACCATGTGTAAATACTGACCAGGGTCAGTGAGGAACTGCTGTTTATGGGATACCTCTGAGGAGAAGAGGGATCCAGGAACCTGTGTGGTAATGACAGGTAACGGTCTTGAAAACCGTGAGTAAATACTGACCGGGGTCAGTGAGAAAACTGTTGTGTCTGGGCACCACTGAGGCCAAGGGGTGTCCAGGAACCCGTGAAGTTGCCAACGGGTGACGGTCTGAAAACCATGTATTATGCTGATCGGGATCAGTGAGAAACTATATTTGGGCTGTGTTAAAGCCGGGTGTGTAACAGACTGAAATCTGTGTTGTTCTGACCGGGGTCAGTGAGAGACTGAGTTTTTTTTTTCCTGAGAGTCAGCTTGCTGTGGCTCGGTGAGGTCACAAAGTTTGCTGTTGCTCGGTGGGGTCACGAAGGTGACAAGCGGCTTGCTGTGGATCGGCGGGTCCACGAAGGTGACAAGCGGCTTGCTGTGGATCGGTGGGTCCACGAAGTTTGCGGTGCAGAGCCTTGTGAAGTCTAGCTGCAGTTGCAGCAAAGAGAAAAAAAAAAGAAAAAAAGACATTGCTGGTTTAGAGCGTGCAGACTCTTAAAAAGCCAGAGTTACATTGGTGTGCTGTGTGAACTGGGGCCTGAGAGTACTGTGGGAAGTCTACAGGGTGTACCCGAGGGAAGGGGTGGTGTCCCTAAAAGGGGTGGAGTTCCGCCAAATGGTGGTTTCCAAGAAACGGGGTGGAGTTCTGCTAAATGGTGGTTTCCCAGAAAAGGGTCGGAGTCCCAAAAGGGGGCGGTAACCCAAAAGAGCGTAGTTGCCCAAAAGGGGGTGGAGTCCCAAAAGGGGGTAATGACCCTAAAGGGGCGGAGTCCCAAAAAGGGGCAGTAACCCAAATAGGGATGGCGGAAAAAAGAAGCAGTGGTGAATGCATCATTGGATAGTAGGCCGGACTGTAAGTTATCATCAGACTTGTGGGAGGAGGGGGTTCCTCTACAGCTGGAGGATGGAAGTCTCATTACTGTTGCAGGGGCATACGTTAAGTCAGTAATGGGTCCCGAAATTGACGGGTCAGACATCGGGGTGACCAGTGTGAAGGGTTCATCTGCCCAACTTACCGACATGTTGTCACCAAATGTGTACACCGAAATGACTGACAGTGATCTGGTAAATAGAATCTGTGAAGCTGACACCCTGTTAGAAAGGAACCTGAGGGTTCACCGTACTGTGGGGTATGACACAAACTCCGGGGGGGGGGGGTGACTGTGACGTGTCATTACCAGTAGCAACCTCTAGAGCTGAGTACGAGGTTGTGCAGACGGAGGCACTGACACAGGGGAAGGATAGTGCTCCCCAAGGTAAAGTCAGGATGGCAGGGGTAGCCATAACAGAAATTGTGACCTGTGTGAGGGGCGACTGCAGGTTACAGGATGACTGATTGGGTGGTGGTGACTCCCATTCAGATGTTGACTCCAGATGGAAGAGTTAGAGGCAGTGACTCCTCCCTTAGCTCAGGGCTCAGTGACCTAAACGGGAGATCCTGTAGCAGAAGAAATGACAAGGGGTCGTCCTTATCAAAGCGTGTGACGGAAATGGTTGACAGATGGTTTGACTGTCAGGGACGACAGAGAAGGGTCTCTGGTAGGGTAACAGAAAGTGCCAAAGGCCCACGGCTTTAGGGAGAGGGGGGGAATATGTAGCATAGCGACTGGTCATGTGAATGATGGATGGTATGTATTGCAGAGGTGGGTGGCCCTGTGATTGAAGCCTGAGTATGTTTTGCTCAAGCAGATCTACTGCTGAGGGGTTTGTTTACATTGGGAAGGCTTCCAGGTGATCGGAGAGATGGGTGGGTTCAGTCACCTACAAACCCAGCCAAAGAGGCGTGTCTGAACATGTAAGATGGTTTTGTGTGTAAGGACCTGTGGTGATGTCACACTCACCTGACTAGCCATGTGACAGGTACCTGGGTGTGGTTACACCTATGTAAAGGAGGTGTGTGTAGCACATGGTAAGGGTGATTGAGTGAGTTTGTGGGTGTGTGTCAGGGTGGACACACCTCCATGTCTCCTGGCTGGACAGTGCAGAGTGGCCTGTGTGTTGGACGGTTCCACGTGGGGACAGACGTCCTGAACAACACACAGAGACCATTTAGGCTGGAGAGCCTACGTGACGGACATAGCACGACCTGTGTGCCTACAGGTCTGAGAGAGAGTGGAGCTCTATTATGGACATTGAGGAATCATCTGTCTGACGTAAGACTGTTTACCTGTTGTTCCTGTTGCAATGTGGTTTATGGAGCAATAAACCCTGTGAACTTTTAAGGAAACGTGTCTCCTGAGTGTCTTCCGCCGCACCTAAGCGAGTGTCCCATAGACCCGTAGCAGATGAAATGCTACAGTATTTAAACAATGTACGCACGCTGTATCTGTATGTTGTATGTGGAATTTCCTGAAGAAGAGGTCGCACTGACCTTGAAACGCGTTGAATAAACCACTGTTTAAATTTATGATCCTTGGAACTTCATCATTAAGGCAGCGCGGATTTAACCCACACCTCCTGCACAGTTTATATGAAGGAGTGGAAGAACTTGTTGTTTTGCCTGTCCCAAAGAGGAGGTTTAATCGCAGATGGAATTGCTGCTTCAATGAAACAGAGAGAGACACTGCAATTAGAAAATTAAACTCTTCTAGTTTATGTAGACCAGAGTCATTGTATATTGCTGGATGATCAACAGCTTACTAAAGGAAAAGAAACTTTGATTGTGGTAGCAGTTAGGATGAGCTACAGGATGGCCAAGAGCAAGAGGACTCGGGTCCTGACAGTGCTGCTGCCATTCCTTCATCCTCATCAGATGAGGAGTTTGATTTCAACAAGTATTTGGACGACATGGAGCAGGCAAAGCGTTGCTGCAGGGAAAAAGATTCCACTCCCATAGAAAACAGATTGACCATTTTTCAGCAACATTTTTCACTTGCTCCCAAAGAAGAAGAGTTTAATCGTTCATCAAAACTGACTGTGCACGAGGCAATTCCTTTATACCCTGAAGTTGTTAGAGATGTTGCCCATGTGGCAACTGCTTTGCTACCAACCCAAGTTAATGTAGAGAGGTTGTTCTCTAGCCTTAAAATAATTAGATCAGATGTGAGGTCATCTATGAAGGAGGATCTGATGGAGGCGATACTATTTCTCAGAACAAATTCATAGACTGCACAAATGTTATTCAGTAAGTTTTTGTTGAAAACTTTTTTTACACTTACTGCAGAGTGTATAATAAATTGTAAATATGAAAGTTTTTTGTTCTTAAGTTTTATTCCAATAAATATATTTTATGTTCTACCTAAATGGCTTGATTATTGTATCATGATAATGATTAAAAGCCTGATGCTACCATTTTACCACAGTATATGTGTCACTTTAACTTAAACATGAGCCATGTATGAGGGCGTCAGTCGTGGAGTCGGAGTCGGTGTCATGGAAGTTGAGTAGTCGGAGTTGGAGTCGGAGATTTAGCCTACCGACTCCACAGCCCTGGACAAACAGCACAGTTAAAGGTAGGGTGCAAAATGCCTCACAGGTACATACCAGTCCTTGTAAATAATATATAAAAAAAATTGAGGCAGCACACCAAGTCCAAAGATATAAAGTGCTCTTTAATAGCCCATGTTGTGACGTTTAGGTCCTGGGTACAGACCTTTCTCAAGCAGTTACAAAAGTGTATGTGCAACCAAAATAACAAGTATTTAGCAGCAATATTGAAAATAAATACCATTGTGATGGTGATTTAACATAGTGCTTAAAAGTACAATGGAGAAAGATTATATAAAGTGACAGTGCAATAATAGTAGTATAAAGATGTACAGTATTAGTGAAAATCATGTATAAAACATAATTGATCAATTTTAGCCAGCTGTCCATAGTTGGTCATATTACATGACTCCCCCCATCCACTCATAATACATTGTGCCGAAAATCTGGTGTCCTGCAGCAAACACTGCGCAATGTTCCACTAGTGCCACTGTTCGGATATTTTGCCGGCTTGTAATTTCTCCACTATCCCATTAAAGGCATATAGAAGGATTTTCAATTTGATTTACAACCATGTCATTATACCTGTAAGGGTTGGATAAGGAAGGCATGATCTTCTCTGAAGAAAGATGGTGCCTAAGACATCATTTTCTGCTACTAAGCATGCACAGGTAGCAGTGTGTCCTAATGGTGGATGTTTTTCCATACTGAGCATGCCCACAGGACAACCTCCCATTGGAGGTCGGGGGTCACACGCTCAGGTCCTGTAGCAGCTCCAATTGGATCACTAGGAAGGTCCTTGAGTGCTACAGCTATAAAAGGTTTGCATGGCCGCACGGCCATGCGCTAGTATATACTTGAAAACGTGTGTTTGTAGATGTGTGACTGTCGCTCTTTAATCATTCCCCTTCCTAGTGTTGTTGACTGCTCGCGAATGGTGGATGCTTGCTATCTAGCGCCTGACAGTGCTACCTGCACACCTAGCACACAATCCAGCGTCTTATTGCAGTCACCGCCAGTGCGGCGCCTTGCACTAATAGAGCGCTTTCCTGACCCAAGTCTGGTTGGTTAGTTGCGTCCGCCAGAGCGGCACTGCACGCACTCTTGTGCATTAAATTATTATTTCTGTTTAACTCTGACACCCCAGTAGCGATGTCGAGTGCAAGAGGACTAGAGGAACTCTTTCCCTGAGTCTTGGGATAGAGTTCTGTGACTTGTTGCTTGCGCTCCGTGGCCCTGTGACGCAACAGGGTTCCCAGAGAGATTAGCAAAAATAGGATTATTTAGTCTAGAAAAAAGATGACTGAGAGGGTGATCTAATAACCATGTATAAGTATATAAGGGGGCAATACAAATATCTCTCCGAGGCAGAGGTGTATCTAGGGTTTCTGGCACCCGGGGCAAGAATTCATTTTGGCGCCCCCTCTCCCCCAACCAAAGACATAGGCGATTTTCACACTTAGTCATGTACTGACGAGCTCCTCTCCCTAATGCTCTCAATGATCAGTGAAAAACAGAGAAGCAGGAAGAGAAGCTCATTGTCACAGGACCATAAGTATGAAAATCGCATATGAGTGAAGTGTCCATGTGACGACTACTGGAACCTGCAGAGCTGAATCCTGACATCGCAAACTTCTGAATTCTCACAACGAATGCACTGCACACTTTTAGGATTCTCCCTTGACGGTGGACAGTCATGTCAGCACAAGCATGTGATTTGTATACTTCTGACCACAATCCGACTAGATGTGCCCGACCTCGCTCAGTTCATTATCATTGAGTGAGGCCACACATGTCTAGTCAGCATGTGACCGCATGTATGTAAATCGCCAGCACGAGAGAATCCTGACAGTGTGCAGGGCGCACTGTGAGAACTCAGAAGTCTGCAGTCACAAAGAATGACTGCAGACTCAATACAAACCTGGACATCCCCTTTAATGCTCAGAACTTAAATAAAAACATGAGAGTTAGTCAGTATCACAAATAACATTTACATCCAGGTACCTTATAGATGACGTCATCTCTGGAGTCGTTCTTCTTTTCTTCATCTTTTCCAGATCCCATGATGAGTTTTCTCATCCACAGCTCGTCGCTGCAGACTTCCATCTTCTCTGCTCTTTTGCAGAAAATCTCCACATGATGCCCTTAAAGATACAAGTGTCATTAAAGTGCTCCTGAATAAAAAATTGTCCCATCCCCAAATTCTCCCCACACATAATAAATGCCCCTATCCACACTCAAATTGTTCACACACGTATTATTGTCCTCTACCCTGCCCCATCATTGCTCTCTTCACCACCTCCATCATTGCCTTCTCCGTCACACCCATCATTGCCCATTTCACCACCTCCAGCATTTCCCCCCCAATCCCATCATTGCCCTTTTCACCACATCCATCGTTTCCTCCTCCCCACATCCCCATCTTTGCCCATTCCACCACTTCCATCATTTCCTCCTCCCCCACCATCCCCATCATTGCTCTCTCCCCATCAGCCCCATCATTGCCCTCTCCTCCTCCACCATCCCCATCATTGCTCTCTCCCCATCAGCCCCATCGTTGCCCTCTCCTCCCCCACCATTGCTCTCTCCCCGTCAGCCCCATCATTGCCCTCTCCTCCTGCACATCCCCATCATTGCTCTCTTCCATCAGCCCCATCATTGCCCTCTGCTCCTCCACCATCCCCATCATTGCCCTCTCCCCGTCAGCCCCATCATTGTCCACTCCTCCCCCCTACACACACACACACCATTTACTTTTCTGCACATTCCCCTGCAGCGCACCACACACACACACACACACACACACACCTCTCACCTCTCCTCGCGCTCTGCCGCAGCATCTCCATCACCTTCCTCTGACACATCTGGCCGCTAAATGATGTCATCCAGCGGCGCGTCTGTGTGAGAGGAAGTGCGGACAGGAAGACAGATCGCTGCAGCTCCACTGCTATTTTGTCTTGTAGGCAGCGGAGCCGCAGGGATTTCTCCCTACTCACTGCAGCCTCCCTGAAGGGCCCCCCTCCATCTCCACACATGTTGGGAGCCGGCGCTCTGCAGCTTCTGTGTGCCGGCTGTCAGCTTGACAGTCAGCATAGAGAACAGCTGACTCCCAGACCGGGGGCGGCAGAATGCAGCCGCCGGGGGAGACATGCCCTGGCTGCCCCCCTAGATATGCCACTGCTCCGAGGATCTGTTTATACAAAGGAAGGTGACGATCGCAAAGAGGCATTCTCTACATCTGGAGGAGAGAAGGTTTTTCCACCAACATAGAAGAGGATTCCTTACTGTTAGAGCAGTGAGAATCTGGAATTCCTTGCCTGAGGAGGTGGTGATGGCAAACTCAGTCGAGGGGTTCAAGATAGGCCTGGATGTCTTCCTGGAGTGTAACAATATTGTATCTTACAGTGATTAGGATCTTTAGAAGGATGTAGATCTGGGGATTTATTCTGACAGAATGTAGGCTGAACTGGATGGACAAATGTCTTTTTTCAGCCTTGCTAACTATGTTACTACTAGATGGTGGCCCGATTCTAACGCATCGGGTATTCTAGAATATATATGTCCACGTAGTATATTGCCCAGCCACGTAGTATATTGCCCAGCCACATAGTATATTGCCCGGTGACGTAGTATATTGCCCAGTTACATTGTATATTGCCGAGTGACGTAGTATACAGCACAGAGCCACATAGTATATTGCCCAGTTACGTAGTATATTGCCCAGTGACGTAGTATACAGCACAGAGCCACATAGTATATTGCACAGCCTATGTAGTATATTGCCCAGCCACATAGTATATTGCCCAGTTACGTAGTATATTGCCCAGTTACATTGTATATTGCCCAGTGACGTAGTATACAGCACAGAGCCACATAGTATATTGCCCATTTACGTAGTATATTGCCCAGTTACGTAGTATATTGCCCAGTGACGTAGTATATTGCCCAGTGACATAGTATATTGCCCAGTGATGTAGTATACAGCCCAGCTACGTAGTATATTGCCCAGCCATGTATGACGCAGGTGAAAAAAATAAAAAATAAACATATACTCACCTTCCGCAGGCGCGTTGTAGCTCTGTCACCTGTGTGGGGTGCAGGCGGCAGCTTCCGGTCCCAGGGTGTGATGACGTAGCGGTCACGTGACCGTGTCGCGGTCACATGACCGTGACATCATGGCAGGTCCTTGTCGTGCAGGACCTGTGATGACGTCGCGGTCACATGACCGTGTAGCGGTCACATGACCGTGACATCACGGCAGGTCCTTTCCATGCAGGCGCGCAGGACTTGTGATGACGTCGCGGTCACATGACCGTGACGTCATGGCAGGTCCTTCTGCCAGACCATCCTTGCCACTGGAACGTTCCGCTTGCATCGCAAGGAGCGGGAAAAGCGGCGTAGGTGAATATTTTTTTTATTATTTTTGACATTAGATGTTTTTACTATTGACGCTGCATAGGCTGCGTCAATAGTAAAAAACTTGGTCACACAGGGTTAATAGCATCGGTAACGGAGTGCGTTACCCGCGGCATAACGCGGTCCATTACCACCGTCATTAACCCTGTGTGAGCGGTGACCGGAGGGGTGTATGCGGACGCCGGGCAGTGAGTGCGGGAAGTAAGGAGTGGCCATTTTCTTCCGGACTGTGCGCGTCGCTGATTGGTCGTGGGCGTTTTGCCACGACCAATCAGCGACTTGGATTCCATGACAGACAGAGGCCGCGACCAATGAATATCCGTGACAGACAGAAGGACAGAAAGACGGAAGTGACCCTTAGACAATTATATAGTAGATGTTACTAACCAGAAAATCACCTTGTCTGATTTGGAAAGATTTATTTTGCAAATTATGGTGGAAAATAAGTATTTGGTAATTAACAAAAGTTAATCTCAATATTTTGTTATATATTCTTTGTTGGCAATGACAGAGGTCAGACGTTTTCTGTAAGTCTTCACAAGGTTGGCACACACTGTTGGTGGTATGTTGGCCCATTCCTCCATGCAGATCTCCTCTAGAGCAGTGATGTTTGGGGCCTGTTACTGGGCAACACCGATTTTCAACTCCATGCAAAGGTTTTCTCTGGGGTTGAGATCTGGAGACTGGCTAATCCACGCCAAGACTTCATATGCTTCTTACGAAGCCACTCCTTCATTGCCTTGGTTGCTTGCTTGAGATCATTATCATGCTGAAAGACCCATCCATGTTTCAGCTTTAATGCCCTTGATTATGGAAGGAATTTTGCACTCAAAATCTTATGATACATGGCCCCATTCATTCTTTCTTGTACACAGATCAGTCGTCCTGGTTACTTTTCAGAGAAACAGCCCCAAAGCATGATGTTGCCACCCCCATGCTTCACAGTAGGTAAGGTGTTCTTTAGATGCAACTCAGCATTCTGTTTCCTCCAAACATGATGAGTTTTGTTTCTACCAAAAAGGTCTACTTTGGTTTTATCATTCTCCCAATACTCTTCTGGATAATCCAAATGCTCTCTAGCAAACTTCAGATGACCCCTGACATGTACTGGCTTAAGCAGGAGGACACATCTGGCACTGCAGGATCTGAGTCCCTGGCGGCATAGTGTGTTACTGATGGTAGCCTTTGTTACGGTGGTCCCAGCTCTATGCAGGTCATTCACTAGGTCCCCCATGTAGTTTTGGGATTTTTGCTCACCATTCTTGTGATCATTTGGACCCCAAGGGGTGAGATCTTGTGTGGAGCCCCAGATCGAGGGAGATTATCAGTGGTCTTGTATGTCTTCCATTTTCTTATTATTGCTCCCACAGTTGATTTCATCACAGCAAGCTGCTTGCCTATTGCAGATTCTGTCTTCCAAGCCTGGTGCAGGGCTACAATATTGTTTCTGGTGTCCTTAAACAGCTCTTTGGTATTCACAATAGTGGTATTCAGTCATTATTGACTGTTTGAGGTTGTGGACAGGTGTCTTTTATACTGATAATAAGTTCAAACAGGTGCCATTACTAAAGGTAATGAGTGGAGGACAGATGAGCCCCTTAAAGAAGAAGTTACAGGTGTGTAAGAGCTAGACCTCTTGCATGTTTTTAGGTGACCAAATACTTATTTTCCACCATAATTTCCCAAATAAATCTTGCTAAATCAAACAAGGTGATTTTCTGGATTTGTTTTCTCATTTTGACTCTCATAGTTGTGGTCTACCTATGATGTCAATTACAGGTCTCTCTCATCTTTTTAAGTGGGAGAAC
This sequence comes from Ranitomeya variabilis, assembly GCF_051348905.1. Classification (NCBI taxonomy): domain Eukaryota; kingdom Metazoa; phylum Chordata; class Amphibia; order Anura; family Dendrobatidae; genus Ranitomeya; species Ranitomeya variabilis. The sequence continues at coordinate 288,877,399 of NC_135237.1, forward strand.
TTGTGGCTGACTAAATACTTTTTTCCCCACTGTATTAATTGTTCTAAATAAAGATGTTGGGCACTCTTTACGCAAAACAGGTATTTTGGATAATTAATTTGAAGCAGTTATACTGGCTCATGCTGCAAGCATACTGATATCCTTCAACACAAAAAGTTGCTTTTTAATGGATCTTTTCTAGAAAATTGGCAAGAAAATTCCATTCCATTTACAGTCCCCACTTTCTTTTCTTTAGTAATTAATGAGCCACGATTCCAAAGTCCTGATGATAGTAAAGTACTGTAGGCAAATCTGACTTTAGCACAGCTTACAAGTTATCTCAACTTCAAGGACTGGCTGCAATGTTCAGCAGGAAAAGTACACTCCCAAAATAAAAAGGTCCCACTCCCTTTGTTTTTGAGGAACTACATTCACTCAAAGATATGTTCAAAAGATGCGACTGATTTCTTTTCAACTTGGGCTCATGCGTGTCATTTGATAAGGCACTGACCTTTTCTGCTGATTTAGATAACTCTGCCATTAATCATTTTCATAACATCCGGCCTCCGAATCTGTTTTTTCATGCATGTTTCCAATCAAATCATGCACATTTTCTGTTTATTTACTTCCAAAAACTGCATCAAAACCATGCAAAAACTGCACCAAAAACCGCATCAAAAACTGCACCAAAAACTGCACCAAAACTGCTTCAAAAACAGCATCATAACTGCACCAAAAACTGCATCAAAACTGCATCAAAAACCACATCAAAACTGCACCAAAAACTGAATCACAACCTGCATAAAAAACCGGTGCAGCTTTTGATGCAGTTTTGTTGCAGTTTTGATGCAGTTTTTGTTGCAGGTTTAGTGAAGTTTTTGGTGCGGTTTTGATGCAGTTTTGGTGCAGTTTTGATGCAGTTTTTGCGCGGTTTTGATGCAGTTTTTGGAAATAAATAAATAAACAGAAGATGTGCATGATTTGTATGGAAACATGCATGAAAAAACGGATTCGGAGGCCAGATTCATCATTTCACATCTCAGTTTCATACCTTTTTCGCTGGATCTGTCGCTGTGCGTTTTATCGCCGGGCAGAAAAAACGTTCCTCTGTATGTATTTTCCGTCCAGCGGAAACAGCTTTTTTTATGGATCCGGCAAAAAAACAGATGAAACGTGTGGCCATCAGGCGCAATCCGGTGCTAATACAACTTTATGAAAAAAAACGGATCCAGCAGAAAAAAATGGATCTTTTTTTTTCAAAACTCGCCGGATTGTGCCTGACGGCAAATACCTGATGTGTGAAATTAGCCAGATAGATATATAGATAGAAACATCTATGTATCTATAAATATATCTATAGATAGATAGGACAATTTTGATAAATGAACATAAAGAAAAAACGGGAAAAAAAACGATGTGGGGTCCCGCACAATTTTCTGCACCAGAGGGGGAAAGCCGATGGTCGGGGGCCAATATTTGTAGCCTGGGAAGGGGGTAACACCCATGGCCCCTCCCAGGCTATGAATATCAGCCCACAGCTGTCTGCGTAGTCTTAACTGGCTATTAAAATATGGGGACCCCAAAAAAAATTACGTGGGGTCCCCCTATATTTTATAGCCAGAAAGGCTATGCAGACAGCTGCGGGCTGATATTCATAGCTTAGAGAGGGGCCATGGATATTGGCCCCCCTGGCTACAAATACCAGTCCGCAGCCACCAAAGAAAAGGCGCATCTGTAAGATGCGCCAATTCCGGCACTTAGCCCTTCTCTTCCCACTCCCGTATAGCGGTGGGATGTGGGGTAATAAGGGGTTAATATCAGCTTGCTATTGTAAGGTGACATTAAGCCGGGTTAATAATGGAGAGGCGTCAATAAGATGCATATCCATTATTAATCCTACAGTAGTGAAAGAGTTAAAAAAAATAAAGACACAGCCAGAAAAAAGTATTTTAATATTCTTAATTTAGCTATACTTACCATACTTCAGCGCCTGCAAAAAATGTAAAATAATAAACCGTAACTACCTGTCCACCATAGTCCAATTAATAACGAGTGTCCCACGATGATCTCCCCTATATAACAATGACATTGGGTGACGTCACTGCTCTATAGGACCTTCAGTGACACACTGACAGGGGACAATGGCTCTTGCAGTGCATTACTGAGATTACCTTAGTTCACTGGTCTCACTTTATGGCATTTGCTGCGTGGGAACTTTCTCACACAGCAATGCCAAAAGTGAGACTAGGGACTATTTTTTTACAGTGGCGGAGGAATTTAGTGCGAAGGATACCTTCCTCCCATCATTGTATTCCTGGAGCCCCTAGAGAGCGGTCGCATCAGCTGATGCTGCTGTACTCCATGGCAGATCGTCATGAGACACTCATGGATTTCTGCGGATCAGGGAGTATATTGTTTGTTATTTTAATATTTTTTACAGATGACACTGGCTTCAGGGATCAAAGTGACAAGTGATGGTGAGTATGTATTCTGTTATATGTACTGTATGCAGTATGTAGTATGTAGTATGTATGTATGTAGTATGTATGTATGTAGTATGTTTGTGATTTTTTTTTTTTTACATTCAACACATTAGCCGGATGATGAGACTACTACTGGCCCATCATTGGCTAATGTGTCAATCACTGTCATTGTAGCAGGCATAGCCTGATGGGACTTGTAGTACCATCGGACGATGCCTGCACACAGACACAAAAACCCCCAGCAGACCCGCACAGACCCCCGTCAGGCCCGTACAGACCCCCGAGAGGCCTGCACAGACCCTCCGAGAGGCCCGTACAGACCCTCAGCAGGCCTGCACAGACACCCCACGGTCCCGCACAGACCCTGCCTGCACACACAGACACACAGTCTCCGCCCACCACCCACACTCTTCCCCCCTCCCAAACTGGATGTGCAAGGAAAGAAAGGGTTTATTTTCATTCCAATATTTGTGTCCCATTGACTTGCATTGGTTTCCGGTATCGGAATCAGCGATATCCAATATTTTTTGGGTATTGATCCGATATTTCCCGATATCGGAAGGTATTGCTCAACACTAATCACCACAACTATGTGAGGTATATTGCGGTGCACATCTGGGACATGATGCTTCTGAAGGTGATGCAACCAAAGGTTTAGAAGAGTTCCTTAGAGGAAAATTTACTTGTCATGATCCATTTTTGGATTTGTGCAGCTCTGGGTTGACTATGTTTTAAATGTAGCTTTTTTCCTTTCAGACCAGCAGGGGTTAATGTCAGTTTCCATTGCTGACATCCTGCTGCAACTGCGGAGTTCCTAAGTCATCTGAAGTCGGTGGTGACCACTTCCACCATCATTTAAATGGTCACCTGATGCATCAGCTGACTGTTGGTGATAGAGTTTCTCTATGGAGACCATCCTTACAGTTGCAGCTCTCTGGTGACAGCTACTTCTGGAGTTTGGAGTTCTGTTTCTGTGCCATCTGGGGTGTGGAGCATGGCAGCGGATTCTGGAAGTTAAGCGTTGTGCTTATACCTTGTCTGTCTCATGTTTGTCACCACCCCCTGTGTTGTGCCATCTGCAGTGGTGAGGCTAGCACCCTTGCAGGCTGGTGCACTAGCCAGGGCAGTGTGAGGTGACAGTGAGGGATGAGGTTTGTAAAGGCTGCGAGAGGAAGAACCCGCTTAGAGCATCAGGGAAATGCAAGGACATCTCACGTAGGAACTTGGGAGGTGTCCCACCCACCTTTCCCTATCGGTCGGGCCTTCCTCTCCCCATTTCTATCCTGTTCTGTGTGTGTCATGCTGTCCGCTGACCGACCCCTGGTGGGATTGTGACATTACTGTTAACAAGACAGGTCAATAATTTCCCAATATGCTCATTGATGAAGCACATGAGAATAATAATGCTATAATCAAAGGCTTTGGAGGAGCTACAGTATAGGTTTGACTCAAAATCCGAATGCTTTACTTTGATAGATAGTTTGTGGACCAGAAGTAGCATGCATGTTGAAGAGTTTGCAAATCAAATAAATGCTTTAGAGAACATTGAACATCTTCATCATGATGAAGCTCCAGCAAAACAAAGGCAGTTCTAAGACAGAGTTCATAACAGGCTTCTAACATTTACATTGAAGCAACTGAAACAAGATTTCGAAAGGCAGGACAACTATAGATCTTAAAATGAGACCGTAGTTTGTTTCTAAAGTTGTACATTGCTATTAATAGGAGACACAGACAATTTCTTCTGTCAAGGAAATAACATCTACCTTCCATCTCTATCAGATAATGGGTCACTAAACTGCAGAGGTAAGTATGATCTAATGAGGTGTTTGGAGACTACACAAGAGACAGATGAAAGCGACATTAATGTGAACAACTGTAGTTTTGACATGATCATATTTGATGGTTCTTCCTTTGTCTACATAATTACACCAGAGAAGAATGCCACATTCACAGAATACAGTAAGAAAATGAGCACGTTCATTGAAAGCCAGTTTGAACGCATAACAGTGCTCCGAGTCAATATAGTGTTTGAAGTATACAAGCCATACAGTCTCAAGAAAACTGAAAGGACAAAGAGAAAAAAAGGTGTTGATCATCAACTTGAGCTCACAAAGACTGTTCCTAAGAATCAGTCTGACTTGCAAAAAGTCTTGTTCTGCTTTATGTAAATGTGTTAAATCTGTATTATGATGGAATATAGGCTGAACTGGATGGACAAATGTCTTTTTTCGGCCTTACTAACTATGTAACTATGTAACTATGTAACTATGATTTACTATGCAGTGCCCTTTGTCTATGTGGTGCCTGTGAAGTAGATTCCGAATGAGTTCTTTAATATTGTCAACAATGGTGACTTTCGATATGTGTTACTAGATAGAGGCTCGATGCTATCGCATCAGGAGGGCGGTAATGTCACGATGGGGGCAGGCTTTGCAGTGTTGAGAATCTCTCCCCCCATGTGCTCACCCACCTATCCACTCTCTCTTTCCCCTTGTGCTGACTTCTCCCGTCTGTGCTCTCTTCTTTGACCTGTCTACCCCATGTGCTATATACACTGTTTTTGTCCCAGCGATGCTGTTGCTCTTCAAGAATCTCATGTGCCCATTGTTGTCTTCAACATTGTGCCTTTGCTGCTTTCCTTTCATTGTCATTGGCGTACTTTTGAGGAGGAGCCATGTTGGCATTGATATTTGTTTTTTAAAGGGGGTTTCCTATGAACGAAATTTCATTTTAAAAATTGTCTGTGTCTGACCGTGTAGAGAACATACCACAGCTCCTGGGCATGGGAGGAAGCAAAAGACAATACTGACATTGCAGCAGGAGATCGCAGAGGATACATTTTGTGAAATAAAATATTGATAAAAAACAGTCAGTGAAATATTTTGCCTGACAAAATGAATCCTCGAAGATCCCCTGCTGTAATGTCAGTATTGTCTTTTGCTGCCTCCCCTGCCAAGGAGATGTGGTATGTTCTGTACACTGTCAGACAAAGACAATTTTTAAAATGAACTTTTGTTCATGGGAAAACCCCTTTAAAGTAACCGGCTTCCTCTGCCTGTAGACACGTTGCGCATCTGCTGCCGTGATCAGCCGAATGATTCACTATGCCTGTGCGGAATTCGTGCAGGCGCAGTAAATCAGACCGCCGCCATCTTTGTGCAGACAGATAGTGGTGGTCACATTAAAACTGTGCATGCGCTCCTCCTGTACAAAGATGTCAAAGATGTCAGTGAATCATTCAGCTGATCTCGGTGGCTGCGTGTTCGCAATGGTGTTCCGCTGGTGGTACCGCGCAAGAGGCTGTGTACGGCATATACAGTGTGGTGTGTACAGTGTGTGTGTGGTGCATACGGCATATACAGTGTGTGTTTGTGTGTGGTGCGTACGGCGTATACAGTGTTTGCATGTGTGAGTGGTGCGACAGTGTTCCGCTGGTGGTACTGTGCAAGAGGCTGGTACCACCAGCAGTTTCCATATTGAGACACTCATCACTTGGGTGTCCCAATATGGCGGTCAGTGAACTTACGCCGCTTGGAATTCTGGGATCGGGACACATCTGGACAGAACAGGATGTGAAGACATTACAAGGTAAGTATATATTAAGATATGTACAATTAAAATTTAACTTCTACTTTAGTGTTACTTCACAAAAAATGTTTTAATATTTCGAAAATTGCAAGAAAACCATTGAATTATTCAAAAAATAGTACATAGTATAACATTTTCAATTTAAAAAGACCTTTGAAATTAAAAAAAATATTGAAATCGGACCATACATTTAAGAGTTATTGTCTAAAAAAGTATTTGTGTCATGATCTCTGCAGGCCGAGATCATAGCAAGCCTATAGAGGGACAAGCTCTCGGAAGATGGAACTATACTGACCATGAACTAAGCCTGCCGCGCAACTAGAAATAGCCAGGTAGCATTTCCTATTTATTGCTAGATGCCCAGCTCTGGCCTAAGACCTAAATAGCTAGCAGAGGGAAATATAAGACCTGGCTCACCTCTAGAGAAATATTCCAAAGAAGACAGTAGCCCCCCACATATAATGACGGTGAGTTCAGATGAAACAACAAACGCAGCAGGAAAATAGTCTTAGCAAATTTGAGGTCCGCTTACTAGATAGCAGAAGACAGATAGTATACTTTCATGGTCAGCAGAAAAACACTAACAAAACACCATCCAGAGATTACCTTAAACTCTGGCATTAACTCATAACGCCAGAGTAGCAATCCCTGATCAACGAGAGCTTTCCAGACACAGTAACAAAACTTCAGCTGTGAACTGGAACAAATAGGCAAAACGAAACATGGACAAAAGTCCAACTTATCTAGTAGTTGTCAGAAGCAGGAACAAGCACTGAGAGGCATCAGATAACATTGTTGACCGGCAAGAAACCACCAGAGAAATGAGCTTAAATAGCGACACCCACTACTGATGGAACCAGGTGAAACAGGAAAGAGGATGACAAGTCCAATTCCACAAGCGGCCACCGGGGGAGCCCAGAATCCAAATTCACAACAGTACCCCCCCCTCAAGGAGGGGGCACCGAACCCTCACCAGATCCACCAGGGCGACCAGGATGAGCCCTATGGAAGGCACGAACAAGATCAGAAGCATGAACATCAGATGCATTGACCCAAGAATTATCCTCCTGGCCGTAACCCTTCCAGTTGACCAGATACTGGAGTCTCCGTCTGGAAACACGAGAGTCCAAAATTTTCTCCACAACGTACTCCAACTCACCCTCAACCAACACCGGAGCAGGAGGCTCAACTGAAGGTACAACAGGTACCTCATACCTGCGCAATAACGACCGATGAAAAACGTTATGAATGGAAAAGGACGCAGGGAGGTCCAAACGGAAAGAAACAGGATTAAGAATCTCCAATATTCTATAAGGGCCGATGAACCGAGGTTTAAACTTAGGAGAAGAGACCCTCATAGGGACAAAACGAGAAGACAACCACACCAAATCTCCAACACAAAGCCGAGAACCAACACGACGATGACGGTTGGCAAAACGCTGAGTCTTCTCCTGGGACAACTTCAAATTGTCCATAACCTGCCCCCAGATGTGATGCAATCTCTCCACCACCGCATCCACTCCAGGACAATCCGAGGATTCCACCTGACCGGAGGAAAATCGAGGGTGAAACCCCGAATTACAGAAAAACGGGGACACCAAGGTGGAAGAGCTGGCCCGATTATTGAGGGCGAACTCTGCCAATGGCAAAAAAGCAACCCAATCATCCTGGTCAGCAGAGACAAAACACCTCAGATATGTCTCCAGGGTCTGATTAGTCCGCTCGGTCTGGCCATTAGTCTGAGGGTGAAAAGCAGATGAAAAAGACAAATCTATGCCCATCCTAGCACAGAATGCCCGCCAAAATCTAGACACAAATTGGGTACCTCTGTCAGAAACAATATTCTCAGGAATACCGTGCAATCGGACAACATTCTGAAAAAACAGAGGAACCAACTCAGAAGAAGAAGGCAACTTGGGCAGAGGAACCAAATGGACCATTTTAGAGAAACGGTCACAGACCACCCAGATGACAGACATCTTCTGGGAAACAGGCAGATCTGAAATAAAATCCATCGAGATGTGTGTCCAAGGCCTCTTAGGAATAGGCAAGGGCAACAGCAGTCCGCTAGCCCGAGAACTACAAGACTTGGCCCGAGCACAAATGTCACATGACTGCACAAAGACTCGCACATCTCGTGACAGGGAAGGCCACCAGAAGGATCTTGCCACCAAATCCCTGGTACCAAAAATTCCGGGATGACCTGCCAATGCAGAAGAATGTACCTCAGAGATGACTCTACTGGTCCAATCATCCGGAACAAACAGTCTATCAGGCGGACAACGATCCGGTCTATCCGCCTGAAACTCTTGCAAGGACCGCCGCAGATCAGGAGAAACGGCCGACAAAATTACTCCCTCCCTAAGGATACCTGTGGGTTCAGCATTACCAGGAGAGTCCGGGTCAAAACTCCTAGAAAGGGCATCTGCCTTAACATTCTTAGAACCCGGTAGGTATGACACCACAAAATTAAAGCGAGAAAAAAATAAAGACCAGCGCGCCTGTCTAGGATTCAGGCGCCTGGCAGTCTCAAGATAAATCAAATTTTTGTGGTCAGTCAATACCACCACCTGATGCTTAGCCCCCTCTAGCCAATGGCGCCACTCCTCAAACGCCCACTTCATGGCCAAAAGCTCCCTATTCCCAACATCATAATTCCGCTCTGCGGGCGAAAATTTGCGAGAAAAGAAGGCACAAGGCCTAATGACGGAGCAGTCGGAACCTTTCTGCGACAACACTGCCCCAGCTCCGATCTCCGAAGCGTCAACCTCAACCTGAAAAGGCAGATTCACATCAGGCTGACGTAACACAGGGGCAGAGGCAAAACGGTGCTTAAGCTCCTGAAAGGCCTCTACAGCATGAGGGGACCAATTAGCAACATCAGCGCCATGTCTGGTCAAATCAGTCAGTGGTTTAACGACATCCGAAAAACCAGCAATAAATCGGCGGTAAAAGTTGGCAAAGCCCAAAAATCTCTGAAGACCCTTAAGAGAGGAGGGCTGAGTCCAGTCACAAATAGCTTGCACCTTGACGGGATCCATCTCAATGGAAGAGGGAGAAAAAATATACCCCAAAAAGGAAATTTTCTGGACCCCAAAAACGCACTTAGACCCCTTCACACATAAAGAATTAGACCGCAGAACCTGAAAAACTCTCCTGACCTGCTGGACATGAGAGTCCCAGTCATCAGAAAAAATCAGAATATCATCCAGATATATTATCATAAATTTATCCAGAAAATCGCGGAAAATATCATGCATAAAAGACTGGAAAACTGAAGGGGCATTAGAAAGACCAAAAGGCATGACCAAATACTCAAAGTGGCCCTCGGGCGTATTAAATGCGGTCTTCCACTCATCCCCCTGCCTGATCCGCACCAAATTATACGCCCCACGAAGATCAATTTTAGAGAACCACTTAGCACCCTCTATACGAGCAAACAAATCAGTAAGCAATGGCAATGGGTATTGGTACTTAACAGTGATCTTATTCAGAAGCCGATAATCAATACATGGTCTCAAAGAGCCGTCCTTTTTTGAGACAAAGAAAAACCCAGCTCCCAAGGGAGAAGAAGATGGACGAATATGTCCCCTTTCCAAAGACTCCTTTATATATTCCCGCATAGCAGCATGTTCCGGCACAGACAGATTAAACAAACGACCCTTTGGATATTTGCAACCCGGTATCAAATCTATGGCACAATCGCACTCACGGTGCGGAGGTAACGACCCAAGCTTGGGTTCGTCAAAGACGTCTTGATAATCAGAGAGGAACTCAGGGACTTCAGAGGGAATGGACGACGAAATAGAAACCAAAGGTAAGTCCCCATGAATACCCTTACATCCCCAGCTCAACACAGACATTGCTCTCCAGTCCAAGACTGGATTGTGAGACTGCAACCATGGCAATCCCAGTACCAAATCGTCATGTAAATTATACAGCACCAGGAAACGAATAATCTCCTGGTGATCCGGATTGATACGCATGGTTACTTGTGTCCAGTATTGTGGTTTATTATTAGCCAATGGGGTGGAGTCAATCCCCCTCAGAGGAATAAGAGTCTCCAAAGGCTCTAAATCAAAACCACAACGATTGGCAAAGGACCAATCCATAAGACTCAGAGCGGCGCCAGAGTCAACATAGGCGTCCGTGGCAATGGATGACAAAGAGCAAATCAGGGTTACAGACAAAATAAACTTAGACTGAATGGTGCCAATGGAAACAGACTTATCAAGCTTCTTTGTACGCCTAGAGCATGCTGATATAACATGAGTAGAATCCCCACAATAGAAGCACAATCCATTCTTCCGTCTAAAATTCTGTCGCTCGCTCCTGGACAGAATTCTATCACACTGCATACTTTCTGGCGTCTTTTCCATAGACACCGCCAGATGGTGCACCGGTTTGCGCTCCCGCAGACGCCTATCAATCTGAATAGCCATTGTCATGGACTCATTCAGACCTGCAGGCACAGGGAACCCCACCATAACATCCTTAACGGCATCAGAGAGACCTTCTCTGAAAGTTGCCGCCAAGGCGCACTCATTCCACTGAGTAAGCACAGACCATTTACGGAATTTTTGGCAGTAAACCTCAGCTTCGTCTTGCCCCTGAGATAGTGCCATCAAAGTTTTTTCTGCCTGAAGTTCCAAATGAGGTTCCTCATAAAGCAAGCCCAAGGCCAGAAAAAACGCATCCACATCGCGCAACGCAGGATCCCCTGCTGGCAATGAGAAGGCCCAATCTTGAGGGTCACCCCTGAGCAAGGAAATCACAATCCTAACCTGCTGAGCAGGGTCTCCAGCTGAACGAGACTTCAGGGACAAATAAAGCTTACAATTATTTCGGAAATTCTGGAAGCTAGCTCTATTCCCTGTGAAGAACTCCGGCAAAGGAATTCTCGGCTCAGATACTGGAGCATGTACCACAAAATCTTGTAAATTTTGTACTTTCGTGATGAGATTATTCAAACCCGCAGTTACACTCTGAAGATCCATTATTGTCAGGTGCACACAGAGCCATACAGAGATTAGGAGGAGAGAGAGAAAAAAAAAACTGCAGCAAGGCAAACTGGAGGAAAAAAAAAAAAAAAAATTCCAGCAGACTTCTTATAACTCTCCTTTCTCAACCTGGGTCTTTAACACTTTATTGGCCGGTCAAACTGTCATGATCTCTGCAGGCCGAGATCATAGCAAGCCTATAGAGGGACAAGCTCTCGGAAGATGGAACTATACTGACCATGAACTAAGCCTGCCGCGCAACTAGAAATAGCCAGGTAGCATTTCCTATTTATTGCTAGATGCCCAGCTCTGGCCTAAGACCTAAATAGCTAGCAGAGGGAAATATAAGACCTGGCTCACCTCTAGAGAAATATTCCAAAGAAGACAGTAGCCCCCCACATATAATGACGGTGAGTTCAGATGAAACAACAAACGCAGCAGGAAAATAGTCTTAGCAAATTTGAGGTCCGCTTACTAGATAGCAGAAGACAGATAGTATACTTTCATGGTCAGCAGAAAAACACTAACAAAACACCATCCAGAGATTACCTTAAACTCTGGCATTAACTCATAACGCCAGAGTAGCAATCCCTGATCAACGAGAGCTTTCCAGACACAGTAACAAAACTTCAGCTGTGAACTGGAACAAATAGGCAAAACGAAACATGGACAAAAGTCCAACTTATCTAGTAGTTGTCAGAAGCAGGAACAAGCACTGAGAGGCATCAGATAACATTGTTGACCGGCAAGAAACCACCAGAGAAATGAGCTTAAATAGCGACACCCACTACTGATGGAACCAGGTGAAACAGGAAAGAGGATGACAAGTCCAATTCCACAAGCGGCCACCGGGGGAGCCCAGAATCCAAATTCACAACATATTTGGTTGCCATTTTCCAACATGGTCACTCAGAGTGGGTTTCCTCGATGCCTGCGATGCTCAAAATGATCAGTCACCTTCAGAAAACATATCTGCCAAGTTTTTTACTTTTCCCCTAAAATGCACAATTCAGCTGAAATTCTTACATGAGTGTTGTGAACTCCGTTTTCAGGCTCCCTCTTGTGGTCACAGATGGTATTGTGTGACTTTGGTTTTTTGGCTCCCCCTGGTGGTTTGGTTTATTATCCTGCGGGTCTGCTGGATCAGCTGCCTCGTTATTCACCAGGGAGGCTCCTATTTAGCTCTGCTTCACTTCCACTTGTTGCCGGCTGTCAATGTATTCAGTGCTATTCTGATTACTCCTGATTATCTCGTTTTCTGCCTCTTCAGGATAAGCTAAGTTCTGTTTGAATATTTTTTGCTCATCTACCTGCAATATGATTTCTGTGTATGATGATTCTAGTCCATCTTGCTAACATGTGATTTCTTTTTGCTGATAAGCTCTGGGGTACGGAGTTGCTTCCCCCGCACCGTTAGTTGGTGCGGGGGCTCGAGCAATCTCTGCGTGGATATTTTGAATAGGGTTTTTTATTGACCGCACAGTTTCCTTCCTATTTTCTGCTATCTAGTATTAGCGGGCCTCATTTGCTAAATCTGATTTCATCTCTGCGTTTGTGCTTTCCCCTTAACTCACCGTTAATATTTGTGGGGGGCTATTCTATATCTTTGGGGTCATTCCACTGAGGCAAGTGAGGACTTACTTTCCCTCCAGGAATAGTCAGTTTCTCAGGCCGTGACGAGACGTCTAGGATTTTTAGGTAACGTTCCACGGCTGCCTATAGTTGTTTGCGGATAGGATCAGGTTGCGGTCAATCTAGTTACCACTTCCCCAGAGCTAGTAGTCTGTTCAGTTACTTAGCTAGTCCAACCTGAGATCCTTGCCACTAGGATCATAACAGTACAGCCGGCCTATAAAGTGTTAATTGCATGGCAGAAGCAGGAGAAAAGAAGCTTGGAGATATATATATTTTTTTTTTTGCTGCCGTGTGTCTAGCTGCTGTGTGTCTGGCTTCTCTCCTCCTCTTAATCTTGGTGTGGCTCTGAGTTCAGCTGCTGATATGGATATCCAGAGTTTAGCCTCCAGTGTGGATCATCTTGCTGCAAGGGTACAAAGTATTCAGGATTTTGTTGTGCACAGTCCTATGTCAGAGCCTAGAATACCTATTCCGGAGTTGTTTTCTGGAGATAGATCTAGGTTCCTGAATTTTAAGAACAATTGCAAGTTGTTTCTTTCTTTGAAACCTCGTTCCTCTGGGGATTCTGTTCAGCAAGTTAAGATTATTATTTCTTTCTTGCGTGGCGATCCTCAAGATTGGGCTTTCGCATTGGCTCCAGGGGATCCTGCATTGCTCAGTGTGGATGCGTTTTTTCTGGCCCTTGGATTGCTCTATGAGGAACCTAATCTTGAGAACCAGGCTGAAAAAGCGTTGTTGTTGGCCCTCTCTCAGGGGCAAGATGATGCAGAGGTGTACTGCCAGAAATTTCGGAAATGGTCGGTGCTTACTCAATGAATGAGTGTGCCCTGGCTGCAAATTTCAGAAAAGGTCTTTCTGAAGCCATTAAGAATGTCATGGTGGGGTTCCCTACGCCTGCAGGTCTGAATGAGTCAATGACTCTGGCCATTCAGATTGATCGGCGTTTGCGGGAGCGCAAACCTGCGCACCATTTGGCGGTGTCTTCTGAACAGACACCTGAGTCTATGCAATGTGATAGAATTCTGACCAGAAGTGAACGGCAAAATTATAGACGGCAAATTGGGTTGTGCTTTTACTGTGGTGACTCAGCTCATGTTATCTCAGCATGCTCTAAGCGCACAAAAAAAATTGATAAATCTGTCACCATCGGTACTTTACAGCCTAAGTTTATTTTGTCTGTTACCCTGATTTGTTCCCTGTCATCTTACCCGGTTATGGCTTTTGTGGATTCAGGTGCTGCCCTGAGTCTGATGGATTTGTCATTTGCCAGGCGCTGTGGTTTTGTTTTGGAGCCTTTAAAATTCCCTATTCCACTAAGGGGAATTGATGCTACACCATTGGCTACGAATAAACCTCAGTACTGGACACAAGTGACCATGTGCATGACTCCTGTTCATCAGGAGGTGATTCGCTTTCTTGTATTGCATAATTTGCATGATGTTGTCGTGTTGGGCCTGCCATGGTTGCAGACTCATAATCCAGTCCTGGATTGGAAAGCAATGTCTGTGTCAAGTTGGGGTTGTCAGGGAATTCATGGCGACGCTCCTGTGGTGTCAATTGCTTCATCCACTCCTTCTGAGGTCCCTGCGTTTTTGTCAGATTACCAGGATGTATTTGATGAGCCCAAACTCAGTTCTCTACCTCCTCATAGGGATTGTGATTGTGCTATAAATTTGATTCCTGGTAGTAAGTTTCCTAAGGGACAACTTTTCAATTTGTCAGTGCCGGAGCATGCTGCTATGCGGAGTTATATAGAGGAGTCTTTGGAGAAAGGACTTATTCGCCCCTCCTCCTCCCCTCTTGGTGCGGGGTTCTTTTTTGTGGCTAAGAAGGATGGTTCCTTGAGACCTTGTATTGATTATCGCCTTCTAAACAAAATCACGGTCAAATTTCAGTATCCTTTGCCATTGTTATCTGATCTGTTTGCTCGCATTAGGGGGTCTAGTTGGTTCACCAAGATAGATCTTCGTGGTGCATATAACCTTGTGCGTATTAAGCAGGGTGATGAATGGAAAACTGCATTTAATACGCCCGAAGACCATTTTGAGTACTTGGTGATGCCTTTTGGACTTTCTAACGCTCCTTCTGTCTTTCAGTCCTTTATGCACGACATCTTCCGCGAATATCTGGATAAATTTATGATTGTGTATCTGGATGATATTCTGTTTTTTTCGTATGATTGGGAGTCCCATGTTAAGCAGGTCAGGATGGTGTTTCAGGTCCTGCGTGCCAATGCTTTATTTGTGAAGGGCTCAAAATGTCTTTTTGGAGTCCAGAAGGTCTCTTTTTTGGGTTTCATTTTTTCTCCTTCTGCTATTGAGATGGACCCAGTCAAGGTTCAGGCTATTCATGACTGGACTCAGCCTACATCTGTTAAGAGTCTTCAGAAGTTCTTGGGTTTTGCTAATTTTTACCGTCGCTTCATCGCTAATTTTTCTGGTGTTGTTAAGCCATTGACGGATTTGACCAAGAAGGGTTCTGATGTTACTAATTGGTCTCCTGCGGCTGTGGAGGCCTTTCGGGAGCTGAAGCGCCGGATTTCTTCGGCTCC
This sequence comes from Ranitomeya variabilis, assembly GCF_051348905.1. Taxonomy (NCBI): domain Eukaryota; kingdom Metazoa; phylum Chordata; class Amphibia; order Anura; family Dendrobatidae; genus Ranitomeya; species Ranitomeya variabilis. Next base: position 288,892,638 of record NC_135237.1, read on the forward strand.
GGTCTTATGTCAGCCATACGTCTCCCTTCCTTTCCAGGTCGAGGTTGATGCTTCTGAGATTGGAGCGGGGGCTGTTTTGTCGCAGAGAAGCTCTGATGGCTCTGTGATGAAGCCATGTGCTTTCTTTTCAAGAAAGTTTTCGCCTGCCGAGCGGAATTATGATGTTGGTAATTGTGAGTTGTTGGCTATGAAGTGGGCATTTGAGGAGTGGCGACATTCGCTCGAGGGAGCTAAGCATCGTGTGGTGGTCTTGACTGATCACAAGAATTTGATTTATCTCGAGTCGGCCAAGCGGCTGAATCCTAGACAGGCTCGTTGGTCGTTGTTTTTCTCTCGTTTTGATTTCGTGGTCTCATACCTGCCTGGTTCGAAGAATGTGAAGGCTGATGCTCTTTCTAGGAGTTTTGTGCCTGACTCTCCTGGTGATTCAGAGCCAGCTGGTATCCTCAGAGAAGGGGTGATTTTGTCTGCCATCTCCCCAGATTTGCGACGAGTGCTGCAGGAGTTTCAGGTGGATAGACCTGACCGTTGTCCACCGGAGAGACTGTTTGTCCCGGATAGATGGACCAGCAGAGTTATTTCCGAGGTTCATTCTTCGGTGTTGGCAGGCCATCCTGGGATTTTTGGTACCAGAGATTTGGTGGCTAGGTCTTTCTGGTGGCCTTCCTTGTCGCGGGATGTGCGTTCCTTTGTGCAGTCTTGTGGAATTTGTGCTCGGGCTAAGCCTTGCTGTTCTCGTGCCAGTGGCTTGTTGTTGCCTTTGCCTGTCCCGAAGAGGCCTTGGACGCACATTTTCATGGATTTTATTTCAGATCTCCCTGTCTCTCAGAGAATGTCGGTCATTTGGGTGGTGTGTGATCGTTTTTCTAAAATGGTCCATTTGGTGCCCTTGCCTAAGTTGCCTTCCTCCTCCGAGTTGGTTCCTCTGTTTTTTCAAAATGTGGTTCGTTTGCACGGGATCCCTGAAAATATTGTTTCCGACAGAGGATCCCAGTTTGTGTCTAGATTTTGGCGGACCTTTTGTGCTAAGATGGGCATTAATTTGTCTTTTTCGTCGGCCTTCCATCCTCAGACGAATGGCCAAACCGAGCGCACTAATCAGACTTTGGAAACCTAATTAAGATGTTTTGTTTCTGCTGATCAGGACGACTGGGTGACTTTTTTGCCATTGGCCAAGTTTGCCCTTAATAATCGGGCTAGTTCTGCTACTTTGGTTTCGCCTTTTTTTTGTAATTCAGGGTTTCATCCTCGTTTTTCCTCGGGTCAGGTGGAGTCTTCTGACTGTCCTGGAGTGGATGTTGTGGTGGATAGGTTGCATCAGATTTGGAATCATGTGGTGGACAATTTGAAGCTGTCACAAGAGAAGGCTCAGCGCTTTGCCAACCGCCGTCGCTGTGTGGGTCCCCGACTTCGCGTTGGGGATTTGGTGTGGTTGTCTTCTCGCTTTGTTCCTATGAAGTTCTCCTCTCCTAAGTTTAAGCCTCGGTTTATCGGTCCTTATAAGATTTTGGAAGTCCTTAACCCTGTGTCATTTCGTTTGGACCTCCCGGCATCGTTTGCTATTCATAATGTGTTCCATCGGTCGTTGTTGCGGAGGTATGTGGTGCCTGTGGTTCCTTCGGTTGAGCCTCCTGCCCCTGTGCTGGTTGAGGGAGAATTGGAATACGTGATGGAGAAGATCTTGGATTCTCGTATTTCTAGACGGAGGCTTCAGTATTTGGTTAAGTGGAAAGGCTATGGTCAGGAGGATAATTCCTGGGTTGTCGCCTCTGATGTTCATGCGGCCGATTTGGTTCGTGCCTTCCATGTGGCTCACTCTGATCGCCCTGGGGGTTTTGATGAGGGTTCGGTGACCCCTCCTCAAGGCGGGGGTACTGTTGTGAACTCCGTTTTCAGGCTCCCTCTTGTGGTCACAGATGGTATTGTGTGACTTTGGTTTTTTGGCTCCCCCTGGTGGTTTGGTTTATTATCCTGCGGGTCTGCTGGATCAGCTGCCTCGTTATTCACCAGGGAGGCTCCTATTTAGCTCTGCTTCACTTCCACTTGTTGCCGGCTGTCAATGTATTCAGTGCTATTCTGATTACTCCTAATTATCTCGTTTTCTGCCTCTTCAGGATAAGCTAAGTTCTGTTTGAATATTTTTTGCTCATCTGCCTGCAATATGATTTCTGTGTATGATGAGTCTAGTCCAGCTTGCTAACATGTGATTTCTTTTTGCTGGTAAGCTCTGGGGTACGGAGTTGCTTCCCCCGCACCGTTAGTTGGTGCGGGGGCTCGAGCAATCTCTGCGTGGATATTTTGAATAGGGTTTTTTATTGACCGCACAGTTTCCTTCCTATTTTCTGCTATCTAGTATTAGCGGGCCTCATTTGCTAAATCTGATTTCATCTCTGCGTTTGTGCTTTCCCCTTAACTCACCGTTAATATTTGTGGGGGGCTATTCTATATCTTTGGGGTCATTCCACTGAGGCAAGTGAGGACTTACTTTCCCTCCAGGAATAGTCAGTTTCTCAGGCCATGACGAGACGTCTAGGATTTTTAGGTAACGTTCCACGGCTGCCTATAGTTGTTTGCGGATAGGATCAGGTTGCGGTCAATCTAGTTACCACTTCCCCAGAGCTAGTAGTCTGTTCAGTTACTTAGCTAGTCCGACCTGCGATCCTTGCCACTAGGATCATAACACATGAGCCTCTGGACTATATGGGTATGTGCGCATGTAGATGGATCCGCTGTGGATTTTTCCACACCTGTTTTGAGAAATCCGCATGTAAAAAGCACTGCGTTTTATCTGCGGATTTACCACAGATTTTATGTGTTTTTTGTGCGGATTCCATCTGTGATTTTACACCTGCGGATTCCTATTGAAGAGCAGGTGTAAACCGCTGCGGCATCTCCACAAAGAATTGACATGCTGAGGAATAAACAACGCAGTGTTTCCGCGCTGTTTTTTACACAGCATGTGCACTGCGAATTTTGTTTTCCATAGGTTTACATGGTACTGTAAACTCATGGAAAACAGATGTGAATCCGCAGCGTCAAAACCGCTGCGGATCCACAGCCGATTTGATAGTGGGATCTTTCATCTGACTAGGCTCAGGACAGCTGCCCCAAACTGCCCCATGCTAGCTGCATTTCTGGTTTTGCGATTATTCTGCATATTATTTGGCTCCTTTAGGATTAGCTCCTCTACAGTTGCATGTAAAAGTTTGGGTACCCCTCGTTGAGACTACTATTATTGTGAACAGTTAAGCAAGTTGAAGATGCAATGATCTCTAACATGGTTAAAGTTAAAGATGACATATTTCATTTCATTTTTTACATTTTAAAAATTCCAAAAAAGGAAAATGGACCAATGCAAAAAGTTTGGGCAACCTTGGAGATTTGTGCGCTCAGATAACTTTGACCAAGGTTTCAGACCTTAATTAGCCTGTTATAAGTATGACTTGTTCACTATCATCATTAGGAAGAGCCAGGTGATGCAAATTTCCCAGCTTTTTAAAAACCCAGCTTCCTCTAAACTTGTGTCAAACAACTGCAGTGATGGGTTATTCCAAGCAGCTGCCTAGCACTCTGAAAATGAAAATGGTGGAGGCCTACAAAGCAGGAGAAAGTTGTAAGAAGATAGAAAAGGGTTTTCAAGTTGCCTTTTCCTCAGTTCGAAATGTAATTAAGAAATGCAGTTAGCAGAAATAGTGGAGGTCAAGATACGGTCTGGAAGGCCAAGCAAAATTTCAGTGAGAGCTGCTCGTAGGATTGCTAGAGAGACAAACAATTACTCGTTTGACTGCAAAAGACCTTCAGAAAGATTTGACAGACTTTGGAGTTATGGCACATTGTTCTACTGTTCAGAGATACTTGCACAAACATGACCTTCATAGAAGGGTGATCAGAAAAAAACTCTCCTTCGACCTCACCATAAAATTCAGTATTTAGAAGTATGCAAAAGAACACGTGAACAAGCCTGATGCATTTTGGAAATAAATCCTGTGGATCAATGAGGTTAAAATGTGTGTACAAAAATGGCATAGAATTTCAATCATTATTTGGTGTTGTTTTGCGTCCAATAGCATGGGGAACATTTCACGGGTAGATGAAAGAATGGATACAATGACATTTCAACAAATTCTTGATGCAAACATGACACCATCTGTAAAAAAGATCAAGTTCAAATGAGGATAGTTTCTACAAGTGGATAATGATCCTAAACATACTTCAAATCCACAATAGACTACCTCAAAAGGCACTAGCTGAAGGTTTTACAATTGCCCTAACAGTTCCCAATCTGAAAATCATTAACCCCTTTGCAACCTCCACCATACTAGTACGACGGAGGTCGCTTCCCTCCCTTTGATGTGGGCTCTGGCTGTGAGCCCACATCTTTCCCGATACATGTCAGCTGTTTTGAACTGGATCAGCCGCGGGTGGAATCACGATACATCTGTGGCTATTAACTCGTTAAGTGCCGCTGTGAAACTCTGACAATGGCATTTAGCATGCTCTTCAGGCCATTGGGTCGGAAATCCACCCACCGGTGACCCGTCATGTGATCGCAGGTCATCGGTGAGTTGGCATGATAACTAGAGGTCTCCTGGAGACCTCTATGGTTGTCAGTGCCGGATTGCTATGAGCTCCACTTGGTGGTCGGCTCTCATAGCAAGTGAGCAATTCTACTACATACAGGTGATCTGATCATCGCCTGTATGTAGCATAGGCAATCAGGTTATGGCAGCCTCTAGTCTCCCATGGAGACTATTGAAGCATGCCGGAAGTAAAAAAAAAATGTAAACGTTTAAATCACAACCCTTTCGCATTCAAAATAAAACAAGAAAAAAAAATCAAACATACACATATTTGGTATCGCTGCATTCAGAATCGCTCGATCTATCAATAAACAGCGTAGTGAGAAAAAAGCCAAAACGTCAGAATTACTTTTTGTGGTCATTGCAACATTGAATTAAAATGCAATAAAGGGCGGTCAAAATATCATATCTGCATCAAAATAATATCAATAAAAACATCAGCTCAGCTCGCAAAAATAAGCACCACCCAACCCTAGATCACAAAAAAATGGAGATTCTACGGGTCTCGCAAAATGGCACTTTTTTTTTTAAACAAACTTTGGATTTTTTATTTCACCACTTAAATAAAAAAGAACCTAGACATGTTTGGTGTCTATGAACTTGTAATCAAAGAAATAAAGCAGGACTCTGTAGCGCTATAGCATGCAAACATGATGTTAGGGCTGGCAGAAGGCACCAAATAATTATAAAGATGGAATAATGTGCGTTCGCAGCCCGGGGTCCACCGTGCAGGGATGATACCTGCTGCTAGGTAATGGCGGACAGTAAATGGCAGTATAATTAAAACACACACTGGTTAGCTACACCCGGTATGAATGAAGCGAACCCTGTTGCTTCACCGGACCACAATATCGTAGAGGAAAACGCGAGTACTGTGTCACAGAACTCTACCCAAGACACGGGGTTAGAGTCCCTCTAGACCACTTGTGTTCGGCACCAGAACTGCGGTGCCAGGGAAAACACAAAATAGATATAGCGCACTGGGTGCATGCAGCGCCGCTCTGGCGGACACCACTAACTGCCCAAGTAGGGATAGGTAAGCGCACTGGTTGCGTACGGTGCCACACTGGCTAACGCTGCAGATAGATGCTATAGACTGTGCCTGGTGCTGGATGGCACTAACTGGCGCTAGATAGCTCCAACATTTGCGAGCAGTCATCAACACTAGGGATGGGTATGATTCAGAGCTTTCACCAGAACAGGCATACATCCACACACACACAATAACTGATTTATACTAGCGCATGGCCGTGCGGCCATGTGAACCTTTTATAGCGGAAGTTCTCCAGGACCTTCCTAGTAGTCCAATAGGAGCTGTTACAGGACCTGAGCATGTGACCCCCGACCTCCAATGAGAGGTTGTTCCTTGGGCATGCTTAGAAGATGAAAAGAAGGACTTAGTCCCAGGAGCGCCTGCTCACCGCTGATCAGTACTGGTTACAATGGCTGAGCCTGGAAGGACAGCAGTAACCAGCCATACAGTATCAGCTTGAGCCAGACACTGGGACCGACGTCTCTGCTGAGCAGGCTCCACTGCGGCTGGAGGAGAATGGGAGACCGCAGCGGACATGGTTCAAGATTCCCGCGGTGCAGCGGTGGGAACTCGACACCTAACACATGAAATATGAAAATTGAATTGCATTACTGCAATAGAAAAATGTAAAATTGAGAATGCTTAGCGAATAAATTGGCCAATTCATGTGTACCTGGCAGCCACGATAAGGCAATTCTCATTGCCAGGACCTAATGCCAATCCTCTCTTAGACAGTCTACATCTTTCAAGGAACCTAACATGAATCCTCTCTTAGAATGAAGTCTATATCTCTATGGAGGGGTAGAATCCTACTGCAATTAAAATGCCTGAGGCTAAGGGGTGGAGTGCTCAATCAGAAGGCAAATACATACAAATATAAAAAAAAAACTGACCGTCACATCGAAACATAAATTAGGTCTAAACAGTTGCTTACCTAGAGTCACTAACTCATACACAATCAAACAAATAAAGTAGCACTCTGTAGCGCTATAGCATGCAAACATGTAATATGAAAATTGAATTGTCTTACTGCACTAGAAATATGAAATCTTGAGAATGCTTAGCGAATAAATTGGCCAATTCATGTGTACCTGGCAGCCACGATTTTCGTTGCCAGGACCTAATGCCAATCCTCTCTTAGACAGTCTACATCTCTCTGGGAACCTAACATGAATCCTCTCTTAGACCGAAGTCTATATCTCTATGGAGGGGTAGAATCCCACTGCAATTAAAAATGCCTGAGGCTAAGGGGTGGAGTGCTCATAATACTGTACATACAAATATTTAAAAAACAGGTGCTTACCTAGAGTTGCCAACTCATATACAATCAAACAAATAAAGTAGCACTCTGTAGCACTATAACATACAGTACAGATCAAAAGTTTGGACACACCTTCTCACTTTAAGATTTTTCTGTATTTTCATGACTATGAAAAGTGTTCATTCACACTGAAGGCATCAAAATTATGAATTAACACATGAGGTATTATATACTTAACAAAAAAATGTGAAACAACTGAAATTATGTCTTATTTTCAAGGTTCTTCAAAGTAGCCACCTTTTGCTATGATGACTGCTTTGCACACTCTTGGCATTCTCTTGATGAGCTTCAAGAGGTAGTTGTCAGAAATGGTTTTCACTTCACAGGTGTGCCCTGTCAGGTTTAATAAGTGGGATTTCTTGCCTTATAAATGGGGTTGGGACCATCAGTTGTGTTGTGCAGAAGTCTGGTGGATACACAGCTGATAGTCCTACTGAATAGTCTGTTAGAATTTGTATTATGGCAAGAAAAAAGCAGCTAAGTAAAGAAAAATGAGTGGCCATCATTACTTAAAGAAATGAACGTCAGTCAGTCCGAAAAATTGGGAAAACTTTGAAAGTGTCCCCAAGTGCAGTGGCAAAAACCATCAAGTGCTACAAAGAAACTGGCTCACATGAGGACTGCCCAAGGAAAGGAAGACCAAGAGTCACCTCTGCTTCTGAGGATAAGTTTATCCAAATAACCAGCCTCAAAAATCGCAGGTTAACAGCAGCTCAGATTAGAGACCAGGTCAATGCCACATACACAGAGGACAGGCAACAAGCAGAAGAGATTTGTTTGGGCTAAAGAGCACAAGGAATGGACATTAGACCAGTGGAAATCTGTGCTTTAGTCTGATGAGTCCAAATTTGAGATCTTTGGTTCCATCCACTGTGTCTTTGTGCGACGCAGAAAAGGTGAACAGATGGACTCTACATGCCTGGTTCCCACCGAGAAGCATGGAGGAAGTGTGATGGTGTGGGCGTGCTTTGCTGGTGACTCTGTTGGGGATTTATCCAAAAATGAAGGCATACCGAACCTGCATGGCTACCACAGCATCTTGCAGCGGCATGCTATTCCATCCGGTTTGCGTTTAGTTGGACCATCATTTATTTTTCAACATGACAATGACCCCAAACACACCTCCAGGCTGTGTAAGGGCTATTTGACCAAGAAGGAGAGTGATGGGGTGCTACGCCAGATGACCTGGCATCCACAGTCACCAGACCTGAACCCAATCGAGATGGTTTGGGGTGGGATGGACCACAGAGTGAAGGCAAAAGGGCCGACAAGTGCTGAGCATCTCTGGGAACTCCTTCAAGATTGTTGGAAGACCATTCCTGGTGACTACCTCTTGAAGCTCATCAAGAGAATGCCAAGAGTGTGCAAAGCAGTCATCAAAGCAAAATGTGGCTACTTTGAAGGACCTAGAATATAAGACTAGTGTTGAGCATTCCGATACCGCAAGTATCGGGTATCGGCCGATACTTGCGGGTATCGGAATTCCGATACCGAGATCCGATACTTTTGTGGTATCGGGTATCGGTATCGAAACAACATTAATGTGTAAAATTAAGAATTAAAATAAAAAATATTGCTATACTCACCTCTCCGACGCAGCCTGGACCTCACCGAGGGAGCCGGCAGCGTTCTTTGCTTAAAATGCGCGCTTTTACTTCCTTCCGTGACATCACGGCTTGTGATTGGTCGCGTGCCGCCCATGTGGCCGCGACGTGACCAATCACAGCAAGCCGTGATGTAATTTTCAGGTCCTCAATGCCTAATTCTAGGCATTCAGGAATTTAAAATTACGTTCCGGCTTGTGATTGGTCGCGTCGCGGTCACATGGGCGGCACGCAACCAATCACAGCAAGCCGTGACGTAATTTCAGGTCCTCAATGCAGAAATAGGCATCAGGACCTGAAATTACGTCACGGCTTGCTGTGATTGGTCGCGTCGCGGTCACATGGGCGGCACGCAACCAATCACAAGCCGTGACGTAATTTTAAAAATGCGCGCGTCTCCTGCCTCCCGTGATGTCACGGCTTGTGATTGGTCGCGTCGCCCATGTGACCGCGACGCGACCAATCACAAGCCGGAAAGTAATTTAAAATTCCTGAATGCCTAGAATTAGGCATTGAGGACCTGAAAATTACGTCACGGCTTGCTGTGATTGGTCGCGTCGCGGCCACATGGGCGGCACGCGACCAATCACAAGCCGTGACATCACGGAAGGAAGTAAAAGCGCGCATTTTAAGCAAAGAAGGCTCCCGGTTCCCTCGGTAAGGTCCAGGCTGCATCGGAGAGGTGAGTATAGCAATATTTTTTATTTTAATTCTTTATTTTACACATTAATATGGATCCCAGGGCCTGAAGGAGAGTTTCCTCTCCTTCAGACCCTGGGAACCATCAGGAATACCGTCCGATACTTGAGTCCCATTGACTTGTATTGGTATCGGGTATCGGTATCGGATTAGATCCGATACTTTGCCGGTATCGGCCGATACTTTCCGATACCGATACTTTCAAGTATCGGACGGTATCGCTCAACACTATATAAGACATAATTTCAGTTGTTTCACACTTTTTTGTTAAGTATATAATTCCACATGTATTAATTCATAGTTTTGATGCCTTCAGTGTGAATGTACAATTTTCATAGTCATGAAAATGCAGAAAAATCTTTAAATGAGAAGGTGTGTCCAAACTTTTGGTCTGTACTGTACATGAATTTGTAATGATCTAGAAAATCATAATTGCAGGTCAGTTTTAGCATTTGGTGAACATGGTAAAAAAAATCCCAAAAAAGTTGTGGAATTGCACTTTTTTTTGCAATTTCACCGCACTTGGAATTTTTTCCCATTTTTGAGCATGATATGGTAAAACCAATGGTGTCATTCAAAAGTACAATTTATCCCACAAAAAACAAGCCCTCACATGGCCATATTGACAGAAAGATAAAAAATGTATGGCTCTGGGAAGAAGGAGAGCAAAAAATAGAAATTAAAAATGAAAAAGGGCAGGGTCTCTAAGGGGTTAAAAATCTGTGGATATACCTCAAAATAGCAGTGCATGCAAGACGACCCAGGAATCTCACAGAACTGGAAGAATTTTCCATGGAAAAATGGATAAAAATCCCTCAAACAAAAATTGAAAGACTCTTGGCTGGCTACGACAAGAGTTTACAAGCTGTGATACTTGAAAAAGGCGGTGCTGGTAGGTACAGAGTGCAGAGTTGCAGAAAATGAAACCAGCTCACCTTCCGCCAGCTGTGGCAGGTCCAGTAGTCCGACGGTTGGCTTGATGCAAAAAAGGAAGAAATTATCCAGCTCCGGTTAGGTAATGGATAAAACCAGTGATTTATTTATCCCGTCATAAAATAAAATGTCCTCAAAAAATGTTTTCCTTTTTTTTATCTAATCAACATCCTTGATAGGAAAAAATGGGGGGAACATGAACACTGTCCAACACCACCTTTTCTTTGCAGGGACAGTGGAGGCTAGATTTTTCTTCATCAGCTCTGTAGCTTACTGGGCTGCCCTAGAAGGCTCCCTGATAGCTGCATTGCTGTTTGTACGCCGCTGTGCAAACCAACTGCTTTTTTAAAAGCACAAATCCTGTTGCTCCTTCCTTTCTGCACAGCTATCTTGTTTGTTTGTCCACACTTTTGTGTGCAGCAGTCCTTTTTATTGCTGCCTGCCATACTTTTCTGAGATTATTGTAGGGAGATAGTAATTGTAGTACAGTCCCTTTTTTTTTTATATATATATATCTTCCAGCCACTTTCTGCCCCTGAAACTGTGTAGTGTAAAACAGTGGGCCTGTATTTTTCTGCACTGTCCCACACCTAAAAAGGGAGATTTATATTGCCAATCAGTGCATCTGCGCCAGTCCTGGCTGTGGTATCTCTGTCAGTCATTTTCTGCCACAGAAACTATACTGTAATACAGTGGGCCAGATTTATTCACTAGTCTCCCAAAAACAAAAAAAAGGGAGATTCATATTGCCAAACCTGTGCATCTGTGCCAGTTCTGTCTGTGGTATCTCAGTCAGTCATTTTCTGCCACAGAAAATATACTGTAATCCAGTGGGCCAGATTTATTCACTAGTCTCCCAAAAACAAAAAAAGGGAGTTTATTATTGCCAAATCTGTGCATCTGCGCCAGTCCTGTATGTGGTATCTCTGTCAGTCATTTTCTGCCACAGAAACTATACTGTTATACAGTGGGCCTGATTTATTCACTATGCATGTAGAAAAGCCGAGGAGACACCATCACGTGTTTCTCAATGTAAGCAGTGAATAGCCAGGTCTTTCACCCGGAAGGAACAACCACGGGAAGGGCAGCATCCAATAAAGGAAAACCACCTATGCCAAAACATGGTATCCATCCACAGACAGCTGTTTCGGGGTATTTGCCCCTCATCAGTGTGGAGTTGGAAACTGGCTATTAGGAGCAGTGCCTAGTGAAAAGGCTATAAACATAAGGATGAATGACCTCGTGGAGATCAAAACATCCAACACCGCCGAGACACCATCACGTGTTTCTCAACACAGTGATCCAGAACACTGCCCCCATCCCTTATGGGAAATATGCAAATGCATGTAGAAAAGCCGCGGAGACACCATCACGTGTTTCTCAACGCAAGCAATGAATAGCCAGGTCTTTCACCAGGAAGGAACAACCACGGGAAGGGCAGCATCCAATAAAGGAAAACCACCTATGCCAAAACATGGTATCCATCCACAGACAGCTTTTTTTTTTTTTTCCTCAGATGGGAAGTTCCACAGTCAGGTAACCAAAACTATAAGGAACTCATCTCCCAAAACAGCGTGCCACATACTTAGTGCAACCGCTATTCCCATCATCCTTGGAAAACACAAGAACATTTTTTTTATTAACAACCAAAAAAACACTTCAAGATACATTAACAAAATGTTTCCACTTTTTAGTCTTCCAAATTCCCTCTGCATCCACCTCCCCTCTTCTCCTTTGATCACACAAAAAGCAAAAGTATAATTTTCACAAAATAATTTTTATACAGTTTGTAACCTCAATATCCTTCCTTTTAAACACATACACATTCCTCACATCCCACAAAACCTCTTTTATACATGTCATCATCAACCACAATACTCTCTCCTTTTCCCCACACATACCCAATCCAAACATAAAAAGCTCAAAAGACAACAGATTCACCTCACACAGCTCCTTACTAGTGTTGAGCGATACTTTCCGATATCGGAAAGTATCGGTATCGGAAAGTATCGGCCGATACCGTCACAGTATCGGAATCCAATCCGATACCGATACCCGATACCAATACAAGTCAATGGGACTCAAGTATCGGACGGTATTCCTGATGGTTCCCAGGGTCTGAAGGAGAGGAAACTCTCCTTCAGGCCCTGGGAACCATATAAATGTGTAAAAGAAAGAATTAAAATAAAAAATATCGCTATACTCACCTGTCCGACGCAGCCGGGACTTCAGCGAGGGAACCGGCAGCGTTGTTTGTTTAAAATTCGCGCTATTACTTGGTTACGTGAATTCCCGGCTTGTGATTGGTCAGGTCGGCCATGTTGCCGGGACGCGGACCAATCACAGCAAGCCGTGACGAAATTACGTCACGGCTTGCTGTGATTGGTCCGCGTCCCGGCAATATGGCCGCCCTGACCAATCACAAGCCGTGACGTCACGGGAGGCTGGACACGCGCTCATTTTAAAATGGGCGCGTGTCCAGCCTCCCGTGACGTCACGGCTTGTGATTGGTTGCGCCGCGATCAACCAATCACAAGCCGGGAGGCTGGACGCGCTCATTTTGAAATGGGCGCGTGTCCAGCCTCCCGTGACGTCACGGCTTGTGATTGGTTGCGCCGCGATCAACCAATCACAAGCCGGGAGGCTGGACGCGCTCATTTTGAAATGGGCGCGTGTCCAGCCTCCCGGCTTGTGATTGGTTGACCGCGACGCAACCAATCACAAGCCGTGACGTCACGGGAGGCTGGACACGCGCCCTTTTTAAAATGAGCGCGTTTCCAGCCTCCCGTGACGTCACGGCTTGTGATTGGTTAATGGCGGCCATGTTGCCGGGACGCGGACCAATCACAGCAAGCCGTGACGTATTTTCGTCACGGCTTGCTGTGATTGGTCCGCGGCCCGGCAACATGGCCGCCCTGACCAATCACAAGCCGGGACTTCGCGTAACCATGTAAAAGCGGGAATTTTAAACAAACAACGCTGCCGGTTCCTGCGCTGAGGTCCCGGCTGCGTCGGACAGGTGAGTATAGCGATATTTTTTATTTTAATTCTCTATTTTACACATTTTAACATTAATGTTGTTCCGATACCCGATACCCGATACCACAAGAGTATCGGAATCCCGGTATCGGAATTCCGATACAGCAAGTATCGGCCGATACCCGATACTTGCAGCATCGGAATGCTCAACACTACTCCTTACACAAACGACCCAGACCTGCAATCACACTTCTAGCATACTGACAATTCCAAAACAAATGCACCACACTCTCACTCCCACCACATCCACTCCTCGGACACCTCTCACTCCTCACTAAACCCCGATTTTTGAGAAACTCCCTCACCGGCAACAACCCATGCAATAACTGCCATACAATCTCACTCTGGCTATTTGTCATACCATTCACACGTACCTTTTTCCATACTTTCTGCACATCATCCCCTCTTACCATTTTAAAATCTGGCAAGAACAGCCTATGGGCTCGTCCTACAATAATGTCACATTCCATCTCTCTACACTCAATCATCTTATATACAGCTTTCTTCTTTTCTAGCAATCTCACATCCACATCACACAGCTCATACTTCACTAAAAATTTGTAAACCCACACATACCACACAGGAACCTCAAAAGCCACTGGGCTCCTAAGATCTCTTTCACGCCATTTCAAACGAAACAAGAAATTTTCCAAACAAAAACCTGCACATACATGCATACTTCCCATCCATCCTAATCACACCTAATACAAACACCATAATATTCACGCCAAAAAAAACATCCAATTTGGGAAACCCAGTCCCCCCTTATCCAAACTCTTCATAACAATCTCTCTCCTCGCACGCTCCATACATGAACCTCAAAAAAAGACAAACAAAACCCTATTAAATCTTCTAATACACATGTAGCTTGGTGGAAAAACCATCGCAACATACAAAAAATAACACAACACTCTTAGACAGCTGTTTCGGGGTTTTGCCCCTCATCAGTGTGGAGTAGGAAACTGGCTATTAGGAGCAGTGCCTAGTGAAAAGGCTGTAAACGTAAGGATGAATTACCTCGTGGAGATCAAAACATCCAACACCGTGGAGACACCATCATGTGTTTCTCAACGCAGTGATCCAGTACACTGCCCCCAACCCCTTATGGGAAATATGCAAATGCATGTAGAAAAGTCACGGAGACACCATCACGTGTTTCTCAACGCAAGCAATGAATAGCCAGGTCTTTCACCGGGAAGGAACAACCACGGGAAGGGCAGCATCCAATAAAGGAAAACCACCTATGCCAAAACATGGTATCCATCCACAGACAGCTGGTTCGGAGTATTTACCCCTCATCAGTCTGGAGTAGGAAACTGGCTATTAGGAGCAGTGCCTAGTGAAAAGGCTATAAACGTAAGGATGAATGACCTCGTGGAGATCAAAACATCCAACACCACGGAGACACCATCACGTGTTTCTCAACGCAAGCAATACATAGCCAAGTCTTTCACCGGGAAGGAACAACCACGGGAAGGGCATCATCCAAAAATGGAAAACCACCTATGCCAAAACATGGTATCCATCCACAGACAGCTGTTTCGGGGTATTTGCCCCTCATCAGTGTGGAGTAAGAAACTGGCTATTAGGAGCAGTGCCTAGTGAAAAGGCTATAAACGTAAGGATGAATGACCTTGTGGAGACCAAAACATCCAACACCGCGGAGACAATATCACGTGTTTCTCAACGCAGTGATCCAGAACATTGCCCCCCTCCCTTATGGGAAATATGCAAATGCATGTAGAAAAGCCACGGAGACACCATCACGTGTTTCTCAATGCAAGCAAAGAATGGCCAGGTCTTTCAACGGGAATGAACAACCACAGGAAGGGCAGCATCCAATAAAGGAAAACCACCTATGCCAAAACATGGTATCCATCCACAGACAGCTGTTTCGGGGTATTTGCCCCTCATCAGTGTGGAGTAGGAAACTGGCTATTTTGAGCAGTGCCTAGTGAAAAGGCTATAAATACTCAAGCTACTTACCAGGTAGCGGTGTTTTTCAGGAGTCCATGACAGCACTAACGAGAGAGGGGATCCGCCCTTCAGGGACAGGAAACCTACAGAGATAAAAGGGTGGCACCTCTCTCCCGCATCAGTTGGATTACAGAGCATGAGAGGACCTCCATTGATTAGTAACACATAAATATCTAACACAATTCACCTTGTGACTAAAATTCTAGAAAATTTATATATAAAAATATACTTAATGTGGTGAAAGCCATACCAGTAGAAAAAGGGAGGGAATATAGGAGTGCTGTCATGGACTCCTGAAAAACACCGCTACCTGGTAAGTAGCTTGAGTATTTATTCAGTCGTCATGACAGCACTAACGAGAGAATTACAGAGAAAAGAGTATTAGGGCGGGACTACTGCTTCCAGCACCCTTCTACCAAATGTGAGATCGCTGGAGCCACCAAGATCTAATCTATAATGATTAAAGAAAGTAGATGGAGATGACCATGTGGCCGCCTTACATATATCCTCAATCGACACCTCCGATCTCTCTGCCCAGGAAGTCGCCATGGCACGAGTGGAATGAGCTCTTACGCCTTCCGGGACTTCTAGGCCACCTGCTGAATAAGCCAAAGAAATTGCCTCCCTAATCCATCTACCTAAGGTGTTCTTGGATACTCTAAACCCTTTCCTGACTCCCTGATAGGATATAAACAAGGAATTATCTTTTTTCCAGGGATCTGTTAAAGAAATATATTTAAGAAGGCATCTTTTGACATCCAATGTATGGAGTTTGAGTTCCTTTTGGTTTTTAGGTTTAGGACAAAAAGTGGGGAGATTTATTTCCTGAAGTCTGTGGAACTTTGACGCTACCTTCGGAAGATAGAGGGGATCAGTTCTTAATACTACCCTATCTTCTTTAATCTGCATATATGGAGTCAGTCTAGAGAGGGCCTGTAAATCACTAACTCTCCTAGCAGACGTAGCAATCAAAAGAGCTGTTTTTAAGGACAGGATGCTTATAGAAGCAGATTCTAAAGGCTCAAAGGGGGGTTCCGTTAACGCTGAGAGGACTAGGTTTAAGTCCCACGGGGCTAGTCTTTTCTTAATGATGGGTCTTGATCTAGCCGCCGCTTTAATAAAATGAGCAATCCAATAATTTTTAGCTAATCCACAATTATACAATGCGCCTAAGGCTGAAACCTGGACTCTAAGGGTGCTTGTAGCTAGCCCCATCTCTAGGCCTCTCTGCAGGAACTCCAAGATTTTTGGAATATTAGCTTTCTGACTGATAACTGATCCTGAAACCGACAGGAATTTTCTCCAGATTCTAACATAAATATTTGTCGTGGAATCTTTTCTGCTTTTTAATAGGGTATTAATAAGTCCATCTGAAAACCCCTTTTTCTTTAGCAATAACCCTTCAAATCCCACGCCGTCAGATGTAAACTGGCCACTCGTGGATGGACGATTGGACCCTGTGAGAGGAGGTCTGGGAGTTCTGGGAGAATCCACGGTTGAGAAATGGACATTTTCCTCAGCCAAGGAAACCACGGCCTCCTGGGCCAGAACGGCGCTATCAGGATTACATGAGCTCTGTCCTCCCGAATCTTCCTGAGAACAATCGGAATCAAGTTCAATGGGGGAAAGGCATAAGCTATATCGAAGTGCCATGGAATTAGGAGGGCATCCACCGCCTCCGGATTGTCTCTGGGGTTTAGGGAACAAAATCGACGACATTTTTTGTTTTCTTTGTTGGCGAAGAGGTCTATCTGTGGGCACCAGCAACGATGGGTGATCTGATCGAAGATGACCTGATTGAGCACCCAATCCCCTTGCCCGAGCTTCCTGCGACTTAGAAAGTCGGCTACGACGTTGTGCTTCCCTTTTATATGCAGTGATGTGAGCGACTGTAGATGGTTTTCGGCTATCTGTAAGATACGACCCGATACCTCCATTAAAGATCTCGATCGGGTTCCCCCTTGGTGGTTAATGTAAGCTACAGTTACCTGATTGTCTGAGAATAGCCTGATGTGATGTCCCTGTAAGGATATAAGGAAATGGTTCAGAGCTCGCTCTACGGCTAATAACTCTTTAAGGTTAGATGACATATTCTGTTCGGAGGGTGACCAGACCCCCTGGACCCACATTTCGCCCATATGCGCCCCCCCATCCCGTGGGACTAGCATCTGTGGTTATTACTCGCGATATGTGGTTTATCCAGGGAACCCCATTACGTAGGTTTGGAGTGTGTAACCACCAACGTAAGGACTGAATAGTGAGATTAGACAAAGAGAAAGAGCTATCTAAGTGACCTTCTAGCAGACGGGTATTGTACAAAACCTCCCACTGTAGGACTCTGGTGTGGTACTGGGCCCACAGTACTGCCGGGATACACGACGTGAGTGAGCCTAACAGTGACATTGCTCCCCTCAATGTTATTAACGGATTATCAACCACTCTAAGTATCTGTCGTTGGATTTTTTCCAACTTAACGTCAGGTAGACGGCATTCCTGTAACTTTGAGTCCAATATGAGACCCAGGAATTCTTGAACCTCTAGAGGCTGCAACCGAGATTTTTTTAAATGAATTATCCACCCCAACCTTTGCAAGGCTGCAATTACTTTGTGTAGTTGGGACGTGCAGTGTGATTCAGAATTTCCTATTATTAATAGGTCATCCAGATATGGAACTTTGAGAATATCCTGCTCATGGAGATGTGCCATAACCTCCACCATTATCTTCGTGAACACCCGAGGGGCCACTGCAACACCAAAGGGAAGTGCTCTGTATTGGAAGTGTTTAACTGATTCCCCTAAAAGGACTGCAACTCTTAAATAACGCTGGTGGTCCACGTGTAAGGGGACATGATAATATGCGTCTTTAAGATCTAAGACGACCATAAAACATTTGTCAAACAATAACTTTATTGCGGTTTTGACCGACTCCATTTTAAACGACGGGATCCACAAAAACCTATTTAGGCCCTTAAGGTTTATGATTGTGCGAAAGGTATTATCCGGTTTTTTAATCAAAAAGAGGGGAGAATAGAATCCTTTACCCCTTTGTACTTCAGGAACCTCCACCAAAACGCCTTTCTGTTGGAGTTCCTGGACCTCAGTCTCTAACGCTAGCTGTTCTGCGGGAGAAGAACGTACCGGTGTTATAAGAAATCTGTCCTTAGGAATGATCTGAAAGTCAAATTTCAGCCCAACTTCAACAATATTCAGGACCCACGGGCTATTGGAAATATTGCGCCACTCCGGATAGAAGGCTAGAAGCCTGCCTCCTACCCGGTCCGCCAGTCATTGTGGCTTCCTGTTATCTCGAAAGGAATTAAACATGTAGCCTCTACCTTTCTTTTTATTGGCGTCATATCTGGGTTTTCCTCTATCTGGTCTTGTTCGGTCAAACCACCTCCTATTAGTGCCACGCCTGTAAGTAGGTCTACCAAGGTAGGGAAACCGTTTCTTACTATCCCCCGCCTTTTCCAATAATTCGTCTAACACTGGACCGAATAAGTGCGCCCCTTCGCACAGAATGTTGCATAATTTAGATCTGGCCTGCATGTCCCCTTGCCAACATTTCAGCCAGATTGCCCTACGGGCTGAATTAGAAAGTGCGGCCGACCTGGCTGCCAACTTGACCGAGTCCGCTGAAGCATCAGCCAGATACGCCGCAGCCCCCTGAATCATAGAGAGGGAGGATAATATTTTGTCTCTCGGGGTTTTGTTTTTCAGCTGATCCTCCAGGCTATCCAACCACACCATCATAGAGCGTGCTGTGCAGGTGGCAGCAATTGATGGTCTGAGAGCCCCTGCTGAAGTTTCCCAGGCTCCCTTGAGAAACACATCTGCCCTCCTGTCCAGTGGGTCCTTTAAAGACCCCAGATCCTCAAATGGTAGAGAGGATTTTTTGGAAGCCTTGGCTACGGCTGCATCGAGCTTTGGGGCTTTATCCCACGTCACCAATGCGGACTCTTCGAATGGATACTTCCGTTTAAAGGATGGAGGAAGAGAACCTTTTCTTTCTGGTTTTTTCCATTCTCTGGAAATTAGGGCGCTAACTTTCTCTACCACCGGAAAGCATCGACGGGATTTACGGTCCAACCCTTTGAACATGACATCCTGCATGGATTTTTCTGGCGGCGTCTGCTCAATCCCAATTGTGTTATTTACCGCTTTTACAAGGCGGTCTATCCGGTCAAAAGAAAAACAAGAATGTCCGTACTCAGTGTCCGAGGAGGATACTGATGTGTGAGAAGCTTCTGACTCTAGATCTCCCAAGTCACTGTCCTCACGTGAACTTGGGGATCCAGGATCTATTATTTTAGACCCCCTACTATGAGATTGAGATCTTGATGAACTTTTAATCTCTTGTCTAACAATCTGTCTTAGGGTACTGTCACACAGTACCATTTTGATCGCTACGACGGCACGATCCGTGACGTCGCAGCGATCGTATGATTATCGCTCCAGCGTCGTAGACTGCGGTCACACGTTGCAATCACGGCGCTGGAGCGATGCCGAAGTCCCCGGGAACCAGGGTAAACATCGGGTAACTAAGCGCAGGGCCGCGCTTAGTAACCCGATGTTTACCGTGGTTACCAGCGTAAACAGAAAAAAAACAAACAGTACATACTCACATTCCGGTGTCTGTCCCCCGGCGTTCTCCTTCTCTCCACTGTGTAAGCGCCATAGCCGGCAAGCACAGCGGTGATGTCAGACGTCACCGCTGTGCTCGCTTTCCGGCTGGCAGACGCTCACACAGTGGAGAGAAGCTGAGACGCTGGAGGACAGACACCGGAATGTAAGTATGTACTGTTTTGTTTTTTTACGTTTACGCTGGTAACCAGGGTAAACATCGGGTTACTAAGCGCGGCCCTGCGCTTAGTTACCCGATGTTTACCCTGGTTACAAGCGAACACATCGCTGGATCGCTGTCACACACAACGATCCAGCGATGTCAGCGGGTGATCAAGCGACGAAAGAAAGTTCCACACGATCTGCTACGACGTACGATTCTCAGCAGGATCCCTGATCGCTGCTGCGTGTCAGACACTGCGATATCGTAACGATATCGCTAGAACGTCACGAATCGTACCGTCGTAGCGATCAAAATGGTACTGTGTGACAGTACCCTTAGACTAGTAGCGAAATCCGGTGTCTCCTCCGCTATTAGACGCTGGATACACGGACCACATAGTTTTTTAACGTATTCGTCTGGGAGAGGAATACCACATTCTGCACATTCCTTGTGCTTGGACTTAGAGGACCGCTTTTTTCCCTGATGTGAGAAAAGGAAACAAGGGGAGACACCAATCACTAAGTGAACTTTCACGATGATCACTTACCCCTATAGTGTCTGAGTGGTACCGAAGATTGCGGGGGAACCCTCTCCACCGAAGCAATATCCATCCGGCTTGAGGACTTTCCGGCTTTCGAAGGTTGATCAGCTCTACCTCCAGGACGACTACTGCCACTAGAACGTCGCTGGGTGTTTGCTGCATGGGGCTTCTCCAGGGGTAGACATTGTTGCTCAGAAGGCAACGGATCCTGCTCCTGAGACTCCATTGTAACAATGGATATGAAGCATGAGGAAGCCACCACTGAATCATTAAGTAGCCGGCCCCCTAAAGGTACCTCCCCCAGATGGGGGTCAGCCGGCCAATCCTGGTGAACTGCCTGGTACAACCTGGCATGTGGGAGGCCCCTCCCCCCCCCGAGACCCCCGCCAACGGCACTCACACTGTCAGCCAGGAAGCACCGCCCGCAACCTCCAACGAAAAAACCGTCACGCACTCTGTTCAGGGGAGACCGACGGGCACTGCCATGTTTTTTACTGGTGTGACGCGCTGCGCATGCGCCGGGCGTCATCCCATGCTGACGCCCTAAGCCCCGCCCATTCACACGCGTCACTTCCGGTGCGCCGCTTCCGGGACGCTGAACGCAGCGCCCGTGCGCCTAGAACGCCGGCGCCACCTACACCGCCTGCAGTCACCCACCAGAGGGGAAGGTCTAGCGCTGCCGTACACCAGAGCCCGCAGCAAGGGCACCGCTGTATCCTATGTCGCCGATGCGACGTGCCCGCCAGGGGGACCACCACCAGAGGGAGCACCTAATATGCCGACGGCGTTCGCAGTTCAGGAGGGCCTCCCACATAGTACTTACCTGTACCTGGCGAAGGGACACCACTCGAGACAGCACTCCCCCTGAAGGCTGCTCCTGCCATGCTGCTGCCTACCCCCACAGCCCTCTGTGGTGCGGCACTTCCAGCGTCACGATCAACACCGGGGAAGGGGCCATCCCGCCTCCAGGATCGGTGAGTCGGACCTGAGTCAAAATCTTCCTTCTTCACCTTCTTCCAAAGGCCTCTGCAGGGTCCCCTGTCAGGGACAGGAAACCAACTGATGCGGGAGAGAGGTGCCGCCCTTTTATCTCTGTAGGTTTGCTGTCCCTGAAGGGCGGATCCCCTCTCTCGTTAGTGCTGTCATGACGACTGAATAAACGTAAGGATGAATGACCTTGTGGAGAACAAAACATCCAACACCGCGGAGACAATATCACGTGTTTCTCAACGCAGTGATCCAGAACATTGCCCCCATCCCTTATGGGAAATATGCAAATGCATGTAGAAAAGCTGCGGAGACACCATCACGTGTTTCTCAATGCAAGCAATGAATGGCCAGGTCTTTCACCGGGAATGAACAACCACAGGAAGGGCAGCATCCAATAAAGGAAAACCACCTATGCCAAAACATGGTATCCATCCACAGACAGCTGTTTCAGGGTATTTGCCCCTCATCAGTGTGGAGTAGGAAACTGGCTAATAGGAGCAGTGCCTAGTGAAAAGGCTATAAACGTAAGGATGAATGACCTCGTGGAGATCAAAACATCCAACACCGCGGAGACACCATCACGTGTTTCTCAAAGAAGTGATCCAGAACATTGCCCCCATCCCTTATGGGATATATGCAAATGCATGTAGAAAAGCCGCGGAGACACCATCACGTGTTTCTCAACGCAAGCAATAAATAGCCAGGTCTTTCACTGGGAAGGAACAACCACGAGAAGGGCAGCATCCAAAAAAGGAAAACCACCCATCTGCCAAAACATGGTATCCATCCACAGACAGCTGTTTCGGGGTATTTGCCCCTAATCAGTGTGGAGTAGGAAACTGGCTATTAGGAGCAGTGCCTAGTGAAAAGGCTATAAACGTAAGGGTAAATGACCTCATGGAGGTCACTGCTTTGAGAAACACGTGATGGTGTCTCCGCGGTGTTGGATGTTTTGATCTCCACGAGGTCATTCATCCTTACGTTTATAGCCTTTTCACTAGGCACTGCTCCTAATAGCCAGTTTCCTACTCCACACTGATGAGGTGCAAATACCCCGAAACAGCTGTCTGTGGATGGATACCATGCTTTGACATAGGTGGTTTTCCTTTATTGGATGCTGCCCTTCCCGTGGTTTTTCCTTCCCGGTGAAAGACCTGGCTATTCATTGCTTGCATTGAGAAACACATGATGGTGTCTCCGCAGCTTTTCTACATGCATTTGCATATTTCCCATAAGGGATGGGGGCAGTGTTCTGGATCACTGCGTTGAGAAACACGTGATGGTGTCTCCGCGGTGTTGGATGCTTTGATTTATTCACTAGTCGCCCCCCAAAAAAGAGAGATTAATATTGCCAAATCTGTGCATCTGTGCCAGTCCTGTCTGTGGTATCTCTGTCCATCATTTTCTGCCACAGAAACTATACTGTAATACAGTGGGCCTGATTTATTCACTAGTCTCCCCCCCCCAAAAAAAAGGGAGATTAATATTGCCAAATCTGTGCATCTGTGCCAGTTGTTGTGAATTCCGCTCTTGGGCTCCCTCCGGTGGTTATAAGTAGCATTTTTGTGAGTTCTGCTCTTGGGCTCCCTCCTGTGGTTTTGAGTGGTATGGCTGCTTCTTGGATTTAGCATCAGCAGCTGTTTTCACTGATCGTCTTTCTGGCTCTGCTATATTAGTCTGGCCTTTTCCCTAATTCAATGCCAGTTGTCAATTGTTGAGCTTGGAGTCATGGCTCTCTGAGGATTTCCCTGTCACTCTGACCATTTCAGCAAAGCTAAGTCCTTGCTTGTCTTTTTGCAGTTCACTTGTTGTGGACTTTGTTGTTTAGCATTTTCTATGTTTTGCTCATTTGTCCAGCTTATCAGTATGTATCTAGTCAGCTAAGCTGGAAGCTCTGGGCAGCAGAGTTTGCCCTCCACACCTTTAGTCAGGTGTGGAGATTTTTGCATTTCTCTGCAGTGGACTTTTTCTAGTTTTTATTACTTACCGCACAGTGTTCTGTCCTGTACTAATTATTTCTAGCTAGTGTGGCCTCCTTTGCTAAATCTTGTTTCATACTACGTATGTCATTTCCTTCTCCTCTCACAGTCATTATTTGTGGGGGGCTGTCCTATCCTTTGGGGATTTTGTCTGAGGCAAGATAACTTTGCTGCTTCTACCTTTAGGGGTAGCTAGATCTCTGGCTGTGACGAGGTGTCCAGGGAGTGGCAGGAACATCCCACGGCTACTGCTAGTGTCTGTGTTAAGATCAGGAACTGCGGTCTGTATAGTTACCACCTGCCCAGAGCTAGTCGCATGTCGCTTCTTAATCACCAGACCATAACAGTACATCTGGCCAAAAATGAGCTGAATGCATCTCAAAAGAGGGAAAAGAAAAAGAGTTCTGAGCCATTTTTTTTTTCTTTAGTCTGTTCTGTCTTTTTCCTTCCTCTTAATCTCTGGGTGATTCAGGATTTGGATGTGGGCATGGATGTTCAGGGGTTGTTTTCTCGTGTGGATCAGCTTGCTGCAAGAGTACAGAGTATTCAAGATTATGTTGTTCAGACTCCGGCCTTAGAGCCTAGAATTCCTACTCCAGATTTGTTTTAAGGGGATAGATCTAAGTTTTTGAACTTCAAAAATAACTGCAAATTGTTTTTTGCTCTGAAACCCCGTTCCTCTGGTGACCCCATTCAGCAAGTAAAAATAGTTATTTCTCTGCTGCGTGGTGACCCTCAGGACTGGGCATTCTCCCTTGAGTCAGGGGATCCGGCATTGCTTAATGTAGATGCATTTTTTCAATCGCTTGGATTATTGTATGACAAACCTAACTCTGTAGAGCATGCTGAGAAAACACTGTTGGCCCTGTGTCAGGGTCAGGAAGCGGCAGAATTATACTGCCAGAAATTTAGAAAATGGTCTGTGCTCACTAAATGGAATGAGGATGCTCTGGCAGCAATTTTCAGAAAGGGTCTTTCTGAAGCCCTTAAAGATGTTATGGTAGGGTTCCCCACGCCTGTTGGTTTAAGCGAATCTATGTCTCTGGCCATTCAGATTGATCGGCGCCTGCGCGAACGCAAAGTGGTGCGCCATATGGCAGCGTCCTCGGAGCAGAGTCCTGAGCCCATGCAATGTGATAGGATTTTGACTAGAGCGGAACAGAGGGGATACAGACGTCAGAATGGGCTGTGTTTTTACTGTGGGGATTCTGCTCATGCTATTTCTGATTGCCCTATGCGTATTAAGAGGGTCGCTAGATCTGTTACCATTAGTACTGTGCAGCCTAAGTTTCTCCTGTCTGTGACCCTGATTTGCTCATTGTCATCTTTTTCTGTCATGGCATTTGTGGATTCGGGTGCTGCTCTGAACTTAATGGACTTAGAATTCGCCAGGCGCTGTGGTTTTTCTTTGCAGCCTTTGCAGAGTCCCATACCCTTAAGGGGTATTGATGCTACACCGTTGGCCAAGAATAACCCTCAGTATTGGACTCAGCTGACTATGTGCATGGCTCCAGCACATCAGGAAGATTGCCGTTTTCTGGTGTTGCATAATATACATGATGTTGTTGTACTGGGTTTTCCATGGTTACAAGTACACAATCCAGTGCTGGATTGGAAATCAATGTCTGTGACTAGTTGGGGTTGTCAAGGGGTACATAGTGACGTTCCTTTAATGTCAATTTCCTCTTCCCCCTCTTCTGATGTTCCTGAATTTTTGTCAGATTTCCAGGATGTATTTGATGAGCCCAAGTCCAGTTCCCTTCCTCCATATAGGGACTGTGATTGTGCTATTGACTTGATTCCTGGCTGTAAGTTCCCTAAGGGCCGACTTTTCAACCTGTCTGTGCCTGAACATACCGCCATGCGGAGCTATGTAAAGGAGTCTTTAGAGAAGGGGCATATTCGGCCGTCTTCGTCACCATTGGGAGCGGGATTCTTTTTTGTTGCCAAGAAGGATGGCTCCTTGAGACCCTGTATTGATTATCGCCTTCTTAATAAGATCACGGTCAAATTCCAATACCCTTTACCTTTGCTCTCTGATTTGTTTGCTCGGATTAAGGGGGCTAGTTGGTTTACCAAGATTGACCTTCGAGGGGCATTGTAAGACTATTCTTACTGAGTGTGTTGGGGGACACTCGCTTGGCCGCGATATTCAGCACATGGGCACGGGTTTTAAAAAACAAAACAGTCCATACGGTTTATTACGGTGTCATAAACCGGGCTATGCACAGTTCCTTATGTACATTTCATGAAACACAACAGGCACCAACTGGTGCTATTAACTTGCAGCTTTAAACACTTCATTTACGGCTTTGACTCACGGACACCAAACCTGCTGGATCTCTCACTTCGTCCAGTTATCATGGGTGTCCGTACGCCGAACAGTTCACCAATGTCCCAAGTCACAAACAGCACATGTGACTCCGTGTCGTGGTCTCTACACACGCTGAACGTCACTCCGTTCAGTTGCCGTGGGTGACCATACAGTTCATAGAACTTCACAAGCACTAACAGTCTGTATAGTACCTGACGGGAGCTCCTGCTCCACCTGCTGACTCCTTGTCAGTCCACTCCTCCTGGGGAAACTGCCTTACGGGGTTCACCAACTTGCCTAGCCGGCACTCATCAGTAAGTCCAGAGCTACCGAAGGCCGGTAGCTTCCCCAGGTTCCACTGTGTCCTGCTCAGGGATCCGGTCCTCCTCCCAGGACCTCCCACGCCAGCAGGTGCTCTCCAGGAAGCCTCCTCCCAGGTCTTCCAACACAGGAGCACACACGGCCCACACACAGGCCCACAGGAACCATACACAGGACCATACACAGGGCCCTCAGGACCTTCACCACTCAGGTCCACTCACTGGAACCACACAGGAACATGTGACCCACACCCTGGTCACGTTATGTACCTGTAACCACACCCACAGTAATGGATCACATGGCTGGTCACGTGATCCTGACATCACTGCAGGTCTATTCTCACGGCCTCAATACAACTCCGTGCACATACCGGGGAGACCATGCAGCGCCCCCTACCTGTTACAGGGGTCACTGCATCACATATCCCCCCCCTCTGTTCAAACTTGTGGGGTTGAACACCTGTCATACACGTGGGGTCACGAGACATGTCACGCACGTTACCTTGCCCTATCAGTCGAGGGAACCATCTCAGTCGGTTTTGGGCATCACATACAATCGTCCAGTTGTTGAGTTTACCCCGCCCCCAGCGGTCAATGTGTATGTTTTGAGTTTTTGTCCTCAAGCCACCATCTATTTGTGTCAAAAGACCTTTGGTCACCACATTTTTCCTGTACGCCCCGTCACCCGACTTTCCTCTCCACGGCCGGCACCCACGGTTGGTGCGGTCATGAGTCCCACTGACGGTCAAGCCGACTGTCTGGTCTGAGTCGGACCCACTTAGTACACGACAGGAACTACTACTTGCAGATTCTCGACGTTCTTGCCTTGCTGAAAGTCTCCGGCTACCTGCCATTTCATTATTTGGAGGGTCCCTTCTGTTCCCTTTTCCTTGGGAAGAAGGCGGCCGCCACCTCATGTTCTGCAGCTGTTTATTGACCTGCCGTCTGTACAGTCTTAGCTGCTCTATTTCTCTCAGGTATGCCCCGCGATATCTCAGGAGCATCCGGATATTCCCTAGACTCTCCTTGGACCCGACAACCAGGAATTACACCATCCCATCTTCACCCACCTGGGCCTCGTCATCAGCCGGAATCCTCAGTCTCTTCACACCGGATATATCCACCATCTCCTGCATCACTTTCCCAAATCTGCCAATGAGCTTTGCTACTAGAGATTTGGGCACGTGGACTGTGTCCTCTACCAAGCCCAGATGACTTTGAGCTTTCCTGGCTTGCTCCAAATGTCGAGTGGCCTCACCATTCCTCAACAGGATCATCTGCTTCGTGCGGAGGCACTGTAGGTGCATGTCCCTCAGGACAGCTACCCTCTTCACTGTGACTTCCTTAGCAGACAGTATCACCAACTGTTTCGTCTCCAGTGCCCAGTGCACACTACACGCTTCTACTGCCTTTTTAAAGGCCTCATGCACACCCTCGCGGGTACATGCATCTTGCGCCTCTACGGGTACATCTATCACGCACTTGAAGAGCGGAGTCTCACTTTCTTCAAGAACAGATGGCTCCTGCCTTGCCATGGACCTTTCCATCAAGACACCTGTCACAACCGGGTGACCATCTTGTTCTGCTTTTAGCGCCAACTCCTCTTCAGCTTTACCCTCATTACCACTCTGGTACTGGCACGAGAAGTCTGCGACCACCACCTCTTTTCCTTGTAGAGGGCGTTTTAGTGCTTCTCTAAGCACTACAATGTCTTCCTTTAGGGTCTGATACACACTTTGCCATCTGAACAGGTGACCTCTGAGCTCAGAGACTTCCCTCTCCAGCTCATCCACTCTGCGCTCAGCCGCTTGTCTCAGGACCCTTTCTCGTTCGACATGGTCGTTCACCGTCTCTATAACCAATTCTATTTCGCTTCTCCCATCCTCTGGATTGGTGGGACATCCATTACTTGAGGAGGTATTTACTTCAGACACCGCCTCCTTGGTGGCCTCCTCCACTTCTGCACCCTCAGACTCTGCACTGTCAGGGTCGGCCCTCTCTTGGGTCTCAGCGGTGACATCATTAGGTTCATCCCTTTTCCCTGGGACTTCAGAGTACTTCATACACCCCAGGTCCTCAGCATCTTCTGTCAATTCCTCACATGGATCAACCGGTTCAGCCCCTTTGGCTCTTTTACGTCTCCGGCGCCGGGAGGAAGAATTGCCTGAGTCAACCTTATTACACTCTTTTCCACTGGCATCACCATCCGAATGGGAGTCACCACCATCCGTCACCACAGGTCCTGGACCCCGTCCTCCACCCGGTACCACAGGTCCTGGACCCCGTCCTCCACCTGTCACCACAGGTCCTGGACCCCATCCTCCACCCGTCACCACAGGTCCTGGACCCCGTCCTTCACCCGTCACCATGGCACATGCGCTTGTTACTGGCCATGACTTGTCACAGTCACCCCCAGAGTCTGTGTCACACTCCACAGTACGATGACCCCGCAAGTCACTCTCTGTCTGGGTGTCAGCTCCACTTGTTTTATCCACCAGACCACTACCAGTCGTATTGTGGCACACTTCAGGTGACGTCAGGTCAGTTAGTTGGGCAGTCGCACCTTTACCTCTGGTCACCAACATGTCTGACCTTACAACTTTGGGAGGAACTAATGCTAACGTTGTGTCACTAGGTTGGGCCCGTTCACCATTTCCCTTGGTCAGGCCTACCTTAGGACTATCAACTCTAGGGGGCGCATTCTCAACATTACTACCTCCCATCCACATTATATCCACAAACACGTCACCCTTTTCCCAGAATGCTTCCAAATCTTGTCCTATTACCATAGGACACGGCAAGTCCGGGACTACAGCCACCTCATGGTATGTGGAAACCCCAGCTGCGACAACGTAGAGAGAGGCTACCTGAAGACGTTTAGTGTCCCCAGGTGACACAGAACTCCCTGGAAGGGTTCTCAGCAAAGACGCTTCTCTGCCCGGGTCTATCAATCCCCGCACACACTCTCCATCCAGCCAAAAAGGACACAGTCGTGACTCCTCACTGATTGCCGCCCCTTTTTTGGCTCCGCCCCCTTTTTGGGCAAGTGCTGTGCTTTTTGACACCACCCCTGTCCGGGATTCCACCCCTTTTTGGGCCATTACCCCTGTTTGGGTTACCGCCCCTTTTTGGGTCTCTGCCCCCTTTTGGGCAACCATCTCCGTTTGGGCCACCGTTCACTATTAGGGACACTCCCCTCCCTGGGATACACCCCGTGGACTTCCCCACGGCACTCAGGCCCCAGTTCGCACAGTACACCCCTTTGTCTCTGGGCTTGTACTGGCCCTTTAAGAGTCAGCACAACTTGGAAAAAAGGGAGAGAAAAAAAAATTATTATTTTTTTTCTTCTTTTATATGTCACTTCACCGGCTCCTGCTGGTACCGCCACAGCTCCCGCTGCAGTCACATACACCCGACACCTCCGGCTGCCAACCACAAGCCACCGCAGCTCTGCCTGCTGTGGAACCTCTTGCTGCCACTGCAGCTACGCTCCACAAGGCTCTACCGCCGACTTAGTGGACCCGCCAACCGACAGGACGCCGCTTGTCCCCTTCGTAACCCCGCGGAGTTACAGCCAGACGCTTGTCAGCTTCGTAACCCCGCCGAGTTACAGCCAGACGCTTGTCAGCTTCGTAACCCCGCCGAGTTACAGCCAGACGCTTGTCAGCTTCGTAACCCCGCCGAGTTACAGCCAGACGCACTCTTCGTGGCCCCGCCGAGCCACAGCAATTAACTCCACGTGTGCCTTCGGGATCGCTGCCCGCATTCGAGCACCAAATGTAAGACTATTCTTACTGAGTGTGTTGGGGGACACTCGCTTGGCCTCGATATTCAGCACACGGGCACGGGTTTTAAAAAACAAAACAGTCCATACGGTTTATTACGGTGTCATAAACCGGGCTATGCACAGTTCCTTATGTACATTTCATGAAACACAACAGGCACCAACTGGTGCTATTAACTTGCAGCTTTAAACACTTCATTTACGGCTTTGACTCACGGACACCAAACCTGCTGGATCTCTCACTTCGTCCAGTTATCATGGGTGTCCGTACGCCGAACAGTTCACCAATGTCCCAAGTCACAAACAGCATATGTGACTCCGGGTCGTGGTCTCTACACACGCTGAACCTCACTCCGTTCAGTTGCCGTGGGTGACCACACAGTTCATAGAACTTCACAAGCACTATCAGTCTGTATAGTACCTGACAGGAGCTCCTGCTCCACCTGCTGACTCCTTGTCAGTCCACTCCTCCTGGGGAAACTGCCTTACGGGGTTCACCAACTTGCCTGGCCGGCACTCATCAGTCAGTCCATAGCTACCGAAGGCCGGTAGCTTCCCCAGGTTCCACTGTGTCCTGCTCAGGGATCCGGTCCTCCTCCCAGGACCTCCCACGCCAGCAGGTGCTCTCCAGGAAGCCTCCTCCCAGGTCTTCCAACACAGGAGCACACACGGCCCACACACAGGCCCACAGGAAACATACACAGGACCATACACAGGGCCCTCAGGACCTTCACCACTCAGGTCCACTCACTGGAACCACACAGGAACATGTGACCCACACCCTGGTCACGTTATGTACCTGTAACCACACCCACAGTAATGGATCACATGGCTGGTCACGTGATCCTGACATCACTGCAGGTCTATTCTCACGGCCTCAATACAACGTGCACATACCGAGGAGACCATGCAGCGCCCCCTACCTGTTACAGGGGTCACTGCATCACAGGCATATAATCTTGTTCGTATTAAACAGGGTGACGAATGGAAAACTGCATTTAATACGCCCGAAGGCCATTTTGAATACCTGGTGATGCCTTTCGGGCTTTCTAATGCTCCTTCTGTATTTCAGTCCTTTATGCATGATATTTTCCGCAATTATCTTGACAAATTCTTGATTGTGTATTTGGATGATATTTTTATTTTTTCCAATGATTGGGAGTCTCATGTGAAGCAGCTCAGGATGGTATTCCAGGTCCTTCGTGATAATGCTCTATTTGTGAAGGGGTCTAAGTGCCTATTTGGAGTTCAGAAGGTCTCTTTTTTGGGGTTTATTTTTTCTCCTTCGTCTATAGAAATGGCTCCTGTTAAGGTCCAAGCCATTCATGACTGGATTCAACCCACATCTGTGAAGAGCCTTCAGAAATTTTTGGGCTTTGCTAATTTTTATCGCCGTTTCATTGCCAACTTCTCTAGTGTGGTTAAGCCCCTGACCGATTTGACGAAGAAAGGCGCTGATGTGACTAATTGGTCCTCTGAGGCTGTTGAGGCCTTTCAGGAGCTTAAACGCTGATTTACTTCTGCCCCTGTCTTGCGTCAGCTGGATGTTTCTCTTCCTTTTCAGGTTGAGGTTAACGCTTCTGAGATTGGGGCAGGGGCCGTTTTGTCACAGAGGAATTCTGATGGTTCCTTGATGAAGCCATGTGCCTTCTTTTCCCGAAAGTTTTCGCCTGTGGAACGCAATTATGATGTCGGCAATCGGGAGTTGTTGGCTATGAAGTGGGCATTTGAGGAGTGGCGACATTGGCTTGAGGGAGCCAAGCACCGCATTGTGGTCTTGACCGATCATAAGAATCTGATTTACCTCGAGTCGGCCAAGCGGCTGAACCCTCGACAGGCTCGGTGGTCCCTGTTTTTCTCCTGTTTTGATTTTGTGGTCTCATATCTTCCAGGATCTAAGAATATTAAAGCGGATGCCCTCTCTAGGAGTTTTTTGCCTGATTCTCCTGGAGTCCTTGAGCCGGTTGGCATTCTTAGGGAAGGGGTGATTCTGTCTGCCATCTCCCCTGATTTGCGGCGGGCGCTTCAGGAATTTCAGGCTGATAAACCTGACCACTGTCCTGTTGGGAAGCTGTTTGTTCCTGATAGATGGACAAGTAAGGTAATTTCTGAGGTCCATTGTTCTGTGTTGGCCGGTCATCCTGGGATTTTTGGTACCAGAGATTTGGTTGCTAGGTCCTTTTGGTGGCCTTCCTTGTCGCGGGATGTGCGTTCTTTTGTGCAGTCCTGTGGGACTTGTGCCCGGGCTAAGCCTTGCTGTTCCCGCGCTAGTGGGTTGCTTTTGCCTTTGCCTGTCCCGGAGAGGCCTTGGATGCATATTTCCATGGATTTTATTTCGGATCTACCTGTGTCCCAGAGGATGTCTGTTATCTGGGTGGTTTGTGACCGGTTCTCTAAAATGGTCCATTTGGTACCTTTGCCTAAATTGCCTTCCTCCTCTGATTTGGTTCCATTATTTTTTCAGCATGTGGTTCGTTTGCATGGCATTCCAGAGAATATTGTGTCTGACAGAGGTTCCCAGTTTGTTTCCAGGTTTTGGCGGGCCTTTTGTGCTAAGATGGGCATTAATTTGTCTTTTACTTCGGCGTTTCATCCTCTGACAAATGGCCAAACTGAGCGAACTAACCAAACCTTGGAAACCTATTTGAGATGCTTTGTGTCTGCTGATCAGGATGATTGGGTGGCTTTCTTGCCGTTGGCCGAGTTTGCCCTTAATAATCGAGCCAGTTTGGCTACTTTGGTTTCGCCTTTCTTTTGTAATTTTGGTTTCCATCCTCGTTTTTCTTCAGGGCAGGTTGAGCCTTCTGATTGTCCTGGTGTGGATTCTGTGATGGACAGGTTGCAGCAGATTTGGACTCATGTAGTAGACAATTTGACGTTGTCTCAGGAAAAGGCTCAGCGTTTTGCTAACCGCCGTCGGTGTGTTGGTCCTCGGCTTTGTGTGGGGGATTTGGTCTGGTTATCCTCTCGTCATGTTCCTATGAAGGTTTCTTCCCCTACGTTCAAGCCTCGGTTTATTGGTCCTTATAAGATTTCTGAGATTATCAATCCAGTGTCTTTTCGTTTGGCCCTTCCAGCCTCTTTTGCCATCCACAATGTTTTCCATAGATCTTTCTTGCGGAGATATGTGGTACCCGTTGTTCCATCTGTTGATCCTCCTGCCCCGGTCTTGGTTGAGGGGGAGTTGGAATATGTGGTTGGGAAAATTTTGGATTCTCGTTTTTCGAGGCGGAGGCTTCAGTATCTTGTCAAGTGGAAGGGTTATGGCCAGGAGGATAATTCTTGGGTGGTTGCCTCCGATGTCCATGCCGCCGATTTGGTTCGTGCTTTTCATTTGGCTCGTCCTGATCAGCCTGGGGGCTCTGGTGAGGGTTCGGTGACCCCTCCTCAAGGGGGGGGTACTATTGTGAATTCCGCTCTTGGGCTCCCTCCGGTGGTTATAAGTAGCATTTTTGTGAGTTCTGCTCTTGGGCTCCCTCCTGTGGTTTTGAGTGGTATGGCTGCTTCTTGGATTTAGCATCAGCAGCTGTTTTCACTGATCGTCTTTCTGGCTCTGCTATATTAGTCTGGCCTTTTCCCTAATTCAATGCCAGTTGTCAATTGTTGAGCTTGGAGTCATGGCTCTCTGAGGATTTCCCTGTCACTCTGACCATTTCAGCAAAGCTAAGTCCTTGCTTGTCTTTTTGCAGTTCATTTGTTGTGGACTTTGTTGTTTAGCATTTTCTATGTTTTGCTCATTTGTCCAGCTTATCAGTATGTATCTAGTCAGCTAAGCTGGAAGCTCTGGGCAGCAGAGTTTGCCCTCCACACCTTTAGTCAGGTGTGGAGATTTTTGCATTTCTCTGCGGTGGACTTTTTCTAGTTTTTATTACTTACCGCACAGTGTTCTGTCCTGTACTAATTATTTCTAGCTAGTAGTGGCCTCCTTTGCTAAATCTTGTTTCATACTACGTATGTAATTTCCTTCTCCTCTCACAGTCATTATTTGTGGGGGGCTGTCCTATCCTTTGGGGATTTTCTCTGAGGCAAGACAGCTTTCCTGCTTCTACCTTTAGGGGTAGCTAGATCTCCGGCTGTGACGAGGTGTCCAGGGAGTGACAGGAACATCCCACGGCTACTGCTAGTGTCTGTGTTAAGATCAGGAACTGCGGTCTGTATAGTTACCACCTGCCCAGAGCTAGTCGCATGTCGCTCCTTAATCACCAGACCATAACAGCCAGTCCAGTCTGT
The DNA here is from genome assembly GCF_051348905.1 of Ranitomeya variabilis. Taxonomy (NCBI): domain Eukaryota; kingdom Metazoa; phylum Chordata; class Amphibia; order Anura; family Dendrobatidae; genus Ranitomeya; species Ranitomeya variabilis. The sequence continues at coordinate 288,926,768 of NC_135237.1, forward strand.
GGTATCTCAGTCTGTCATTTTCTGCCACAGAAACCATACTGTAATACAGTGGGCCAGATTTATTCATTAGTCTCCCAAAAACAAAAAAAAAGGGAGTTTAATATTGCCAAATCTGTGCATCTGCACCAGTCCTGTCTGTGGTATCTCTGTCAGTCATTTTCTGCCACAGAAACTATACTGTAATACAGTGGGCCTGATTTATTCACTAGTCTCCCAGAAACAAAAAAATGGGAGTTTAATTTTGCCAAATCTGTGCATCTGCGCCAGTCCTGTCTGTGGTATCTCAGTCTGTCTTTTACTGCCACAGAAACTATACTGTAATACATTGGGCCTGATTTATTCACTAGTCTCCCAACAACAACAAAAAAAGTGAGTTTAATATTGCCAAATCTGTGCATCTGCGCCAGTCCTGTCTGTGGTATCTCTGTCAGTCATTTTCTGCCACAGAAACTATACTGTAATACAGTGGGCCTGATTTATTCACTAGTCTCCCAAAAACAAAAAAAAGGGAGATTAATATTGCCAAATCTGTGCATCTGTGCCAGTCCTGTCTGTGGTATCTCAGTCTGTCATTTTCTGCCACAGAAACTATACTGTAATACAGTGGGCCAGATTTATTCACTAGTCTCCCAAAAACAAAAAAAGGGAGTTTATTATTGCCAAATCTGTGCATCTGCGCCAGTCCTGTCTGTGGTATCTCTGTCAGTCATTTTCTGCCACAGAAACTATACTGTAATACAGTGGGCCTGATTTATTCACTAGTCTCCCAAAAAAAGGGAGATTAATATTGCCAAATCTGTGCATCTGTGCCAGTCCTGTTTGTGGTATCTAAGTCAGTCATTTTTTGCCACAGAAACTATACTATAATACAGTGGGCCAGATTTATTCAGCACTCACCCACACATAAAAAGGGAGATATATATTCACAACAAGTTAACATACACCTTCTACCTTGTTTTTCAGTACCATATAACGGTTGTTAGTTTGGTTACATTTTTCCAAGAATGAGGAAGGCTGGTGGAAGAGGTCGTGGCCATGGGTGGTCATTGCCATCTGGTAATGCTGATGGTGGTGGTGGTGGTGCTGGTGGAGCATCGGGTGGTAGAGGGAAAATCAAAATAGCACCTAAGTCTTGAGTTGTTGAGCCAGCATCATCGTCCGGCTACACAAGGCCTCGAACGCTACCTTTTCTGGGAGTAGGAAAACCGCTGTTAAAGCCGGAGTAGCAGGAAAAAGTTTTGGCTTTCCTTGCTGAATCTGCCTCTAGCTCTTTCGCCTCCTCTTCGGATAGTTCAAAATTGAAAAGTAGCCAGTCGTCGGTGGATGCTTCCAGTCAGGAACAAGTTGATTCCTTGTGTTCTTCCCCCAAAACAACAGTGAAGGATGCGTCAGGCGACACAACAGGTTACTCCATGGAGCTCTTTACACATACCGTGCCTGGGTTAGAAAGGGAAATAGTTAACAGCCCACTAGAAGATGATTCGGACATGGAGTGCACTGATGCACAGCCACAGCTAGATTGTCATGCTGTTCCATTGACTCACATCACTACATTGCCCTCGCAGTGTACTGAGCCAGAAACTGACCCTGATGAGACGATGGTGCCCATTCCCGAACATTATAGCACCTTACACGGTGACACAGAGATAGCTGAACATGAGATTGAAGAGGAGGTGATAGATGACCCAGTTGTTGACCCAGATTGGCAGCCATTGGGGGAAGAGGGTGCCGCTGGCAGTAGCTCGGAAGCGGAGGAGGAGGATCGGCAGCAGCCATCTACATCACATTTGCTTTCATCTGGCAGGCCCGTCTCTGGCCAAAAAAGTTTGCCAAAACCAGTTTTAGGACAGCGTGGCCATCCGGTGAAAGTAACACAGCGTGCAATGCCTGAAATGCCTGAAATGGTATTCCATAGTAGGAAGAGTGTAGTGTGGCAATTTTTTACCCAAGATCCGAATGATAAGTGCAAAGTTATCTGTAAGAAATGCTCAAAAACATTTAGCAGAGGGAAGAATCCCCACAATTTAAATACAACATACATGCTCAGACATGTAACCAGCATGCACTTGCAAGCCTGGAATAACTCCCAAACATCCCCTACCATTGGTGCACCTGCTCAGAATCCAGGTAGTCAGCAACGCTACATCGCTTCCCCACTGTAAGCCCACCAGTTAGAACAGCAGCAGCAGCAAATGTGGAGGTGTCGTTGCTAGGGAAAAGCAGTCAGGGAATCACAAGTTTATTGGTAGGAAACACAGCATGTAGGCCTACATCGAGAATCCCATCACCAACCCTCTCTCAATCCGCCATGTCAACAACCACCACCACCGCAAGTCCCACCATATGCACCTCGCCAGTCCAGCTCACCCTCCAAGAGACTCTCATTAGGAAAAGAAAGTACTCACCCTCTCATCTGCATACACAGGGTTTGAACGCCCACATTGCTAGACTAATATCGTTAGAGATGATGCCCTACCGGTTGGTTGAAAGCGAAGCTTTCAAAGCCTTGATGGCCTACGCAGTACCACACTATGAGCTACCCAGTCGACACTTCTTTTCGAGAAAAGCCATCCCAGCCCTCCACCAGCATGTCAAAGACCGCATTCTCCATGCACTGAGGCAATCAGTCAGTAGAAAGGTGCACCTCACAACTGATGCGTGGACCAGTAGGCATGGTCAGGGACATTACGTGTACATCACAGCACACTGGGTTAATGTGGTGGATGCAGGGTCCACAGGGGACAGTCACAGTGGGACAGTTCTGCCTAGCCCACGGTCTAGGAAACAGTTGGCTGTATGCATTCGCCACTCCTCCTCCTCCTTTTCCAGCCGAAGCGAAAGCTCTTCCACGGAGTGCAGTCGCACGACCACTCCATCCGCAGCTGCCAGTGTTGCACACGAGGTGTCCTATTATGGAACAGCTAGTGGTAAGCGTCAGCAGGCTGTGTTGGAAATGAAGTGCTTGGGCGACAACAGACACACCGCGGAAGTTCTGGCCGAGTTCTTGCAGCAAGAAACTCAGTCATGGCTGGGCAGTGTACATCTTGACGCAGGCAAGGTAGTCAGTGATAATGGGAGGAATTTTATGGCTGCCATAGCCCTTTCAGAACTGAAACACATACCTTGCCTGGCTCACACCTTGAACCTGGTGGTGCAGTGCTTCCTGAAAAGTTATCCAGGGTTACCAGCCCTGCTCCTCAAGGTGCGACAACTTTGCTCTCACATCCGCCGTTCGCCCGTACACTCCAGCCGTATGTAGAACCATCAGCGATCGTTGAAGCTTTCCCAGCACCGCCTAATAATCGACGTTGCAACAAGGTGGAACTCTATACTGCACATGCTTCAGAGGCTGTGCGAACAGAGGCGTGCTGTCATGTATTTGTGGGAGGATACACATACATGGGCAGGAAATTGGATGGCAGACATGGAGTTGTCTGGTGTGCAGTGGTCGAAGTTCCAAGACCTCTGTCAAGTCCTTCAGTGTTTTGAGGAATGCACACGGCTGGTCAGTGCGGACAACGCCATCATAAGCATGAGCATCCCACTAATGTGTCTGCTGATGCAAAGTTTGATGCACATTAAGGAGCAGGCGTCTGCAGACGGGGAGGAGGGAAGCCTTGATGACAGTCAGCCATTGCCTGCTCAGGGAAGTCTCGGGGACGAGGTTGCGGATGAAGAGGAGGAGGAGGAGGAGGAAGATGGGGATGATTATCTATGGGAGGAGGAAGCTTCTCAGGGGGGAATAGAAACTGTTGATGGTGCAAGGTCAGGTACAGGTTTTTTGCGGGAGACAAGTGATGTGGATTAGGCAGAAAGTGCTCCTCAACCCAGCACAAGCATTGATTTGACACCTGGAACATTGGCCCACATGGCTGATTATGCCTTGTATCCTAAAAAGGGACCCCAGCATTATCAAAATGATGATCGATGACGATTACTGGTTGGCCTGCCTCCTGGATCCACGCTACAAAGGGAAATTGCAAAATATCATGCCACATGAGAACCTTGAGCAAATATTGGCTACCAAACAAGCAACTCTTGTAGACCGTTTGGTTCAGGCATTCCCAGCACACAGCGGCGGTGATGGTTCTCACACGAGCTGCAGGGGGCAACATGCAAGAGGTGTTAGTGGGGCACAAATCAGAAGTGGCATTGGACAGAGGGGTTTTATGACCAGGTTGTGGAGTGATTTCGCAATGACTGCAGACACGACAGGTACTGCTGCATCGATTCAAAGTGACAGGAGACAACATTTGTCCAGTATGGTTACTAACTATTTTTCCTCCCTTATCGATGTTCTCCCTCACACGTCATTCCCCTTTGATTACTGGGCATCTAAAATAGACACCTGGCCTGAATTGGCAGAATATGCATTACAGGAGCTCGCTTGCCCAGCTGCTAGTGTGCTATCAGAAAGAGTATTCAGTGCTGCTGGTTCAATACTGACAGAAAAAAGGACTCGTCTGGCTACCCAAAATGTTGATGATCTAACCTTCATTAAAATGAACCAATCATGGATTTCTAATTATTTTGCCCCACCTTCCCCTGCTGACACGTAGCTTTCCTGTAAAAAGGTTTTGCTTTTGGACTCCTCTTAGTGACTGATCCAATTCCTCCATTTGCAGCTGCAGTATGTCCATCATAGGCCATTTTAACACCTCCGTAAATGGCCTGACTCCCCCCATGGGGCCATGGTCACCACTTTGCGCAAGCACCCGTGCGAGTGCCGTTTGCCTGGACAGGTGGGTGTGCCCACTTTTGGGTGACGACACTGGCACAGGGTCCCTCATAGTACAATGACGTGTCTCTGGCGGTGGTGGTGCACATCCAACGTCAGACACACCGTCGTAACATGAGGGGCCCTGGGCCAGTACCGCCGCCCACAAGAGAGTGTCCCCCCCAGCTCAAAAAGTGCTCTACCACTTGCAAAATTACCTCTCACTGCTCCACCACTGTTTACTCTGTGCTGTTAAATCCTTCAATGGCACTGCCAATACCAACTTGTTGACATGATTGTTGCAAGTAAAAATATTCAGGGGCCCTGTCCTACATTTACACCAGTTAATACTTTGCGCCAACTACCACTGTCTGCAAGTCAGCAGAGGAGCCCACCCCTGTACCTAGGTATGCCACCTGTTTATTTGTGAAATTATTTTTTTGCAAGACATTAACCTCACTTTATTATTTTGGCCTATTAACTGTGTCAGACACTCCTTACAGTTGTCCTCCACTGAACAAAGCTAGGCCGCCTGCGTACACCTGTAACCTATTTTTAACTGTATTTTGCCTATTACTTTCTTGGCTCTACTAACTGTGTCTGCCCCTCGGTGCAATCGTCCTCTGCTGACCACACCAATGCTGCCTGTGTACCCCTGTAACCTATTTAAACCTGCATAGAGCCTACTTTTTTATTTTAGGCCTAGGAAGTCTGTCTGCGGTCCCTCCTTGCAATCGTCCTCCGCTGACCACACCAATGCTGCCTGTGTACCCCTGTAACCTATTTAAAACTGCCTAGAGCCTGCTTTTTTATTTTAGGCCTAGTAAGTCTGCGCCACTCCTTCCAATCGTCCTCCGCTGACCACACCAATGCTGCCTGTGTCCCCCTGTAACCTATTTAAACCTGCATAGAGCCTGCTTTTTTATTTTAGGTCTAGTAAGTCTGCGCCACTCCTTCCAATCATCCTCCGCTGACCACACCAATGCTGCCTGTGTACCCCTGTAACCTATTTTAACCTGCATAGAGCCTACTTTTTTATTTTAGGCCTAGGAAGTCTGTCTGCGGTCCCTCCTTGCAATCGTCCTCCGCTGACCACACCAATGCTGCCTGTGTACCCCTGTAACCTATTTAAAACTGCATAGAGCCTACTTTTTTTATTTTAGGCCTAGTAAGTCTGCACCACTCCTTCCAATCGTCCTCCGCTGACCACACCAATGCTGCCTGTGTACCCCTGTAACCTTTTTTAAACTGCATTGAGCCAACTTTTTGGTTTAAGGCCTACTACCTGTGTCTGTCTGCGCCACTCAATACAGCTGTCCTCCTCAGAAAAAAATCTGAGCTTCAATTGTCAGGTTTTCAGCCTATAGGAATTTGAAAACTGCATTGGGGCTACTACTTGGGTTGGGCCTACTAACGGTGTCTGCCGCTCCTTGGTATTCTCCAGGTTTTTTTTCTTGAGCTTCAATCTTTGGGCTTTCGGCCTATATTTTTAATATTAAACTGCATTGGGCCTAGAAGTGTGGTTGGGCCCTTAAAATGGTGTCTGCCACTCCTGGGTTTTCTCCTGTTTTGTTTTCCTGAGCTTCAATCTTCAGGCTTTTGAGCTACATTTTAAATATTAAACTGCATTTGGCCTACTACTTTGGTTGGCCTAGTAACGGTGTCTGCCGCACCTTGGTGTTGTCCTGTGTTATTTTCCTGAGCTTCAATCTTCAGGCTTTCAGCCTATATTTTTAATATTAAACTGCATTGGGCCTACTAGTCTGGTTGGGCCCTTAAAACGGTGTCTGCCGCACCTTGGTGTTGTCCTGTGTTATTTTCCTGAGCTTCAATCTTCAGGCTTTCGGCCTATATTTTTAATATTAAACTGCATTGGGCCTACTAGTGTGGTTGGGCCCTTAAAATGGTGTCTGCCGCTCCTGGGTTTTCTCCTATTTTGTTTTCCTGAGCTTCAAACTTCAGGCTTTCCACCTACATTTTAAATATTAAACTGCATTTGGCCTACTACTTTGGTTGGGCCTAGTAACGGTGTCTGCTGCACCTTGGTGTTGTCCTGTGTTATTTTCCTGAGCTTCAACCTTCAGGCTTTCGGCCTATATTTTTAATATTAAACTGCATTGGGCCTACTAGTGTGGTTGGGCCCTTAAAACGGTGTCTGCCGCTCCTGGGTTTTCTCCTGTTTTGTTTTCCTGAGCTTCAATCTTCACGCTTTCGGCATACATTTTAAATATTAAACTGCATTTGGCCTACTACTTTGGTGGGGCCTAGTAACGGTGTCTGCCGCACCTTGGTGTTGTCCTGTGTTATTTTCCTGAGCTTCAATCTTCAGGCTTCCGGCCTATATTTTTAATATTAAACTGCATTTGGCCTACTAGTGTGGTTGGGCCCTACTAATGGTGTCTGCCGCTCCTGGGTTTTCTACTCCACTGATCAAAGCAATGCCGCCTGGTTAGTCCTGTTACCAATTTTGAACTGCATTTAGCCCACTTTATTATTTGGGCCTATATCTGTGTTTCCTCCTCATCCTGCCCATTGCCCAGCCAGTGCTAGATGAGTCTTGTGGTACATAGACCCAGACCACTACATTCCCCTTGCATGCTACACAGCCACAATCTGACCCTGCTGGAAGTCAGGTTCCCCTTCCCGCATACTATACCACCTTACACGGTGACAAAGAGGAAGGTGCAGATGAAAGTGCAGGTTCCTTTGTCAGGTGGGGGGGCATACTCGTTGGCGACGTCATTGGCACAGGGCCCCTCAGAGTACACAAAAGTGTCGCTGCCGGTGGGAGGCGCCCCCGCCATGCAAACACACCGTCGTACTTTGAGGGGCCCTGTGCCAGTGCCAGTGCCAATGCGAACGAGTGGGCCCCCCCGCTTGATCAGGATCACAGCACATGCAAAGTTGAAATACTTACCTCTCCCTGCTCCAACTCCGTGACATAGTCCGCGTTTCCTGGGCCCACGAAAAACTTAGCCGAATGACCCCCAATTTCCAATCCCTAACTATTGTTATAAGGTAAATTAAGATTGACAAGCTTCAGTAACAGGAATTGATGTTTTTGGCATTAAAATGGGCACTGTATGTGTTTTCCTGTCCTCCACTCACTGCCGACTTTGATTCCCCATTGACTTGCATTGGGTTTCGTGTTTCGGTCGGATCCCCGACTTTTCGCAATAATCGGACGATTTCATCCGACCCGACTTTTGCCAAAGTCGGGTTTCGCGAAACCCGACTCGATCCTAAAAAAGCAAAAGTCGATCAACTCTAGTTATAACTCTTTCAGGTCAAGGAGGAAAAAATGAAGGGCAAAAATGGAAAATTGGTTCATACTAAAGGGTTACATGCACTAATTTTTTTTATATATAAAACATTTTTTATACCACTTTTTATTAGATGTAGAAAACAGATCTAATGTAATGGGAAAAGGGGATCCAAGATTAATTGAACATATGAGAAAAAGTGATACATTTTCAGCAGCTTTAAAAATTTACTCATGTAATGGGAGGCGTGAATTTCTGGTACAGAAAGGAGCAGCTATAATTATTCAGACAGAGGCACTGGATCCTATGGGTTTCAAAAGATCGTAAAAATTTATTTTCTTAAGCATTTACTTAATAATTGAATTGATGAACTAATTTTTCCTATTCCTTATTACCATATTTTTTAATTGTATTATTACATTTTTATATAAAGTTTTAGGAATCTCTGGAAAATATACTGCAAAGTAAGATTGCTTTCAAAAATAGAAATGTGAATGCTTTGTTTTTGTCAATTAATAAAAGCAAAGTGAATGACCAGATGAAAAAAATGTAAATCAAATCAATATTTGGTGTGACTATCCTTTAGCCTTCAAAACAGCATCAAACTCTTAATTCTTTCAGGTACAGTAGTTGTACTTTTTGTAGAAACTCAGCAGGAAGATTCTTCCAAACATCTTGACTAACTAGCCACAGATCTTCTGTGGATATAGGCTTGCACAGATCTATCCGTTTCTGAACATAATTTCAGACTGACTTTACGACATTGAGATCAGGGCTTTATGGGAGCCATATAATCATATCCAGGACTCCTTGTTTTTCGTCACGCTAAAGAAAAGTTTGGAGTCACCTAGATCCCTTACTGATGGTATTGAATGATGGGTAAGTATCTGCTTGACCTTCTCAGCATTGAGTACACAAAGAAATGGGCTACATCGAGGACTGTAGAAAGTGCTCAGGCAAGGAAATTATGCAGCAGATAAAAGATACATCATGCTTATTTTCCTTTGAAATTGGAAGATGTTCAGCAGTGCCATCAGCTCAGAATTGGAGAATTGGCAGCAAAAAGTTGGACTTAAATACACAGATCTAATGTTCAGAGAGGTCTAGCCAGAAGTAGTCTTCATGGGACAATTGTGGAGAAAAATCATACTTTCAACATGAAAACAAGTTCAAGTGACTCAACCATACATGAAAATATAAGTACTAGTATGTAGAAAATGTCAGCAAGTGCTCTGAACTCATGAGACAAAATTTAAATACTTTAGCTGTAATAAAAGACAGTTTGTTCATGAAGGGCTGACGAGGAGTACAATGAAGAATGGGTTAGTGTCTGCAAGCAGCACTGAAGCATGGTGGTGGTTCCTTGAGCATATAATTCAGCAAGTATAATTGAGGATTAGGTCAGGATTAATGGCGTCTTAATTGTTGAGAATTACAGGCAGATACTTATCCAACCAATACCACCAGGGTGGTGTCCGATTGACTTAAAATATATTCTGCAGCAGGAAAATGACCCCAGACAAACAATTTCATAAGATTTATCTTCAGTATAAGGAAAAACAATAAACTCTGGAAGTGATTTTTTGGCCCCCACAAAACCCTGATCTCCACATCATTGAGTTTGTGTGGTTAGTTATCCTAGATGTTTGGAACAACCTGCTGTCACAAGGGTGTCACGTCCCACTGGAAGACCTGGAGTTAGACGTTCACATTAAGCAATGAATCGCAGCTCTTCTTCAGAGATGGTGTGATTTGTGTCCCATCCTAAATGGATTTAATTTCTTCTGGTGCTGAAAAGGATAATGATCCTTTTTATACTGGTCAGAAACCTGTAGCTCCATTTCAGCTGCTTCTGATCTGGTCATTACCTCTTCTTATATAAACTGTCTTCCTGTGCTGTGTGTTAGAGCTAAGTGGTTGAAATAGAGTTGTTGTAGAGCTGTTCTATGGTTTGCTGTTTTACGTGTGTATGTACCTCCTTGAACCTGTTCCCATTTAGTTTATTCCTCCCTGTTCTTATCCTCCTCCCTATTGTTGGCTAGTGGTTTTGCATGATAGACGTTTTCTTACTTCAACAACTCTGGTACCTCCAGTATTAGATCAGAAAAACAGCGTGGATAGGAGTGTGCTCAAACTGTTCTTACCTCAGACCCCTGGTATCTCCAGTATAAGATCAGAAACATAATGTGGCTAGGAGTGTGAGAATCCTCTTTTTTTACCTCAGCACACTTAGCACCTCCAGTATTAGATTAAAAAAGCAGGTTGGATAGCAGTGTGAGCAGCTTATTCTTACCTCAACACTCATGGCATCTCCAGTATTAAATCAGACAGTGTAAAATCTCCACTAGAACCTGCTCCTTCGACTTCTGCTTCTGTCGCCAGGTGCCATCGTATTCACTCTGCAGGTTGCTTTAACCCCTTTCTGCCATTGGACGTACTATTCCGTCCATGTGGGGTGGGCCCTAATTCCCAAGGATGGAATAGTATGTCCAGCGCGATCGGCCACGCTCACGGGGGGAGCGCTGCCGATTGCGGCCGGGTGTCAGCTGCCTATCGCAGCTGACATCCGACACTATGTGCCAGGAGTGGTCACAGCACATTAACCCCTGGCACACCGCGATCAAACATGATCGCGGTGTGCCGGCAGTACAGGGAAGCATTGCACAGGGAGGGGGCTTCCTGCGGGCTTCCCGGAGACCCCCGGAGCAACGCGATGTGATTGCGTTGCCGCGAGGGTCTCTTCCCTCTCCTCCCTGCAGCAGGCCCGGATCCAAAATGGCCGTGGCATCCGGGTCCTGCAGGGAGGGAGGTGGCTTACCAAGTGCCTGCTCAGAGCAGGCGCTGGTAAGCCTGCAGCACTGTAAGTCAGATCGCCGATCTGACAGAGTGCTGTGCAAACTGTCAGATCAGCGATCTGTGATGTCCCCCCCTGGGACAAAGTAAAAAAGTTAAAAAAAAAAATTCCACATGTGTAAAAAAAAAAAAAAAAATCCTAAATAAAGAAAAAATATATATATATATTATTCCCATAAATACATTTCTTTATCTAAATAAAAAAAAAATCAAACAATAAAAGTACACATATTTAGTATCGCTTCGTCCATAACGACCCCACCTATAAAACTATATCACTAGTTAACCCCTTCAGTGAATACCGTAAAAAAAAAAAGAGGCAGAAAACAACGCTTTATTCTCATACCGCCAAACAAAAAGTGGAATAACATGCGATCAAAAAGATGGATATAAATAACCATGATACCGCTGAAAATATAATCTTGTCCCGCAAAAAACGAGCTGCCATACAGCATCATCAGCGAAAAAATTAAAAAGTTATAGTCCTCAGAATAAAGCGATGCCAAAATAATTATTTTTTCTATAAAATAGTTTTTATCGTATAAAAGCGCCAAAACATAAAAAAATGATATAAATGAGTTATTGCTGTAATAGTACTGACCCGAAGAATAAAACTGCTTTATCAATTTTACCAAACGCGGAACGGTATAAACGCCTCCCCCAAAAGAAATTCATGAATAGCTGGTTTTTGGTCATTCTGCCTCACAAAAATTGGAATAAAAAGCGATCAAAATATCTCCCGTGCCCGAACATGTTACCAATAAAAACGTCAACTCGTCCCGCAAAAAACAAGACCTCACATGACTCTGTGGACTCAAATATGGAAAAATTATAGCTCTCAAAATGTGGTAACGCAAAAAATATTTTTTGCAATAAAAAGCGTCTTTCAGTGTGTGACGGCTGCCAATCATAAAAATCTGCTAAAAAACCCGCTATAAAAGTAAATCAAACCCCCTTCATCACCCGCTTAGTTAGGGAAATGGGGTATCAGCGTACTTGGAACCCATTGGAGAACAACTTTTGGGGTCCTATTTCTCCTGTTACCCTTGGGAAAATACAAAACTGGGGGCTAAAAAATAATTTTTGTGGAAAAAAAAATATTTTTTATTTGCACGGCTCTGCGTTATAAACTGTAGTGAAACACTTGGGGGTTCAAAGCTCTCACAACACATCTAGGTGAGTTCCTTAGGGGGTCTACTTTCCAAAATGGTGTCACTTGTGGGGGGTTTCTACTGTTTAGGTACATTAGGGGCTCTGCAAACGCAATGTGACGCCTGCAGACCATTCCATCTAAGTCTGCATTCCAAATGGCGCTCCTTCCCTTCCGAGCCCTCCCATGCGCCCAAACGGTGGTTCCCCCCACATATGGGGTATCAGCGTACTCAAGACAAATTGGACAACAACATTTGCGGTCCAATTTTCCTGTTACCCTTGGGAAAATACAAAAATGCGGGCTAAAAAATAATTTTTTTGGGAAAAAAAATATTTTTTATTTGCACGGCTCTGCGTTATAAACTGTAGTGAAACACTTTGGGGTTCAAAGCTCTCACAACACATCTAGATGAGTTCCTTAGGGGGTCTACTTTCCAAAATGGTGTCACTTGTGGGGGGTTTCTACTGTTTAGGTACATTAGGGGCTCTGCAAACGCAATGTGACGCCTGCAGACCATTCCATCTAAGTCTGCATTCCGAGCCCTCCCATGCGCCCAGACGGTGGTTCCCCCCACATCATCGTACTCAGGACAAATTACACAACAACTTTTGGGGTCCAATTTCTCCTGTTACCCTCGGGAAAATACAAAACTGGGGGCTAAAAAATAATTTTCGTGGGAAAAAATTTTTTGTTTTATTTTTACGGCTCTGCATTATAAAATTCTGTGAAGCACTTGGTGGGTCAAAGTGCTCACCACACCTCTAGATAAGTTCCTTAGGGGGTCTACTTTCCAAAATGGTGTCACTTGTGGGGGTTTTTCAATGTTTAGGCACATCAGTGGCTCTTCAAACGCAACATGGCGTCCCATCTCAATTCCTGTCAATTTTGCAGTGAAAAGTCAAACGGCGCTCCTTCCCTTCCGAGCTCTCCCATGTGCCCAAACAGTGGTTTACCCCCACATATGGGGTATCAGCGTACTCAGGACAAATTGTACAACAACTTTTGGGGTCCAATTTCTTCTCTTACCCTTGGGAAAATAAAAAATTGGGGGTGAAAAAATAATTTTTGTGAAAAAATATTATTTTTCATTTTTACGGTTCTGCATTATAAACTTCTGTGAAGCACTTGGTGGGTCAAAGTGCTCACCAAACCTCTAGATAAGTTCCTTAGGGGGTCTACTTTCCAAAATGGTGTCACTTGTTGGGGTTTCAATGTTTAGGCACATCAGTGGCTCTCCAAACGCAACATGGCGTCCCATCTCAATTCCTGTCAATTTTGCATTGAAAAGTCAAATGGCGCTCCTTCCCTTCTGAGCTCTCCCATGCTCCCAAACAGTAGTTTTCCCCCACATATGGGGTATCAGCGTACGCAGGACAATTTGTTCAACATCTTTTGGGGTCCATTTTCTCCTGTTACCCTTGGTAAAATAAAACAAATTGGAGCTGAAATAAATTTTTTGTGAAAAAAAGTTAAATGTTCATTTTTATTTAAACATTCCAAAAATTCCTGTGAAACACCTGAAGGGTTAATAAACTTCTTGAATGTGGTTTTGAGCACCTTGAGGGGGGAAGTTTTTAGAATAGTGTTAACCCTTATAACTCCCTAACAAAAAAAAATTTTGGTTCCAAAATTGTGCTGATGTAAAGTAGACATGTGGGAAATGTTACTTATTAAGTATTTTGTGTGACATATCACTGTGATTTAATTGCATACAAATTCAAAGTTGGAAAATTGTGAAATTTTAAAAATTTTCGCCAAATTTCCATTTTTTTCACAAATAAATGCAGGTAATATCAAATAAATTTTACCACTATCATGAAGTACAATATGTCACAAGAAAACCATGTCAGAATCACCAGGATCCGTTGAAGCGTTCCAGAGTTATAACCTCATAAAGGGACAGTGGTCAGAATTGTAAAAATTGGCCTGGTCATTAACGTGCAAACCACCCTTGGGGGTGAAGGGGTTAATGATAGTTGTCACAATCCGAAGCTCTGGATGGTGGGCTTTGTTTAGCTACTAAGGTTAGAGTGACTGAGATCTGCACTGCTGTATAATCTGACAGTATAGGTGTGTGTGCTGTCCAGCTGAAGTTATCAACTCCCCAGCCACACCCAGCTTGCTGATGGAAGGTGCCAGATATATGTATCAGTATTACCATGGCTATGTATGTGTCTTCTGCTCCTGTTTGTTTCTAGTATGCTCCTGCTTTGACCACTGCTTATGTTTCTGACTATTCTTACAGATCCTAATTTTGTCTTTGACTAGACCTCTTGGTTCAGACCCTGCATGGTGACCTTTCTTGCCTCTGGAATGCAGCCCTTCCATGTTAGCAATCCACTGGGTTGGAACATCCACCAGGGCCGTAGGGTACACGCTACCAGGTCCGGTACTTAAATGGGATGTGTCACAGTGGTGGTGACCCGGTCCGTGGCGCTGGGCGCCCAAGTAAAAGGGAAAGGTCTTTAAAATGGGTTTGAATAATGTTTGTGTTTTGTTGGAAACAACATGGACAATGCACGTATCACAGAAATCACTGAGATATATTGACGTTATGAGTGCTGAATATTTCCATGACTCTGTTGATGAGATAAACCAGATACAAGACTGTAAACCTATTTTGCAGTCAGGCCTATGTTCTTTTGTGTGATGTCCTTTATTTTATTGATAAGGCAGAGGTGCATCTACATACTAAATGAATATTGGCCCTCCAACCTAATGGAGGATATAGGTGTACACTGTGGAAATCTTGAATGAATAGCCTCTATCCTGTTTGTGACCTATCATTATCTACATATCTACACAACTCATGTGGGTTTCCATTATAAGCCAGTGGTCCTGAGATAGACATCCTGTCTTCGGCCTATGGATATATATATTGATACACAATGCCTGTGGTGTTTGGATGATAAACCATTGTTCTTTGAATGGACATGTTGGAGCCTGTGCAAATTGAGTTGAACCTGTCCTACACAAGAACTTTCTTCACAAGTACTAGGATGCCATCTGCAGGAAGGTGATGATTACTGCAGCCAATGACAGTGTTCACATTGCCAGAAGACGATTGGACATTTGCCACAGAAGATACCGGAAGCAAGGATGGAGTCATGGCTTGTATGTGGGTATGGATGTGTATTGGTTTAATATATATGTAAGGATCAGTTATGTATCTTCTCCTTCCCACATCCCAGTTTCCTCTACCCTCTCCTATTACCTCTTCCCTTTAATTTACCCTTGTCCCTTAGTTAGACTTCCCTTATGTATGTCATTGTAAGTACCTTGTTTGTAATAAACCCCTTTTAAAGATCCAGTAGTTCTTGTTAATTAGTATTAACTGGCACCCCAAAACATGTTTGTAACACCACCTTTGGTTCTCGGTCAGAGGTGACCAACGCTCCTTAAAGGGGTCCTCTGGGGTGATGTTGTGGCAGCAGGGATGGTATGGCTTCCCACAGGTGATAGAGATGGTGAATGAAGTAGAAAGAAATGGAGGACTCAGGGTTGCAGTCTCTTTAACTATTTACTGTCGAATTCAGGCAGCCACAGTCCAGGGTACCAGATCACAGATGCAGGTGTGGTCTGGCCGGCTTGGAAGCAAGTTGGGAGTCCTCCTTACCAGGTGGGGTTAGAAGTCTTCCCTCTAGCTCTATGGTGTAGTCCCTTGCTGCCTTAGGCCTGTCACAAGGTCCTCACATTTTCTCTCTGTCCTCCTTGCAGGTAGGACACTAACCAGTATAACATGTGGCTTTAGGCTTTTTAAAGGATCTCTATCATGACCCTGGCTCTCTGTGCCTCTATGTCTTAAGGTGTAAGGGCAGACAGGTGACTTGTAATCCAGCTGTCCTGCCGGTTTCTGGTGTGAGACGTGGAGTCCTTCACAACCCCGGTCTTCAGGCTACCAGTGTCTGCGCTCAGTAGGGAGGTAGCTCAGTTGCAGCTAACCCCCCAGTTCTTCACTCTCCTACACACTCACTACAATCTGTTCGGCTTTCGCCTTCTGCTCTTTCCAGGAGCTGCAGCACCTCTCGTGGCTGCACGGCCCCACTCTTTCCTCTCTGCCTCAGACTGCTCCAGTCTGCTGTCCGGCACTCACTGCCTCACTCTCCCTCACTTTCCCTCCAGACCAGAATATATATAGGGGAGCCACCCACAAGCTGGATCAGAGCTCCTCCTTCTGGCCTGGAGTATGAACATGTTGCATGCTTGTGATTACCTAATAAAAGAGAGCCTTCCTCACTTCCAAGCGTGACATAACTCTCCCCGTGAGGAAAGCAATGCCACTGCAACAACCAGGAACCTGGGGTGTTACAGGGTCCTATTGTAAAACCAGGTACCTGTATAGGGGTTAAAGGGTATTAAGTAGTGATGAGCGAGTCTGCTTATTACGTGAGTTTTCCAAGCATGCTCGGGTGTTCTCTGAGTATCTTGGACGTGCTCGTAGATTATGTTTGTGTTGACGCAGCTGCATGATTTATGGCTGTTAGACAATCTGAACACATGAAGGGATTGCCTGTTTGTTAGGGAATCACCACATGTATTCACGCTGTCTAGCAGCCACAAATCATGCAGCTGCGGGGACTCAAACATAATCTACTAGCATGCCCAAGATACTCAGAGAACACCTGAGCATGCTCTGAAAACTTGATTAATGAGCACACTCGCTCATCATTACTAGTACTGAGATTTCTCTGGAATCTGTCAGACAGAGTGGCTTGTGCCAAGTCTGTCCAGGGCAGCCTTTTGAGCCAGTGGCCTCAAACATACGTTACAAATAGACTGTGTGCACATCATTGTGAACAGCCTCTTCTTACCTCAGCAGCCCTGGTATCTCCAGTACTAGATTAAAAAGTCAGTGTGGACAGCAGTGTGAGTGGCCTCTTCTTACATCACCCACTACTGCTAGCTCCAGTACAGGATCAGAAAGACTGTGGGGACAGCAGTATGCGCAGCCTCTTCTTACCTTAGCACTCCTGGCATATCTATTATTAAATTAGAATATCGACATGAAGGGAGGGTGCAGAGCAACTTATTGAATATGATCATAGGAACCTGTGTTAACATTGTAATGCAGGTTACTGTCAGTTTAAGATGTCAGTGGCTATTTTAATTCTACATGAATTATCTTCCTATACAAAATAATTAAGATGTTCTAATTACAAGTATTTATGAATTTAATCATAAAGACATTTCATGTAGGTTTTTTTTATTCCCAGATAATGAGGATTAAAAAAAATATTTGCTGTTTACTTAAGAATACTGGAGGCAATATTTTTTTATACTGAAATTATTGTTTTTCTTAGCCAACAAACTTGCCGCAGTCTGGATAAATTGCAGGGGTGAACACGAGTGATGAAGGAGACAAGTTTTTTTCTCTTTGAACTGTTTCATGACAAAAAAACTAAAGGTTATTATTACATTGAAGTTCAGGTATACCAGCCTGTTTTTTAATCTGTGACAGTTTGTAGAAGAAAACAAAGCCTGATGTTCCAGACATTAAAATAACTCACCTAGCCTGGGTATCATATAATGCCAAACCACATGTAGCCAGTGAAAACACAAAAGGTAGGACGTTTTGTGCGTTTCTCTCTGCTTGAGCTACCTTGCAGGCTATACAAACCATCAGCAACTATACACCAGTAGCACAACATAGTTTATTCTGTTATTGTTTTCTAAGTAGTTTTTGCTCATACAAAGATTATAAGTTGCTCAATACATCTGTTGTCAAATTAAAACCTGCTGAGCTATAATAAGCAAAATGTACTGGGAATAAGCCATTGCATTTATGTATAAAAATACCATTTGTCATTTTTAAAAAAGTACAATGGATGTACATGGTGTGGGTAAATTACATATTTGCAGTCAAGGAGGTGCAGGGGAGGCAGACAAGACTTGAAAATATATAACTGTTTTAGTGGAAGTTCCTTTAGTGCTACCTATTAATATGACTAGTGTACTGCACTATCAATTGAATAACAATATTCAATTAATAGTGCAGTACACTATTTTGCCAGTTAAAAGGACAGATATTTTATCCCTTTAAGGACCTGTGAATTTTGTTTTGTGTTTTTGTTGTTTTCTCCCCTTATTTCAAGAGCTATAACTTTTTTTAAGCATTGACATAGTTATATTATCAAATAACAATTCTGTTTTTGTTTTTTGGGTTTGTTTTTATATCAGGGGTTCATTTTGTGATAAAAAAAAGACCTGCCACAAGATCCTCCAGGTCCGTAGTTTTTTATTGTATTTTTTTAGTGGTGAAAAAATAGACAAATGTGCTTTTTTAATGTTTTTTGAAGACCCATAACTTCATCACCTAGACCTGTAGCAGGACAGTCATTTGAGCAGCCGAGTTTTTTTATAGCCGCCATTAGAACAGACCAAACTTAAGAAAAGGAATCTGGAGATCAGACCCGAGTGAAGACCCAAAAGAGACCAGGCCCCAGTGAAGGTCCGAAAGAAGTTACATTGTTACATACAGTGGGGGAAATAAGTATTTAATCCCTTGCTGATTTTGTAAGTTTGCCCACTGAGAGAGACATGAACAGTCTATAATTTTAAGGGTAGGTTAATTTTAACATTTAGGGATAGAATATCAAAAATAAAATCCAGAAAATCACATTGCATAAATTATATAAATTTATTTGCAGTTTGCAGTGAGAAATAAGTATTTGATCCTCTACCAACCATTAAGGCTATGTGCACACGCTGCGGATTACTCTGCAGATTTTTCCGAACTGATTTTGGTAAATCCGCAGGTAATCCGCACTGTGGATTTCCTGCGGAATTACCGCAGATTTACCACGTATTTTTTGCGGATTTCATGTGCGGTTTACACCTGCAGATTCCTATTATGGAGCAGGTGTAAACAGCTGCGGAATCCGCACAAAGAATTGACATGCTGCGGAATAAACCGTTACGTTTCCGTGCATTTTTTTCCGCAGCATGTGCACTGCGGATTTTGTTTTCTATAGGTTTACATGGTACTGTAAATGCATGGAAAACTGCTGCGAATCTGCAGCGGCCAATTAACTGCAGATCCGCAGTAAAAATCAGCAGCGTATGCACATAGCCTAAGAGTTCTGGCTCCTACAGACCAGTTGGACGCTCCTAATCAACTCTTTACCTGCATTAAAGGCATAGTCACCTGTCCACAGACTTAATTAATCAGTCAGACTCTAACCTCTACAATGTGGGCAAGAACAAAGAGCTTTCTGAGGATGTCAGGAACAAGATCATAGACCTGCATGAAGCTGGAATGGGCTACAAAACCATAAGTAAGATGCTGGGTGAGAAGGAGACAGACAACTTTAGTGCAATAATAAGAAAATGGAAGAAATACAAAATTACTGTCAATCGACATCGATCTGGGGCACCATGCAAAATCTCACCTTGTGGGGCATCCTTGATCATGAGGAAGGTGAGAGATCAGCCTAAAACTACACAGGGGGAACTTGTTAATGAACTCAAGGCAGCTGGGACTGCTGTCACCAAGAAAACCATTAGTAACACATTGTGCTGTAAGAGTTTAAAATCCGACAGTGCCCGCAAGGTCCCCCTGATCAAGAAAGCATATGTGCAGGCCCGTCTTAAGTTTGCCAATGAACACCAGGATGATTCTGTTAGTGATTGGGAGAAGGTGCTGTGGTCAGATGAGACAAAAATTGAGGTCTTTGGTATTAACTCAACTCGCTGTGTTTGGAGCAAGAGAAATGCTGCCTATGACTCAAAGAACACGTCCGCATTGTCAAGCATGGAAGTGGAGACATTATGTTTGGGGGTGTTTCTCTGCTAAGGTCACAGGACTAGTGTTGAGCATTCCGATACTGCAAGTATCGGGTATCGGCCGATACTTGCTGTATCGGAATTCCGATACCGAGATCCGATATTTTTGTGATATCGGGTATCGGTATCGAAACAACATTAATGTAAAAATGTGTAAAAGAGAGAATTAAAATAAAAAATATTGCTATACTCACCTCTCCGACGCAGCCTGCACCTTACCGAGGGAAGCGGCAGCGTTCTTTGTTTAAAATTTGCGCTTTTCTTTCCTTTACGTGAGTCCCGGCTTGTGATTGGTTGCGTGCCGCCCATGTGACCGGGACGCAACCAATCACAGCAAGCCGTGACGTAATTTCAGGTCCTTCAGGATTTTAAAATTACGTTCCGGCGTTGTGATTGGTTGCGTCGCAGTCACATGGGCGACGCAACCAATCACAGCAAGCCGTGATGTAATTTCAGGTCCTTAAGGATTTTAAAATTACGTCCCGGCTTTGTGATTGGTTGCGTCGCAGTCACATGGGAGACGCAACCAATCACAAGCCGTGACGTCACGGGAGGCTGGACACGCGCGCATTTTAAAATTTTAAAATGCGCGCGTGTCCAGCCTCCCGGCTTGTGATTGGTTGACCGCGGCGCAACCAATCACAAGCCGGGACGTCACGGGAGGCTGGACACGCGCCCATCTTAAAAAGCGCGCGTGTCCAGCCTCCCGTGACGTCACGGCTTGTGATTGGTTAATGGCGGCCATGTTGCCGGGACGCGGACCAATCACAGCAAGCCGTGACGTAATTTCGTCACGGCTTGCTGTGATTGGTCCGCGTCCCGGCAACATGGCGCCATGACCAATCATAAGCCGGGACGTCACTGGAGGCTGGAGACGCGCGCTTTTTAAAAAGCGCGTGTGTCCAGCCTCCCGTGACATCATGGCTTGTGATTGGTTAATGGCGGCCATGTTGCCGGGACGCGGACCAATCACAGCAAGCCGTGACGTAATTTCGTCACGGCTTGCTGTGATTGGTCCGCGTCCCGGCAACATGGCCGCCCTGACCAATCACAAGCCGGGACTTCACGTAACCAAGTAAAAGCGCGAATTTTAAACAAACAACGCTGCCGGTTCCCTCGCTGAGGTCCAGGCTGCGTCGGAGAGGTGAGTATAGCGATATTTTTTATTTTAATTCTTTCTTTTACACATTAATATGGATCCCAGGGCCTGAAGGAGAGTTTCCTCTCCTTCAGACCCTGGGAACCATCAGGAATACCGTCCGATACTTGAGTCCCATTGACTTGTATTGGTATCGGGTATCGGTATCGGATTGGATCCGATACTTTGCCGGTATCGGCCGATACTTTCCGATACCGATACTTTCAAGTATCGGACGGTATCGCTCAACACTACACAGGACTACTTCACCGCATCAATGGGAAAATGGATGGAGCTATGTACCGTAAAATCCTGAGTGGCAACCTCCTTCCCTCTGCCAGGATATTAAAAATGGGTCGTGGCTGGGTCTTCCAGCAAGACAATGATCCAAAACATACGGCCAAGGCAACAAAGGAGTGGCTCAAAAAGAAGCACATTAAGGTAATGGCGTGGCCTAGCCAGTCTCCAGACCTTAATATCATGGAAAACTTATGGAGGGAGTTGAAGCTCCGAGTTGCCGAGCGACAGACTCAAAATCCTACAGATTTAGAGATGATCTGCAAAGAGGAGTGGACCAAAATTCCTCCTGACATGTGCACAACCTTCATCATCAACTACAAAAAAGTCTGACTGGTGTGCTTGCCAACAAGGGTTTTTGCCACCAAGTATTAAGTCTTGTTTGGCAGAGGGATCAAATACTTATTTCTCACTGCAAAATGCAAATAAATGTATATAATTTACACAATGTTGTTTTTTGGATTTTATTCTTGATATTCTATCTCTCAATGTTAAAATTAACCTACCCTTAAAAATATAGACTGTTGATGTCTTTGTCAGTGGGCAAACTTACAAAATCAGCAAGGGATCAAATACTTATTTCACTCACTGTAGGTTGAAAAAGACCTATGTCCATCAAGTTCAAACTTTCTCCACCATTTGTTCATTTTGTCACTAAATTATCTATAACTGCAATGCTATGTGTATTGAGGAAATCATTCAGCCCTTTTTTTTTTAAAGCAAACAGACCCAAGTGAAGATGCAAGAGAGACCAGACCCGAGAGAAGACCTGAGAAAGACCAGAGCCGGAAAAGCTGAACTAAGTGAGAAGAGTCAGGGCCGAGAGCGTCGACTAATATGCTGCACAGGGAAGTTTGCGTGAGTCATCGTTTCCAGTGTAGACGTATGGTATAAAGTGGGGACTGGGGATGCACCTCAGGGACCAAGGCGGCCAGCGTGCCGAGTGTGCAGAGTAACACGACCAATTTGGGACTTGCAGCCTTGCGAGTAGTATTGTCAACCCCCCGTTAGGGCATGTGTGACGTTCTGCGCTGCCTAGAAAGTGATGATGGTCTCAGTACTGTTAGTGACACCCATATGGCTAGCATGTTAAGACTAAGACCTCACCCATGATAACTGTTCTTTAATGGTAAACGTAGAACAATAGTGTCAATACCCTGTTCATCTGAATTACTGATTTTTCCTTGTAACAAAACTTGTTTAATTTTTCACGTTTATTTGTTATTTCCTGATATTGTGCCAAATTCTCTTTTAATTGGGTCAATCAAATAGTTGTTTTTTAAGTACCACTGTCTCCTCATTGTCTGCTCTGTTGCATCCACATACCTGTTAACAACTGGGTGTTCATGTGACCGCATGTGTGTGATTTGCAAATGGCATCTAGATTCTCCTGCACTTCTTTCAAGTACAAAGGAATTATGAAAGTGTGCACATTGCTTGCTGTAATAATTCGGCAGTGTACAATTAGGCCTGTTTCATATGCCCTGATATTTCCAGTGCCGGAAAAAACGGTACCAAAGGTATCCATGTCCGTGTGTCCATGCATGTGATACTTGTAGCACATGTGTGGCAACCGTGTGCCATCCATGTGCCATATCAGTACCACATGCACCGGCGCCTGAGAAGCAGCGGTACAGTTACCCGATGCCGGGTGCTGAAGACAGCTCTTATCATTCTCCCCTTCTCTGCCGGCCATCAGTGCAAGCAGGGGATAATGATGAGAACTATATTTAAGGGACAGCAAATGAGAGAGAGCAGTGGCTTATGGGACTATTACTCCCATCAGCCTACACCTGCTGCCGTTAATAACAGTGAGAGCAGACACCAGCTGATGAGAGTATTCATCAGCCACTGCCTGCGCTATAATAAAATAAAAAATAAAAGAACTGTTGTGAATTCCACTGTATTTTTGATAACCAGCTGGGCAAAACTAACAGCTGCAGGCTGCAACCCTCTGCTGTTCAGCATTAGCAAGGCTGGATGTCAAGAATAGAGGAGTCCCCTCGATGTTTATTTCTAAATTATTTAAATAATAATAATTTTATTTCTATAGCACTGACATATTCCGCAGCACTTTACATTTTAGAGGGGACTTGTACAAACAATAGACATTACAGCATAAAAATAAGCACATAGATCAAAACAGATACCAAGAGGAATGAAGCCCCTGCTCGCAAGCTTACAATCTATAAGGAAAAGGGAGACATGAAAGGTGGATGGTAACAATTGCTTTCGTTGTTCGGACCAGCCATAGTGTAAGAATAGGGTGTTCATGTAATGCTGCATTAACCAGTTATCAGCCTAATTATGTAACAATACAGACACAGAGGGCTATTAAATGCATAAAGCGTGTGAGAACATGATGCGAGGAACCTGGTTATGCTAAAAATTTTGAATGGGCAACACAGGGATAGTTAGGTTAAAGCATTGAGACGGTAGGCCAGTCTGAACAAATGCGTTTTTATACCATACTTAAAACTGTGTGGATGGGGGATTAATCGTATTAACCTGGGTAGTGCATTCCAAAGAATTGGCGCAGCACGTGAAAAGTCTAGGAGATGGGAGTGAGAGGTTCTGTTTATTGAGGATGCTAACCTCAGGTCATTAGCAGAATGGAGGGCACGGGTAGGGTGGTAGATTAAGACGAGGGAGGTGATGTATGGTGGTGCTGAGCCATGGAGTGCTATATGGTGAGGGTAATAAATTTGTGCTGGATTTTGGAGTGGATCGGTGACCAGTGTAATGACTAGCACAAGGTAGAGGCATCAGTGCAACGATTGGTGAGGAATATGATCCCGGCTGCAGCATTAAGACAGATTGGAGAGGGGAGCGATTGGTAAAAGGGAGACCAATTAGTAGAGAGTTACAATAGTCCAGATGAGAATGAATAAGAGAAACAGAATTAACAGAATAACATCTACTATATAATTGTCTAAGGGTCACTTCCGTCTTTCTGTCCTTCTGTCCTTCTGTCTTTCTTTCTGTCACGGATATTCATTGGTCGCGGCCTCTGTCTGTCATGGAATCCAAGTCGCTGATTGGTCTCGCCAGCTGCCAGTCATGGCTGCCGCGACCAATCAGCTACGGCCACAGTCCAATAAGTCCCTCCCTAGTCCCCTGCAGTCAGTGCTTGGCGCCCGCTCCATACAGCACACACACACACATATATATATATATATACAGCACACACACACATATATATACTGCACACAGTACACATCACACATCACACTGGTGAGCTCGCAGTCAGTCTCACCCTCCGCAGCTGCCGTACATGCCCCTCATCATCCCCGGAGCTGTCTGATCACGCCTCCGGTAATGACCGATCACTGCGTGGTTTTCCCTCTCTCCTGCTATTCATTACATGGTATAATGTCACCGCCAGTGATGGTGTCACCAGTGATGACGTCACTCCCCGCAGGCGCCGCACACACTGTCAGCTCACCTGTACGGATGCGGTCAGCGTGGCCGCAGGCTCACGGGGAGGTGCGGGGACATGGTGACCTCATCACGGTACCGGAGCCGGTGTCTCAGACTCTCCTGCAGTGGCGGCTGTGGCGGGGACCCGGAGCATGAGAGGCGCCCCAGGTGATTGGCTGACATTGCTCTTGCTTTGCTGAGAAGGAGCAGGGAGGAGGGAAGCACCGGCCAGAGGAGGAGGCATCGGGGCTGGAGGCTGCTTCTTCCTTACTACTGTGTCTTGCAACTTACTGTCCTATATTCCAGCCCATAGTTCTAAATTTGGGAACTACAAGTCCCAGCAGTCTGTCCAGAAGGATGATGGGCATTATAGACTCACACCATACCTTCCTGTTGTGTTTTTTTTTTTGCTGGGCAACATACTACGTGGCTGGGCAATATGCTACGTGGCTGGGCAATATACTACGTGGCTAGGCAATATACTACGTGGCTGGGCAATATACTACGTGGCTGGGCAATATACTGCGTGGCTGGCCAATATACTATGTGGCTGGGCAATATACTATGTGGCTAGGCAATATACTACATGACTGGGCAATATACTACGTGACTGGGCAATATACTACGTGGACATGCACATTCTAGAATACCCGATGCGTTAGAATCGGGCCACCATCTAGTAATAAGATAAATAATTTTAAAAAATGGCATGGTGTCCCTTACATTTCTGACAACCAGCCAAGCTAAAGCTGACAGCTGGGGACTGGTATTCTCAGGCTGTTAAGGGCCATAGATATTGCCCCCTCCCAGCCTAAAAATAGCAGCCTGCAACTGCCCAGAAAAAGCACATCTATTAGATGCGCCAATTCTGGTGCTTTGACCAGCTTTTCCTACTTGCCCTGTGGCGGTGGCAGGAGTGGTTCATATCTGTGGGGTTGATGTCACCTTTGTATTGTCCAGTGACATCAAGCCCTTGGCTTAGTAATGGATGGTAAATAAAGATGCAGCAAGTATAAAGTCCTTTATTTGAATTGAAATAAAAACACTTTTCCATTTTTATTTAACTATAACAAAACACAGTTATACACACCTAACACCCATTCCATTGAATCCCTCATCTCCTGTAATAAAACAAAAATAAAAAAACAACAATATTCCTCATCTTCCCGTCATTCTGTTCCACGCTATAATCCATCTCCGGGGGATAAACAGTTTTCAACTTGGACGGTGCCAAGATGCGACCATCCAGGATGAGAACCACTGGTGAATGAGCTGCTGCAAGCGCAGAATCAGTGACCAACGGTGACGTCATCAAGGTTACTGCCAGTCGCTAAGGCTGCGTTCACAGCCAGGCTCAACTGCGGTGACCTCAGCACTGTGGGAAAAAGTCACTGAGTTCAGCTCAGTGACTTCACCGCAGATCACCGGTTATTTATTCATAACACAGGCCTCTCTCATAGTTATTAGCGGCAGCAGGTGTAGGCTTATGGGAGTAATAGTCCATCAACCACTGCCTGCTCTTGCTGTTATCTGTTGATTACAGCTCTCATCATTCTCCCCTGCTTGCACTGATCTAAGCAGGAGCAGGAGAGAATGATGCGAAAAGACTTCAGCATCCAGCTTCGGGGAACAGCACTAACTATACTACTGTAAAATGATGTTTTTTACAGGTTTCTATTCCTTTTTCATTGTTTCTTTTTCTTATATAAATCATAGGATTAAAGGGGAAAACACATTTGCAAATGAAAGGGGTCATCAAAAAAGAGAATGTCATCACTTTTTCATATAGCACAAAAATCCCATGCAGAGCACCCTCAGCTACCTTACAGCTAATATGTCATGCCACCAGGAGTGTGGTGTTTGACTTCACAAAACCCTTTGTGAAGCATATGTACGTCCAAAGCATACATAAAGTGAAATGCTCCAGCTAACCTCTTAACCAGACTACATGTGCATTAAGGGTTTCCGCAAATCAAAGTGATCTCCTTCTTGCATCCTAGTTTTCTCTTTTCAAACAAACCAAAAAATCCAGTGTCTTTTATCTGTCATAAAATAGCTTGCAGCATGAAATAGGAATTCAGTACTGTCTGCCATATAATCTCCATTATGTGTTGCTAGGAAAGGTAAGCCAGTGGGATCTTAGCAAAGAAGCTGTGTTTTGTAGTAGACACAAAGAACATGAAAAGTATGCATGAATTAAGAGCAAAGTGCCCTCAGCTTTCCACTTTGTTGGATTTCCAGATATTCTCACTTGCAAGTACAATGAAAAAAAAAAAAAATAGAAAAAGAGGCAGAGGCGTATGGAAAAACAAAAAAAATGCCAAGAGCAACGACATAAAGAAACCAACATGGATGGGGCTAGGTTTTGCTGCGTACATTTGTCAGACAGCGGGGATTAATTAAATACACTATGTTTTTAACTTTCATATCCATAAAATATGTATAGGCTTCTCTTGGTAGACAAATTCCCCAAGCTTAAACTAAGTGAATAGACTTCTTGATGCCCACATCTTCCGTTCTGTAAAAGCTAAATTGGAGAATTTGGGCATGATTTGTATTCAATACACATACGGCTGCAGCTTATTCTTTCACTGCACAAAGCTACCAATTTAACTATAGAAAATATAGCCTTTTAGCACCGCAAATGATTCAGAGTGTTTAATGGTGAACTCGGAAAAAAGGATTTCATTTATTTGCCCTTTTTTTTCCAGATTTATGTAGAATAGGTTTTGTTTCTACACAGATTCAGAAGTATTTTCTGCACTGTTAATAAGCTTACAAGTGTGCTGCTCAGTACTTAACCTGTGCACAGATTCTTATGCACATGTTCAATATATTAAGCAAGCATTGCTGACTGTTCAATGCACATTTTCTGTTACAACTGTATCACTTCAATGGTAAGGGCTGTCCCACACGTCCAGATAATTCCGGTACCGGAATAAATCGGTACCGGAGTTATCCGTGTCCGTGTGCCTGGGAACTCACGGAGGCCATACGTGAGGCACACGTGTGCCGCCCGTATGGCGAGTGGGTACCACACGGAGCGTGTGGTACCCACTCTGCATGGTGCTGAAGCTGCGATTCATATCCTCTCTGCAGTAGCGTTTGCTGCAGAGAAAATATGAAGAATAGTGCCCCCCCACCCCCTGTGCGCCCCCCCGCTGGTCAGAAAATACTTACCCGGGTCCCCCGTCGGCTGTCGCTCCTTCCTGGTCTGGCCGCGGCTTCTCCTGCATGCGGTCACGTGGGCCCGATCATTTACAGTCATGAATATGTGGCTCCACCTCCCATAGGGGCGGAGCCGACTATTCATGATTGTAAATGATCGGCCCCACGTGACCGCATACAGTAGGAGGCGCGTTCAGACCAGGAAGGAGCGAGTAAGTATTTTCTGACCAGCGGGGGGGCGCACAGGGGGTGGGGGGGCGGCGGACACATGGATCTTTATTTTTAACACTATTCTTCATATTTTCTCTATAGCAAACGCTGCTACAGGGAAGATATGAATACCGGCTTCAGCACCATGTGGGGGGGACAGCGCTTACTGTAGCGCTGTCTCCTGCACGCACACGGACCCCAGACGGAGAATGTCCGTGTGAGGTCCGTGTTTTACGCGGACCCATTGACTCTATTGGGTCCGTGTAAAACGTGCGCTCCCACGAACACTGACATGTCTCCGTGTTTGGCACACGGAGACACGGTCCGCAAAAAATCAATGACATCTGAACAGATGCATTGATTTTTATGGGACTACGTGTGTCAGTGTCTCCGGTACGGGAGGAAACTGTCACCTCACGTACCGGAGCCACTGACGTGTGAAACCGGCCTAAGGCAGTACATTACGCCAACACTTAATTTTGTGCTACTTTATTTCCTGCATTATACAGGCAGTGAGAGTACAGACAGTCCCATAGCAATAATGATTGCACTGGCCATAAGGCTGCTTTGCATGAAGACCCATGCGATTATTTGTTGTCACATAAGAGCAACGTAGTGCAACATAACATTTCATAATGTGATACTAAATAGGGTTGTCTTGTTGTAGGGATTAATACTTGTTTTCTATTCTCTTTGTAGATATTAAATGACATTGTTGGGTTTAGTAGCTTTGACCAACTAGATGAATGATTCTGAGTCTCTGTCATTCTGACGCCCCTTGTCAAAGGGTTAATTATGAGAAAGCAAAGTTTATAAAAAAAACTTTTTTGAAACGGGTATTTATGTGATAAACACTATAAAGGGCTGGTTAGGCAGGGTATTAACCAACAAATATACAAATGCTGGTGGGTTGGAGGGCATGGATGATCTGTCAGGTTCCCTTTAATCATAGATAGAAAACTTCTAAAAAAAATGTCAATTAATATAAACATATATATATATATATATATATATATATATATCTAATATATAAAGCTGAATGTGTGTGTGTGTGTATGTATGTATGTATGTATGTATGTCCGGGATTGGCATCTGAACCGTAGCAGCTACAGCCACAAAATTTTGCACAGTCACACGTCTGGACCCCGAGAGCGTCATAGGCTATGTTGTGAGGTGAAATTTTAACCCCGCGCTTTCCAATTCACCAAACAATTTTGCCCCTATCTACATAATGGGGAAAAAGTGAAAGGAAAAGTGTTGGAGGCGTCGCAGCTACAGGCACAAAATTTTGCACAGTCACACGTCTGGACCCTGAGAGCGTCAAAGCTATATTGTGAGGTGAAATTTTAACCCCGCGCTTTCCAAGTCACCAAACAATTTTGCCCCTATCTACATAATGGGGAAAAAATGAAAGGAAAAGTGTTGGAGGCAAATTAACAGCTGCCAGATGTGAACAAGGGGGACTTAAAGAATGACAGCGATGGCACCAAAGAGTATATACTGTACAGTTGCTAAGGTGGGGCCCCAACATGGGATAATCACACCACCACGGGGATATGAACACACACACAAAATGCGCCACACACTACCACGTGCTCGAACACATATACCACCCTCAGTGCACATTTCACCACACATACACCAACCTCGCCACATAAAAGTAGAAACACAAAAGTCGCCGCTCAAAACTCGCCACGCGCAAAACTCTCCACATGCAAAACTCGCCACACGTGCAAAACTCGCCACACGCAAAACTTGCACACGCAGAAAAATTGCCACACGCAGAAAAATTGCCACATGCACAAAAGTTGCAACACATGCAAAAGTTGCCTCACACAAAACTTGCACATACTCAAAAGGCACCACACATAAAACTCGCCACGCGCAAAACTCGCCATGCGCAAAACTTGCTGCACACAACTTGCTACACTAACCTGTCACATGCAACTCGACACACAAAAAGTTGCTACACGCATGTCGCCACACAAAACTCATCTCACAAAAGTCCCTACATGCATGTCGCCACACGCAACTCAACACACACAACTTGACACACGAAACTCGCCCTAAAACACACACAAGTCTGGTATCCTTCAAAAATAAAAATCTGATTAATAAGCAGACAAACTACAAGAGCAACAAATGTACCATATAGGAATCCGGCAGCTGTCAGTCACATGACCAGTCTATTATGTGTGTGTGTGAGCTAATATATACTGCCAGGGGGTGGGCTTACTGTTGGCTGGGGATTTATCAGGCTGCCATTTTAGCTTACAAATACTGAGGTAAAAATACTGACCAAATAACGTGTGAACGAGGGCTAATACAGGAGGAGATGGCATACAGCTATATACTATATACAGGAGATGACACACAGGTATATACTATTTACAGGGGAGATGACACACAGGTATATACTATATACAGGAGGAGATGACACACAGATATATACTATATACAGGAGAGATGACACACAGGTATATACTATATAGAGGAGGAGATGACATACAGGTACATACTACATACAGGAGGAGATGACATACAGGTATATACTATATACAGGAGGAGATGACACACAGGTATATACTATATACAGGAGCAGATTACCTACAGGTATATAGTATATACAGGAGGAGATGACACAGGTATATGCTATGTATAGGAGGAGATGACATACAGGTATATACTATATACAGGAGATGACACACAGATATATACTATATATAGGTGAGATGACACACAGGTATATACTATATACAGGAGATTACATACAGGTATATCTAATATATAAAGCTGAATGTGTGTATGTATGTATGTGTGTATGTCCGGGATTGGCATCTGTACCGTCGCAGCTACAGCCACAAAATTTTGCACAGTCACACGTCTGGACCCCGAGAGCGTCATAGGCTATGTTGTGAGGTGAAATTTTAACCCCGCGCGTTCCAATTCACCAAACAATTTTGCTCCTATCTACATAATGGGGAAAAAGTGAAGGGAAAAGTGTTGGAGGAAAATTGACAGCTGCCAGATGTGAACAATGAGGACTTAAAGAATGAGAGCGATGGCGACAAAGAGTATATACCGTACAGTTGCTAAGGTGGGGCCCCGACATGGGATACTCACCACACACGGGGATATGAACACAAACACAAAATGCGCCACACACTACCACGTGCTTGAACACATATACCACCCTCAGCACACATTTCACCACACACACACACCAACCTCGCCACATAAAAGTCGAAACACAAAAGTCACCACTCAAAACTCGCTACATGCAAAACTCGCCATATGCAAAACTAGGCTCACGCAAAACTCGCCACACGTGCAAAACTCACCTCATGGAAAACTCACCTCATGCAAAACTTGCACACACAGAAAAATTGCCACATGTACAAAAGTTGCACCACATGCAAAAGTTGCCTCACACAAAACTTGCACATACTCAAAATGCACCACACATAAAACTCGCCACGCGCAAAACTCGCCATGCACAAATCTTGCTGCACACAACTTGCTACACTAACCTGTCACATGCAACTCAACACACAAAATGTTGCTACACGCATGTCGCCACACAAAACTCATCTCACAAAAGTCGCTACATGCATGTCGCCACACGCAACTCAACACACACAACTTGACACATAAAACTCGCCCTAAAACACACACAAGTCTGGTATTGTCCTTCAAAAATAAAAATCTGATTAATAAGCAAACTACAAGAGCAACAAATGTACCATATAGGAAATACGGCAGCTGTCAGTCACATGACCTGTCTATTATGTGTATGTGTGAGCTAATATATACTGCCAGGGGGGAGGGCTTCCTGTTGGCTGGGGATTTATCAGGCTGCCAATAGCAACCAATCACAGCTCAGCTTCTATTTTGCTACAGTTAATTAACCTGAGCTCTGATTGGTTAATATAGGCAACAAAGACATTCTCAGTATAACAAAGCTAATATATGTTGTGAAATGCTTCTATTTGCTTAGTTTTTGCCTTTTAATAATTACATTTCTATCTATTTGTTTTGTGGTTTTTGTGTGCAGAATAAATTTTTGTTAACACATTCTATTTTGCTAACAGCAGTCATTAACCCGGGCGAAGCCGGGTAGTACAGCTAGTATATATATATATATATAAAAAATAAGAAAAATTATTTGCGCTGAAAAAAGCCAGTAGAAACATAGATATATCCACAATGGGCACCGAACTGTAAACACCAGCTTAAGGGTATATACACCAGTATATAGGTGATCAGACTATATACACCAGTATATGGGTATATACGCCAGTATACAGGTGACCTCCAATAAGATTAAATATATATGAAATAAATCAAGGCGAGTGCAGCCCGCAAATATCTCCGGTGTCCAAAGCTGGACACATACGATACAATCACAGTTAGGGTCACAATAAGGCAGTCTCCATTGTATAAAAGCAAATGTGTACCTTACCACCAGGAGGAAAACCATTCAGGTTGGCGATTTCCAGGTGCTCCAGGGTGCGGTGGATTAGATGGGCGAGGTTAGATGAGCGAGATCTCTAGAATGGTGCCAGAGAGCTGCCCTGGCCGGTGGCAGCTGCTCCGTCTGTACACTCCAGATAGAGGCGGGATCCTGTGTCCTGGTAACCAGATGCTACACAGTGTGAGAACAGTGAAAGCGGCTCATCTGGAAGACCTGCGTGCCGCAGCGGGTCATGTGACAGCCCATTTGACTGGATCGCGGAAAGGACCAAAAAACCAACGCGTTTCAGAAACAACTGTTTCCTTCCTCAGGGATGGTCCTTACCCCAAATGTAGGTCCTTATATATATGTTCCAGCAATTAGGTTCACTGATAGAAGCCAAAGAGCTCAACTTCACTGTTGAGTCCTCTGGGGATCAAGGTGTCCAATAAAAAAATCCATTTTGTCTCTCTCCTTGACATTGATTTGATAAAATTGCCTCCTCCCCAATGATGGTGTACAATTTCAATACCAGATATTTCCATGGTCTGTACCAGTCCGCCATGATGTTCAATAAAGTGTTTAGAAAGTGGGTGTCCTGTAAATTTTTTCTTTATATTACGTATGTGTTCGATGATTCTCACCCTAAGCGGCCTCTTAGTGCGCCCCACATACAATTTTTTACAAGAACACTTATATGACCCCTATTGTGGAGCACATGATAAAGTACCTAGTCTTTAACTCTGTATCACCTTTTTCAATCCTTGTTTGTTTTTATGCGTTGCGGTTTGCTTACACATCCCGCATTTGCGGCATGGAAAAAAACCTTTTAAAATGTTATGAAAAAAGTGGGTTGTACAGAGAGAGGTTTGTTCTGAATCGTGTGAGCAATTATATTTCCCAAATTACAGGACTTTTTATATACGAACCGAGGGTGGACAGGAATTATTTCCCCTATAATCTTATCGTCTTTTAATATATGACAATATTTTTTCACTATTTTACAGAGGATGTTTGAATTGGCATTATATTGGGTAATTATGGGGATGGAATCATTAGTTTCCCTTGGTTTTGGGATAGAGTTAATCAGCTCTTGGTGTGATTTTTTTAAAACAACTTGTTTAGATGTTGCGAGTGTTTCTTCATTATACCCTTTTTCCATGAATTTGTTAGTCAATACTTCTGCCTCTGTTTTAAAATCCTGAGGCCTCGATCAGTTTCTGTAAATTCTCATGAACTGGTTCTTGGGAATATTCAGCAGCCAGCTGGGAAGATGACAACTGTCTAGAGGAATAACACTATTGATATTTATTAATTTGTTGAAGTTGCGTGTTTGAATAGTGCTTTTTTCAATAAAAATATTTAAATCTAAAAAATTGATGTCAGTCGTGCTAGTAGTTGATGTGAACTTTAAAAGAAAATCATTTTTATTAATATCCGTTAAAAACTTAGTAAGTGTGTCCGGACCATCTGACCAAATAAAAACAATGTCGTCGATAAAACATTGCCAGAGGACTAGGTCCGCACGCAGCCGCCCCTCAGGGTATATGGTATTCTCTTCCCATCTACCCACGTAGAGGTTAGCATAGCTGGGTATGAACCTGGTCCTCATGGCAGTGCCCCATTGCTGGGAGTAGTAGTTCTTCTCTTATAAAAAATAGTTATGCGTTAAAATGAACTGCATAGAGTCACATAAAAAAATCAATCTTTTCACTAGGGACTGTGGAAAACTTGTTCAAAAAATATTTGGCAGCATTACACCCTATGTGGTGGTCAATAACAGTGTACAGTGAAGTAATGTCTAGGGTGCCAAGTATGTAGTGGTCTTGCCATTGAATATTTTGTAAGAGTTTTAAAATATGTGTACTAACTTTAAGATATGCTGGTAAGAGTGGTACAATCTTCTGTAAATGACAATCCACAATCTTAGACATGTTCGCTGTAAGGCAGTGAATACCGGATATAATTGGTCTACCTGGTGGATTTGTCAAATCCTTATGTATTTTTGGCAAGTAGTAGAAAACCGCCAAACGTGGGGACATATTATTAATGAATTCATTCACACATAATCTTGCCACCACCACATTACCACACATAATCCCGCCCCCCACCACATTACCACACATAATCCCACCCCCCACCACATTACCACACATAATCCCGCCCCCCACCACATTACCGCACATAATCCCGCCCCCCACCACATTACCACACACAATCCTGCCCCCCACCACATTACCACACATAATCCCACCCCCTCACCACATTACCACACATAATCCCGCCCCCCACCCTATTACCACACATAATCCCATCCCCCCCACATTGCCACACAAGGCTCCATCCCCACACATTACCACATGAGGCTCCGTCCCCACACATTACCACACGAGGCTCCATCCCCCCACATTACCACACGAGGCTTTGTACCCACACATTACCACACGAGGCTCCATCCCCCCACATTACCACATAAGGCTTTGTACCCACACATTAGCACACGAGGCTCCGTCCCCACACATTACCACACGAGGCTCTGTCCTCACACATTACCACACGAGGCTCCATCCCCACATATTACCACATGATGCTCCATCCTCACACATTACCACATGAGGCTTTGTCCCCACACATTACTACACAAGGCTCTGTCCCCACACATTACCACACGAGGCTCTGTCCCTCCACATTACCACATGAGGCTCTGTCCCCACACATTACCGTACAAGGCTCCGTCCCCACACATTACCACACGAGGCTCTGTCCTCACACATTACCACACGAGGCTCCATCCCCACATATTACCACACGAATCCAGTTTGCTTTTGATTTTACACTGTGAATAAAATGTATTAGTATTATTCTGATTTTTAATTATTATTATTGTTATTAACTTCATTTTAAGTTAATTTACCACCTGCGTAAGCGCTATTGAATGTTGTCATTATTTACTTTAGTTTAATCACTAGCAGCGTTAATTAGACAGCAATGAGCATGCCGAGTGTTAGCTGGCTGGAAACAGCTACTATATATATATATATATATATATATATATATATATATATATATATATATATTAACATATATATATATATTTATTAACATATATAGATATAATGTATGGTGAGCTGTGAGGGTCATTATTTTGTATGGGAGGCTGTTGTGGCTATAATACTGTATCAGGGTGTTCTCAGGGTCATTATACTGTGTATAAGGGGCTGTGGAGGACATCATCCATTTGGGTGGCTGTTGGGGACATTATACTGTGTGTGGGCCTATGAGGTTGTCATACTGTATTGGGGTTATGGGAGACATTATACTGTGTATAGGGAGCTGGTGGACCTCATATTGTATGGGGGTGTATAATTACCATACTGTATGGATGCTGTGGAGGCTAACATACCTGATATGAGGAGCTTTGTTGGATTTACTGCATGGGAGACTGTGATGGACATCAAACTATATAAGGGAGGCTGCGGTGGACATAATACTGTGTATGGGGGCTGTGATGGTCACAAGGAGCAATGTTTGACCTCCCACAAGTTACTCTATTTTGGAAACTAGACCTCTCAAAGAACTTATCTAGATGTGTGGTGAGCACTTTGAACCCCCAGGTGCTTCGCAGAAATTAATATCGTTGAGCCATGAAAATAAAAAAATCTAATTTGTTTCACTAAAGTGTTATATTAGCTTCAAAGTTGTTATTTTCACAAGGTTAACAAGAGAAAATGGATTTGAAAAATTGTTTTGCAATTGCTCCTGAGTATGCCGATACCACATATGTCTGTGAAACCTACTTTTTGGGCATACGGTAGGGCTCAGAAAAGAAGGAGCACAGTTTGACTTTTTTAAGTCAAAATTGGCTGGAATCGAGATACAATATCATGTCACATTTGGAAACCCCCTGATGTGCCTAATGAGTGGAAACCTGCCACAAGCAATGCCATTTTGGGAACAAAATCCCCATAAGAACTTATCCAAATGTGTGTTGAACACCTTAAACCCCCAGGTGCGTCATGGAAATGTATAACATTGAGCTATGAAAGTTAAAAAAAATCACATTTTTTCACAAAATGTTCTTTTAGTCCAATTTTTTTATTTTCACAATGGTAACAGGAAGAAATAGAACACAAAATTTGTTCTGTAATCTCTCCTAAGTACGCTCATACCCCATATGTGTGGGGAAATTACTGTTTGGTAGCATGGCAAGGTCGGAAGGGAAGGAATGATGTTTTAGAATGTAGAGTTTGATAGAATGGTCTGCTGGGGTCATGTCACATTTTAGAGAGCCGCTGATGCTCCTAAACAGTGGAAAAAAAAACACATTTCATCCCATTTTGCAAATTAGACTCCCCAATGAATTTGTCTAGATGTGTGGTGAACCCTCAATGCTTCACAGAAGTTTGCAATGTTAAACTGTGAAAAATAAAAAAAATATCTAATTTTTTTTCTACAAAAATGTCCGAATTTTTTTTTTTTTCAAGGGTAACAGGAGAAAATTGATCCCAAAATTTGTAATGCAATCTCTCTTGAGTATGCTGGGAGAAAATGAGTGATGTTTTAGAATGGAGACTTTGATGGAACTGCCAATGGGCGTTATGCCGTGTTTGTAGAGCCCCTGATATGCCTAAACAGTGGAAACCCCCCACAAGTAACCACATTTTTGAAACTAGATCCCACAAGGAATTTATCTACAGTGGGGAAAATAAGTGTTTAATTCACTACAGATTTGGCAAGTTTTCCCACCTAGAATGAATGGAGAGGTCTGCAACTTTTATTATTGGTACAATTCAAGTATGAGAGACAGAATCTAAAATGAAAAAACAGAATATCACGTTGAATGATTTTTAAATAATTAAATTGCCTTTTATTGCATGAAATAAGTATTTGATCACCTACCAACCAGCAAGAATTTCATCTCTCACAGACCTGTTAGTTTTTCTTTAAGAAGCCCTTCTACCTGTCTTAATTGCACTTATTTGACCTTGTTACCTGAATAAAAGACACCTGTCCACACTTTCAATCAATTATTCTCCAACCTCTCTACCATGGCCAAGACCAAACAGCTGTCTAAGGACACCAATAACAAAATTGTAGACTTTCACAAGGCTGGGATGGGCTACAGGACAATAGGCAAGCAACTTGGTGAGAAGGCAACAACTGTTGGCACATTTATTAGAAAATTGAAGAAAGAAAAGAAAACTGTCACTCTTCCACGGTCTGGGGATCCATTCAAGATCTCACTATGTGGGGTAAGGTTTACGGATGAGAAAACAGGAACTGGTAATTTCAGGGTTTGCATCGACACTTAGTGTCTGGTATCCAACACCGAACAAGGACATTTTACTGTATGTCCGGTTTTCTATTCCGGTTTGCCTGTGGAGTACTGTTCTTTAATCTGCTGTGTGTGCTCTGCACCTTCCACCTGCAGGAGTAGTGTCCTTTGAGCTGCTGTGTGTACTCTGCCCCCTCCACCCATGGGAGAACTGTCCTTTAAGTTCCTGTGTGTACTCTGCCCCCCTGCATGTGTGAGTAATGTCCTTTATGCTGCTGTGTGTACTCTGCCTCTTCTGCCTGTGGGAGAATTGTCCTTTAAGTTCCTGTGTGTACTCTGCACCCCCCACCTGTGGGAGTACAGTCATTTAAGCTGCTGTGTGTACTCTGCACCCTTCACCTGTGGGAGTACTCTCCTTGAAGCCGCTGTGTGTACTCTGCAAAACCCTGCCTTTGGAAGTACTGTCCTTGAAGCCCCTGTGTGTACTCTGCACTCCTCGCCTGTCGGAGAAATGTCCTTGAAGACGCCCTGTGTACTATACACCCCCCCCACCTGTGGGAGTGCGGTCCTTGAGTATGCCTTGTGTACTCTTCCCGTCCCTGTTGAAGTACTGTCCTTGAAGTCTCTGTTTATACTCTGCACCCCCCCGCCTGTGAGAGTATTGTCCTTGAAGCCGCTTTGTGTTTTCTTTTTGTCTGAGAAAAAATAATTGGCATCAGTCATCTCATTGCTATTAGTAGGCCCCAAAAATAATTTTTAAGGCCTGGTATGTGTTTTCTAGTACTTTTGCTAATCAATAAATGGAATCAGCTGTGTCATTGCCATTTGTAGGCCCCAAAAATATTTTTTCCGGCCTTGGGTCTCTATTCTAGTAGTTTTGAAAATCAATAAATCGCATCAGCCTTCTTGTTGCCATTTGTAGGCCCCAAAAATATTTTTTATGGCCTGGTGTGTTTTTTCTAGTAGTATTGCAAATCAATATAACGCATCAGCCATTTCATTGCCATTTCTAGACCCCAAAACAAATTTTTCAGGGCTGTCGTGTGGTTTTTATGAGCATGGGAAATAAATAATTGACATCAGCCTTCTAGTTGCCATTTTTAAGCCAAAGACATACATTTTCAGGACCGCTGTGCTTTTTCTAGTACTGGTGCAAGTAAATAAATATAATCTTCACTATTCTCTTTGCAAGCAGTGTTTACAAAATCAACTTTCAAAAATGAGGAGAGCATCAAATAAGGGACATGGACGTGGCCTTAGTGGTGCTGGTGTAGCTGCTGATGGTGGAGGTGTACCTGATGTAGGGAGAGGATGTGATCATTCTGTACCTGCTAAATGCACAAATACAACACCTTCCTCTGGTGAACGCAGGCAACAGGACGTTATGCATAGTTTCATGGGCCCACATACGGCTGCACGAATGGTGAGGCCACAAAATGTTGAAAAATGAAAAAGTGTTAGATTGGATGTCTGAGAGTGGCTCCACTTCCTTCTCATAATCTTCCAGCTGGTCGAGTGCAGAAAGTGCACAGTTGGCACCTGAGGACCATGGTCATTTGGCTTTTACCTCAACCCCTTGCAAAACTGCCAAACGGTCTGAGCACCAAGTCATGCAGCAGTTTCTACTGCTTTTGATGTCTCCACTGGCTGGAGTTCTGAGGCCGATCCACCTGCCCCTGCTACATAAATGGAAGAGACCGAATGCACTGATGCCCAACCACTAATTAGGTTGGATGATGAGCATGTGGGAGGGTTAGTGCACACTGTCAGTAGACCACCGCTGCACATATTAGATGATGATGAAACTCAGTTGCCATCTAAAGCTTCTTTATGCGGTGTGCAGATTGACAAGGAGGGCAGGGTTAAGGAGTCTGTGGAAGATGATTCGGGGGGATGATGAGGCCCTAGACCCCACATGGAACTGAGGCCATCCTAATGACATGCACAGTTTGGAGGAAGAGGAGGTTCCACACTGCCACAACAGTACAGTCAAAGAGGGAGCAGGGTGCAAAGGCACAGCAGGCAGCCCCTAGCCAGTACATCGGCTGCTAGTGTCCACATGCTGCTGCTATAAGTACACAAAAGACAACTCAAAAGAGCTTCCTGGCATAGTATTTCTTCAAGGAATGTGCTTCCAACAAGCGACAGGTGGTTTGCACACTGTGCCATGAGAATGTGAAGCGAGGCATAAATGTTCTGAACCTGAGCACCACCTGTATGATGAGGCATCTGAATTCCATGCAAGAGAAGCAGTGAAGTACACACCTTTAAAACCATGACAGATCTGAGCCTCCTATTGCTCCCTCTTCTGCTGCAGTCTCAGCCTCTTCCTCCCTCTCACAATCAACAGGTCCACCTGCCTCTCTGCATTTAGAGAATGTGACAGCATCACCCTCACCACCATCATCACTAGTGTCACTGAGCATCTCCATACTGACCCATAGAAGTGTTCAGCTTTCCATTCCCAAATCCTTTAGAGAAAGAAGAGATACCAACCTAGCCACCCATGAACCATGGTCCTGAATGACAGCATTTCAAAATTACTGGCCTTTGAAATGCTGTCATTCCAGCTTGTAGCATTGTACAGTCTTATAAAAATGATGTTGGTAGCTGTCCCGCAGTACATTTTTCCTAGCCACCACTACTTTTCCAGGTGGTCCATCCCTGCCCTGCACAGATATGTTGCAGACCAAATCAAGTGTCCACTGCGCAATGCCATCTGTTGCAAGGTCACCTAACCACCAATATGTGGACCAGTTAGCACGGCCAGGGCTGTTACACCTCCCTAACTGACGACTGGGTTAATGTAATTGCGGCTGCGGCAGAGTCAGAAGACGTTCAGCCTATTGTCCTACTACCACCTAATATTGAAGTTTATCTTTCCAGTTTCCCTCCTCCTCTTACTCTTCTGCCTCCACTAGCTCCTCATTCAGTCACAGGGAAACCTGCAACACCAACTTGAGCACAGCCATGGGAAAATGACAGCAGGCTGTTCTTAAACTCTTCCGTTTGGGGGACAAATCCCACAATGTGCTGGAGTTGTGTACTGGGATCAAACAGCAGGCAGATGAGTGGTTGCTACTGGTGAACCTCTTGACCCACCTGGTGATGTGCGATAACGGCCTAACCGGTTTGAAGCACATCCCTTTGCCTGGTGCATGTGCTAAACTTCATGGTGTAGTGTTTCCTAAAAACTAACCACACATGCCGGAGCTTCTGTTGAAAGTGTGGATAGTGTGTGCAAACTTTTGGTGTTCTCACCCTGCTGCGGATCACCTGTCTGCTTTATAGTGTCACTCCTGCCTTCCTGCTCACTGGCTGATATGCAACGTAGGAATAAGAGGGAACTCCATCTTCCATATGCTGGAGAGACTGTGCGGGCAGCAG
This sequence comes from Ranitomeya variabilis, assembly GCF_051348905.1. Lineage (NCBI taxonomy): Eukaryota > Metazoa > Chordata > Amphibia > Anura > Dendrobatidae > Ranitomeya > Ranitomeya variabilis. The sequence goes on from NC_135237.1 coordinate 288,967,884, forward strand.
GCAATTGTGAAGTTTCAGCTGCAGCATGCCTGCAGGAATAAACAATTCAGGCGATGCTGGATGAGGTGGTAGCACAGGAGGCAGAAAAGGAGGTGCAGAGCCACCTTTATCAGGCTTGTCATCCGCACATTGCTCAAATGGTGGGTTACTGTCCCAACATGAGCCAGATTCCCAACTGTACATGCAGGGGACAGTTTGGGAGGATGTTGATGGTTATGATGAATAGGCGAGAGAGGAGGAACAACTGTTTTTACAGCAGGGTGGCACTCAGATTAGCTCATGGGCATCACTGGAGCGTGGCTGGGGGGATACAGAGTACCCAGACAATATACCTCCCACCAAGGACAGATTGTCGTTGTCTCTGGGCAGCCTTGCACACATGAGCCAACACATACTGCAGTGCTTGCGGAATGACCTCTTAGTTGCCCATATTGTTACCACTGCAGACTACTGGGTGGCCACCCTGATGGATCCCTGCTACAAGGACAATGTACCATCATTACTTCCATCACTGAAGAGAGATCACAAAATGTGGGAATAGAAACACATGCTGGTAGAAAAACTACTTATGGTTTCCCACCTGACAGTGGGGGCTCAGTGGAACAACAAGGCTGAAGTGGAAGAGGAAATCACCAATGCAGCTGAAGCACTGCCAGAAACAGGAAGGCAGGGTTATCATGGACAAAATGTGGAAACACTTTATAAGCATGCCATAATATCCAGCACCACCATCTGATACTGTCCATATTAGCAGGAGGCAGCGTTACAACATCATGGTGGAAGACTACCTGCCCACACGGGTACACGTACTAACAAATGGGTCTGGCCCATTTAACTTCTATGTCTCCAAATTGGACACATAGCTTTATGCTTTAGCGGTGCTGGTCTGCCTTGCAGCAAGTACTGTCAGAAAGAGTATTTAGCACGGCAAGGGGGTCATCACAGACAAGTGCATCCGCCTGTCCATATACAACGTGGATAATCTAACATTCCTTAAAAGGATCCAGGCGTGGATTGCATGCAACTTATCCAAACCTTTGGATGACTAAACAACTATAACTGCTGTTTGCCACTCGTTTCATTTGGTTCTACTCCACACATATAAAACACAAAAAATAGTGTTGGCTACCATCTCCTCCGCTTCTTCCACCTATACAGCCACATCCACCTCCTCCTCCACTTGCACATGTTCCTCTTGGTTCAAGATTCTTATTTTTAATTTCTACTCTGCTGAGAATAGGAACAGGCTTCACCTGTAGTTAGGGATAGCATTAGGTTTTGTGTGTGTGCGCAGTTTTACAAAAACACTCTATGTGTACTCTGCACTCTTCTCTGTGATAGTATCGTGCATATCCAAAACTTTGTAGACTCTGAGTCGATGGGAGTGATATGTGTGCACAAAAATGTTCCACTCATAGGCAACCATGACTGTGATTGTACTGTGGCAAATGGTGCTGTGTGTATTCTCGAACCCATATCTGTGGCAGTAGTTTGCCAAAAGCCGCTGTGTGTATTCTGCAACCCTGCATGTGGGGGTGGAAATATGCTCTGTGGGTGCAATTGTTAACTGGATGGCCAATAGCAATCCTCGCTGTGGATCGCCAGCTCAATCCAAGATAATACAACAATCTTTTCTTCAGCAGCATTTGGAACAAATGCCACTGGAACAGACATTTTGGATCTGTGAGGGTACTCTGCCACATACTCTTTGTGCGAAATGGTAAAGTTTGCAAGCTGCTTCTTAGGAGGTACTCTGCCATGGTCTGTGGGTAAGATTTGTAAGTTGCTTCTAAGGGGGTGCTCTGCCCCATGGTCTGTGGGTGAAATTTGTAAGCTGCTTCTTAGGGGGTTCTGTGCCCCATGGCCTGTTGTAGAAATTTGTAAGCTGCTTATGAGGGGGTATTCTGCCCCATAGTCTGTGGGTAAAATTTGTAAGCTGATTCTTAGGGGGTACTATGCCTCACGGTTGTAAGCTAATTCCTTTTGTAGCCCATTAGCCCTCACCATTTTACAGCCATTTTAAAGCACCAAAGTTATGGTCCTCATTGACTTCTATTGGATTTGGAGTTAAGGTAGAGGTCAAGTTTGATCCGAAATGAACTTTTTATTGTATGTTTGTTGAACCTGGCGAATCTGAACTTAAATGGGTTCGCTCATCCCAAGTAAGGATTATTCTGAGAAAGATCAGGAAAAAGCCCAGAGCTACACGGGAAGACCTTGTCAATGAGCTGAAGAGAGTTGAGACCACAGTCTCAAATCTTAGCATTAGTATCACACTACGCCCTCATATATTAAAATTAAGCAGGGTAGGCAAGTTCCCCCTGCTCATGTCAGCACATGTCCTGGCCAGTTTGAAGCTGACCAGTGACCATCTGGATTATACAAAGTAGGCATGGGAGAAGGTCATGTGTTCAGATGATGCCAAAATAGAACTTTTCAGAAGAAGAAGGATGACTACAACCCCAAGAACACCATCTCAACCTCTTTGCCTCAGTAGGAGCATTGAAGATGGGTCATGGCTGGGTCTTCCAGCATAATGATGACCGGAAACACACAGATAGGGCAGCTAAGGAGTGGCTCCATAAGAAGCATTTCAAGGTCCTGTAGTGACCTAGCCATTCTACTGACCTGAACCCAATAGAAAATCTTTGGGCGGAGATGAAACTCAATGTTACCCAGCGACAGCCCCAAAACCTGAAAGATCTGGAGAAGATCTGTATGGAGGAATAGGCCAAAATCCCTGCTGCAAGTAATAACCTTGATCCAGCAGTGGGTGCACCAAATCCCTCGCAAGTTTCTCTATCACTCCCAGGACAGGGTGAGATTAAGGAGGTTCAATCCGGGTGGCCTTCCCATCATAAATACTAAACCTGTGGGTGTCCCCTCAGGAACCCTCGCACAGCTTGCAGACTTTAATTCCGTACCTGGCCCTCTTACTGGGCAAATTTCACTGGAATTTGAGCTTCTCCTTGAAATGTATTATGGACTCATCCACGCAGATGTCCCTTTGGGTAATGTAGACTGTCATGAATCCCAATGGCTAGGGATAGCAAGGGACAAGCAAAGTAATACAAAATATCGGACGAGCTCTAGGGTGATGGAACCTGGGCTGACCGCTGCCCTACGCCTGACAAACGCAACTAGAGATAGCCAGGGAGCGTGCCTACGTTGGTTCTAGACGCCACGCACCAGCCTAAGAGCTAACTAGTACTGCAGAGAAAATAAAGACCTCACTTGCCTCCAGAGGAATGAACCCCAAAAGGTATAGTTGCCCCCCACATGTATTGATGGTGAAATGAGAGGAAGGCACACACATAGAGATGATATATATAGGTTCAGCAAATTGAGGCCCGCTGTAAACTAGAAAGCAGAACGATACAAAAGGGGTCTGAGCGGTCAGCAAAAAACCCTAATCAAAAAACCATCCTGAGATTACAAGAACCCATGTGCCAACTCATGGCACATGGGGAGAACCTCAGTCCACTAGAGCTACCAGCTAGCATAGAGACATAATAAGCAAGCTGGACAAAAAAACCAACAACTGAAAATCAGCACTTAGCTTATCCTGAAAGATCTGGGAGCAGGTAGGCAGGAACCAAACAGAGCACATCTGAATACATTGATAGCCGGCAAGGGAATGACAGAAAGGCCAGGTAAAATAGGAAACACCCAGCCTCTGATGGACAGGTGGAAACCAAAGGCCGCAACCCACCAAAGTCACCCAGTACCAGCAGTAACCACCAGAGGGAGCCCACAAACAGAATCCACAACAGTACCCCCCCCTTGAGGAGGGGTCACCGAACCCTCACGAGAACCCCCAGGGCGATCAGGGTGAGCTCTATGGAAGGCGCGGACCAAATCAGTCGCATGAACATCGGAGGCGACCACCCAGGAATTATCCTCTTGACCATAACCCTTCCACTTAACCAAATACTGGAGTTTGCATCTGGAAACACGAGAATCCAAGATCTTCTCAACAACATACTCCAATTCTCCCTCCACCAGCACCGGAGCAGGAGGCTCAACCGAAGGAACAACGGGCACCTCATACCTCCGCAACAACGACCGATGGAACACATTATGAATAGCAAACGATGCTGGGAGATCCAAACGAAAAGATACAGGGTTAAGAATCTCCGAGATCCTATAAGGACCGATGAACCGAGGCTTGAACTTAGGAGAAGAGACCTTCATAGGGACAAAACGAGAAGACAACCACACCAAATCCCCAACAAGAAGTCGGGGACCCACGCGGCGACGGCGATTAGCAAACTGCTGAGTCTTCTCCTGAGATAACTTCAAATTGTCCACCACCTGGTTCCAAATCTGATGCAGCCTGTCCACCACCACGTCCACTCCAGGACAATCCGAAGACTCCACCTGACCAGAGGAAAAACGAGGATGAAACCCCGAATTACAAAAAAAAGGAGAGACCAACGTGGCAGAACTAGCCCGATTATTAAGAGCAAATTCGGCCAGTGGCAAAAAAGCAACCCAGTCATCTTGATCAGCAGAAACAAAACACCTCAAATAAGTTTCCAAGGTCTGATTAGTTCGCTCCGTCTGGCCATTCGTCTGAGGATGGAATGCAGACGAGAAAGACAAATCAATGCCCATCTTGGCACAAAACGTCCGCCAAAATCTAGACACAAACTGGGATCCCCTGTCAGAAACGATATTCTCCGGAATCCCATGCAAACGAACGACGTTCTGAAAAAATAAAGGGACCAACTCAGAGGAGGAAGGCAACTTAGGCAAGGGCACCAAATGAACCATCTTAGAAAAGCGGTCACACACAACCCAGATAACGGACATTTTCTGTGAAACCGGGAGATCAGAAATAAAATCCATGGAAATGTGCGTCCAAGGCCTCTTCGGGATGGGCAAGGATAACAACAACCCACTGGCCCGAGAACAGCAAGGCTTAGCTCGAGCACACACTTCACAAGACTGCACAAAGGTACGCACATCCCTAGACAAGGAAGGCCACCAAAAAGACCTGGCCACCAAGTCTCTAGTACCAAATATTCCAGGATGACCAGCCAACACAGAAGAATGGACCTCGGAGATGACTCTACTGGTCCAATCATCCGGAACAAACAGTCTTTCTGGTGGACAACGATCCGGTTTATCCACCTGAAACTCCTGCAATGCACGTCGCAAGTCTGGGGATACGGCGGACAATATTACCCCATCCCTAAGGATACCAGTAGGCCCAGAGTCTCCAGGAGAGTCAGGCACAAAACTCCTGGAAAGAGCATCTGCCTTCACATTCTTTGAACCTGGCAGGTATGAAACCACGAAATTGAAACGAGAAAAAAACAACGACCAACGAGCCTGTCTAGGATTCAAACGCCTGGCAGACTCAAGGTAAATGAGATTCTTGTGATCAGTCAAGACCACCACACGATGTTTAGCACCCTCAAGCCAATGACGCCACTCCTCAAATGCCCACTTCATGGCCAAAAGCTCCCGATTACCCACATCATAATTGCGCTCGGCGGGCGAGAATTTTCTAGAGAAGAATGCACATGGCTTCATCACCGAGCCATTAGAACTTCTCTGTGACAAAACCGCCCCCGCTCCAATCTCGGAAGCATCAACCTCAACCTGAAAAGGAAGTGAAACATCTGGTTGACACAACACAGGAGCAGAAGAGAACCGGCGCTTAAGTTCCTGAAAGGCCTCCACGGCCGCAGGAGACCAATCAGCAACATCAGCACCCTTTTTAGTCAAATCAGTCAAAGGTTTAACAATACTGGAAAAATTAGCAATGAACCGACGATAAAAATTAGCAAACCCCAAGAACTTCTGAAGGCTGTTAACAGATGTAGGTTGTGTCCAGTCACAAATCGCCTGAACCTTGACGGGATCCATCTCAATAGTAGAAGGAGAAAAAATGTACCCCAAAAAAGAAATCTTCTGGACTCCGAAGAGACACTTTGAGCCCTTCACAAACAGAGAATTGACCCGCAGAACCTGAAACACCTTCCTGACCTGTAGAACATGAGACTCCCAGTCATCAGAAAACACCAAAATATCATCCAAATACACAATCATAAACTTATCCAGATATTCACGGAAAATATTGTGCATAAAGGACTGAAAGACTGACGGAGCATTGGAGAGTCCAAAAGGCATTACCAAATACTCAAAATGGCCCTCAGGCGTATTAAATGCGGTTTTCCACTCATCACCCTGTTTTATCCGCACCAGATTATACGCACCGCGAAGATCTATCTTAGTGAACCACCTAGCCCCCTTAATGCGAGCAAACAAATCAGTCAATAATGGCAATGGATACTGATACTTGACTGTAATCTTATTCAGAAGGCGATAATCTATACAAGGCCTCAGGGAACCATCTTTTTTTGCCACGAAAAAAAAACCTGCTCCCAGAGGGGACAAAGATGGACGAATATGTCCCTTTTCCAAGGACTCCTTAATATAATTCCGCATAGCAGTATGCTCTGGCAGTGACAGATTAAATAAACGACCCTTAGGGAACTTACTGCCAGGAATCAATTCTATAGCACAGTCACAATCTCTATGCGGAGGGAGCGAATTGAGCTTAGGCTCCTCAAAAACATCCCTATAGTCAGACAAAAACGCAGGGATCTCAGAAGGAGTAGATGAAGCGATTGAAATCGGAGGTGCATAATCATGAACCCCCTGACATCCCCAGCTTAACACAGACATTGTTTTCCAGTCCAGGACAGGATTATGAGTTTGTAACCATGGCAGACCAAGCACTAGTACATCATGTAAATTATACAGTACAAGGAAGCGAATCACCTCCTGATGAACGGGAGTCATGCGCATGGTCACTTGTGTCCAATACTGCGGTTTATTCATAGCCAATGGTGTAGAGTCAATTCCCTTCAGAGGAATAGGAACTTCCAGAGGTTCCAGACTAAAACCGCAGCGTTTAGCAAATGACCAATCCATAAGACTCAGGGCAGCGCCCGAATCCACATAGGCATCGACGGAAATGGAAGACAGTGAAAAAATCAGAGTCACAGACAAAATGAACTTAGGCTGCAGAGTACCAATGGCAAAAGATTTATCAACCCTTTTTGTGCGTTTAGAGCATGCTGATATAACATGAGCTGAATCACCACAATAAAAACACAATCCATTTTTCCGCCTATAATTTTGCCGTTCACTTCTGGACTGAATTCTATCACATTGCATAGTCTCAGGTGCCTGTTCAAAAGACACCGCCAACTGGTGCACGGGTTTGCGCTCCCGTAAACGCCGATCAATCTGAATGGCCATAGCCATTGACTCATTCAGACCTGTAGGCGTAGGGAACCCCACCATAATATCCTTAATGGCCTCGGAAAGACCATTTCTGAAGTTTGCAGCCAGGGCGCACTCATTCCACTGAGTAAGCACCGACCATTTCCGAAATTTTTGACAATATATTTCCGCTTCATCATACCCCTGAGAGAGGGCTAATAAAGCCTTTTCAGCCTGAATCTCCAGGTTGGGTTCCTCATAGAGCAATCCCAATGCCAGAAAAAACGCATCCACATTGAGCAATGCAGGATCCCCTGGTGCCAATGCAAATGCCCAATTCTGAGGGTCGCCTCGCAGGAAAGATATTACAATCTTGACCTGTTGAGCAGGGTCTCCAGAGGAGCGAGATTTTAAAGAAAGAAACAATTTACAATTGTTCCTGAAATTCAGGAAGGTAGATCTATCTCCAGAAAAGAACTCTGGAATAGGAATTCTAGGTTCAGACATGGGAGTGTGAACAACAAAATCCTGTATGTTTTGAACTTTTGCCGCGAGATTACTCAGGCTGGAAGCCAAACTCTGGACATCCATGTAAAACAGCTAATATCAGAGCCATTCAAGGGTTAAGAGGAGGTAAGAAGCAGCTAGACAGCAATTAAGGGCTAGGCAGCAAAACTCTGAAGGAAAAAAAAAAAAAAAAAAAAAAAATTTCCCTTAAACACTTCTTTTTCTCCTGCTTCAGCCCAAACAATTAACACTTTGTGGCCGGCTATACTGTAATGAATCCCAATGGCTAGGGATAGCAAGGGACAAGCAAAGTAATACAAAATATCGGACGAGCTCTAGGGTGATGGAACCTGGGCTGACCGCTGCCCTACGCCTGACAAACGCAACTAGAGATAGCCAGGGAGCGTGCCTACGTTGGTTCTAGACGCCACGCACCAGCCTAAGAGCTAACTAGTACTGCAGAGAAAATAAAGACCTCACTTGCCTCCAGAGGAATGAACCCCAAAAGGTATAGTTGCCCCCCACATGTATTGATGGTGAAATGAGAGGAAGGCACACACATAGAGATGATATATATAGGTTCAGCAAATTGAGGCCCGCTGTAAACTAGAAAGCAGAACGATACAAAAGGGGTCTGAGCGGTCAGCAAAAAACCCTAATCAAAAAACCATCCTGAGATTACAAGAACCCATGTGCCAACTCATGGCACATGGGGAGAACCTCAGTCCACTAGAGCTACCAGCTAGCATAGAGACATAATAAGCAAGCTGGACAAAAAAAACAACAACTGAAAATCAGCACTTAGCTTATCCTGAAAGATCTGGGAGCAGGTAGGCAGGAACCAAACAGAGCACATCTGAATACATTGATAGCCGGCAAGGGAATGACAGAAAGGCCAGGTAAAATAGGAAACACCCAGCCTCTGATGGACAGGTGGAAACCAAAGGCCACAACCCACCAAAGTCACCCAGTACCAGCATTAACCACCAGAGGGAGCCCACAAACAGAATCCACAACAGTAGACCTCAGCAAACTTGTAAAAAAAAGTAAACTTTAAATAGTTGGTAAAAGTTCGGGTCATCTCGGGGAGGACATTGTGCATTATCGCTGTAATGGAAAAATTTGTGGATTTCCTCAAATCGTTTACAGGTCATATCCATGTGGAACACTGGAGTGTTGTATAAAACATCATCACTACAATATTGCCGAAGTTCTGGTATCTTCACTAAGCCCATGTGAAGGACAAGGCCCGAAAACATCATCTTTTCTACTGCGTTTACAGGGGTCAAGTTAGCAAATGATGAAGGTTGGTTTTGTGCCACAAAATGATGGGTGTACAAATTTGTTTCAGACACCATGAAGTTTACAAAATCCTCAGAGAAAAATACTTTGAAAAAGTCTATTTCTGTGAGGCCAATGGTGTCAAATTCGGTCAGTAACGGTGGGCACTGGTTCATTTTTTGTCCTAATGCGTCTGAATGGCAGTTCAGTATCACTTTAGGAAGAGGAGAATGAAAAATAAAGGAAGGTGGCAACCACTCTCTCACTATCAGTGTTGGAGTCAAGGAAGGCGTAGGTCTCCTCCATTGAATATTGTGATTAGGACGAGCGGGACATTTTTCCATGTATTCGGTGAGTGTAAGGTGTGTGTGTGAGTGTTTTTTTATTTAGAAGAAGAAAACGGAAGAAAAGAATCTAGAAAGTAAAAGATAAAAATAAAATAAAAAGAATAGAAAAATTGGGTAAAAAAAACAAGCTTACTAAACGCACATCAGTTGAAAAGAAATTACTGAGTACTCACCCATTACTATAGTATAGTTTTGCTGTCTCTAATCTAGTCCTATCAACTCATCTAAAATTGTAAAAAAAAAAATTTTCACGCAAAAAAAAGCAATAACCAGTTGCCAATCAGTGATGTGCATCAGTAATCAGCGCTTGATGGCTGTAGGAGCCACACACGGATGTAATTATTTTTTTCCCCACTATCTGACACAAACCGCAACTAAATTCAGTAAAAAATGTTGTAATAGAAACAGATTGCTACAATATATTTTTACTGTCCCTAATACAGTCCTATCAACTAATCTAATTTTTTTCTGCTTTACTATCTGATATTAACCTTGACTAAATTCAGTAAAAAATACTCTAGTAGTCCCAGATTAGTACAGTATATTTTATTGTCCCTAATTTAGTCCTATCAACTAAACCATATTATTATTTTTCATTCTTTTTTCACACAAACAAAAACCAAAAAACATAGGGGGGATCAGTGAAGTGCTTCACTGACCAGTGCTCAATGGCTGTAGGACGCACACACAGATGTGATACAAAAAGGGAGTAAAGAAAAATAAACAGGAAAAAAGTCCTTGCCAAAAGCGAACACGGTGCAGATCAGTGATATGCATCTGATCATCGGCTCAACAGCTGTAGAATGTAAAGGGGGGAAATAGACAGGGTGAAAAAATGTACTAGAAAAGAGCAAACACAAGTTTCAATCAGTGATTTGTGTCACTGATCATTACTCGGCAGCTGCAGGATATACTCACAGAAATGGTGCACAGTGGGGGGAATAGACAGAGGCAAAAAAAGTTCTGAAAAACAGCGAGCATGAGTGGTGATCAGTGATTTGACTCACTGATCAGCGCTTAGTGGCTGCAGGATGCACAAACAAAAAACTGCCAAAACTCGAGCAATCAAGTACTGATCACCACCCAACAACAGAAGTGGTGGGGGTTAGGAAGAAGGGGAGAGAGAAAAAAGGGGGAAATGGGAGGAAAAGTGGTGATAGTGGGATTGGGGTGGACTAGGAAAAATCAGAGATCAGGAATGGATCAGGGAAGGATCAGGCACTAACAATGATGGCACAGGCTTAAAAAAGTCTGTGGCAATACAAGTCCCCACACAGCACAACAGAACAGCATTATGACCATGCTGCACATGTCCGAAGCTGGAAATAGGAAGTGAAGGGCTGTCACACTAAGGTCAGATCGCATCTGTGCACTCTGATTGGTGCTATCGACATCATCGACCTATCGCACCAATTAAATCTGGGCCTGGTGACACTGTCGCTGCTAGGCTCCAGCCTATGATCTGTGCAGTTACATCACTGATCAAAAGCTGGATATCAGTGTTTCAGGTAATTTCATTGCCTGAAACACTGAAAACGCTGTGATTGGCTGCTCAGGATTGAACAGCCAATCACAGCAATAGTAGTTGCAGGGGGTGGCACCATCACCCATGATGACGACTCCCGGTACCCTGCTGTGAGACTCAGTAAGCACCTTAATGTGTTCACCACGACTGCAGTCATGGTGCCGCAATAAAGATGGGATGTATCCATACTTCCAAGGTCAGTAAGTACTTACCAATCTGGAAGTATGGATACATCCAAGGTTGTGAAGGGATTAGAAAAGCACTCCGATCAAAATTTGAATCCCCTTAATAAATTGCAATCATCATATTATATAGCACTGTGTATTTATAATTGCTCATTTTGCCCTTCTATCTATCTAATTCTTATCTTTTCCATGATGTCAATGACATCACGTGATTAAAAACTGACTAGCTGAATCTTTCTAAGCTTTATGTAGAAACAGGAGGTCAATTTTCCCTATGTGAGTCATAAGTCACTGCAAAAGTCCCTGGCAGGGGGAAGGAGTGGAGCAGCTGGGTCAGTAGTTGAAGAGGGGAATGATTTTTGCAGTGATAAGAGACTTCCTGCTTCCACATAGAGCAGAAAAAAGAGAAGAATTAGCTGGATAGAAAGGCAAAGTGAGCAATTGTAAGTACACAATGCTATATAATAGAATCATTTCAATATGTTAGGAGGAAAAAAACTTTGATGAGAATGGTTCTTTAAGAGAGATTATTAATATTTACACTTATTCTTCATGTGTTTGGCATGTAGGGGAGATAGCAAGATGGAAGCCTTTTTTTAAAGAAAATATACAAGTCTTGCTTTGTTTTGATAAAATGTACATCGTGTTTGTTAGAAGTTTGTGAGAAAATGTGTTATGGTCTGATAAAATAAAGATTGAACTTTTTGTTTAGAAATTCAAAAGCTATGTTTCACATGAAGCCAACACTGCACTTCACCAAAAGAACACCATACCCACGGTGAAGTATGGTGGAGGCATCATTATGCTTTGGGACTTTATGTCATGAACTGGAACTAGGGCTTCAGTCAAGGTAAAGGCAGTTAAGGACATTTTAAAAAGCTTCAGATAAAGAGGAATTTCACCTTTCAGTACGACAACAACCCTAATAAGAATACTTCCAAATTAGCAAAAGAATGTCTTAGCCAAAAGAATATCAAGGTTTTGGAATAGGCCAGCCAGAGCCCAGACCAGAATCCAATCAAAATCTGTGGGTTGAACATGGGAGATGCCTTTGCAATCTGACAGATTTGGATCTACTGCAAGGAAGAGTTTGCAAAGCTTTGCAATTATACATGTGCCTATCTATAGAGTTCTAACCTAAAAGTCTGAATGGTCTCATAAATTCAAAGGGTACTTTAACAAAATGTTAGATTAATGATGTGCATATTTATGCAATCACATTATTTTAGCTATTTATTTTTCTTTTCCACCCGAAAAGATTTAAGTTTATTTCTCAATTAAATTAATTCAATTGTGCAGAAGACAAGGTACATTAAAAAAAGGAAAAAGTTCTGAAATAATGCTCTTTAGTATGATTTTTTTACTTTACAAAATCCTGGCATTTTAAAAGGTTTGTGTGAACTTTTTATATCCACTGTAAGTCCTGGAGAACCCGTTTAAACAAAGATTAACACAAAATATGCTCCTAATATGGTAAAGTATCAATGAAATGTAAGAACACTTGCAAATCTTATTTTCATATTAAATTTACATAATTCTTATATCTATCAATCTATCTATCTATCTATCTATCTATCTATCTATCTATAAATCTTATATCTATCTAAATTTTGTTGCAAATAATGACATCATGGTTACAGTTGTGGCCAAAAGTATTGACACCCCTGCAATTCTGTCATAATACTCAGTTTCTTCCTGAAATGATTGCAAACACAAATTCTTTGTTGCTATTATTATCTTCATTTAATTTGTCCTAAATGAAAAAACACAAAAAGAATTGTCCTAAAGCAAAATTGGATATAATTCCACACCAAACATAAAAAAGGGGGTGGACAAAAGTATTGTCACTGTTCGAAAAATCATGTGATGCTTCTCTAATTTGTGTAATTAACAGCACCTGCAACTTACCTGTGGCACCTAACAGGTGTTGTCAATAACTAAATCACACTTGCAGCCAGTTGACATGGATTAAAGTTGACTCAACCTCTGTCCTGTGTCCTTGTGTGTACCACATTGAGCATGGAGAAAAGAAAGAAGACCAAAGAACTGTCTGAGGACTTGAGAAACCAAATTGTGAGGAAGCATGAGCAATCTCAAGGCTACAAGTCCATCTCCAAAGACCTGAATGTTCCTGTGTCTACCATGCGCAGTGTCATCAAGAAGTTTAAAGCCCATGGCACTGTGGCTAACCCCCCTAGATGTGGACGGAAAAGAAAAATTGACAAGCGATTTCAACGCAAGATTGTGCGGATGTTGGATAAAGAACTTCGACTAACATCCAAACAAGTTCAAGCTGCCCTGCAGTCCGAGGGTACAACAGTGTCATCCCGTACTATCCGTTGGTGTCTGAATGAAAAGGGACTGTATGGTAGGAGACCCAGGAAGACCCCACTTCTTACCCCGAGACATAAAAAAGCCAGGCTGGAGTTTGCCAAAACTTACCTGAAGAAGCCTAAAATGTTTTGGAAAATGTTCTCTGGTCAGATGAGACAAAAGTAGAGCTTTTTGGGCAAAGGCATCAACATAGAGTTTACAGGCATTCAAAGAAAAGAACACGGTCCCTACAGTCAAACATGGCGGAGGATCCCTTATGTTTTGGGGTTGCTTTACTGCCTCTGGCACTGGACTGCTTGACCGTGTGCATGGCATTATGAAGTCTGAAGACTACCAACAAATTTTGCAGCATAATGTAGGGCCCAGTGTGAGAAAGCTGGGTCTCCCCCAGAGGTCATGGGTCTTCCAGCAGGACAATGACCCAAAACACACTTCAAAAAGCACTAGAAAATGGTTTGAGAGAAAGCACTGGAGAATTCCAAAGTGGCCAGCAATGAGTCCAGACCTGAATCCCAAAGAACACCTGTGAAGAGATCTAAAAATGGCAGTTTGAAGAAGGCACCCTTCAAATATCAAGGACCTGGAGCAGTTTGCCAAAGATAAATGGTCTAAAATTCCAGCAGAGCATTGTAAGAAATTCATTGATGGTTACCGGAAGCGGTTGGTCGCAGTTATTTTGGTCTAAAGGTTGTGCAACCAAATATTAGGCTGAGGGTGCCAATACTTTTGTCTGGCCCATTTTTGGAGTTTTGTGTGAAATGATCAATGTTTTGCTTTTTGCTTCATTCTCTTTTGTGTTTTTTCATTTAAGACAAATTAAATGAAGATAATAATACCAAAGAATTTGTGTTTGCAATCATTTTCAGGAAGAAACTAAGTATTATCTGACAGAAATGCAGGGGTGTCAATATCTTTGGCAACAACTGTATATGTTTATTCACAGGACTGCAGTAAATGTTGATATATGTATGTGTTCATTATTATGTAGTACGTCAAACTATATAATTATATATATATATATATATATATATATATATATATATATATACAGTATATATATATATATATATATATATATATATATAATTCATGCTGCTATAACATTACTATTTTCTGTTTCTAAGTAACTCATTAAAAGCTATGTGCAGATTTGTTGTAATTTTCTATAATGATTCGAGAATCATCTGGTATTATTTACATTTATTTAAACAAAGATGCCTGATTTGTAAATGACATGTGGTGACATATGAAACAGTTAATTATCTAAACCCAATTCTTGTAATCAGAAAATGTGACAATCTTTCAAGGGAACAGCCTTTAAACATTCATCAATTTCCACGTATGCCAGAGGAGTAGCGACATGATGGATTGGCATGAAGATAAATACTATGCACAAGATGGAAAGAAGTATAAATAATCTGTTAATGTTTCCTGAGGTTCTGATTAAATACCTGGAGCCAGGAACAAGAATATAGATTATCAAGTAGCTATTTCTGCTATTACCTCTTTCATATTCTGTCAGGAAATCCAGATTACAGTTCATCAGTGAAATATGAAAGAGATGTTAATTGCATGTTTATAGACAGGGAATATTCAATCAGTAAATCAATGAAAAAGATGTCGTACTGAGGAATAAGTGATCCCACTGCTCGATCCAGTAAAGCTTGATGCAATTTACATTTGCAGTATACAAATCCTTGATTTTTTTTAGCAATGTTTATACCTTTATTTATTTCTTTTAGGTTTGAAGAACATTAATTTTAGGGCATTATTCATACTGCACCTACAAGTTACAGTAAGCCAAATGTATTATCATCTGGATCATTTTCCTGCTTATACATCCAATGATGTCTCCAATGTATTGGGCTCCAATAAAACGATACAATATAACTGATTACTTTTTCTTTAAAGTAAAGTGTTGCTGACATTTCCCATTCAACTTTTTTATTTCCATTTGTATTTATTACTCTCATACAATTTTGCATTGTAAATATTACTTTACAAAGGTTATGCATTGATTTTTATTTTTTAAAGGTGTGGTCTGGACTTAAAATATTAATGACCTATCTTTATGTCATCAGTATCAGAGTGGTGGAAATTAGTGATGAGCGAATGTGCTCGTTACTCGAGTTTTCCGAGCATGCTCGGGTGTTCTTTAAGTATCTTGGATGTGCTCGGAAATTATGTTTGAGTCCCCGCAGCTGCATGATTTGCGGCTGCTAGATAGCCTGAATACATGTTGGGATTCCCTAACAAACAGGCAATCCCTGCATGTATTCAGGCTGTCTAGCAGCCACAAAGCATGCAGCTGTGGCACTCAAATATACTTTCCGAGCATGCCCAAAATACTCAGAGAACACACGAGCATGCTCGGAAATCTCGAGTAACGAGCACACTCGCTCATCACTAGTGGGAATTCAACACCTGACATTTCAACTAGTCAGCAGTTATAGGTCTACTATTAACCCAATATACAGCTCTGGCAAGAATTAACACACTGCACAGTTTTATAAAAATCAGCTTCTCTACATCTCTGACAGCCATTTCATTTCAGTGTCAGTTGAATTCCAACCAGAGTACCCCTCATTCTATTTAATGTGCTTCTGATTAGGTGAACACCTGAACTAAATCTTGTTTAATGAAGGAAGTATAAAAAACCCTGCTGTAGTGTTCACAATCCTCTTGCAATAGGACAAGCTGGATGGCAAAGTAAGCACTAGTAATATCCCAAAAATAATAGGAATGAAAAAACAACTTTTCACCATGCCAAAGGAGTTGAAAAGAAAACTCTTGAGTGAGAAAAAGAAGAGCACAATTCTGGCTTTACTAGCAGAGGGACACAGGGAGCATCATGTTGCCTCCATCCTTAAAATTTCTAAGACTGCAGTCCATTACAACAAGGACAAGCAGCAGAAATTGGGGACAACAAAGTTACAGACCGTCAGAGGGCAAAAATGACTCTCCACTGAAAGGGATGACCATCATCTTATTCAAATGTCACTCAGCAACCGCAGGATGATATCAAGTGACATACAAAAGGAATGGCAAATAGAAGCTGGGGCGAAGTGCATGGCAAGGACAGTTCATAACAGGCTCCTAGAAGCAGGACTCAAGTCATGTAAAGCGAGAAAAAAGCCTTTCATCAATGAGAAGCAAAGGAGAGCCAGGCTGAAGTTTGCCAAAGACCAAAAGGATTGGACCATAAATGACTGGAGTAAGGTAATTTTCTATGATGAGTCTAATTTTCAGCTTTGCCCAACACCTGGTCATCTAATGGTTAGACGGAGACCTGGAGAGGCGTAGAAGCCACAGTGTCTTGCACCTGTAAGGGGATGAAGGATTATATTCCCCTTTGCTCTTCCTCCTTAACAGGTCCTGATACTGTCTGTTCTATTATGATATATATATGTTATTATGTAATGGTATTGCTACATGACTGCATGTACTGCCGCATACTTGTCATGGTACTGCTACACTTTTAGTGTATTACAATGTCTTGTAAATACTCATTTTGTGTTTTAGTGAAGCATACTGTATTTTCACTTGTATTAGGGAAAGTGTAGTTCACCTGTTGGCCACAAGATGGGGGGCAGTTTTAGTGCACACAGTTCCTAAGTAAAACATAAATTAAGTATAGAGTTGATTGTAGGAGGGGCTGCTGCTTGGTAAGCTTGTGATAGTCTTAGAATAGTTCAGAGGGCTATGGACGTCCGAACCGTCCACACAGGCTATAGGCCCAGGACATCACAGCAGCCAAGAAGTGAAGTGAACCTCAGCCATCCACAGCTACAGTACAGATAATCAGCGGGTTAGAAGAGTTTGAAGACGCAGAATGTGGCAACTCATTGTTTGGGTAGAAACCCTTAGAACTGGAGCGAAACGGTCAAGAGACCCAACGGAAGCAGTGAGGTTGTACAGTAAAGACATGGTGCAAAGGCATAAGGCAGGACAGAAGGGCAGTAGTCTCTTTCAGTGGCTTTATACTCCGGAGATTAATGATCTTAACAGAAACAGACCAAGGGAAGCATACCCATAGCAGAGCTGCACAGAAAAAATGCTGAGGAACCATCAGGGATGGTCTGACTCAGGCCCGCGCTTTGTGATCTCGAGAGTAATGCAGGGAAAGAAAAGGAATATTGTTTTGTGAAACCCATTGTAATTAATGTGAAGTCTTTGGACATGCTGTGTAACGGAACCAGTAAAGATGTTATTGTTGAAGTTGATTTGGACTGTGTCTCAGTTTCTCCTGAATCATCTGAGAGGATCTCCCACAGCAGAAAAGGGAATTCGAAGGAGATGGACCTGAAGGCACATGTATGCTGACAAATGGAGAATGTGTTACTGTGAGGGGAGACCAGGACACTGATGTACCAGAGTGTTTGGCCATGGCTACAGCCCTGGGCCAGACCCTTACACACCCACTGTGAAATTTGATGGATGATCGGTGATGATCTGCAGATGCTTCATCAAGGCTGAAATTGGGCAAGTTGTTCTTTGCAAAGGACGTATGAATCAAGCTGCATACAAGGTTATCCTGTAAAAACAGTTGATTCCTTCCGATCAGGCAATGTTCCCCAACTCTGAGGACTGGTTTTTCCAGCAGGACAATGCACCATGCCACACAGCTAGGTCAATCAATGTGTGGATGAAGGACCACCACATCAAATCCCTGTCATGGCCAGCCAATCTCCAGACCTGAACCCCATTGAAAACCTCTGGAATGTAATCGAGAGGATGATGGATAGTAGCAAGCCATCAAACAAAGAAGAACTAGTTACATTTTTTGTACCAGGAGTGGTCCTTTTTGGAAGTGCATCTGAACAGCAAGGTGGATTGCTGTTGAGGGGAGATAGAGAGAAAAAAAAAAATCTATAAATCTTCAGCACAGCGAGTGTGAGCGAGCTGAGTGTGACCTGAGTGTAAGTGTGAACGGCGGTAAGTGTGTGACTTGTGATTCAGTGAGGAGGTATTTGGAAGGCCTTTAACAAATACCTGTGTGAATTTGTGTGAGTTGCTGAATTGGGAGTAGCTATATTCATAAGGAGTTAACTTAGGGTGGGGGCTCATAATTAAGGGGATATAAGGGGCAGCTGTTTGAGGCTCAAGTCCTTTTTGGAAGTGCATCTGAACAGCAAGGTGGATTGCTGTTGAGGGGAGATAGAGAGAAAAAAAAAAAATCTATAAATCTTCAGTACAGCGAGTGTGAGCGAGCTGAGTGTGACCTGAGCGTAAGTGTGAACGGCGGTAAGTGTGTGACTTGTGATTCAGTGACTTTGGAATCAGGGAGTTTCCAAGGGAGGAATTGCTTCTGTTTTTTTTGTTTGTTTTTTTTTTGGGGGGGGTTTAATTAATACTTTGTATTTATTTTTAATTAACGTTTCTGTGTGCTGCAATCCCCATTAGGAAATGTGCTCCACAATTGTTAATGCCATCCAGTGTACATCTTGCCACATGTATGCAGTCCTTGACCAGCCGGTCGAGGGTGCATACTGCTGTGCGAGATGTGAGCGCATTGTGCATTTGGAAACCCAGATACTGGATCTAAATGTGCAGCTGGCAACACTGAGATCCATAGACAATATGGAGAGGAGTCTTCTGCTCACAGAGCAGATGCTCAATGGGATAGATGAGGAGGGGGATGGTAGGATGGAGCTGCAGGACAGTGTGGCAGTTAGCTGGGTGACAGATAGAAGGCGGGGTAGAGGGAAGAGTGCCAGGGAGGCTAGTCCTGATCTGGCACACCCCAATAAGTTTGCTAAGTTGGCAGATGAGGGGGGTGCCAGTACAGGGGTAGCACTGCTGCAGCCAGGCATGTCCTCTGAAAGCCGGAGGAGTGACTGCTCCAGTAAGGGGGGAAATAGGAGAGCAGGGCAGGCCAGACAGGTGCTGGTAGTGGGGGACTCAATTATTAGGGGAACAGATAGGGCAATCTGTCACAAAGACAGGGATCGTCGGACGGTGTGCTGCCTACCTGGCGCTCGAGTCCGACACATCGCTGATCGGGTGGACAGATTACTGGGAGGGGCTGGTGAGGACCCAGCGGTCATGGTGCACATTGGCACAAATGACAAAGTTAGAGGTAGGTGGAAGGTCCTTAAAGATGATTTCAGGGAATTAGGCTGCAAGCTGAAAGCAAGGACCTCCAACGTGGTATTTTCCGAAATACTGCCTGTACCACGTGCCACGCCAGAGAGGCAACGGGAGATTAGGGAGGTTAATAAGTGGCTCAAGAATTGGTGTAGGAAGGAGGGGTTTGGGTTCCTGCAGAACTGGGCCGACTTCTCAGTTGGCTACAGGCTCTACGCTAGGGACGGGCTGCACCTCAATGGGGAAGGTGCAGCTGTGCTGGGGGAGAAAATGGTTAGAAGGTTGGAGGAGTGTTTAAACTAGGGAATGGGGGGGAGGGTATTCATTTTATAGGAGGGGAAGATAGTGCAGATAGAGACCTGGGCACAAATAAGGAAGTTGGGGTGGCGGTGGCATGGGGGGTGGGGTTAGAACAGTTAGTAATTTAAGAAAGAATAGAGGTACAGAGAGTAACATCAAGTGCATGTATACTAATGCCAGAAGCCTCGCCAACAAAATGGATGAGATAGAACTAATGTTGTTGGAGCATAATTATGACATGGTGGGGATATCTGAGACGTGGCTGGATGAGAGCCATGACTGGGCTGTTAACTTGCAGGGCTATAGCCTGTTCAGAAATGACCGTACAGATAATCGAGGGGGAGGGGTGTGTCTATATGTAAAATCTTCCTTAAAACCCATCCTGCGTGATAATATAGGTGAATTTAATGAAAATGTAGAGTCCCTGTGGGTGGAGATAAGGGGAGGGGGAAAAAAATAATAAATTACTGATAGGGGTTTGTTATAAATCTCCAAAACTAATGGAAGCAATGGAGAATATCCTCGTAAAGCAAATAGATGAAGCTGCGACTCAAGGAGAAGTCATTATTATGGGGGACTTCAACTACCCTGAAATAGATTGGGGAACAGAAACCTGCAGTTCCAGCAAAGGTAATCGGTTTTTGACAACTATGAGAGACAATTACCTTTCACAACTGGTTCAGGACCCAACAAGGAGGGGGGCACTGCTAGACCTAATATTAACCAACAGGCCAGACCGCATATCAAATATAAGGGTTGGGGGTCACTTGGGGAATAGTGATCACAAAATAATAAGTTTTCATGTAACCTTTAATAAGATGGGTAGTAGGGGGGTGACAAGGACACTAAACTTCAGGAGGGCAAATTTCCAACGGATGAGAGAGGATCTTGGTGCAATTAACTGGGACGATATCCTGAGACACAAAAATACACAAAGAAAATGGGAGACATTTATTAGCATCCTGGATAGGACCTGTGCACAGTATATACCGTATGGGAATAAACATACTAGAAATAGGAGGAAACCAATATGGCTAAATAGAGCTGTAAGGGGCGCAATAAGGGACAAAAAGAAAGCATTTAGAGAATTAAAGGAAGTAGGTAGTGAGGAGGCATTAAATAAATACAGAAAATTAAATAAATTCTGTAAAAAGCAAATCAAGGCAGCAAAGATTGAGACAGAGAGACTCATTGCCAGAGAGAGTAAAAATAATCCCAAAATATTCTTTAACTATATAAATAGTAAGAAACTAAAAAATGACAGTGTTGGCCCCCTTAAAAATAGTCTGGGTGAAATGGTGGATGAGGATGAGGAAAAAGCCAATATGCTAAATGACTTTTTTTCATCAGTATTTACAAAAGAAAATCCCATGGAAGACAAAATGACTAGTGATAAAAATTCCCCATTAAATGTCACCTGCTTAACCCAGCAGGAAGTACAGCGGCGTCTAAAAATAACTAAAATTGATAAATCTCCGGGCCCGAGTACTGCAGGAACTAAGTACAGTCATTGATAGACCATTATTTTTAATCTTTAAAGACTCCATAATAACAGGGTCTGTACCACAGGACTGGCGTATAGCAAATGTGGTGCCAATATTCAAAAAAGGGGCAAAAACTGAACTCGGTAATTATAGGCCAGTAAGCTTAACCTCTACTGTGGGTAAAATCCTGGAGGGCATTCTAAGGGATGCTATGCTGGAGTATCTGAAGAGGAATAACCTCATGACCCAGTATCAGCACGGGTTTACTAGGGACCGTTCATGTCAGACTAATTTGATCAGCTTCTATGAAGAGGCAAGTTCCGGACTGGACCAAGGGAACCCAGTGGACGTAGTATATATGGACTTTTCCAAAGCTTTTGATACGGTGCCACACAAAAGGTTGTTACATAAAATGAGAGTAATGGGGATAGGGGAAAATATGTGTAAGTGGGTTGAGAGCTGGCTCAGGGATAGGAAACAAAGGGTGGTTATTAATGGAGCACACTCGGACTGGGTCACGGTTAGCAGTGGGGTACCACAGGGGTCAGTATTGGGCCCTCTTCTTTTTAACATATTTATTAATGACCTTGTAGGGGGCATTCAGAGTAGAATTTCAATATTTGCAGATGACACTAAACTCTGCAGGGTAATCAATACAGGGGAGGACAATTTTATATTACAGGATGATTTATGTAAACTAGAAGCTTGGGCTGATAAATGGCAAATGAGCTTTAATGGGGATAAATGTAAGGTCATGCACTTGGGTAGAAGTAATAAGATGTATAACTATGTGCTTAATTCTAAAACTCTGGGCAAAACCGTCAATGAAAAAGACCTGGGTGTATGGGTGGATGACAAACTCATATTCAGTGGCCAGTGTCAGGCAGCTGCTACAAAGGCAAATAAAATAATGGGATGTATTAAAAGAGGCATAGATGCCTAATTTTACCTCTATACAAGTCACTAGTTCGACCACACTTAGAATACTGTGCACAGTTCTGGTCTCCGGTGTATAAGAAAGACATAGCTGAACTGGAGCGGGTGCAGAGAAGAGCGACCAAGGTTATTAGAGGACTGGGGGGTCTGCAGTACCAAGATAGGTTATTACACTTGGGGCTATTTACTTTGGAAAAACGAAGACTAAGGGGTGATCTTATTTTAATGTATAAATATATGAGGGGACAGTACAAAGACCTTTCTGGTGATCTTTTTAATCATAGACCTGAGACAGGGACAAGGGGGCATCCTCTACGTCTGGAGGAAAGAAGGTTTAAGCATAATAACAGACGCAGATTCTTTACTGTAAGAGCAGTGAGACTATGGAACTCTCTGCCGTATGATGTTGTAATGAGTGATTCATTAATTAAATTTAAGAGGGGACTGGATACCTTTCTGGAAAAGTATAATGTTACAGGGTATATACACTAGATTCCTTGATAAGGCGTTGATCCAGGGAACTAGTCTGATTGCCGTATGTGGAATCGGGAAGGAATTTTTTTCCCCATGGTGGAGTTACTCTTTGCCACATGGGTTTTTTTTGCCTTCCCCTGGATCAACATGTTAGGGCATGTTAGGTTAGGCTATGGGTTGAACTAGATGGACTTACAGTCTTCCTTCAACCTTAATAACTATGTAACTATGAAAGCAGTGTGAAATACTGGTGGAAAGCATGCCAAGACGCATGAAAGCTGCGATTAAAAATCATGGTTATTCCACAAAATATTGATTTCTGAACTCTTCCTGAGTTAAAACATTAGTATTATTGTTTCTACATGATTATGAACTTGTTTTTTTTTGCATTATTTAAGGTCTGCAAACAATGCATTTTTTTGTTACTTTGACCATTTCTCATTTTCAGAAAATAAATACAAAATTTATTGCTTGGAACTTCGGAGACATGTTGTCAGTAGTTTATAGAATAAAATATTTACTTTTCACTCAAAAATATACTTATAAAGAGAAAAATCAGACAAACTGAAAATTTTGCAGTGGTCTCTTAATTTTTGCCAGAGCCGTATATATTGAATGAAGGTAAACATCACAGCTTGTAAGAGAGAAAAAAAGGGTTTGTAAGCCAGCTCACCGTTGATGAACGCAGGTGCACGGAACTCCGCCGCAGGGAATCGAGTAAAATCCAAAGAACAAAGAAAGTTGAGTTCCAGCTCCGTAAAATGCAAAAAGTTTAATTCAGTCCAACATTAAAATGCGACAAATGACTGTGCTCCCTCCGGTATACATCTCCCAATGTGAGGAGCAAACGGCAACGCGTTTCGATCCGAAGATCTTTCTCAAAGCCATGTCTAAATCTGATTGAGTTTCTCCTATATACAGGGACCTACCAATCAGATTCAATTACTGTGTCACATGATATTTTGAAAGGTCCTAATAAAAACATTAACAATCTATACAGATACATTTTAAAATATTCCCTTTATATTTAGCAATAATGCAGCATGGTTTCTACACGTCTATTTAGTCCCGTCGGATGTCTAGTATTTAAATGAAATATCCAATACGCCTCTCGTGTTAGGAGACGTCTTCTCATATCACCGCCCCGCCGAGGCATGTTGACCTGCTCTATAGCCTGGATCTGAAAACTTGCAGTATTGCGTGCATGGCAGGTGACTAAATGTCTAGATGCTGCTGACATATTCCTGTTATTGCTTGTTATGTTATTGATGTCATATAGATGTTCCCGAATACGGGTTTTAAGTTTCCTGGATGTACATCCGATATATGACATGTTACATTTATTACAATCAATTTTATATACCAAATTCGAATTACAGAATTACAATTTATATATTGTTTAATGTTAAATTTGATTGTACCTTCCATATTTTGAAAGGTTTTGGTTACTAAAGCATGTTTACATGTACTACAGTTGTTTGTGCCGCATCTAAAAAACCTGGGTAATCCAACCATGTTCTTTTCTGTGCCATTGTATGCGATTGGAATAAGTTGGGGGATATTTGGCTTCCTATAGTTGGAGCCCTTCTAGACACTACATTAATACCGGATTTCAGAATGTCACTTAGTTGTTGATCCTCATAGAGCACGGGCAAATACCTGTGGATAATATTTTTTATTTTATTATATTGAGGGCTATATTGAAAACATATATACGGTTTTTTTGCTTGATTTGAATCTATCTTCCTCTCTGATGTTATTAGATCTGACCGATCTTTTTTTTCCACTATTTTTTTTGCTCTATTAATTACCCAATTGGGATATTTGCGTTTTTTAAATTTATTTTCAATCTGTCTGAATTCCCCCTGAAGATCTTCCGCTAGAGAGCAATTCCTTTTAATTCTAGTGAACTCCCCCACTGGGATTGCCTTAATAGTATGTTTGCTGTGACTACTGTCCGCATGTAAAATAGTGTTACCACCAACTGGTTTATGATGGGTTTTGGTGATGATTTTTTGATTAACAGATCCACTAAGTTCCAAATCCAAAAAAGAGATCCTAGTTTTATCAACTTTGTATGTAAATCTAATATTATATTCGTTATCACCCAGATAATCCACAAATTGTGGTATGGCAGATACATCACCTCTCCAAAATACATAGATGATACCCTCATTATTTGGAGAGGTGATGTATCTGCCATACCACAGTTTGTGGATTATCTGGGTGATAACGAATATAATATTAGATTTACATACAAAGTTGATAAAACTAGGATCTCTTTTTTGGATTTGGAACTTAGTGGATCTGTTAATCAAAAAATCATCACCAAAACTAGTGTTGAGCGATACCGTCCGATACTTGAAAGTATCGGTATCGGAAAGTATCGGCCGATACCGGCAAAGTATCGGATCCAATCCGATACCGATACCCGATACCAATACAAGTCAATGGGACTCAAGTATCGGACGGTATTCCTGATGGTTCCCAGGGTCTGAAGGAGAGGAAACTCTCCTTCAGGCCCTGGGATCCATATAAATGTGTAAAAGAAAGAATTAAAATAAAAAATATCGCTATACTCACCTGTCCGACGCAGCCTGGACCTCAGCGAGGGAACCGGCAGCGTTGTTTGTTTAAAATTCGCGCTTTTACTTGGTTACGTGAAGTCCCGGCTTGTGATTGGTCAGGGCGGCCATGTTGCCGGGACGCGGACCAATCACAGCAAGCCGTGACGAAATTACGTCACGGCTTGCTGTGATTGGTCCGCGTCCCGGCAACATGGCCGCCATTAACCAATCACAAGCCGTGACGTCACGGGAGGCTGGACACGCGCGCTTTTTAAAAAGCGCGCGTGTCCAGCCTCCAGTGACGTCCCGGCTTATGATTGGTCACGGCGCCATGTTGCCGGGACGCGGACCAATCACAGCAAGCCATGACGAAATTACGTCACGGCTTGCTGTGATTGGTCCGCGTCCCGGCAACATGGCCGCCATTAACCAATCACAAGCCGTGACGTCACGGGAGGCTGGACACGCGCGCTTTTTAAAATGGGCGCGTGTCCAGCCTCCCGTGACGTCCCGGCTTGTGATTGGTTGCGCCGCGGTCAACCAATCACAAGCCGGGAGGCTGGACACGCGCGCATTTTTTAAAATGCGCGCGTGTCCAGCCTCCCGGCTTGTGATTGGTTGATCGCGGCGCAACCAATCACAAGCCGGGACGTCACGGGAGGCTGGACACGCGCCCATTTTAAAATGCGCGCGTGTCCAGCCTCCCGTGACGTCACGGCTTGTGATTGGTTGCGTCTCCCATGTGACTGCGACGCAACCAATCACAAAGCCGGGACGTAATTTTAAAATCCTTAAGGACCTGAAATTACGTCACGGCTTGCTGTGATTGGTTGCGTCGCCCATGTGACTGCGACGCAACCAATCACAACGCCGGAACGTAATTTTAAAATCCTGAAGGACCTGAAATTACGTCACGGCTTGCTGTGATTGGTTGCGTCCCGGTCACATGGGCGGCACGCAACCAATCACAAGCCGGGACTCACGTAAAGGAAAGAAAAGCGCGAATTTTAAACAAAGAACGCTGCCGCTTCCCTCGGTAAGGTGCAGGCTGCGTCGGAGAGGTGAGTATAGCAATATTTTTTATTTTAATTCTCTCTTTTACACATTTTTACATTAATGTTGTTTCGATACCGATACCCGATATCACAAAAATATCGGATCTCGGTATCGGAATTCCGATACAGCAAGTATCGGCCGATACCCGATACTTGCAGTATCGGAATGCTCAACACTAACCAAAACCCATCATAAACCAGTTAGTGGTAACACTATTTTACATGCGGACAGTAGTCACAGCAAACATACTATTAAGGCAATCCCAGTGGGGGAGTTCACTAGAATTAAAAGGAATTGCTCTCTAGCGGAAGATCTTCAGGGGGAATTCAGACAGATTGAAAATAAATTTAAAAAACGCAAATATCCCAATTGGGTAATTAATAGAGCAAAAAAAATAGTGGAAAAAAAAGATCGGTCAGATCTAATAACATCAGAGAGGAAGATAGATTCAAATCAAGCAAAAAAAAACGTATATATGTTTTCAATATAGCCCTCAATATAATAAAATAAAAAATATTATCCACAGGTATTTGCCCGTGCTCTATGAGGATCAACAACTAAGTGACATTCTGAAATCCGGTATTAATGTAGTGTCTAGAAGGGCTCCAACTATAGGAAGCCAAATATCCCCCAGCTTATTCCAATCGCATACAATGGCACAGAAAAGAACATGGTTGGATTACCCAGGTTTTTTTAGATGCGGCACAAACAACTGTAGTACATGTAAACATGCTTTAGTAACCAAAACCTTTCAAAATATGGAAGGTACAATCAAATTTAACATTAAACAATATATAAATTGTAATTCTACGAATTTGGTATATAAAATTGATTGTAATAAATGTAACATGTCATATATCGGATGTACATCCAGGAAACTTAAAACCCGTATTCGGGAACATCTATATGACATCAATAACATAACAAGCAATAACAGGAATATGTCAGCAGCATCTAGACATTTCATCACCTGCCATGCACGCAATACTGCAAGTTTTCAGATCCAGGCTATAGAGCAGGTCAACATGCCTCGGCGGGGCGGTGATATGAGAAGACGTCTCCTAACACGAGAGGCGTATTGGATATTTCATTTAAATACTAGACATCCGACGGGACTAAATAGACGTGTAGAAACCATGCTGCATTATTGCTAAATATAAAGGGAATATTTTAAAATGTATCTGTATAGATTGTTAATGTTTTTATTAGGACCTTTCAAAATATCATGTGACACAGTAATTGAATCTGATTGGTGGGTCCCTGTATATAGGAGAAACTCAATCAGATTTAGACATGGCTTTGAGAAAGATCTTCGGATCGAAACGCGTTGCCGTTTGCTCCTCACATTGGGAGATGTATACCGGAGGGAACACAGTCATTTGTCGCATTTTAATGTTGGACTGAATTAAACTTTTTGCATTTTACGGAGCTGGAACTCAACTTTCTTTGTTCTTTAAACATCACAGCTTGCTTACCTCACTTCAACTTCTATCCAAATTAATAGGATCTGATTTGCAGTACTCATGAGCACCACTAAACCGTGGGCTGGAGCAATGGCATTCCACTCTGTACACGGTTTACATCTAGCCGCTGCCAGAGATGGTAAAGACTAATCAATGGAGATTCTTGGTGTCAGACTACTACTAATCTTATGTTAATCGATTTTATTAAATTATGCTTGCAGTATCAATGCTAAATCATGAGGCGTGTGAGTTTAGCATTAGTATGCTCATTCGGTAGAGGTTAGACACATGCAGACTAGCAGCATAAACATAGCAAGGAAGAAGGGGGTAAAGCTGATAGAGGGTCTCAGGAAAAAGTCTGCTATAGCAAGAAGAGGCAAACACATGCCAATAGATGTGCCACCTGAGGGACCTAATATGGGCTCTGCACTGTACTGCCAGGTAACATGCCTCTATTCAGCCTATTGCACTAGAGACATTTTATTTACATATTGCCATTTGCACATGCACATCTGATCTGCCTTCTGCACCTTATAGGAACCTATGGTTTACTTGTTAGCTTAGGGATATGTGGCCATTGGGCCTGATTATTTATATGAGCCTTTGTCCAAATATTAATTTTTCATGACTTTCATGCTAATATTTGAATCCTTGTTGGACATTTATATACCCCTATATTAATAGTACCTATTATATATGATTCCTAATAAGCTAAATGTATTTATTTGTCGACATTTACTCTGTGAAATTTAGATCAATAGATCTTATTGCTGTCATAGTGTTCTTTATGCGCATATATATAGTGTTTGACTATGGTCTAGAACGCTCACATGTCAATGGAAGTTTGTAGAAGAACTTTTTGGAACTAACCCATATATACCCCCAATGGTACTTTTTTAACTTTTGATCTCAATAAAATCTATTTATTTTACTTGGCATAAGCTTCCCAAATTTTTGTATGATATTTGTTTTTTTATGGAAGTGCCTCTAATTTAGGCCTGTAAATAAGTGAATATAAGGTACTTAGTTAGTGCTATTTTGATCAAAAAAGCATAAACACAATTCCAACACGCAAGGTGTACCCATCGAGAAGGTCCTAACCTGTCTCTAGTATTACAACCTTACTGTGTGTCAAATGACATCAATGTGAATGTGAAGGGTTGAGCAGGACAGGGCCTGACAGACACTCATCCATGGGAATCTATACAGATGAAATTCTTGGATCAGAAAGGCGGTCCACGCCCCCTGTTTGCACCAAGTTAGAGAGAATACAGCAAAAGCAAAAACTGAGCTGGACTATAAGCTGCTATACATGTAAAAGTGTAACAGCACGTTCATACTGTAGCCATTTTACAGCCAAAACTCAAGAAAAAAAAGACAAAAATGAGCAAGTAAATAAGCAAATAGAAATAGTACATGTAAATAACGTAAAGTACTTAGTTAACACTATTTTGATGAAAAAGGCATAACAGCCATCCCATCATTGCAAGATGTAGGATGGCTTTAGAAGGAAGAGCAGCAATATCCAAAAAACTACTTCACAATTCATTAGCTGTAAAGCCTTAGAGGAAACATAGGTAACCACTTTTGCCAGCACCAAGAGTAAATGAGAACTGTGAAAAAGCCATATAATTGTCACCAAAGAGCCCAATAATAATAGTACGCGTTACATCACACATGATGGCTTCATCAGGGGAATAAAGGAAGTGCACAATAGGATCATATATACATAAGAGAACATAAAGAGGCAGGACTCCAACTGGCAGGTGAATGACAGGTGCCATGGCAGCAAGGCCACGCCATGACATCATTACCAGCCGGAGGCATGGGAGAGTACATGTCTGGAACTCATACTGCGCTCCACAGGGGTAAAAGTGACATGTCTGGAAGTCGTCCTAACTGGATATTATGCACTGCATGCTGGAATGCACAACGATTAAAGGATAGAGAACGAAAAAGTGATATCGCTCCATGCGCTTCAGACTGGGATACACAGGACACAGAGGACCAAATGTATAAGTACAAAGGGAATAAAAATATACA
Organism: Ranitomeya variabilis; assembly: GCF_051348905.1. Taxonomy (NCBI): domain Eukaryota; kingdom Metazoa; phylum Chordata; class Amphibia; order Anura; family Dendrobatidae; genus Ranitomeya; species Ranitomeya variabilis. The sequence continues at coordinate 288,997,715 of NC_135237.1, forward strand.
CATAATAGATGAAAAATAATATAATAAACATAAAGAAAAACAGTAAATTGACAATATTTACAAGAAGAAATGGATGGCAAGTGTGTCAATTAGACTATACTGCCATATTATATAAGCACTGATTTAGGAAAGAATACAGCTTAGCGTTTATAAAACCCTGTGAACTGGAGGTCCTCATTAATCCCCTTGTTGAAGACACAATCAAATTTATAAGTCCAGAGGGACTCACTGTGTAACAATGCTTCAACAATATCCCCCTCTGCTATTTGTAGAGATGGTGTCCAATCCCACGGCCCTAGTGCCACCAATTTTGCATTTATGCTGCTGCATGTAGTGTGCATTAATCGTATACAGCATCTTACCCTAGTTATGATGTTGTTCAGCTTGGGCGATGTTGGGAAAATGCTTTTGTAACCTCTCGCGTAGCTCCTGTGTGGTCTGGCCAATGTATAACAATGGACAGGGACAAATCAAAATGTAAATTACAATTTTTGACTGACAATTTATGTACTTGTAAAGTGGATATACATGTCGGTCACTGGGATTGGTAAAAGTATATGTAGAAGGCATAAAGGGACAGACCGAAATGCCACCACATCCATGCGAGCCCTTAAGGATAGATTTTCTATTGAGGCAAGTTGATGGATGCACAAACTGACTCCTAGTAAGGTTTTCCTTTAAATTCCTGTCTATTTTAGTTGTCAGAAGTGGAACAATGTTCCTCAATTTAGGCTCCACGAGTAAAATGCTTCAGTTTTTATTGAGTAGCTTGTGAAGGTCTCGCCACTGATTGTTGAAAGACGTGATGAACTGAGTAAAATTTGTCACATGGTTTTATCTTGGGATGTAATAAATCAGTCCTATTCCGCTGATGGGCACTCTGGAAAGCTTCACTGATGACTCGCTTGGAATGACCTCTGGTCCTGAAGCACTAGAAAAGTTATTGGAGCCTGTAAATTAAAGTTTGATTCGTCACTACAATTGCGTTTAACCCTAATAAACTGTCCTGTTCACATTTGCTATTTCTGGTATATGGCAAATTAGTCCCTTTATTCATTCCATATTATTACTGCAGTGCTGTTCCAGTTTTTTATATTGTATGATTACGCACAATTATCTGTCATGGCTGACCAACTGAGGAGCTGTCAATGACTTGCAGCAATGACTTGCAGCAACAGTGGGGCCAGAGTATCAGCAAATTCACATTATAAACTTACTAGCTATTGAACCCGTTCTACGCCCAGGTGATGAGCATTTATATTGGTATATGGTCTCCATCCTGGTATTTGCTGCTTCCATCCTGCGCCCTAATTTTGTCATGTGCTGCTACCATCTTGCACTCCCATCCTGCATATGCTGCTCCCATCCCGCGCCCGCTTCCTGTCATGTGCAGCCCCCATCCTGCGCCCTCATCCTGTTTTGTGCGCCTCCATCTTGTCATGTACTCTTCCTGTTCCCTCATCCTGTCATGTGCTCCCATCCTGCGCCCCAATCCTGTCATGTGCTCCCATTTTGTGCCCCAATCGTGTCATGTGGTGCTCTCATCCTGGTATGTACTACTCCAATTCTGCGCCCCCATCCTGTCATGTGGCGCTCTCATGCTGCGTTCCCATCCTGTCAAATTGTGCTCTCATCCTGTGACCCCATCCTGTCATGTGGTACTCACATCCTGTCATGTGCTGCTCCCATCCTGCACCCCCATCTTGTGATGTGCTGCTTCCATCCTGCACCTTCATTCTGTCATGTGCTGCTCCCATCCTGCACCCTATCCTGTCATGTGCTACTCCCATCCTGTGCCCCCCATTCAGTTAAGTGCTGCTCCCATCCTGCGCCCACCATCCTGTCATACGCTGCCCCATCCTGCACCCCCATTCTGTCATGTGCTGCTGTCATCCTGCACCCCCTTCCTGTCAATTGCTGCTCCTAACCTGTGCCCCCATTCTGTCATGTGCTGCTCCCATCCTGCGCCACCATTCTGTCTTGTGCTGCTCGCATCCTGCTCCCCATTCTGTAATGTGCTGCTCCCATCCTGCGCCTCCATTCCGTTATGTGCTGCTCCCATCCTGTGCCCCTATTCTGTCATGTGCTGCTCCCATCCTACACCCCATTCTGTCATGTGCTGCTCCCATCCTGCACCCCATTCTGTTATGTGCTGATTCCATCCTGTGCCTCCATTCTGTCATGCACTGCACCCATTTTGTGCCCCCATTCTGTCTTGTGCTGCTCCCATCCTGCGCCCCATTCTGTCATGTGCAGTAAAAAGTCACTGGCTTGCTGCGCTGACATATTTTCTCTATATATTCAGTAGAAAGTGGCTGGATTGCTCTGCTGACGTATTTTATATATAGAATCAGTATATAAAAATGGCGCCGGAAAGCGCGGACTGGCACCACAACCCTCCTGGGCCACAATCCTCATCCCCGGATGCGTAACTTACAAAATGGTGCGTGAAGTGCGCTATACGCATGCACCATTTCCAATGGAGGATTCATGTCCCGGCCTCCGGCGTGAAGAGACCCCGCGGCAGTACCGGATAGGTACCGTATATACTCGATTGTAAGCCGACCCGAGTATAAGCCGAGACCCCTAAAAACTGGGGAAACTTATTGACTCGAGTATAAACCTAGGGTTGGAAAATAGATACCAATAAAAGTGAAATTGATTGAGACGTCAGTAGGTTAAATGTTTTTGAATATATGAATTGAATCAGGAGCCCCATAGGTTGCTCCATACAAAATATGCCCCATATAGTGCTCCATATAGTTCATGATGGGCCCCATAAGATGCTCCATACAAAATACGCTTCATATAATGCTCCATAAAGTTCATGATTGGCCCCATAAGATGCTCCATACAAAAATATCCCCATATAATGCTGCACAAAGGTTAATATTGGCCCCATTAGATGCTCCATATTATAATACGCCCCATATAATGCTGCACAAAGGTTAATGATAGCCTCTTAAGATGTCCAATATTATAATATGCCCCACATGCTGCTCCATAAAGGTTGATGGCCCTATAAGATGCTCCATAGCATAATATGCCCCGTATGCTGCTCCATAAAGGTTGATGGCCCCATAAGATGCTCCATCGCATAATATGCCCCACATGCTGCTCCATAAAGGTTGATGGCCCCATAAGATGCTCCATAGCATAATATGCCCCACATGCTGCTCCATAAAGGTTGGTGGCCCCATAAGATGCTCCATAGCATAATATGCCCCGTATGCTGTTCCATAAAGGTTGATGGCACCATAAGATGCTCCATAGCATAATACGCCCCATATGTTGCTTCATAAAGGTTGATGGCCCCATAAGATACTCCATAGCATAATATGCCCCGTATGCTGTTCCATAAAGGTTGATGGCCCCTATAAGATGTTCCATAGCATAATATGCTCCACATGCTGCTCCATAAAGGTTGATGGCCCCTATAAGATGCTCCATAGCATAATATGCCCCACATGCTGCTCCATAAAGGTTGATGGCCCATATAAGATGCTCCATAAAATAATATGCCTCATATGCTGCTGCAATAAAAAAATGGCATACTCACCCCTCATCGCTGGGCGCCAAGTGCCTAAGCAGGAGAGGACACCGGCACACTATGGGGCCAGGTGCCGCAGTCGCCGTTGGCTCAGGCACTGGCACTTGCGATATTCACCTGTCCCCGTTCCACCGCCGCACACCGCTGTGTCTTCTGGGTCCTCTGGCTGTGACTGTTCAGACAGAGGGCGAGCACTAACCACATCATCGTGCCCTCTGACCTGAACATCACAGCCAGAGGATGTGGAAGACACAGTGTGGTGGTGGAACTGGGACATGTGAATATCGCATGGCTCACCCTCCCCATCCTACTCACCCCATCCTGGTACATCCCTGCTTCTCCGTTGTCCTGAGCCGGCAGCTCCTTCCAGTGCTGAGCGGTCACATGGTACTGCTCATTAAAGTAATGAATATGCATCCATATTCATTACTTTAATGAGCGGTACCACATGACCACTAAACACAGGAAGAGCTGCTGGCACCGGAGAGATCCCGGTATGCATTCAGTGCATATGCATAACACAATCTCCTGAGCTGCATCACTCTGTGGGGTCCAGACTGCGCAGGCATGTCGCACTTGCGCAGTCTATTAAGGCTTCGGACAGAGTGACGCTCCCAGCATTATGTTATAGATATGACATTATTTGCCATGGAGCGGTGCAGGCCTTGATAAAGCTGGATCCTGGTTGTCCCTGTTTGGGGGTATCACACCCCGCAGCCTTTACCCCTTTGACTTATATGCATTGAACACAGCCTATATGTCTGATTAGGGTATTCACCAGTTATGATAACGTAATACTGTATTTATCCAATGGATATGAAATACTGGCAATAAATCCTATTTGAAAAAATGCTAAGTACCTTTAGGTATGGAGCCTCTTCACGCTGTCTACAACCGGTATAACACATGGTTAGTTAGTGCCTTTATGCCTTTATTTGACTTCACATTTGGATCTAAAGAACTTCACGTTATGCCTGTGGATATGACCTTAGGTTTTTGGACCCAAATAATTTTTCTACTTGTGCAATATCAATTTAGTCCCAATTTTAACTTTAGATTGTGTGTCTTGCAAGAAGGATAGCCTCAAATTTTCAGTCCGGTGATAATGAAAATAAAGATATAAGTTCTCCATAACAAAATGGCAGATATGTTTTTATTCCTTTGTAGGGCACAGTTATGTATGTTTTGAATTATTTTTTAATCTTCTCCAGTTTCATGCAGTTGACATTGACAGTAAATGTGACATTTTCAGACACTGATTATTCAGTTATTCCATCAGCAATCTATGTTATTAAAATGCTATGTAGGATAGTTGAATATGCCAGTGTAAAAAAACACATTATGTCGTGTTTCTCATTGCCTTAATGCCTTCTTCATATCTTCTACATCATTGCACATTCGGATGTAGCTAATATCACATTAAGTTAGTGTCTGCTTGGAAATAGGCAATGCATAAATAGATTAATCCCATTATTCCAACTGAGCAGTACATGAAACTTTTCCAAGTCATAAGCAGTTGTAAAAGTTTTTTTTACTCTTATATGTTATCCGCAGGATATTCTTGTACATGTATTTCATTGCGAACGCATAGGCATAGTTACTGAGGATGTGAAGGAGTCAACTACAGCCGAACTTCTTCTGCAGCAGTCAGAATTGGAAATAACTTTATGCTGGGCTTTTTTTCTCCTTAGACTTCCAAGTTAGTAGCAACTGCGACATCTTAGGGTATGTGCACACGTGGCGGATTTCCTGAGGATCTGCAGCGTTTTTTGCGGGGCAAAAACCGCACCTTGAAAAAGAGCAGCGAAACGCGCGTCGGTAGGTGGCTGGACAAGGGTCCAGCTTTGTAATACATAATAGATAAGCATAACTAAGTTGTGATATGCATTATGAGTTTGCTACATAGCAAGAAATGTTCACTTGATTAACTAACTTTTTTGCACACTTGAAATGCTTCCCTCGTTAATATAAGCACTAGGCACTTTACTGTTTTGTGACATTTATGCTGAGATACCCATGACCAATGTGTACCTGATCCCTCTATATTGATGTGTTTTATGATTTATTTATCATGTTACTATACGATTGTTAATAAAATTTTGTATATATTTTTATATTCTTGGACATAGTACTCCTTTTTCTGTGGCTATTATTGCATTCAGGAGTGTCCTCTCTAATGAGGCTGCCTAAAGATACAAACACTGTGTTATGTATCGATTTGGCATTTTTGTACTATTAGTGTTCTATTTGGTTTGGATTTATATTATGGGCTAGAAAAGTGTAAGAAAAATGAAAATTAAATGTTAAAAAACTTTATAATTAAAAATATAATATATCATTATACATGTGAATAAAGTAAGACTGAGTAGCTGTGAGTTTGGACCGGATATTCCTCACCCTGATCCTTCTTCCTCCCACCATGCCGAGTGCCCTGAGACAACTGATCCCACACTTGGACACTCCGAAGAGCTGTCCAGTTATCCATTTCAAGATTCCGGACTCTCGGCCAGTCAACTTGAAGTAGGGCCAGATGAGACTGCATGTAGCGATGCCCAAAGCTTTGACCAGTTGCAGTCACACAAAGGCGATGATGGGAAAGTTTCACAAGAGGTGGACAATGAAGAGACACAATTGCCAGAAAGTCAGGAGGATTATCAGGGTGCGGATGTGGAAGATGATGTGGTGGATGACATAGTGACTGATCCAACCCGGCAGGAGGACATGTAGAGCAATGACAGCAGCACACATGGGGAAGGAGGCATATCACCCCACCAGGCAGGAAGAAGCAGTGTGGTGACCACAGACAGAAGGCGTGCATCTGTTCCGTAACACCAACATGAGTGAAGTTGCTATTCCAACTGTTAGATCTTCCCAAGTCTGGTTATATTTTAAAGACTCTGCTGATAACTCCAAACAGGCCATTTGCAGCACCTGCCATGCCCACATCAGCAGGGGTAGCAAAACTACCAGCCTGACCACCACCAGCATGATCAGGCACATGCCTGCAAAGCACCCGAATTTGTGGGCCAAACCCCAGGCTCCAGGAACACTGTCTTCAGGTGACACCACTGCTACTTCCACTGTTTTGCGCAGAAGCCAATCCCCAGTCCACTGTGTATGTGAAAATATCTCTAGCCCTGCACCTGTTGTTGTCCACAGTCAAGCAGCACCATCATCAAGCCCGTCCACGCCCTGGTCCCAGCACAGCCTTCAGTTGTCTATACCCCAGTCATTGGAACGCAAGCGGAAATACCCAGCCAATGCCCCACAGGCCACAGTACTAAATGTGAACATTTCTCTTCTGCTTGCGCTCGAAATGTTGCCTTTTAGGCTCATGGAGATGCAAGCTTTCCGCAACCTGATGGCGGCGGCCGTCCCAAGGTACTCGGTCCCCAGTCCCACTATTTCTCCCGGTGTGCCGTCCCCACATTACACCAGCATTTATCCCACAACTTTACCTGTGCCCTCAACAATGCTGTTACTGGGAAAGTCCACCTAACCACGTACACGTGGACAAGTGCTATTGGGCAGGTACGGTACATCTCAGTGAAGACACATTGGGCTAACATAGTGGAAGCCAGGACCCAGCCGGACCTTGGGATGGAACACATCCTCCCCATGCCGAGGTTTGCGGACCCTACGTCTATCAGGGTTGCCCCCACAGTCTACAGCTCCTGCACCTCCTCTTCTTCTTCAGCCTCCATCTCTGAAATCAACACATCAGTCAAAAGCTGTAAGCACTGCAGCACTGCCTCAGCCTAGCGGCAACATGCTGTGCTGAAGATAATCTGCATAAGTGACAAACCGCACAATGCAGAAGAGTTGTGGACAGCACTGAAAGAGCAGTCAGATATTTGTATGACACCGCTGAACCTACAGCCAGGCATGGTCGTGTGTGTGACAATGGCTGGAACCTGGTGGCAGCTCTGAGGCAAGGTGAGCTCACACATGTACCTTGCCTGGCCCATGTGCTTAACCTCATGGTTCAACGTTTTCTGAAAAGCTACCCGGAGCTGCTGGATCTGCTAGTGAAAGTACGCCATCTGTCTGTCCATTTTAGAAAGTCAGCTACAGCTACAGCCGCCCTTGCCATGCTTCAACAGCGTTTGCAGCTTCTGACTCACCGACTGGTGTGTGATGTCCCCACGCATTGGAACTCTACACTGCATATGTTGGAAAGGATTTGTGAGCAGAAGAGGGCAGTTGTTGACTATCAACATCAACAAGGCCATCGATATTCAGTTCAGACTCCACACATAAGACCTCAGGAGTGGACATGGATGTCAGACATATGTACCATCCTCCAAAACTTTGAGGACTGCACCAAGATGGTGAGCGGCGATGTCGCCATAATTAGCGGCACCATCCCGCTTCTCTGCATTCTGGAAATCCTCTCTGCTCACAACAAGTAAAGAGGATGCATTGCATGCAGAACACAAGGACATGGAGCAAGGAACCATTCAGGGGGATTACACTCAGCCCAGCCTCATGTCTTCCCAAGGTGGATTGGCAGGCAATGAGGAGGAGAAAGAACAGGAGCTACTTTCATGCGCCATAGACAGTATTACAAGCACCGCTGTCATACCGTCTGTTCAGTGGGGATAGCCTGAGGACAGGGAGGGGGAGGATGAGGATGAGGAGGACAGCATGGTCAGTCATCCTGTTGGTGAGGACATGAAAGTCTTGCCAGTTAGCAGTCTGGCACGCATGGCTGACTTTATGTTGTTCTGCGTTTCACGTGACCCTCTTATTATAAAATTTTTTGGTGACACTCATTACTGGTTGGTGACACTTCTAGACCCACTAACATGTTCTGTCCTGCTATAGGCAGTCCAATTTTTAGCAAGGGTGTCTATGATGCCCATAGTATATTTTTTTAAAATGTATCCCCCTTGGGGAAATGTTTGTCAGCCCATGCACTGAGTGTATGGGCATTTACATGTCTAGGAGACACACTCCTTTACATTGGGCCTAGTTTATAATGAGGCCTTCATAGTTACATAGTTACATAGTTATTAAGGTTGAAGGAAGACTTTAAGTCCATCTAGTTCAACCCATAGCCTAACCTAACATGCCCTAACATGTTGATTCAGAGGAGGGCAAAAAAAACCCATGTGGCAAAGAGTAAGCTCCACATTGGGGAAAAAAATTCCTTCCTGACCCCACCTACGGCAATCAGACTAGTTCCTTGGATCAACGCCCTATCAAGCAATCTAGTGTATATACCCTGTAACATTATACTTTTCAAGAAAGGCATCCAGTCCCCTCTTAAATGTAAGTAACGAATCACTCATTACAACATCATACGGCAGAGAGTTCCATAGTCTCACTGCTCTTACAGTAAAGAATCCGCGTCTGTTATTGTGCTTAAACCTTCTTTCCTCCAGACGTAGAGGATGCCCCCTTGTCCCCGTCTCAGGTCTATGATTAGGAAAGATCATCAGAAAAGTCTTTGTACTGTCCCCTCATATATTTATACATTAAAATAAGATCACCCCAAAGTCTTTGTTTTTCCAAACTTAACAGCCCCAAGTGTAATAACCTATCTTGGTATTGCAGACCCCCCAGTCCTCTAATAACCTTGGTCGCTCTTCTCTGCACCCGCTCTAGTTCAGCTATGTCTTTCTTATACACCGGAGACCAGAACTGTGCACAGTATTCTAAGTGTGGTCGAACTAGTGACTTGTATAGAGGTAAAATTATGTTCTCCTCATGAGCATCTATGCTTCTTTTAATACATCCCATTATTTTATTTGCCTTTGTAGCAGCTGCCTGACACTGGCCACTGAATGTGAGTTTGTCATCCACCCATACACCCAGGTCTTTTTCATTGACGGTTTTGCCCAGAGTTTTAGAATTAAGCACATAGTTATACATCTTATTACTTCTACCCAAGTGCATGATCTTACATTTATCCCCATTAAAGCTCATTTGCCATTTATCAGCCCAAGTTTCTAGTTTACATAAATCATCCTGTAATATAAAATTGTCCTCCCCTGTATTGATTACCCTGCAGAGTTTAGTGTCATCTGCAAATATTGAAATTCTACTCTGAATGCCCCCTACAAGGTCATTAATAAATATGTTAAAAAGAAGAGGGCCCAATACTGACCCCTGTGGTACCCCACTGCTAACCGCGACCCAGTCCGAGTGTGCTCCATTAATAACCACACTTTGTTTCCTATCCCTGAGCAAGCTCTCAACCCACTTACACATATTTTCCCCTATCCCCATTATTCTCATTTATGTATCAACCTTTTGTGTGGCACCGTATCAAAAGCTTTTGAAAAGTCCATATACACTACATCTACTGGGTTCCCTTGGTCCAGTCCGGAACTTACCTCTTCATAGAAGCTGACCAAATTAGTCTGACATGAACGGTCCCTAGTAAACCCATGCTGATACTGGGTCATGAGGTTATTCCTCTTCAGATACTCCAGTATAGCATCCCTTAGAATGCCCTCCAGGATTTTACCCACAGTAGAGGTTAAGCTTGCTGGCCTATAATTTCCGAGTTCAGTTTTTGTCCCCTTTTTGAATATTGGCACCACAATTGCTATACGCCAGTCCTGTGGTACAGACCCTGTTATTATGGACTCTTTAAAGATTAAAAATAATGGTCTTCAGCAATGTCTCCTCATGCTCCACCACTAGATCACCACACTTAACGTGTCCCATATTGCTATAGGCAGTCCAATTTTTGGCAAGGGTGTCTATGATGCCCATAGTATATTTTAAAAAAATGTATCCCCCTTGGGGAAATGTTTGTCAGGCCATGCACTGCGTGTATGGGCATTACAAGTCTAGGAGACACACTCCTTTAAATTGGGCCTAGTTTTTAATGAGGCCTTCCTCCACCTCTCACAATTTTCCACCACTAGATCACCAGGGTTCACGTGTTCCTTGCTGCTACAGACAGTCAATTTTTTGGCAAGAGTGTCTATGATCCCCATTCAATATTTTTTAAAAATGTACTCCCCATTGAGAAATGTTTGTCAGCCCATACACTTAGTGTATGGGCATTACAAGTCTAGGAGACCCGCTCCTTTGAAATGGGACAGTTTTATTATGAGGCCCTCCTCCATGTTTCTTCTAGTTTTTAATGAGGCCTTCCTCCATCTCTCATCATTTTCCACTAGATCACCAGGGTTCACGTGTTCCATGCTGCTACAGTCAATTTTTTGGCAAGGGTGTCTATCATTCCAATTAAATATTTTTAAAAAATTTACCCCCAATGGGGAAATGTTTGTCAACCCATGCACTTACTGTATGGGCATTACGAGTCTAGGAGACCCACTCCTTTGTAATGGGACAGTTTTATTATGAGGCCCTCCTCCATGTTTCTTCCAAGGGGGGATTGGGGTACGTGCAAATTTGGGTCAAGGCGGCCCTTGCATTCAATGCATAAGGAAACAGTATGGCAGGACCAACAGAAGAATGGGAAGTGGGTTTTCCTGTGTCCATCCAGTACCTGGGTTCAAAGGCTTATTGGGGTGCATATGACTGGGTACCAGGGCAGGTTTTGCAGTTAATACATAAGAAAACAGTATGGCAGGACCAACTGAATACTGTGAGCTGGTTTTTCCTGTGGCCATCCAGTACCTGGGTTCAAAGGATTCTTGGGGTGCATGTAACTTGATAGCAGGGCAGGCCTTGCAGTTAAAACATAAGAAAACAGTATGGCAGGACTAACTGAAGAATGTGAAGTGGGTTTTCCTGTGGCCATCCAGTACCTGAGTTCAAAGGCTTATTGGGGTGCATATGATTTGGTAGCAGGGCAGGCCTTGCAGTTAATACATAAGAAAACAGTATGGCAGAACCAACTGAAGACTGTGAAGTGGGTTTTCCTGTGGCCATCCAGTACCTGGGTTCAAAGGATTCTTGGGGTGCATATGACTCGATAGCAGAGCAGGCCTTCCATTCATTGCAACATTTTTTCAGGAAGCCCTACTGTACCTCTCGTGAAAGGGGTACGTCGTAATTCTTGGCAGCCCAGCCACTCACTGCATAGGCAAAAACAGCATAGGTGACCCACTGTTTAATAATTGTCCTTTAAGAATATTAATGCTGCCTGATGCCCCTCTAAAAGTAGGCTTTGTGACTTTAAGAGTCCCTCCTTCATAAATGAAACAAGATGTGTCTACTTATGTGCCACACACCACATGACCAGCTAGGGTTGTTAAATGTTACAATGACATTTCCCAGTGTATCCATTTGTATTGGTTGAAAGCAATGTTAAAGTTGAAAAACGCATCAAAAATGCTGCGTGTGAACATAGCCCAAGTAGTGGAGGAACATTTTGGTCTGGGGTAAATATTTTGCCTTATATACAAGTCATTAGCCTGGAAAGGATGTACCTTAACATATTTCCCAGCAAAATCCATTTTGGTTTCGTTTTTGTATGTGTTTTGGTGCACCTGTAAAAATGGCATGAAACTTTGACAACATTGCTTACGGCTAGGGTTGAGCGACTTTCATTTTTTTAAGATCGAGTCGGGTTTTGCGAAACCCGACTTTGTCCAAAGTCGAGTCGAGTGCAGTCGGCCGATTATCGCTAAAAGTCGGGGATCGACCGAAACACGAAACCCAATGCAAGTCAATGGGAAAGCATAGTCGGCAGTGAGTGGAGGCCAGGAAAACACCTACAGTGCCCATTTTAATGCCAAAAACATCCATTCTTGTTTCTGAAGCTTGTCAATCTTAATTAACTTTATAATAATAGTTAGGCATTGGAAATTGGGGGTAATTTGGCAAAAGTTGTGGGGGGTAGGGCTGGTTCAAGGTTTTAGTGGGCCCAGGAAACGTGGACTACGTCACGGCGGTGGAGCACTGAGAGGTAAGTATTTCAACTTTGCAAGTGCTGTGATCCTGAGCAAGCAGGGAGGCCCACTCGTTCGCATTGGCACTGGCACAGGGCCCCTCAAAGTACGGTGGTGTGTTTGCACGGCGGGGGCGCCTCCCACCGGCAGCGACACTTTTGCGTACTCTGAGGGGCCCGGTGCCAGTGATGTCGCCAACGAGTATGCCCCCCCACCTGATGAAGTAACCTGCACTTTCATCTGCACCTTCCTCTTTGTCCCTGTGTAAGGTGGTATAACATGCGGGAAGGGGAACCTTACTTTCAGCAGGGTCAGATTCTGGCTGTGTAGAGTGCAAGGGGAATGTAGTGGTCTAGGTCAATGTACCAGCAGACTCATCTAGCAGTGGCTGGGCAATGGGCAGGATGAGGAGGAAGCACAGATATAGGGCCAAAGAATAAAGTAGGCTAAATGCAGTTCAAAATTGGTAACAGGACTAAACAGGCAGCATTGCTTTGTTCAGTGGAGTAGCAAACCCAGGAGCAGCAGACACTGTTTTAAGGGCCCAACCACACTAGTAGGCCAAATGCAGTTTAATATCTGCTACTATAGGCCAAAAGCCTAAAGACTGAAGCTCAGCTTTATACAGTGGAGGACAACACCAGGGAGCGGCAGACACCGTTATGTTGTGAATTTGGATTCTGGGCTCCCCCGGTGGCTACTGGTGGAATTGAACTGGTGTTTTCATCTTCTCTGTTCACCTGTTCCCATCAAGATGTGGGAGTCGCTATATAACCTTGCTGCTCTGTTAGTTGCTTGCCGGTCAACAATGTTATCAGAAGCCTCTCTGTGCTTGTTCCTGCTCCTAGACAACTACTAGATAAGTTGGACTCTTGTCCATGTTTGTTTTTGCATTTTTGTTCCAGTTCACAGCTGTAGTTTCGTTACTGTGTCTGGAAAGCTCTTGTGAACAGGAATTGCCACTCTGGTGTTATGAGTTAATGCCAGAGTTTTAAAGTAATTCCTGGATGGTGTTTTGATAGGGTTTTCAGCTGACCATGAAAGTGTCCTTTCTGTCTTCTGCTATGTAGTAAGTGGACCTCAAATTTGCTAAACCTATTTTCATACTACGTTTGTTATTTCATCTTAATTCACCGCCAATACATGTAGGGGGCCTCTGTCTCCTTTCGGGGTATTTCTCTAGAGGTGAGCTAGGACTAATATTTTCCTCTGCTAGCATTATTTAGTCCTCCGGCTGGTGCTGGGCATCTAGAATCAACGTAGGCATGCTACCCGGCCACTGCTAGTTGTGCGTTAGGTTTAGTTCATGGTCAGCTCAGTTCCCATCTTCCAAGAGCTAGTTCCTATATATGCTGATGCTATGTTCTCTTGCCATTGAGAACATGACAGTTTGACCGGCCCACAAAGTGTTAATTGTTTGGGCTGAAGCAGGAGAAAAAGAAGTGTTTAAGGGAATTTTTTTTTTTTTTCCCCCTCAGAGTTTTGCTGCCTAGCCCTTAATTGCTGTCTAGCTGCTTCTTACCTCCTCTTAACCCTTGAATGGCTCTGTGTCCACCTGTTTGTAATGGATCTTCAGAGTGTAACTGCAGGTTTGAATAATCTCGCCACGAAGGTACAAAATTTGCAAGACTTTGTTTGTCATGCACCTGTATCTGAGCCGAGAATTCCTTGGCCGGAATTTTTCTCGGGGAATAGATCTGGGTTTCAGAATTTTCGAAATAATTGCAAATTATTTTTGTCCCTGAAATTTCGCTCTGCCGGAGACCCTGCACAGCAGGTCAGGATTGTGATTTCCTTGCTCCGGGGCGACCCTCAAGACTGGGCTTTTTCATTGACACCAGGGGATCCTGCGTTGCTCAATGTGGATGCGTTTTTTCTGGCCTTGGGGTTGCTTTATGATGAACCTCATTTGGAGCTTCAGGCAGAAAAAACTTTGATGTCCCTATCTCAGGGGCAAGATGAAGCGGAAATTTACTGTCAAAGATTCCGTAAATGGTCTGTGCTTACTCAGTGGAATGAGTGCGCCCTGGCGGCGACTTTCAGAGAGGGTCTCTCTGATGCCATTAAGGATGTTATGGTGGGGTTCCCTGTGCCTGCGGGTCTGAATGAGTCCATGACAATGGCTATTCAGATCGATAGGCGTTTGCGGGAGCGCAAACCAGTGCACCATCTGGCGGTGTCCACTGAGAAGTCGCCAGAGAGTATGCAGTGTGATAGAATTCTGTCCCGAAGCGAGCGGCAGAATTTTAGACGGAAAAATGGGTTGTGTTTCTATTGTGGTGATTCTACTCATGTTATATCAGCATGCTCTAAGCGCACTAAAAGGCTTGATAAATCTGTTTCCATTTGCACCTTACCGTCTAAGTTTATTCTATCTGTGACCTTGATTTGCTCTTTGTCATCTATTACCACGGACGCCTATGTCGACTCTGGCGCCGCTTTGAGTCTTATGGATTGGTCCTTTGCCAAACGCTGTGGGTATGATTTAGAGCCTTTGGAGACTCTTATTCCTCTGAAGGGGATTGACTCCACCCCATTGGCTAATAATAAACCACAATACTGGACACAAGTAACTATGCGTATTAATCCGGATCACCAGGAGATTATTCGCTTTCTGGTACTGTATAATCTACATGATGATTTGGTGCTAGGATTGCCTTGGCTGCAATCTCACAACCCAGTCCTCGACTGGAGAGCTATGTCTGTGTTGAGCTGGGGATGTAAGGGGGCTCATGGGGATGTACCTGTGGTTTCCGTTTCATCATCTATTCCCTCTGAAATTCCTGAGTTCCTGTCTGACTATCGTGACGTCTTTGAAGAATCCAAGCTTGGTTCATTACCTCCGCACCGAGAGTGCGATTGTGCCATAGATTTAATCCCGGGTAGTAAATACCCAAAGGGTCGTTTATTTAATCTGTCTGTGCCTGAACATGCTGCTATGCGAGAATATATAAAGGAGTCCTTGGAAAAGGGACATATTCGTCCATCGTCATCTCCCTTAGGAGCCGGTTTTTTCTTTGTGTCAAAAAAAGACGGCTCTTTGAGACCATGTATCGATTATCGGCTTTTGAATAAAATCACTGTAAAATATCAATACCCATTGCCGTTGCTGACTGATTTGTTTGCTCGCATAAAGGGGGCCAAGTGGTTCTCTAAGATTGACCTTCGTGGGGCGTATAATTTGGTGCGAATCAGGCAGGGGGATGAGTGGAAAACCGCATTTAATACGCCCGAGGGCCACTTTGAGTATTTAGTGATGCCTTTTGGTCTTTCAAATGCTCCGTCAGTTTTCCAGTCCTTTATGCATGATATTTTTCGCGATTATTTGGATAAATTTATGATTGTGTATCTGGATGATATTCTGATTTTTTCGGATGACTGGGACTCTCATGTCCAGCAAGTCAGGAGGGTTTTCCAGGTTTTGCGGTCTAATTCTTTGTGTGTGAAGGGTTCTAAGTGTGTTTTTGGGGTACAGAGGATTTCCTTTTTGGGATATATTTTTTCTCCCTCTTCCATTGAAATGGATCCTGTCAAGGTTCAAGCTATTTGTGATTGGACGCAGCCCTCTTCTCTTAAGAGTCTTCAGAAATTTTTGGGCTTTGCTAACTTTTATCGTCGATTTATTGCTGGTTTTTCGGATATTGCTAAGCCATTGACCGATTTGACTAAGAAGGGTGCTGATGTTGCTGATTGGTCCCCTGACGCTGTGGAGGCCTTTCGGGAGCTTAAGCGCCGTTTTTCCTCTGCCCCTGTGTTGCGTCAGCCTGATGTTGCTCTACCTTTTCAGGTTGAGGTCGACGCTTCTGAGATCGGAGCTGGGGCAGTGTTGTCGCAGAAAAGTTCTGACTGCTCCGTGATGAGGCCTTGTGCCTTCTTTTCCCGTAAATTTTCGCCCGCTGAGCGGAATTATGATGTTGGGAATCGGGAGCTTTTGGCCATGAAGTGGGCTTTTGAGGAGTGGCGCCATTGGCTTGAGGGGGCCAGACATCAGGTGGTGGTATTGACTGACCACAAAAACTTGATTTATCTTGAGACCGCCAGGCGCCTGAATCCTAGACAGGCGCGCTGGTCATTATTTTTCTCTCGGTTTAATTTTGTGGTGTCATACCTACCGGGTTCTAAGAATGTTAAGGCGGATGCCCTTTCTAGGAGTTTTGAGCCTGACTCGCCTGGTAACTCTGAGCCCACAGGTATCCTTAAGGATGGAGTGGTATTGTCAGCCGTTTCTCCAGACCTGCGGCGGGCCTTGCAGGAGTTTCAGGCGGATTGACCGGATCGTTGCCCACCTGATAAACTGTTTGTTCCTGATGATTGGACCAGTAGAGTCATCTCTGAGGTTCATTCTTCTGCGTTGGCAGGTCATCCTGGCATTTTTGGTACCAGGGATTTGGTGGCAAGGTCCTTCTGGTGGCCTTCCCTGTCACGAGATGTGCGAGGCTTTGTGCAGTCTTGTGACGTTTGTGCTCGGGCCAAGCCTTGTTGCTCTCGGGCTAGTGGATTATTGTTGCCCTTGCCCATTCCTAAGAGGCCTTGGACGCACATCTCGATGGATTTTATTTCAGATCTGCCTGTTTCTCAGAAGATGTCTGTCATCTGGGTGGTGTGTGACCGTTTCTCTAAGATGGTCCATTTGGTTCCTCTGCCCAAGTTGCCTTCTTCTTCCGAGTTGGTTCCTCTGTTTTTTCAAAATGTTGTTCGTTTGCATGGTATTCCTGAGAATATCATTTCTGACAGAGGGACCCAATTCGTGTCTAGATTTTGGCGGGCATTCTGTGCTAGGATGGGCATAGATTTATCTTTTTCGTCCGCTTTCCATCCTCAGACGAATGGCCAGACCGAGCGGACTAATCAGACCCTGGAGACATATCTGAGGTGTTTTGTGTCTGCTGACCAGGATGATTGGGTTGCTTTTTTGCCATTGGCAGAGTTCGCTCTCAATAATCGGGCCAGCTCTGCCACTTTGGTGTCCCCGTTTTTCTGTAATTCGGGGTTTCATCCTCGATTTTCCTCTGGTCAGGTGGAATCTTCGGATTGTCCTGGAGTGGATGCTGTGGTGGAGAGATTGCATCAGATCTGGGGGCAGGTGGTGGACAATTTGAGGTTGTCCCAGGAGAAGACTCAGCTTTTTGCCAACCGCCACCGTCGTGTTGGTCCTCGGCTTTGTGTTGGGGATTTGGTGTGGTTGTCTTCTCGTTTTGTCCCTATGAGGGTCTCTTCTCCTAAGTTTAAGCCTCGGTTCATCGGCCCGTATAAGATATTGGAGATTCTTAACCCTGTTTCCTTCCGTTTGGACCTCCCTGCATCCTTCTCTATTCATAACGTTTTTCATCGGTCATTATTGCGCAGGTATGAGGTACCGGTTGTGCCTTCCGTTGAGCCTCCTGCTCCGGTGTTGGTTGAGGGTGAGTTGGAGTACGTTGTGGAGAAAATCTTAGACTCTCGTGTTTCCAGACGGAGACTCCAGTATCTGGTCAAGTGGAAGGGATACGGCCAGGAGGATAATTCTTGGGTGAATGCATCTGATGTTCATGCCTCTGATCTGGTTCGTGCCTTTCATAGGGCCCATCCTGATCGCCCTGGTGGTTCTGGTGAGGGTTCGGTGCCCCCTCCTTGAGGGGGGGGTACTGTTGTGAATTTGGATTCTGGGCTCCCCCGGTGGCTACTGGTGGAATTGAACTGGTGTTTTCATCTTCTCTGTTCACCTGTTCCCATCAAGATGTGGGAGTCGCTATATAACCTTGCTGCTCTGTTAGTTGCTTGCCGGTCAACAATGTTATCAGAAGCCTCTCTGTGCTTGTTCCTGCTCCTAGACAACTACTAGATAAGTTGGACTCTTGTCCATGTTTGTTTTTGCATTTTTGTTCCAGTTCACAGCTGTAGTTTCGTTACTGTGTCTGGAAAGCTCTTGTGAACAGGAATTGCCACTCTGGTGTTATGAGTTAATGCCAGAGTTTTAAAGTAATTCCTGGATGGTGTTTTGATAGGGTTTTCAGCTGACCATGAAAGTGTCCTTTCTGTCTTCTGCTATGTAGTAAGTGGACCTCAAATTTGCTAAACCTATTTTCATACTACGTTTGTTATTTCATCTTAATTCACCGCCAATACATGTAGGGGGCCTCTGTCTCCTTTCGGGGTATTTCTCTAGAGGTGAGCTAGGACTAATATTTTCCTCTGCTAGCATTATTTAGTCCTCCGGCTGGTGCTGGGCATCTAGAATCAACGTAGGCATGCTACCCGGCCACTGCTAGTTGTGCGTTAGGTTTAGTTCATGGTCAGCTCAGTTCCCATCTTCCAAGAGCTAGTTCCTATATATGCTGATGCTATGTTCTCTTGCCATTGAGAACATGACACCGTTAGTAGGCCCTAACCCCCAATTTTTTTTAAAAAAGCACTTAATGAGAGCCAGAAGGTTGAAGCTCAGATTTATACAGTTGAAGACAACACCAGGGAGCGGCAGACACCGTTAGTAGGCCCTAACCACCCTTTTTTTTTTAAAAGCACTTAATGAGAGCCAGAAGGTTGAAGCTCAGATTTATACATTGGAGGACAACACCAGGGAGCGGCAGACACCGTTAGTAGGCCGTAACCAAAGTTGAAGGCCAAATGCAGTTTAATATCTGATACTATAGGCCGAAAACCTAAAGACTGAAGCTCAGCTTTAAACAGTGGAGGACAACACCAGGGAGCGGCAGACACCGTTAGTAGGCCCTAACCCCCAATTTTTTTAAAAAAAGCACTTAATGAGAGCCAGAAGGTTGAAGCTCAGATTTATACAGTCGAGGACAACACCAGGGAGCGGCAGACACCGTTAGTAGGCCGTAACCACCAATTTTTTTTTAAAAAGCAATTAATGAGAGCCAGAAGGTTGAACCTCAGATTTATACAGTGGAGGACAACACCAGGGAGCGGCAGACACCGTTAGTAGGCCCTAACCACCAATTTTTTAAAAAACAGCACTTAATGAGAGCCAGAAGGTTGAAGCTCAGACAAGGCAACCTGGAGGAGAACACCAAGGAGGAGGAGAACACTCAGTCAGGAGGACAACACCCAGGAGCGGCAGACACCGTTAGTAGGCCCTAACCACCAATTTTTTAAAAAACAGCACTTAATGAGAGCCAGAAGGTTGAAGCTCAGATTTATACAGTTGAAGACAACACCAGGGAGCGGCAGACACCGTTAGTAGGCCCTAACCACCCTTTTTTTTTTAAAAGCACTTAATGAGAGCCAGAAGGTTGAAGCTCAGATTTATACAGTGGAGGACAACACCAGGGAGCGGCAGACACCGTTAGTAGGCCGTAAACACCAATTTTTTTTTAAAAGCACTTAATGAGAGCCAGAAGGTTGAAGCTCAGATTTATACAGTGGACGACAACACCAGGGAGCGGCAGACACCGTTGGTAGGCCCTAACTCCCAATTTAAAAAAAAAAGCACTTAATGAGAGCCAGAAGGTTGAAGCTCAGATTTATACAGTGGAGGACAACACCAGGGAGCGGCAGACACCGTTAGTAGGCCGTAACCAAAGTTGAAGGCCAAATGCAGTTTAATATCTGATACTATAGGCCGAAAGCCTAAAGACTGAAGCTCAGCTTTATACAGTGGAGGACAACACCAGGGAGCGACAGACACCGCTAGTAGGCCCTAACCCCCATTTTTTTTAAAAACAGCACGTAATGAGAGCCAGAAGGTTGAAGCTCAGATTTTTACAGTTGAGGACAACACCAGGGAGCGTCAGACACCGTTAGTAGGCCCTAACCATCCTTTTTTTTTTAAAAAGCACTTAATGAGAGCCAGAAGGTTGAAGCTCAGATTTATACAGTGGAGGACAACACCAGGGAGCGGCAGACACCGTTAGTAAGCCTTAACCACCAATTTTTTTTTTAAAAAGCACTTAATGAGAGCCAGAAAGTTGAAGCTCAGATTTATACAGTTGAGGACAACACCAGGGAGCGGCAGACACCGTTAGTAGGCCCTAATCACCCTTTTTTTTTAAAAAGCACTTAATGAGAGCCAGAAGGTTGAAGCTCAGATTTATACAGTTGAGGACAACACCAGGGAGCGGCAGACACAGTTAGTAGGCCGTAACCACCAATTTTTTTTTAAAAAGCACTTAATGAGAGCCAGAAGGTTGAAGCTCAGATTTATACAGTGGAGGACAACACCAGGGAGCGGCAGACACCGTTAGTAGGCCCTAACCCCCAATTTTTTTTAAAAAAAGCACTTAATGAGAGCCAGAAGGTTGAAGCTCAGATTTATACAGTAAAGGACAACACCAGGGAGTGGCAGACACCGTTAGTAGGCCGTAACCAAAGTTGAAGGCCAAATGCAGTTTAATATCTGATACTATAGGCCGAAAGCCTAAAAACTGAAGCTCA
Organism: Ranitomeya variabilis; assembly: GCF_051348905.1. Lineage (NCBI taxonomy): Eukaryota > Metazoa > Chordata > Amphibia > Anura > Dendrobatidae > Ranitomeya > Ranitomeya variabilis. Next base: position 289,018,457 of record NC_135237.1, read on the forward strand.
GCTTTATACAGTGGAGGACAACACCAGGGAGCGGCAGACACCGTTAGTAGGCCCTAACTCTCAATTTTTTTTAAAAAGCACTTAATGAGAGCCAGAAGGTTGAAGCTCAGATTTATACAGTTGAGGACAACACCAGGGAGCGGCAGACACCGTTAGTAGGCCCTAACCACCAATTTTTTAAAAAACAGCACTTAATGAGAGCCAGAAGGTTGAAGCTCAGACAAAGCAACCTGGAGGAGAACACCAAGGAGGAGGAGAACACTCAGTCAGGAGGACAACACCCAGGAGCGGCAGACACCGTTAGTAGGCCCTAACCACCAGTTTTTTAAAAAACAGCACTTAATGAGAGCCAGAAGGTTAAAGCTCAGATTTATACAGTGGAGGACAACACCAGGGAGCGGCAGACACCGTTAGTAGGCCCTAATCACCCTTTTTTTTAAAAAAGCACTTAATGAGAGCCAGAAGGTTGAAGCTCAGATTTATACAGTTGAGGACAACACCAGGGAGCGGCAGACACCGTTAGTAGGCCGTAACCACCAATTTGTTTTTAAAAAGCACTTAATGAGAGCCAGAAGGTTGAAGCTCAGATTTATACAGTTGAGGACAACACCAGGGAGCGGCAGACACCGTTAGTAGGCCCTAACCACCAATTTTTTAAAAAACAGCACTTAATGAGAGCCAGAAGGTTGAAGCTCAGACAAAGCAACCTGGAGGAGAACACCAAGGAGGAGGAGAACACTCAGTCAGGAGGACAACACCCTGGAGCGGCAGACACCGTTAGTAGGCCCTAACCACCAGTTTTTCAAAAAACAGCACTTAATGAGAGCCAGAAGGTTGAAGCTCAGATTTATACAGTTGAGGACAACACCAGGGAGCGGCAGACACCGTTAGTAGGCCCTAACCACCCTTTTTTTTTTTAAAAAAAAGCACTTAATGAGAGCCAGAAGGTTAAAGCTCAGATTTATACAGTGGAGGACAACAACAGGGAGCGGCAGACACCGATAGTAGGCCCTAATCACCCTTTTTTTTCAAAAAAAGCACTTAATGAGAACCAGAAGGTTGAAGCTCAGATTCATACAGTTGAGGACAACACCAGGGAGCGGCAGACACCGTTAGTAGGCCGTAACCACCAATTTTTTTTTAAAAAGCACTTAATGAGAGCCAGAAGGTTGAAGCTCAGATTTATACAGTAAAGGACAACACCAGGGAGTGGCAGACACCGTTAGTAGGCCGTAACCAAAGTTGAAGGCCAAATGCAGTTTAATATCTGATACTATAGGCCGAAAGCCTAAAGACTGAAGCTCAGCTTTATACAGTGGAGGACAACACCCAGGAGCGGCAGACACCGTTAGTAGGCCCTAATCACCCTTTTTTTTTAAAAAGCACTTAATGAGAGCCAGAAGGTTGAAGCTCAGATTTATACAGTAAAGGACAACACCAGGGAGTGGCAGACACCGTTAGTAGGCCGTAACCAAAGTTGAAGGCCAAATGCAGTTTAATATCTGATACTATAGGCCGACAGCCTAAAGACTGAAGCTCAGCTTTATACAGTGGAGGACAACACCAGGGAGCGGCAGACACCGTTAGTAGGCCCTAACTCCCAATTTTTTTAAAAAAGCACTTAATGAGAGCCAGAAGGTTGAAGCTCAGATTTATACAGTTGAGGACAACACCAGGGAGCGGCAGACACCGTTAGTAGGCCCTAACCACCAATTTTTTTTAAAAAGCACTTAATGAGAGCCAGAAGGTTGAAGCTCAGATTTATACAGTTGAGGACAACACCAGGGAGCGGCAGACACCGTTAGTAGGCCGTAACCACCAATTTTTTTTTAAAAAGCACTTAATGAGAGCCAGAAGGTTGAAGCTCAGATTTATACAGTTGAGGACAACACCAGGGAGCGGCAGACACCGTTAGTAGGCCGTAACCACCAATTTTTTTTTAAAAAGCACTTAATGAGAGCCAGAAGGTTGAAGCTCAGATTTATACAGTGGAGGACAACACCAGGGAGCGGCAGACACCGTTAGTAGGCCGTAACCAAAGTTGAAGGCCAAATACAGTTTAATATCTGATACTATAGGCCGAAAACCTAAAGACTGAAGCTCAGCTTTAAACAGTGGAGGACAACACCCAGGAGCGGCAGACACCGTTAGTAGGCCCTAATCACCCTTTTTTTTTAAAAAGCACTTAATGAGAGCCAGAAGGTTGAAGCTCAGATTTATACAGTTGAGGACAACACCAGGGAGCGGCAGACACCGTTAGTAGGCCCTAACCACCAATTTTTTAAAAAACAGCACTTAATGAGAGCCAGAAGGTTGAAGCTCAGACAAAGCAACCTGGAGGAGAACACCAAGGAGGAGGAGAACACTCAGTCAGGAGGACAACACCCTGGAGCGGCAGACACCGTTAGTAGGCCCTAACCACCAGTTTTTCAAAAAAAAGCACTTAATGAGAGCCAGAAGGTTAAAGCTCAGATTTATACAGTGGAGGACAACATCAGGGAGCGGCAGACACCGATAGTAGGCCCTAATCACCCTTTTTTTTCAAAAAAAGCACTTAATGAGAACCAGAAGGTTGAAGCTCAGATTCATACAGTTGAGGACAACACCAGTGAGCGGCAGACACCGTTAGTAGGCCGTAACCACCAATTTTTTTTTAAAAAGCACTTAATGAGAGCCAGAAGGTTGAAGCTCAGATTTATACAGTAAAGGACAACACCAGGGAGTGGCAGACACCGTTAGTAGGCCGTAACCAAAGTTGAAGGCCAAATGCAGTTTAATATCTGATACTATAGGCCGAAAGCCTAAAGACTGAAGCTCAGCTTTATACAGTGGAGGACAACACCAGGGAGCGGCAGACACCGTTAGTAGGCCCTAACTCCCAATTTTTAAAAAAAAGCATTTAATGAGAGCCAGAAGGTTGAAGCTCAGATTTATACAGTTGAGGACAACACCAGGGAGCGGCAGACACCGTTAGTAGGCCCTAACCACCAATTTTTTTTAAAAAGCACTTAATGAGAGCCAGAAGGTTGAAGCTCAGATTTATACAGTTGAGGACAACACCAGGGAGCGGCAGACACCGTTAGTAGGCCGTAACCACCAATTTTTTTTTAAAAAGCACTTAATGAGAGCCAGAAGGTTGAAGCTCAGATTTATACAGTAAAGGACAACACCAGGGAGTGGCAGACACCGTTAGTAGGCCGTAACCAAAGTTGAAGGCCAAATGCAGTTTAATATCTGATACTATAGGCCGACAGCCTAAAGACTGAAGCTCAGCTTTATACAGTGGAGGACAACACCAGGGAGCGGCAGACACCGTTAGTAGGCCCTAACTCCCAATTTTTTTAAAAAAGCACTTAATGAGAGCCAGAAGGTTGAAGCTCAGATTTATACAGTTGAGGACAACACCAGGGAGCGGCAGACACCGTTAGTAGGCCCTAACCACCAATTTTTTTTAAAAAGCACTTAATGAGAGCCAGAAGGTTGAAGCTCAGATTTATACAGTTGAGGACAACACCAGGGAGCGGCAGACACCGTTAGTAGGCCGTAACCACCAATTTTTTTTTAAAAAGCACTTAATGAGAGCCAGAAGGTTGAAGCTCAGATTTATACAGTTGAGGACAACACCAGGGAGCGGCAGACACCGTTAGTAGGCCGTAACCACCAATTTTTTTTTAAAAAGCACTTAATGAGAGCCAGAAGGTTGAAGCTCAGATTTATACAGTGGAGGACAACACCAGGGAGCGGCAGACACCGTTAGTAGGCCGTAACCAAAGTTGAAGGCCAAATACAGTTTAATATCTGATACTATAGGCCGAAAACCTAAAGACTGAAGCTCAGCTTTAAACAGTGGAGGACAACACCCAGGAGCGGCAGACACCGTTAGTAGGCCCTAATCACCCTTTTTTTTTAAAAAGCACTTAATGAGAGCCAGAAGGTTGAAGCTCAGATTTATACAGTTGAGGACAACACCAGGGAGCGGCAGACACCGTTAGTAGGCCCTAACCACCAATTTTTTAAAAAACAGCACTTAATGAGAGCCAGAAGGTTGAAGCTCAGACAAAGCAACCTGGAGGAGAACACCAAGGAGGAGGAGAACACTCAGTCAGGAGGACAACACCCTGGAGCGGCAGACACCGTTAGTAGGCCCTAACCACCAGTTTTTCAAAAAAAAGCACTTAATGAGAGCCAGAAGGTTAAAGCTCAGATTTATACAGTGGAGGACAACATCAGGGAGCGGCAGACACCGATAGTAGGCCCTAATCACCCTTTTTTTTCAAAAAAAGCACTTAATGAGAACCAGAAGGTTGAAGCTCAGATTCATACAGTTGAGGACAACACCAGTGAGCGGCAGACACCGTTAGTAGGCCGTAACCACCAATTTTTTTTTAAAAAGCACTTAATGAGAGCCAGAAGGTTGAAGCTCAGATTTATACAGTAAAGGACAACACCAGGGAGTGGCAGACACCGTTAGTAGGCCGTAACCAAAGTTGAAGGCCAAATGCAGTTTAATATCTGATACTATAGGCCGAAAGCCTAAAGACTGAAGCTCAGCTTTATACAGTGGAGGACAACACCAGGGAGCGGCAGACACCGTTAGTAGGCCCTAACTCCCAATTTTTTTTAAAAAGCACTTAATGAGAGCCAGAAGGTTGAAGCTCAGATTTATACAGTTGAGGACAACACCAGGGAGCGGCAGACACCGTTAGTAGGCCCTAACCACCAATTTTTTTTAAAAAGCACTTAATGAGAGCCAGAAGGTTGAAGCTCAGATTTATACAGTTGAGGACAACACCAGGGAGCGGCAGACACCGTTAGTAGGCCGTAACCACCAATTTTTTTTTAAAAAGCACTTAATGAGAGCCAGAAGGTTGAAGCTCAGATTTATACAGTGGAGGACAACACCAGGGAGCGGCAGACACCGTTAGTAGGCCCTAACCCCCAATTTTTTTTAAAAAAGCACTTAATGAGAGCCAGAAGGTTGACGCTCAGATTTATACAGTGTAGGACAACACCAGGGAGCGGCAGACACCGTTAGTAGGCCGTAACCAAAGTTGAAGGCCAAATACAGTTTAATATCTGATACTATAGGCCGAAAACCTAAAGACTGAAGCTCAGCTTTAAACAGTGGAGGACAACACCCAGGAGCGGCAGACACCGTTAGTAGGCCCTAATCACCCTTTTTTTTTTAAAAAGCACTTAATGAGAGCCAGAAGGTTGAAGCTCAGATTTATACAGTAAAGGACAACACCAGGGAGTGGCAGACACCGTTAGTAGGCCGTAACCAAAGTTGAAGGCCAAATGCAGTTTAATATCTGATACTATAGGCCGACAGCCTAAAGACTGAAGCTCAGCTTTATACAGTGGAGGACAACACCAGGGAGCGGCAGACACCGTTAGTAGGCCCTAACTCCCAATTTTTTTAAAAAAGCACTTAATGAGAGCCAGAAGGTTGAAGCTCAGATTTATACAGTTGAGGACAACACCAGGGAGCGGCAGACACCGTTAGTAGGCCCTAACCACCAATTTTTTTTAAAAAGCACTTAATGAGAGCCAGAAGGTTGAAGCTCAGATTTATACAGTTGAGGACAACACCAGGGAGCGGCAGACACCGTTAGTAGGCCCTAACCACCAATTTTTTTTTTAAAAAGCACTTAATGAGAGCCAGAAGGTTGAAGCTCAGATTTATACAGTGGAGGACAACACCAGGGAGCGGCAGACACCGTTAGTAGGCCCTAACCCCCAATTTTTTTTAAAAAAGCACTTAATGAGAGCCAGAAGGTTGAATCTCAGATTTATACAGTGGAGGACAACACCAGGGAGCGGCAGACACCGTTAGTAGGCCGTAACCAAAGTTGAAGGCCAAATACAGTTTAATATCTGATACTATAGGCCGAAAACCTAAAGACTGAAGCTCAGCTTTAAACAGTGGAGGACAACACCCAGGAGCGGCAGACACCGTTAGTAGGCCCTAATCACCCTTTTTTTTTAAAAAGCACTTAATGAGAGCCAGAAGGTTGAAGCTCAGATTTATACAGTTGAGGACAACACCAGGGAGCGGCAGACACCGTTAGTAGGCCGTAACCACCAATTTGTTTTTAAAAAGCACTTAATGAGAGCCAGAAGGTTGAAGCTCAGATTTATACAGTTGAGGACAACACCAGGGAGCGGCAGACACCGTTAGTAGGCCCTAACCACCAATTTTTAAAAAAACAGCACTTAATGAGAGCCAGAAGGTTGAAGCTCAGACAAGGCAACCTGGAGGAGAACACCAAGGAGGAGGAGAACACTCAGTCAGGAGGACAACACCCAGGAGCGGCAGACACCGTTAGTAGGCCCTAATCACCCTTTTTTTTTAAAAAGCACTTAATGAGAGCCAGAAGGTTGAAGCTCAGATTTATACAGTGGAGGACAACAACAGGGAGCGGCAGACACCGATAGTAGGCCCTAATCACCCTTTTTTTTCAAAAAAAGCACTTAATGAGAACCAGAAGGTTGAAGCTCAGATTCATACAGTTGAGGACAACACCAGGGAGCGGCAGACACCGTTAGTAGGCCGTAACCACCAATTTTTTTTTAAAAAGCACTTAATGAGAGCCAGAAGGTTGAAGCTCAGATTTATACAGTAAAGGACAACACCAGGGAGTGGCAGACACCGTTAGTAGGCCGTAACCAATGTTGAAGGCCAAATGCAGTTTAATATCTGATACTATAGGCCGAAAGCCTAAAGACTGAAGCTCAGCTTTATACAGTGGAGGACAACACCAGGGAGCGGCAGACACCGTTAGTAGGCCCTAACTCCCAATTTTTTTAAAAAAGCATTTAATGAGAGCCAGAAGGTTGAAGCTCAGATTTATACAGTTGAGGACAACACCAGGGAGCGGCAGACACCGTTAGTAGGCCCTAACCACCAATTTTTTTTAAAAAGCACTTAATGAGAGCCAGAAGGTTGAAGCTCAGATTTATACAGTTGAGGACAACACCAGGGAGCGGCAGACACCGTTAGTAGGCCGTAACCACCAATTTTTTTTTAAAAAGCACTTAATGAGAGCCAGAAGGTTGAAGCTCAGATTTATACAGTGGAGGACAACACCAGGGAGCGGCAGACACCGTTAGTAGGCCCTAACCCCCAATTTTTTTTAAAAAAGCACTTAATGAGAGCCAGAAGGTTGAAGCTCAGATTTATACAGTGTAGGACAACACCAGGGAGCGGCAGACACCGTTAGTAGGCCGTAACCAAAGTTGAAGGCCAAATACAGTTTAATATCTGATACTATAGGCCGAAAACCTAAAGACTGAAGCTCAGCTTTAAACAGTGGAGGACAACACCCAGGAGCGGCAGACACCGTTAGTAGGCCCTAATCACCCTTTTTTTTTAAAAAGCACTTAATGAGAGCCAGAAGGTTGAAGCTCAGATTTATACAGTAAAGGACAACACCAGGGAGTGGCAGACACCGTTAGTAGGCCGTAACCAAAGTTGAAGGCCAAATGCAGTTTAATATCTGATACTATAGGCCGACAGCCTAAAGACTGAAGCTCAGCTTTATACAGTGGAGGACAACACCAGGGAGCGGCAGACACCGTTAGTAGGCCCTAACTCCCAATTTTTTTAAAAAAGCACTTAATGAGAGCCAGAAGGTTGAAGCTCAGATTTATACAGTTGAGGACAACACCAGGGAGCGGCAGACACCGTTAGTAGGCCCTAACCACCAATTTTTTTTAAAAAGCACTTAATGAGAGCCAGAAGGTTGAAGCTCAGATTTATACAGTTGAGGACAACACCAGAGAGCGGCAGACACCGTTAGTAGGCCCTAACCACCAATTTTTTTTTTAAAAAGCACTTAATGAGAGCCAGAAGGTTGAAGCTCAGATTTATACAGTGGAGGACAACACCAGGGAGCGGCAGACACCGTTAGTAGGCCCTAACCCCCAATTTTTTTTAAAAAAGCACTTAATGAGAGCCAGAAGGTTGAATCTCAGATTTATACAGTGGAGGACAACACCAGGGAGCGGCAGACACCGTTAGTAGGCCGTAACCAAAGTTGAAGGCCAAATACAGTTTAATATCTGATACTATAGGCCGAAAACCTAAAGACTGAAGCTCAGCTTTAAACAGTGGAGGACAACACCCAGGAGCGGCAGACACCGTTAGTAGGCCCTAATCACCCTTTTTTTTTAAAAAGCACTTAATGAGAGCCAGAAGGTTGAAGCTCAGATTTATACAGTTGAGGACAACACCAGGGAGCGGCAGACACCGTTAGTAGGCCGTAACCACCAATTTGTTTTTAAAAAGCACTTAATGAGAGCCAGAAGGTTGAAGCTCAGATTTATACAGTTGAGGACAACACCAGGGAGCGGCAGACACCGTTAGTAGGCCCTAACCACCAATTTTTTAAAAAACAGCACTTAATGAGAGCCAGAAGGTTGAAGCTCAGACAAGGCAACCTGGAGGAGAACACCAAGGAGGAGGAGAACACTCAGTCAGGAGGACAACACCCAGGAGCGGCAGACACCGTTAGTAGGCCCTAATCACCCTTTTTTTTTAAAAAGCACTTAATGAGAGCCAGAAGGTTGAAGCTCAGATTTATACAGTTGAAGACAACACCAGGGAGCGGCAGACACCGTTAGCAGGCCCTAACCACCCTTTTTTTTTTAAAAGCACTTAATGAGAGCCAGAAGGTTGAAGCTCAGATTTATACAGTGGAGGACAACACCAGGGAGCGGCAGACACCGTTAGTAGGCCGTAAACACCAATTTTTTTTTTAAAAGCACTTAATGAGAGCCAGAAGGTTGAAGCTCAGATTTATACAGTGGAGGACAACACCGGGGAGCGGCAGACACCGTTAGTAGGCCGTAACCAAAGTTGAAGGCCAAATGCAGTTTAATATCTGATACTATAGGCCGAAAGCCTAAAGACTGAAGCTCAGCTTTATACAGTGGAGGACAACACCAGGGAGCGGCAGACACCGTTAGTAGGCCGTAAACACCAATTGTTTTTTTAAAAGCACTTAATGAGAGCCAGAAGGTTGAAGCTCAGATTTATACAGTGGACGACAACACCAGGGAGCGGCAGACACCGTTGGTAGGCCCTAACCCCCAATTTTAAAAAGAAAGCACTTAATGAGAGCCAGAAGGTTGAAGCTCAGATTTATACAGTGGAGGACAACACCGGGGAGCGGCAGACACCGTTAGTAGGCCGTAACCAAAGTTGAAGGCCAAATGCAGTTTAATATCTGATACTATAGGCCGAAAGCCTAAAGACTGAAGCTCAGCTTTATACAGTGGAGGACAACACCAGGGAGCGACAGACACCGCTAGTAGGCCCCAACCCCCAATTTTTTTAAAAACAGCACGTAATGAGAGCCAGAAGGTTGAAGCTCAGATTTTTACAGTTGAGGACAACACCAGGGAGCGTCAGATACCGTTAGTAGGCCCTAACCACCAATTTTTAAAAAAACAGCACTTAATGAGAGCCAGAAGGTTGAAGCTCAGATTTATACAGTTGAAGACAACACCAGGGAGCGGCAGACACCGTTAGTAGGCCCTAACCACCCTTTTTTTTTTAAAAGCACTTAATGAGAGCCAGAAGGTTGAAGCTCAGATTTATACAGTTGAGGACAACACCAGGGAGCGGCAGACACCGTTAGTAGGCCCTAACTCCCAATTTTTTTAAAAAAGCACTTAATGAGAGCCAGAAGGTTGAAGCTCAGATTTATACAGTTGAGGACAACACCAGGGAGCGGCAGACACCGTTAGTAGGCCCTAACCACCAATTTTTTTTAAAAAGCACTTAATGAGAGCCAGAAGGTTGAAGCTCAGATTTATACAGTTGAGGACAACACCAGGGAGCGGCAGACACCGTTAGTAGGCCCTAACCACCAATTTTTTTTTTAAAAAGCACTTAATGAGAGCCAGAAGGTTGAAGCTCAGATTTATACAGTGGAGGACAACACCAGGGAGCGGCAGACACCGTTAGTAGGCCCTAACCCCCAATTTTTTTTAAAAAAGCACTTAATGAGAGCCAGAAGGTTGAATCTCAGATTTATACAGTGGAGGACAACACCAGGGAGCGGCAGACACCGTTAGTAGGCCGTAACCAAAGTTGAAGGCCAAATACAGTTTAATATCTGATACTATAGGCCGAAAACCTAAAGACTGAAGCTCAGCTTTAACCCCTTTCTGCCATTGGACGTACTATTCCGTCCATGTGGGGTGGGCCCTACTTCCCAAGGACGGAATAGTACGTCCAGCGCGATCGGCCGCGCTCACGGGGGGAGCGCGGCCGATCGCGGCCGGGTGTCAGCTGCCTATCGCAGCTGACATCCGGCACTATGTGCCAGGAGCGGTCACGGACCGCCCCCGGCACATTAACCCCCGGCACACCGCGATCAAACATGATCGCGATGTGCCGGCGGTGCAGGGAAGCATCGCGCAGGGAGGGGGCTCCCTGCGGGCTTCCCTGAGCCCCCCGCAGCAACGCGATGTGATCGCGTTGCTGCGAGGGTCTTACCTCCCTCCCTGCCTGCTCCAGACCCGGATCCAAGATGGCCGCGGATCCGGGTCCTGCAGGGAGGGAGGTGGCTTCACAGAAGCCTGCTCAGAGCAGGCACTGTGAAGCAGCCTGCACTTCAATCAGATCGGTGATCTGTCAGAGTGCTATGCAAACTGGCAGATCACCGATCTGTATTGTCCCCCCCTGGGGCAAAGTAAAAAAGTTAAAAAAAAAATTTCCAAATGTGTAAAAAAAAATAAAAAAAAATATTCCAAAATAATGAAAAAAAAAAAAATATATTATTCCCATAAATACATTTCTTTATCTAAATAAAAAAACAAAACAATAAAAGTACACATATTTAGTATCGCCGCGTCCGTAACGACCCCACCTATAAAACTGCCCCACTAGTTAACCCCTTCAGTAAACACCGTAAGAAAAAAAAAAAAAAAACGAGGCAAAAAACAACGCTTTATTACCATACCGCCGAACAAAAAGTGGAATAACACGCGATCAAAAAGACTGATATAAATATCCATGGTACCGCTGAAAACGTCATCTTGTCCCGCAAAAAACAAGCCGCCATACAGCATCATCAGCAAAAAAATAAAAAAGTTATAGTCCTGAGAATAAAGCGATACCAAAATAATTATTTTTTCTATAAAATAGTTTTTATCGTATAAAAGCGCCAAAACATAAAAAAATGATATAAATGAGATATCGCTGTAATCGTACTGACCCGAAGAATAAAACTGCTTTATCAATTTTACCAAACGCGGAACGGTATAAACGCCTCTCCCAAAAGAAATTCAGGAATTGCTGGTTTTTGGTCATTCTGCCTCACAAAAATCGGAATAAAAAGCGATCAAAAATGGTCACGTGTCCGAAAATGTTACCAATAAAAACGTCATCTCGTCCCGCAAAAAACAAGACCTCACATGACTCTGTGGAGCAAAATGTGGAAAAATTATAGGTCTCAAAATGTGGAGACGCAAAAACTTTTTTGCTATAAAAAGCGTCGCTGGTTTCACACTTGCGTTTTTGTCTGCAGCGTTTTTTGCACAAAAAAACGCATGCGTTTTTTCCCTATATTTAACATTGAAAACGCATGCGGTTTTTTTGTACACGTTTGGTCGCGTTTTCAAACGCATGCGGTTTTTTTCTGCATGCGTTAATTTTCAGAAATACAACCTGCAGTATTTTCTTGGTGTTTTTAAGCACATGCGTTTGTTTGCGTTAAAAACGCATGCATTTTTATCGAAAAAAAACAGAAAACACACTGAAAAGCCACCCACCACCATCAAGGTGATAAAGGGATCCAAACCCTAACCCTAACTCTACCCCTAACCTCACCCCTAACCGTTTAATGAACATTTTCTGACAGTCATAGTGCCACGTATTTCAGTGCCACGTATTTCAGTGCCACGTATTTCAGTGCCACGTATTTCAGTGCCACGTATTTCAGTGCCACGTGTTTCAGTGCCACGTATTTCAGTGCCACGTATCACGTATTTCAGTGCCACGTATCACGTATTTCAGTGCCACATATTTTAGTACCACGTATTTCAGTTGCACGTGTTTCAGTGCCACGTATTTCAGTGCCACGTATTTCAGTGCCACGTATTTCAGTGCCACGTATCACGTATTTCAGTGCCACGTGTTTCAGTGCCACGTATTTAAGTGCCACGTATCACATATTTCAGTGCCACGTATTTAAGTGCCACGTATTTAAGTGCCACGTATTTAAGTGCCACGTATTTCAGTGCCACGTATTTCAGTGCCACATATTTCAGTGCCATGTATTTCAGTGCCACGTATTTAAGTGCCACGTATCACATATTTAAGTGCCACGTATTTAAGTGCCACGTATTTAAGTGCCACGTATTTCAGTGCCACGTATTTCAGTGCCACGTATTTCAGTGCCACGTATCACGTATTTCAGTGCCACGTGTTTCAGTGCCACGTATTTAAGTGCCACGTATTTCAGTGCCACGTATTTCAGTGCCACGTATTTCAGTGCCACGTATTTCAGTGCCACGTATCACGTATTTCAGTGCCACGTGTTTCAGTGCCACGTATTTAAGTGCCACGTATCACATATTTAAGTGCCACGTATTTCAGTGCCACGTATTTCAGTGCCACGTATTTCAGTGCCACGTATCACGTATTTCAGTGCCACGTGTTTCAGTGCCACGTATTTAAGTGCCACGTATCACATATTTCAGTGCCACGTATTTAAGTGCCACGTATTTAAGTGCCACGTATTTAAGTGCCACGTATTTAAGTGCCACGTATTTCAGTGCCACGTATTTCAGTGCCACATATTTCAGTGCCATGTATTTCAGTGCCACGTATTTAAGTGCCACGTATCACATATTTAAGTGCCACGTATTTAAGTGCCACGTATTTAAGTGCCACGTATTTCAGTGCCACGTATTTCAGTGCCACGTATTTCAGTGCCACGTATTTCAGTGCCACGTATCACGTATTTCAGCGCCACGTGTTTCAGCGCCACGTATTTAAGTGCCACGTATTTCAGTGCCACGTATTTCAGTGCCACGTATTTCAGTGCCACGTATTTCAGTGCCACGTATCACGTATTTCAGTGCCACGTGTTTCAGTGCCACGTGTTTCAGTGCCACGTATTTAAGTGCCACGTATCACATATTTAAGTGCCACGTATTTCAGTGCCACGTATTTCAGTGCCACGTATTTCAGTGGTTGGGGCTAAAGTTAGGGTTGGGGCTAAAGTTAGGGTTGGGGCTAAAGTTAGGGTTAGGGTTTGGATTACATTTACGTTTGGATTAGGGTTGGGATTAGAATTATGGGTGTGTCAGGGCTAGGGGTGTGGTTAGGGTTACCGTTGGGATTAGGGTTAGGGGTGTGTTTGGGTTAGGGTTTCAGGTAGAATTGGGGAGTTTCCACTGTCCAGGCACATCAGGGGCTCTCCAAGCGCGACATGGCGTCCAATCTCAATTCCAGCCAATTCTGCGTTGAAAAAGTAAAACAGTGCTCCTTCCCTTCCGAGCTCTCCCGTGCGCCCAAAAAGGGGTTTACCCCAACATATGTGTTATCAGCGTACTCGGGACAAATTGAACAACAACTTCTGGGGTCCAAGCTCTCTTGTTATCCTTAGGAAAATAAAAATTTGGGGGGCTAAAAATCATTTTTGTGGGAAAAAAAAGATGTTTTATTTTCACGGCTCTGCGTTATAAACTGTAGTGAAACACTTGGGGGTTCAAAGTTCTCACAACACATCTAGATAAGTTCCTTGGGAGGTCTAGTTTCCAATATGGGGTCACTTGTGGGGGGTTTGTACTGTTTGGGTACATCAGGGGCTCTGCAAATGCAACGTGACGCCTGCAGACCAATCCATTTAAGGCTGCATTCCAAATGGCGCTCCTTCCCTTCCGAGCTCTGTCATGCACCCAAACAGTGGTTCCCCCCCACATATGGGGTATCAGCGTACTCAGGACAAATTGGACAACAACTTTTGGGGTCCAATTTATCCTGTTACCCTTGTGAAAATACAAAACTGGGGGCTAAAAAATCATTTTTGTGAAAAAAAAAAAGAATTTTTATTTTCACGGATTTGCGCTATAAACTTTAGTGAAACACTTGGGGGTTCAAAGTTCTCAAAACACATCTAGATAAGTTCCTTGGGAGGTCTAGTTTCCAATATGGGGTCACTTGTGGGGGGTTTGTACTGTTTGGGTACATCAGGGGCTCTGCAAATGCAACGTGACGGCTGCTGACCAATCCATTTAAGTCTGCATTCCAAATGGCGCTCCTTCCCTTCCGAGCTCTGTCATGCGCCCAAACAGTGGTTCCCCCCCACATATGGGGTATCAGCGTACTCAGGACAAATTGGACAACAAATTTTGGGGTCCAATTTATTCTGTTACCCTTGTAAAAATACAAAGCTGGGGGCTAAAAAATCATTTTTGAGAAAAAAAAAAAAATTATTTTCACGGCTCTGCGTTATAATCTGTAGTGAAACACTTGGGGGTTCAAAGCTCTCAAAACACATCTAGATAAGTTCCTTAGGGGGTCTACTTTCCAAAATGGTGTCACTTGTAGGGAGTTTCAATGCTTAGGCACATCAGGGGCTCTCCAAACGCAACATGGCGTCCCATCTCAATTCCAGTCAATTTTGCATTGAAAAGTCAAATGGCGCTCCTTCCCTTCCAAGCTCTGCCATGCGCCCAAACAATGGTTTACACCCACATATGGGGTATCAGCGTACTCAGGACAAATTGCACAACATTTTTTGGGGTCCAATTTCTTCTCTTACCCTTGGGAAAATAAAAAATTGGGGGCGAAAAGATCATTTTTGTGAAAAAATATGATTTTTTATTTTTACGGCTCTGCATTATAAACTTCTGTGAAGCACTTGGTGGGTCAAAGTGCTCACCACACATCTAGATAAGTTCCTTAGGGGGTCTACTTTCCAAAATGGTGTCACTTGTAGGGAGTTTCAATGTTTAGGCACATCAGGAGCTCTCCAAACGCAACATGGCGTCCCATCTCAATTCCAGTCAATTTTGCATTGAAAAGTCAAATGGCGCTCCTTCACTTCCAAGCTCTGCCATGCGCCCAAACAATGGTTTACACCCACATATGGGGTATCAGCGTACTCAGGACAAATTGCACAACATTTTTTGGGGTCCAATTTCTTCTCTTACCCTTGGGAAAATAAAAAATTGGGGGCAAAAAGATCATTTTTATGAAAAAATATGATTTTTTATTTTTACGGCTCTGCATTATAAACTTCTGTGAAGCACTTGGTGGGTCAAAGTGCTCACCACACATCTAGATAAGTTCCTTAGGGGGTCTACTTTCCAAAATGGTGTCACTTGTAGGGAGTTTCAATGTTTAGGCACATCAGGGGCTCTCCAAACGCAACATGGCGTCCCATCTCAATTCCAGTCAATTTTGCATTGAAAAGTCAAATGGCGCTCCTTCCCTTCCAAGCTCTGCCATGCGCCCAAACAATGGTTTACACCCACATATGGGGTATCAGCGTACTCAGGACAAATTGCACAACATTTTTTGGGGTCCAATTTCTTCTCTTACCCTTGGGAAAATAAAAAATTGGGGGCGAAAAGATCATTTTTGTGAAAAAATATGATTTTTTATTTTTACGGCTCTGCATTATAAACTTCTGTGAAGCACTTGGTGGGTCAAAGTGCTCACCACACATCTAGATAAGTTCCTTAGGGGGTCTACTTTCCAAAATGGTGTCACTTGTAGGGAGTTTCAATGTTTAGGCACATCAGGAGCTCTCCAAACGCAACATGGCGTCCCATCTCAATTCCAGTCAATTTTGCATTGAAAAGTCAAATGGCGCTCCTTCACTTCCAAGCTCTGCCATGCGCCTAAACAATGGTTTACACCCACATATGGGGTATCAGCGTACTCAGGACAAATTGTACAACAACTTTGGGGGTCCATTTTCTCCTGTTACCCTTGGTAAAATAAAACAAATTGGAGCTGAAATAAATTTTGTGTGAAAAAAAGTTAAATGTTCATTTTTATTTAAACATTCCAAAAATTCCTGTGAAACACCTGAAGGGTTAATAAACTTCTTGAATGTGGTTTTGAGCACCTTGAGGGGTGCAGTTTTTAGAATGGTGTCACACTTGAGTATTTTCTATCATATAGACCCCTCAAAATGACTTCAAATGAGATGTGGTCCCTAAAAAAAAATGGTGTTGTAAAAATGAGAAATTGCTGGTCAACTTTTAACCCTTATAACTCCGTCACAAAAAAAAATTTTGGTTCCAAAATTGTACTGATGTAAAGTAGACATGTGGGAAATGTTACTTATTAAGTATTTTGCGTGACATATGTCTGTGATTTAAGGGCATAAAAATTCAAAGTTGGAAAATTGCAAAATTTTCAAAATTTTTGCCAAATTTCCATTTTTTTCACAAATAAACGCAAGTTATATCAAAGAAATTTTACCACTAACATGAAGTACAATATGTCACGAGAAAACAATGTCAGAATCGCCAAGATCCGTCAAAGCGTTCCAGAGTTATAGCCTCATAAAGGGACAGTGGTCAGAATTGTAAAAATTGGCCCGGTCATTAACGTGCAAACCACCCTTGGGGGTGAAGGGGTTAAACAGTGGAGGACAACACCCAGGAGCGGCAGACACCGTTAGTAGGCCCTAATCACCCTTTTTTTTTAAAAAGCACTTAATGAGAGCCAGAAGGTTGAAGCTCAGATTTATACAGTTGAGGACAACACCAGGGAGCGGCAGACACCGTTAATAGGCCGTAACCACCAATTTGTTTTTAAAAAGCACTTAATGAGAGCCAGAAGGTTGAAGCTCAGATTTATACAGTTGAGGACAACACCAGGGAGCGGCAGACACCGTTAGTAGGCCCTAACCACCAATTTTTTAAAAAACAGCACTTAATGAGAGCCAGAAGGTTTTAGCTCAGAAAAGGCAACCTGGAGGAGAACACCAAGGAGGAGGAGAACACTCAGTCAGGAGGACAACACCCAGGAGCGGCAGACACCGTTAGTAGGCCCTAATCACCCTTTTTTTTTAAAAAGCACTTAATGAGAGCCAGAAGGTTGAAGCTCAGATTTATACAGTTGAAGACAACACCAGGGAGCGGCAGACACCGTTAGCAGGCCCTAACCACCCTTTTTTTTTTAAAAGCACTTAATGAGAGCCAGAAGGTTGAAGCTCAGATTTATACAGTGGAGGACAACACCGGGGAGCGGCAGACACCGTTAGTAGGCCGTAACCAAAGTTGAAGGCCAAATGCAGTTTAATATCTGATACTATAGGCCGAAAGCCTAAAGACTGAAGCTCAGCTTTATACAGTGGAGGACAACACCAGGGAGCGACAGACACCGCTAGTAGGCCCCAACCCCCAATTTTTTTAAAAACAGCACGTAATGAGAGCCAGAAGGTTGAAGCTCAGATTTTTACAGTTGAGGACAACACCAGGGAGCGTCAGACACCGTTAGTAGGCCCTAACCACCAATTTTTTAAAAAACAGCACTTAATGAGAGCCAGAAGGTTGAAGCTCAGATTTATACAGTTGAAGACAACACCAGGGAGCGGCAGACACCATTAGTAGGCCCTAACCAACCTTTTTTTTTTAAAAGCACTTAATGAGAGCCAGAAGGTTGAAGCTCAGATTTATACAGTGGAGGACAACACCAGGGAGCGGCAGACACCGTTAGTAGGCCGTAAACACCAATTGTTTTTTTAAAAGCACTTAATGAGAGCCAGAAGGTTGAAGCTCAGATTTATACAGTGGACGACAACACCAGGGAGCGGCAGACACCGTTGGTAGGCCCTAACCCCCAATTTTAAAAAGAAAGCACTTAATGAGAGCCAGAAGGTTGAAGCTCAGATTTATACAGTGGAGGACAACACCGGGGAGCGGCAGACACCGTTAGTAGGCCGTAACCAAAGTTGAAGGCCAAATGCAGTTTAATATCTGATACTATAGGCCGAAAGCCTAAAGACTGAAGCTCAGCTTTATACAGTGGAGGACAACACCAGGGAGCGACAGACACCGCTAGTAGGCCCCAACCCCCAATTTTTTTAAAAACAGCACGTAATGAGAGCCAGAAGGTTGAAGCTCAGATTTTTACAGTTGAGGACAACACCAGGGAGCGTCAGATACCGTTAGTAGGCCCTAACCACCAATTTTTAAAAAAACAGCACTTAATGAGAGCCAGAAGGTTGAAGCTCAGATTTATACAGTTGAAGACAACACCAGGGAGCGGCAGACACCGTTAGTAGGCCCTAACCACCCTTTTTTTTTTAAAAGCACTTAATGAGAGCCAGAAGGTTGAAGCTCAGATTTATACAGTGGAGGACAACACCAGGGAGCGGCAGACACCGTTAGTAGGCCGTAAACACCAATTTTTTTTTTAAAAGCAATTAATGAGAGCCAGAAGGTTGAAGCTCAGATTTATACAGTGGACGACAACACCAGGGAGCGGCAGACACCGTTGGTAGGCCCTAACTCCCAATTTAAAAAAAAAAGCACTTAATGAGAGCCAGAAGGTTGAAGCTCAGATTTATACAGTGGAGGACAACACCGGGGAGCGGCAGACACCGTTAGTAGGCCGTAACCAAAGTTGAAGGCCAAATGCAGTTTAATATCTGATACTATAGGCCGAAAGCCTAAAGACTGAAGCTTAGCTTTATACACTGGAGGACAACACCAGGGAGCGACAGACACCGCTAGTAGGCCCTAACCCCCAATTTTTTTAAAAACAGCACGTAATGAGAGCCAGAAGGTTGAAGCTCAGATTTTTACAGTTGAGGACAACACCAGGGAGCGTCAGACACCGTTAGTAGGCCCTAACCATCCTTTTTTTTTAAAAAAGCACTTAATGAGAGCCAGAAGGTTGAAGCTCAGATTAATACAGTGGAGGACAACACCAGGGAGCGGCAGACACCGTTAGTAAGCCTTAACCACCAATTTTTTTTTAAAAAAGCACTTAATGAGAGCCAGAAGGTTGAAGCTCAGATTTATACAGTTGAGGACAACACCAGGGAGCGGCAGACACCGTTAGTAGGCCCTAACCACCAATTTTTTTTAAAAAGCACTTAATGAGAGCCAGAAGGTTGAAGCTCAGATTTATACAGTTGAGGACAACACCAGGGAGCGGCAGACACCGTTAGTAGGCCGTAACCACCAATTTTTTTTTAAAAAGCACTTAATGAGAGCCAGAAGGTTGAAGCTCAGATTTATACAGTGGAGGACAACACCAGGGAGCGGCAGACACCGTTAGTAGGCCCTAACCCCCAATTTTTTTTAAAAAAGCACTTAATGAGAGCCAGAAGGTTGAAGCTCAGATTTATACAGTGGAGGACAACACCAGGGAGCGGCAGACACCGTTAGTAGGCCGTAACCAAAGTTGAAGGCCAAATACAGTTTAATATCTGATACTATAGGCCGAAAACCTAAAGACTGAAGCTCAGCTTTAAACAGTGGAGGACAACACCCAGGAGCGGCAGACACCGTTAGTAGGCCCTAATCACCCTTTTTTTTTAAAAAGCACTTAATGAGAGCCAGAAGGTTGAAGCTCAGATTTATACAGTTGAGGACAACACCAGGGAGCGGCAGACACCGTTAGTAGGCCGTAACCACCAATTTGTTTTTAAAAAGCAGTTAATGAGAGCCAGAAGGTTGAAGCTCAGATTTATACAGTTGAGGACAACACCAGGGAGCGGCAGACACCGTTAGTAGGCCCTAACCACCAATTTTTTAAAAAACAGCACTTAATGAGAGCCAGAAGGTTGAAGCTCAGACAAGGCAACCTGGAGGAGAACACCAAGGAGGAGGAGAACACTCAGTCAGGAGGACAACACCCAGGAGCGGCAGACACCGTTAGTAGGCCCTAATCACCCTTTTTTTTTTAAAAGCACTTAATGAGAGCCAGAAGGTTGAAACTCAGATTTATACAGTGGAGGACAACACCAGGGAGCGGCAGACACCGTTAGTAGGCCGTAAACACCAATTTTTTTTTTAAAAGCACTTAATGAGAGCCAGAAGGTTGAAGCTCAGATTTATACAGTTGAAGACAACACCAGGGAGCGGCAGACACCGTTAGTAGGCCCTAACCACCCTTTTTTTTTTAAAAGCACTTAATGAGAGCCAGAAGGTTGAAGCTCAGATTTATACAGTGGAGGACAACACCAGGGAGCGGCAGACACCGTTAGTAGGCCGTAAACACCAATTTTTTTTTTAAAAGCACTTAATGAGAGCCAGAAGGTTGAAGCTCAGATTTATACAGTGGACGACAACACCAGGGAGCGGCAGACACCGTTGGTAGGCCCTAACCCCCAATTTTAAAAAGAAAGCACTTAATGAGAGCCAGAAGGTTGAAGCTCAGATTTATACAGTGGAGGACAACACCGGGGAGCGGCAGACACCGTTAGTAGGCCGTAACCAAAGTTGAAGGCCAAATGCAGTTTAATATCTGATACTATAGGCCGAAAGCCTAAAGACTGAAGCTCAGCTTTATACAGTGGAGGACAACACCAGGGAGCGACAGACACCGCTAGTAGGCCCCAACCCCCAATTTTTTTAAAAACAGCACGTAATGAGAGCCAGAAGGTTGAAGCTCAGATTTTTACAGTTGAGGACAACACCAGGGAGCGTCAGACACCGTTAGTAGGCCCTAACCATCCTTTTTTTTTTAAAAAGCACTTAATGAGAGCCAGAAGGTTGAAGCTCAGATTTATACAGTGGAGGACAACACCAGGGAGCGGCAGACACCGTTAGTAAGCCTTAACCACCAATTTTTTTTTTAAAAAGCACTTAATGAGAGCCAGAAAGTTGAAGCTCAGATTTATACAGTTGAGGACAACACCAGAGAGCGGCAGACACCGTTAGTAGGCCCTAATCACCCTTTTTTTTAAAAAAGCACTTAATGAGAGCCAGAAGGTTGAAGCTCAGATTTATACAGTTGAGGACAACACCAGGGAGCGGCAGACACCGTTAGTAGGCCCTAACCACCAATTTTTTTTAAAAAGCACTTAATGAGAGCCAGAAGGTTGAAGCTCAGATTTATACAGTTGAGGACAACACCAGGGAGCGGCAGACACCGTTAGTAGGCCGTAACCACCAATTTTTTTTTTAAAAGCACTTAATGAGAGCCAGAAGGTTGAAGCTCAGATTTATACAGTGGAGGACAACACCAGGGAGCGGCAGACACCGTTAGTAGGCCCTAACCCCCAATTTTTTTTAAAAAAGCACTTAATGAGAGCCAGAAGGTTGAAGCTCAGATTTATACAGTGGAGGACAACACCAGGGAGCGGCAGACACCGTTAGTAGGCCGTAACCAAAGTTGAAGGCCAAATACAGTTTAATATCTGATACTATAGGCCGAAAACCTAAAGACTGAAGCTCAGCTTTAAACAGTGGAGGACAACACCCAGGAGCGGCAGACACCGTTAGTAGGCCCTAATCACCCTTTTTTTTTAAAAAGCACTTAATGAGAGCCAGAAGGTTGAAGCTCAGATTTATACAGTTGAGGACAACACCAGGGAGCGGCAGACACCGTTAGTAGGCCGTAACCACCAATTTGTTTTTAAAAAGCAGTTAATGAGAGCCAGAAGGTTGAAGCTCAGATTTATACAGTTGAGGACAACACCAGGGAGCGGCAGACACCGTTAGTAGGCCCTAACCACCAATTTTTTAAAAAACAGCACTTAATGAGAGCCAGAAGGTTGAAGCTCAGACAAGGCAACCTGGAGGAGAACACCAAGGAGGAGGAGAACACTCAGTCAGGAGGACAACACCCAGGAGCGGCAGACACCGTTAGTAGGCCCTAATCACCCTTTTTTTTTTAAAAGCACTTAATGAGAGCCAGAAGGTTGAAGCTCAGATTTATACAGTGGAGGACAACACCAGGGAGCGGCAGACACCGTTAGTAGGCCGTAAACACCAATTTTTTTTTTAAAAGCACTTAATGAGAGCCAGAAGGTTGAAGCTCAGATTTATACAGTTGAAGACAACACCAGGGAGCGGCAGACACCGTTAGTAGGCCCTAACCACCCTTTTTTTTTTAAAAGCACTTAATGAGAGCCAGAAGGTTGAAGCTCAGATTTATACAGTGGAGGACAACACCAGGGAGCGGCAGACACCGTTAGTAGGCCGTAAACACCAATTTTTTTTTTAAAAGCACTTAATGAGAGCCAGAAGGTTGAAGCTCAGATTTATACAGTGGACGACAACACCAGGGAGCGGCAGACACCGTTGGTAGGCCCTAACCCCCAATTTTAAAAAGAAAGCACTTAATGAGAGCCAGAAGGTTGAAGCTCAGATTTATACAGTGGAGGACAACACCGGGGAGCGGCAGACACCGTTAGTAGGCCGTAACCAAAGTTGAAGGCCAAATGCAGTTTAATATCTGATACTATAGGCCGAAAGCCTAAAGACTGAAGCTCAGCTTTATACAGTGGAGGACAACACCAGGGAGCGACAGACACCGCTAGTAGGCCCCAACCCCCAATTTTTTTAAAAACAGCACGTAATGAGAGCCAGAAGGTTGAAGCTCAGATTTTTACAGTTGAGGACAACACCAGGGAGCGTCAGACACCGTTAGTAGGCCCTAACCATCCTTTTTTTTTTAAAAAGCACTTAATGAGAGCCAGAAGGTTGAAGCTCAGATTTATACAGTGGAGGACAACACCAGGGAGCGGCAGACACCGTTAGTAAGCCTTAACCACCAATTTTTTTTTTAAAAAGCACTTAATGAGAGCCAGAAAGTTGAAGCTCAGATTTATACAGTTGAGGACAACACCAGAGAGCGGCAGACACCGTTAGTAGGCCCTAATCACCCTTTTTTTTAAAAAAGCACTTAATGAGAGCCAGAAGGTTGAAGCTCAGATTTATACAGTTGAGGACAACACCAGGGAGCGGCAGACACAGTTAATAGGCCGTAACCACCAATTTTTTTTTAAAAAGCACTTAATGAGAGCCAGAAGGTTGAAGCTCAGATTTATACAGTGGAGGACAACACCAGGGAGCGGCAGACACCGTTAGTAGGCCCTAACCCCCAATTTTTTTTAAAAAAAGCACTTAATGAGAGCCAGAAGGTTGAAGCTCAGATTTATACAGTTGAGGACAACACCAGGGAGCGGCAGACACCGTTAGTAGGCCGTAACCACCAATTTTTTTTTAAAAAGCACTTAATGAGAGCCAGAAGGTTGAAGCTCAGATTTATACAGTGGAGGACAACACCAGGGAGCGGCAGACACCGTTAGTAGGCCCTAACCCCCAATTTTTTTTAAAAAAGCACTTAATGAGAGCCAGAAGGTTGAAGCTCAGATTTATACAGTGGAGGACAACACCAGGGAGCGGCAGACACCGTTAGTAGGCCGTAACCAAAGTTGAAGGCCAAATACAGTTTAATATCTGATACTATAGGCCGAAAACCTAAAGACTGAAGCTCAGCTTTAAACAGTGGAGGACAACACCCAGGAGCGGCAGACACCGTTAGTAGGCCCTAATCACCCTTTTTTTTTAAAAAGCACTTAATGAGAGCCAGAAGGTTGAAGCTCAGATTTATACAGTTGAGGACAACACCAGGGAGCGGCAGACACCGTTAGTAGGCCGTAACCACCAATTTGTTTTTAAAAAGCAGTTAATGAGAGCCAGAAGGTTGAAGCTCAGATTTATACAGTTGAGGACAACACCAGGGAGCGGCAGACACCGTTAGTAGGCCCTAACCACCAATTTTTTAAAAAACAGCACTTAATGAGAGCCAGAAGGTTGAAGCTCAGACAAGGCAACCTGGAGGAGAACACCAAGGAGGAGGAGAACACTCAGTCAGGAGGACAACACCCAGGAGCGGCAGATACCGTTAGTAGGCCCTAATCACCCTTTTTTTTTAAAAAGCACTTAATGAGAGCCAGAAGGTTGAAGCTCAGATTTATACAGTTGAAGACAACACCAGGGAGCGGCAGACACCGTTAGTAGGCCCTAACCACCCTTTTTTTTTTAAAAGCACTTAATGAGAGCCAGAAGGTTGAAGCTCAGATTTATACAGTGGAGGACAACACCAGGGAGCGGCAGACACCGTTAGTAGGCCGTAAACACCAATTTTTTTTTTAAAAGCACTTAATGAGAGCCAGAAGGTTGAAGCTCAGATTTATACAGTGGACGACAACACCAGGGAGCGGCAGACACCGTTGGTAGGCCCTAACCCCCAATTTTAAAAAGAAAGCACTTAATGAGAGCCAGAAGGTTGAAGCTCAGATTTATACAGTGGAGGACAACACCGGGGAGCGGCAGACACCGTTAGTAGGCCGTAACCAAAGTTGAAGGCCAAATGCAGTTTAATATCTGATACTATAGGCCGAAAGCCTAAAGACTGAAGCTCAGCTTTATACAGTGGAGGACAACACCAGGGAGCGACAGACACCGCTAGTAGGCCCCAACCCCCAATTTTTTTAAAAACAGCACGTAATGAGAGCCAGAAGGTTGAAGCTCAGATTTTTACAGTTGAGGACAACACCAGGGAGCGTCAGACACCGTTAGTAGGCCCTAACCATCCTTTTTTTTTTAAAAAGCACTTAATGAG
The DNA here is from genome assembly GCF_051348905.1 of Ranitomeya variabilis. Lineage (NCBI taxonomy): Eukaryota > Metazoa > Chordata > Amphibia > Anura > Dendrobatidae > Ranitomeya > Ranitomeya variabilis. Next base: position 289,043,025 of record NC_135237.1, read on the forward strand.
AGCCAGAAGGTTGAAGCTCAGATTTATACAGTGGAGGACAACACCAGGGAGCGGCAGACACCGTTAGTAAGCCTTAACCACCAATTTTTTTTTTAAAAAGCACTTAATGAGAGCCAGAAAGTTGAAGCTCAGATTTATACAGTTGAGGACA